>NC_138160.1:134054304-134661407 GCF_964165515.1 Mesoplodon bidens | reverse complement strand
CTGAGTAAAAGTAGTTTCAGGGCTTCCCTGGTGGCGCAGTGGTTGGGAGTCCCCCTGTCGATGCAGGGGACGCGGGTTCGTGCCCCGGTCCGGGGAGATCCCACGTGCCACGGAGCGGCTGGGCCCGTGGGCCATGGCCGCTGAGCCTGCGTGTCTGGAGCCTGTGCACTGCAACGGGAGAGGCCACAACAGTGAAAGGCCCGTGTACTGCCAACAAACAAACAAACAAAAAAAGTAGTTTCAACATACATAGCAATAGCTAACAGTCACTGAGTACTTACTGAGCTCTTACATAGTAAGTGCTCAGATATTACGAGGTACTGATAAATTCTGCACCAGGATTATTATTTTTTGAGTCATTCCATAAGTTTGTATTTAAATACATTTAGAACATTGGTATTCTTTGGTAGCAAGAGTCTACTTTCAAAGTGAAGCAGTCTTTTGACAGAAACTTTTAAACTGCTATGTTAATTGATACCTTGAATACCACATCCTAGGAGTTCAGTCGAAATAAACTCACCAATAAGCGACCTACCTCTAGACTTAGCCTTTTGTTTATGTTTAATTTATATCTTTGACTAAACTGGCTTTTTCCCTAAAAACTCTTTGTTGTCCCTAATTATGGGAAACGTGAGACATCTCACCTCACTAACTCAATGATTACTGAACTGTAATTTCTGGAGAGTTTCAGAAACTGTTAACCAAGATTTCCAGGATGTATGAAAAACTGTTAGACTAGATGCCTAAATATCTACAAGAAAAAAAATCAGGATGCCATGGCCTGTGCTGGATTTCTTGGGCATATTTTCACAGAAGCCAAACTGAACAGCATTTACAAATTCAAGAAAGGGCTGCATTAGCAGAGAAAACATACATTTGACTGCAGAGTCTACATTTAGGAATGGAAAAACTATTCTTAGACTTATTAAATGGAGATAGCTACTATCCTAACAGCCTATGTTCCCAGTACTCCGAAATGTTATTAACCAACTGTTAACGTCATTTATTTATTTATTTATTTATTTATTTATTTATTATTATTTTTTAATTTTTTTGCGGTACGCGGGCCTCTCACTGTTGTGGCCTCTCCCGTTCTGGAGCATAGGCTCCAGATGCGCAGGCTCAGCGGCCATGGCTCATGGTTCCAGCCACTCTGCGGCATGTGGGATCCTCCCGGACCGGGGCACGAACCCGTGTCCCCTGCATTGGCAGGCAGACTCTCAACCACTGCGCCACCAGGGAAGCCCTATTTTTTTAATTTTTAAAATTAATTAATTAATATATTTATTTTTGGCTGCATTGGGTCTTCGTTGCGGTGCATGGGCTTATTGTGATGGCTTCTCTTTGTTGCAGAGCACAGGCTCTAGGCACACGGGCTTCAGAAGTTGTTGCTCGCGGGCTCTAAAGCACAGGCTCAGTAGTTGTGACGCACAGGCTTAGTTGCTCTGTGGCATGTGGGATCTTCCCGGACCAGGACTTGAACCCGTGTCCCCTGCACTGGCAGGCGGATTCTTAACCACTGAGGCACCAGGGAAGCCCTGTAAACATCATTTAAATAACAACATCCTGCAGCTCTTAAGACTCAGGTAGCTTCACTACCTCAAATCTGATTGCTCACAGCCATTCTGAAGTACTGTGGACTCCAGGAAACTTGACCTTATAAGACACTATGTTTTGTAACAAGAATTGAAGATGCACAGACTCTTTTAGTTAACATTATATTTACATATAATCCTAGCAGCGAACATTTATTGTGTCCACTGTGTGCCCGGTGCTTGAATTACAGTATCTCTCTTCATCTTACAAAAATTCTGTGTGGTTAGTATCATCTCATGGATTGGCACACATTTTTCTGTAAAGGGCCACAGAGTGAATATATTAGGCTTTGCAGGCTGCACAGTCTGTTGCAATTTCTCAGCTCTGCAGTTACAGCTGAGAGCAGTGGCAGACAATGCATGAGTCAATGGGTGTGTCTCATTTGAAGAAAACATTTTAAGAACACTGAAATGTGAATTACATACATCTTTGTGCCTCATGAAATACTATTTTTCCTTTGTTTCGCTTTTTTATTTGTTTTCAAATATTTATAAACCATTCTTAGCTCATGAGTCTTATAAAAATAGGTGGCAGGCCAGATATGGCCCAGGGGGCCATAGGCTGCCCGGCACCTTTACACTATCTAAATATTTCAGGGCAGGGAAGTGAAGCTCAGGGAGACATAGCTCCTAGAAAATACAGAGCCAATTCTGACTCTCAGGCCCGTTCTCCTTTTTTTTTTTTTTTTTTTCTTTTTGCGGTATGCGGGCCTCTCACTGTTGTGGCCTCTCCCGCTGCGGAGCACAGGCTCCGGATGCGCAGGCCCAGCGGCCACGGCTCACGGGCCCAGCCGCTCCGCGGCATATGGGATCCTCCCAGACCGGGGCACGAACCCGTATCCCCTGCATCGGCAGGCGGACTCTCAACCACTGCGCCACCAGGGAGGCCCCCGTTCTCCTTTTGATTCCTGTGTTTCTGTGTCATGGTTTATACTCAGTGCAAAGGTTAAATTCTTCCTATAGCCAAGAACTTAAAATGACTGACAAATAAGTGAATTTTCCCTGAGTTGATAGGTTTCTTCTTTTTTTGTTGTTTCTTCTTATTTATTTATTTATTAACATCTCTATTGGACTATAATTGCTTTGCAATGGTGTGTTAGTTTCTGCTGTGTAACAGTGTGAATGAGCTATACATATATATAAATCCCCATATCTCTTCACTTTGGCATCTCCCTCCCACTCTCCATATCACACCCCTCTAGGTGGACACAAAGCACAGAGCTTATCTCCCTCTGCTATGTGGCTGCTTCCCACTAGCTATCTGTTTTACATTTGGTAGTGTATATATCTCCATGCCACTCTCTCATTTCATCCCAGCTTACCCTTCACCCTGCGTGTGTCCTCAAATCCATTCTCTTTGTCTGAGTCTTTATTCCTGTCCTGCCCCTAGGTTCTTCAGAACCTGTCTTTTTTTTAGATTCCATATATATGTGTTAACATACGGTATTTGTTTTTCTCTTTCTGACTTACGTCACTCTGTATGACAGACTCTAGGTCCATCCACCTCATTACAAATAACTCAATTTCATTTCTTTTAATGGCTGAGTAATATTCCATTGCATATATGTGCCACATCTTCTTTATCCATTCATCTATCAATGGACACTTTGGTTGCTTCCATGTCATGGCTATTGTAAATACAGCTGCAATGAACATTGTGGTACATGACTATTTTTGAATTATGGTTTTCTCAGGGTATATGCCCAGTAGTGGGATTGCTGGGTTGTATGGTAGTTTTATTTTTAGTTTTTTGAGGAACCTCCATACTGTTCTCCATAGTGGCTGTATCAATTTACATTCCCACCAACAGTGCAAGAGGGTTCCCTTTTCTGCACACCCTTTCCAGCATTTGTTTGTAGAATTTTGATGACAGCCATTCTGACCAGTGTGAGGTGATATATCACTGTAGTTTTGATTTGCATTTCTCCAATGTTTAGTGATGTTGAACATCCTTTCAATGTGTTTCTTAGCAATCTGTATATCTGCTTTGGAAAATGTCTATTTAGGTCTTCTGCCCATTTTTGGATTGGGTTGTTTGTTTTCTTGATATTGAGCTGCATGAGCTGCTTGTAAATTTTGGAGATTAATCCTTTGTCAGTTGCTTCATTTGTAAATATTTTCTCCCATTCTGAGGGTTACCTTTTCGTCTTGTTTATGGTTTCCTTTGCTGTGCAAAAGCTTTCAAGTATCATTAGGTCCTACTTGTTTATTTTTGTTTTTATTTCCATTTCTCTACGAGGTAGGTCAAAAAGGATCTTGCTGTGATTTATGTCATCAACTGTTCTGCCTATGTTTTCCTATTAGAATTTTACAGTGACTGGCCTTACATTTAGGTCTTTAACCCATTTTGAGTTTATTTTTGTATATGGTGTTAGGGAATGTTCTAATTTCATTCTTTTACAAGTAGCTGTCCAGTTTTCCCAGCACCACTTACTGAAGACACTTTCTTTTCTCCATTGTATATTCTTGCCTCCTTTACCAAAGATAAGGTGACCATATGTGCGTGGGTTTATCTCTGGGCTTTCTATCCTGTTCCATTGATCTATATATCTATTTCTGTGCCAGTACTGTACAGTGTTGATTACTACAGCTTCGTAGTATAGTCCGAAGTCAGGGAGCCTGATTCCTCCAGCTCCATTTTTCTCTCTCAAGATTGCTTTGGCTATTCAGTGTCTTTTGTGTTTCCATACAAATTGTGATATTTTTGTTCTAGTTCTCTGAAAAATGCCATTGGTAGTTTGATAGGGATTGCATTGAATCTGTAGATTGCTTTGGGTAGTATAGTCATTTTCACCATGTTGATTCTTCCAATCCAAGAACATGCTATATCTCTTCATCTGTTTGTATCATCTTTAATTTCTTTCATCAGTATCATATAGTTTTCTGCAGGCAGGTCTTTTGTCTCCTTAGGTAGGTTTATTCCTAGGTATTTTATTCTTTTTGTTGCACTGGTAGATGGGAGTGTTTCCTTAATTTCTCTTTCAGAATTTTCATCATTAGTGTCTAGGAATGCAAGAGATTTCTGTGCATTAATTTTGTCTCCTGCTACTTTACCAAATTCACTGATTAGCTCTAGTAGTTTTCTGGTAGCATCTTTAGGATTCTCTATGTATAGTATCATATCATCTGCTAACAGTGACAGATTTACTTCTTCTTTTCCAATTTGGATTTCTTTTATTTCTTTTTCTTCTCTGATTGCTGTGGCTAAAACTTCCAAAACTATGTTGAATAAGAGTGGTGAGAGTGGGCAACCTTGTCTTGTTCCTGATCTTAGAGGAAATGGTTTCACTTTTTCACCACTGAGAATGATGTTGGCTGTGGGTTTGTCATATATGGCCTTTATTATGTTGAGGCAAGTTCCCTGTATGCCTACTTTCTGGAGGGTTTTTATCATAAATGAGTGTTGAATTTTATCAAAAGCTTTTCTTCATCTATTGAGATGATCATATGATTTTTCTCCTTCAACTTGTTAATATAGTTTATCACACTGATTGATTTGCATATATTGAAGAATCCTTGAATTCCTGGGATAAACCACACTCGATCTTGGCATATGATCCTTTTAATGTGCTTTTGGATTCTGTTTGCTAGTATTTTCTTGAAGATTTTTTCATCTATGTTCATCAGTGAAATTGGCCTATAGTTTTCATGTTTTGTGGCATCTTTGTCTGGTTTTGGTATCAGGGTGATGGTGACCTCGTGGAATAAGCTTCGGAGTGTTCCTCCCTCTGCTATATTTTGGAAGAGTTTGAGAAGGATAGGTGTTAGGTCTTTTCTAAATGCTTGATAGAATTCGCCTGTGAAGCCATTTGGTCCTCGCCTTCTGTTTGTTGGAAGATTTTTAATCACAGTCTCAATTTCAGTGCTTATGATATTTTCTATTTCTTCCTGGTTCAGTCTTGGAAGGTTGTGGTTTTCTAAGAATTTGCCCATTTCTTCCAGGTTGTCCTTTTTATTGGCATATAGTTGATCGTAGTAATCTCTCATGATCCTTTGTATTTCTGCAGTGTCAGTTGTTACTTCTCCTTTTTCATGTCTAATTCTATTGATTTGAGTCTTCTCCCTTTCTTTCTTGATGAGTCTGGCTAATGGTTTATCAATTTTGGTTATCTTCTCAAAGAACCAGCTTTTAGTTTTATTGATCTTTGCTATCGTTTCCTTCATTTCTTTTTCATTTATTTCTGATCTGATCTTTATGATATCTTTCCTTCTGCTAATTTGTGGGGGGTTTTTTGTTCTTGTTTCTCTAATTGCTTTAGGTGTAACGTTAGGTTGTTATTTGAGATGTTTGTTGTTTCTCGAGGTAGGATTGTATTCCTCTAAACTTCCCTCTTGGAACTGCTTTTGCTGCATCCCATAGGTTTTGGGTGGTCATCTTTTCATTGTCATTTGTTTCTAGATATTTTTTGATTTCCTCTTTGATTTCTTCAGTGATCCCTTGGTTATTTAGTAGTATATTGTTTAGCTTCCATGTGTTTGTATTTTTAACAGATTTTTTCCTGTAATTGATGTCTAGTCTCATAGCACTGTGATCAGAAAGGATACCTGATACAATTTCAATTTTCTTAAATTTACCAAGGCTTGATTTGTGACCCAAGATATGATCTAACATTGAGAATGTTCCATGAGCACTTGAGAAGAAAGTATATTGTTGTTTTAGGATGGAATGTGCAATAAATATCAATTAAGTCCATCTTGTTTAATGGGTCTTTTAAAGTTTGTGTTTCATTATTTATTTTCATTTTGGATCATCTGTCCTTTGGTGAAAGTGGGGTGTTAATGTTTCCTATTTTGATTGTGTAACTGTTGATTTCCCCTTTTATGGCTGTTAGCATTTGCTTATGTACTGAGTTGCTCCTCTGTTGGGGGCATAAATATTTACACTTGTTATATCTTCTTCTTGGATCGATCGCTTGATCATTATGTAGTGTCCTTATTTGTCTCTTGTAATAGTCTTTATTTTAAAGTGTATTTTGTCTGATATGAGAACTGCTACTGCAGCTTTCTTTTTATTTCCATTTGCATGGAATATCTTTTTCCATACCCTCACCTTCAGTGTGTATGCGTCCCTAGGTCTGAAGTGGGTCTCTTGTAGGCAGCATATGTACTGGTCTTGTTTTTGTATCCATTCAGCCAGTCTATGTCTTTTGGGTGGAGCATTTAATCCATTTATGTTTAAGGTAGTTATCGATATGTAGGTTCCTATACCATTTTCTTAACTGTTTTGGGTTTGTTATTGTAGGTCTTTTCCTTTGCTTGTGTGTCCTGCCTAGAGAAGTTCCTTTAGCATTTGTTGTAGAGCTGGTTTGGTGGTGCTGAATTCTCTTAGCTTTTGCTTGTCTGTAAAGCTTTTGATTTCTCCGTTGAATCTGAATGAGATCATTGATGGTTAGAGTAATCTTGGTTGTAGGTTTTTTTCTTTCATCACTTTAAATATGTCCTGCCACTCCCTTCTGGCTTGCAGAGTTTCTGCTGAACGATCAGCTGTTAAGCTTATGGGTGTTCCCATGTATGTTAATTGTTGTTTTTCCCTTGCTGCTTTTAATATTTTTCTTTGTATTTAATTTTTGATAGCTTGATTAATATGTGTCTTGGCATGTTTGTCCTTGGATTTATGCTGTATGAGACTCTCTGTGCTTCCTGGACTTGATTGAATATTTTCTTACCCATATTAGGGAAGTATTGAACTATAATTTCTTCACATATTTTCTCAGTCCCCTTTTTTTTTTTTTTCTTATTCTTCTGGGACCCCTATAATTCAAATGTTGGTGCGTTTAATGTTGTCCCAGTGGTCTCTGAGATTGTCTTCAATTCTTTTCAATCTTTTTTCTTTATTCTGCTCTGTGATAGTTATTTCCACTATTTTATCTTATAGGTCACTTATCTGTTCTTCTGCCTCAGTTATTCTGCTATTGATTCCTTCTAGAGAATTTTTAATTTCATTTATTGTCTTGTTCATCATTGTTTGTTTGCTCTTTAGTTCTTCTATGTCCTTGTTAAACGTTTCTTGTATTGTCTCCATTCTATTTCCAAGATTTTGGATCATCTTTACTGTCATTATTCTGAATTATTTTTCAGGTAGACTGTCTATTTCCTCTTCATTTGTTTGGTCTGCTGGGTTTTTACCTTGCTCCTTCATCTGCTGTGTGTATCTGTGTCTTCTCATTTTGCTTACCTTACTGTGTTTGGGGTCTCCGTTTCACAGGGTACAAGTTCTTATTTCCCCTTGTTTTTGGTGTCTGCTCCCTGTGGGTAAGGTTGTTTTAGTGTGTTCTGTAGGCTTCCTGGTGAAGGGGAGTGGTGCCCGTGTTCTGGTGGATGAGGCTGGATCTTCTCTTTCTGGTGGGTAGGACCACCTCCAGTGGTGTGTTTTGGGCTTTCTGTGAACTTATTATGATTATAGGCAGCCTCTCTGCTAATGGGTGGGGTTGTGTTCTGTCTTGCTAGTTGTTTGTCATAGGGTGTCTAGCACTGTAGCTTGCCGCTCATTGAGTGGAGCTGGGTCTTAGCATTGAGATGGAGATCTCTGGGAGAGCTTTCACTGTTTGGTATTACATGGTGCCAGGAGGCCTCTGGTGGACCAATGTCCTGAACTCAGCTCCCCCACTTCAGAGGCTCAATGTGACACCCGGCGAGAGCTCCAAGACCCTGTCAGACACATGGCTCAGAAGAAGAGGGAGGAAAAGAAAGAAAGAAGGAGGAAATAAAGAAATAAAATAAAATTATTAAAGTAGAAAAAAATTAAAGATAAAAAAGTAATTTTAAAAAAGAGAGAATGAAAGAAGAGAGCAACCAAAAAAAAAAAATCCACCAACGATAACAAGCACTAAAAACTACACTAAAAAACAACAACAAAATAACTGGACAGTCAGAACCCTAGGACAAATGGCAAAAGCTAAGCTATACAGACAAAATCACACCAAGAAGCACACACATACACACTCACAAAAAGAGAAAAAGGGGGAAAAAAAGTATATATATGTATAAAATAACAAAAGGAGGAGAGCAACCAAATCAATAAACAAATCTACCAGTGATAATAAGCTCTAAATACTAAAATAAGATAAACATAAAACCAGAAAGAAATTAGATGCCGAAAGCAAACCCCAAGCCTACAGTTGCTCTCAAAGTTCATTGCCTCAAGTTTGGAATGATTTGTTGTCTATTCAGGTATTCCACAGATGCAGGGTACATCACGTTGATTGTGGAGATTTAATCTGTGCTCCTGAGGCTCCTGGGAGAAATTTCCCTTTCTCTTCTTTGTTCGCACAGCTCCTGGGGTTCAGCTTTGGATTTGGCCCCACCTCTGTTCTTTGCTCAGACAGGACGGGGTTAAAGAAGCACTTGATTAGGGGGCTCTGGCTCACTCAGGCTGGGAGGAGGGACGGGTATGGAATGCAGGGCGAGCCTGCGGCAGCAGAGGCCAGCATGACATTGCAACAGCCTGAGGCGCAGTGTGTTCTCCCCGGGAAGTTGTCCCTGGATCACGGGACCCTGGCAGTGGCAGGCTACACGGGCTCCTGGGAGGGGAGGTGTGGATAGTGACCTGTGCTTGCACACAGGCTGCTTGATGGCTGCAGCAGCAGCCTTAGTGTCTCATGCCCATCTCTGGTGTCTGCGCTGATAGCCACAGATCGCACCTGTGTCTGGTGCTCATTTAGGTGGTGCTCTGAATCCTCTCTCCTTGTGCACCCCAAAACAATGGTCTCTTGTCTCTTAGGCAGTTCCAGACTTTTCCCCGGACTCCCTCCAGGCTATCTGTGGTCCACTGGCACCCTTCAGGCTGTGTTCATGCAGCCAACCCCAGTCCTCTCTCTGGGGTCTGACCTCCGAAGCCTGAGCCTCAGCTCCCAGCCCTGACCCGCCCCGGCGGGTGAGCAGACAAGCCTCTCGGGCTGGTGAGTGCTGGTCGGCATGGATCCTCTGTGCAGGAATCTCTCCACTTTGCCCTCTGCACCGCTGTTGCTACGCTCTCCTCCGTGGCTCCGAGGCTTCCCCCGCCAACCACCCCCTGTCTCTGCCAGTGAAGGGGCTTCCTAGTGTGTGGAAACTTTTCCTCCTTCACAGCTCCCTCCCAGAGGTGCAGGTCCCATCCCTATTCTTTTGTCTCTGTTTTTTCTTTTTTCTTTTGCCCTATGCAGGTACATGTGTTGTTTCTTTCCTTTTGGGGAAGTCTGAGGTCTTCTGCCAGCATTTAGTAGGTGTTCTGTAGGAGTTGTTCCACATGTAGATGTGGTTTTGATGTATTTGTGGGGAGGAAGGTGATCTGCACGTCTTTCTCCTCCGCCATCTTGAAAGCACTCCCCCGTTTCTTCCTCAAGTAAAAGTAAATTCAACTATAGTCTATTACCTTCAGTGGAGCTTTTTATCTCATTTGGAAGGGAAGCAGTTCTGGCAAATCAAAACTAATAAAGTATGCCTGTAATTACTCATTGGCCCCTATAATGAAAACAAGTTAGTTTTTGTATTACTATCTATCTATCTATCTATCTATCTATCTATCTATCTATTTATTTATTTATTTATTCTAGAATTGGCAAATGACCTTTTTTTTGTTGTTAAAAACTCTAGAGACTGCTGAAGCCAACTTCTGGAGAAAAGGTGAGACATAAAGTCAGGAAGAGAAGGTGGAGGAAATCAAGTATGAATTACGTTCCATGTTAAAATACTCTTTGAAATTTGAGTCTTTTAAAATTTAAGAGAGATGTCCTTATAGCTTCCAAGATAAAAGCTATGAGTTTTTCCAATCAGAAACTTCAAGCACCATGAATCAAACACTAACCATTATTATTTGCAAAATGGGTGTGAGATCAGTCAACAAATTTTCAAGGAAGAGAAGTGGAGGGAAGGGAAAATGGAGGAGGAAAAGGAGAAGTAACAGATGTCTCAGCCATTAAGGGGCAAGTTTAGATACACATGGATATGGGACATTGCTTAGAAGAGATGAGAGGGGAAAGAAACATGAAAACAAATCTGGTTGGAAGAGAGGAGATCTCTAGAGCTTTGTAAATAAATTAAGCTTGAAATGAGTGAAAGAATAAAACAGTATTTCCTTAGCCAGTGTTTATGAGGAAAAGGATCTTAGAAAATCCTCTTCTAGAGCTAGTTAAGTTACTTTAGATAAATAAGGAAATGGTAATAATTCCAATTAATTTTTTAAGAGTTAACTCTTCACCAGCTACTGTGTTTTCCATTATAATTTAATCTTTAGGACACCCTTATGAGTTAAGTGCTGGAATTATCTGTTTCATAAATGAGGAAACTGGGGTACAGAGAAGTTAAGTGACTGCCCCAAATCAAACAGTGGATAAGAAATAAAGATAGGATTAAATCAGGCCTGCCTAATGATGAAGTCTGTGTCCTTACTGTTATGCTAAACTGCTTCCCGTTCCTATTTAGGAATATAAAATTGAAGTAGATTGGTGTCACGATTTAATATTTTATATGAGTAATGGACTAATGTAATTTTAATAGCACTTTGTAATTTATAAAATGCATTTGCACACACAATGTTTCATTTGCATTTCACAATATCCCTATGTGGTAGCTTAGGATTATCTCCTTCTAACTATATAAATGAGAAAATTTATGATCAAAGAAGTGACTTGTTTTAGGTCACAGGGCTGGAAGTGTCAGGGTGGTGGACGGGAGACAGCTACCTCTATCTATTTATCTGGGAACTCTGGCCTTGCCACTTACTAAATGAATGTGTTTGGACAAACAAAACCTTTCCAACTCCAGTATCCACACCTGAGAAATGGGGATAGAATTTTAACTTTTCAGAGTCTTTCTCAGCATAAAACGAATTAACCTGCATGAATGCCTTTGGTACATGTAGGCATGCAAGAAAGGCACATTTCCTTCACCTGCCTGTGATACTGAGTACCTCAGAAAAAGCTCTGAGTATATGCATATCAAACTTAATATATACAACATTTGTCAATTATACCTCAATAAACCTGGGGGAGAAAACCAACTGGGAACAGTCCTGAATCAGAGTTGTAAGATCTGGGATCTTTTCTCAATCATGCTCTTAGCCAGCTGTGACACGGTACTGAAACTTCACATCTATCTGTAACCACACGTTGGTAAACTGGCTGGCAGGGAGGGGGCGGTGCTATGTGACAGCAATGTGGTGTTGGGAAGAGAGATGCTCAACCGGTTCTTGCCAAGAAGTAAGAGCTGGCTCCAGATACTACTGAGTAAAACTATAAGATTAGATCAGTGTTTTTCAAAAGTTTTCTGAAAGGAGAAACATTTTTTTTTTTTTTTGGCCTGATGTTGCAAAGCATGAAGTGAGTTAAAGAATAAAACACTAGTAGAGCAGGGTTTCTCAAAGAGTGCTCATTGCAAAAAAGAATGAAGCGATAGAAAGGGGAACCTGAGAATGGTTTGCAAAGCTAGCTAACTATATGGTATGAAATAAGATCCTTGATGCTGGATTTTTCAGAGATTTGTATCCAATATGTATTGTGAACTTGCAAGAGGAGACTAACACAGAGTGCATTTTCTAAGCCTATATGACCACTGTCTCTTTTTTAATGGAGCATTTTATAGAACTAATGTTCGATAGAACACATTTTGGAAACTTCCAATGCAGAAGAAATAAGGTGAGTTAACGGGAACTCTCCTTGTTTTAATCAGTGCAATCTCATCAAGTAATTACCTGAAACCAATAATGTGACCATCCTGTGCTAGAAAGCCATGAAGAGAAGAAAAGAAAAGAAAAGAAAGAAAGAAGGAAGAAAGAAGGAAGGAAGGAAGGAAGGAAGGAAAGGAAGGAAGGAAGGAAGGAAGGAAGAAACAAAGAAAGAAAGAAAGAAAGAAAGAAAGAAAGAAAGAAGGAAAGAAAGAAAGAAAGAAAGAAAACTGTCTACAGGGCTTTTTCTGCAGGACAGAAAAATGTCCATGTCATGCAAAGGAATAATTGTGTAAGATCAGAAAGTGGGATCCTAGGGGCCAGTTTCTAAATCCAACCAAGGTAATCAGGGAATGACATAGAAGTGAAGCATGAAACAAACTTCCTGGAGCAGATGCTGGAAACCTGAAAAATGTTTGAGAAAAAAAGTGGACTAAAGACATGTTTATTGCAGAATCCAAGTTTATCTTCCACTCATCTGTGGCAAAGAACTAAGGGCATTTCTTTTGATCTTCAGTTCCATGAAATCACTATCGCAGTGATGTTGCCAGTTCGTATTTTTTACTATGTTGGAGATACAGTGAGTCTCAGGAATAAAAAAAAGCCTCCTTTGTTCTCCTCTGGACAAAACCTGAACATAACAATGCTCTTCAGGGAATGCCACATCACACTTATTGTAAAAAATAAACACTCAGAATAGGCAACACAAAACAGAGAAGCTGCCAAATAAAGTTAATTTCAGGCAGGCAAAGAAATGTTTCTTCCATTCTGGGATCCAGTAGGGAACAGAAAGCAGCCCTAACGGTACACATAGAATCATGTAAAAACTCTTAGCTGCACTATGTTAGATGCTTTATGTGCCAAGTGATGGCCTCCGAACTCTTGATTTCCTTAGGTCTTTGACAGCTAGTCAGAAAACAAAGGGGAAGAGAATTCAGTGGCAGAAAAGCTCCCAGCAGTTCTTTGACCCAATTGACTGTTTCCAAACTATTTCCTGTCATGACAACTTCCCTGGCATATGCCTGTATTTAAAAGTTGTTCTGAAGCACACGACTATCAAGATCCACCTTGTTTAACTTTTAAGCTTTAGTTTCTCTTGGTCTTCATGTAATATTTTAATAATTTATTTTAACTCAACTTCACATGTCTGCAAATCAAGATGACCACCACCATCATACATGATGCAGACACAGGGCCTGGAGTTTGGCATATAAAATCTCTACCCCTTAAAACAATACCCACTACTCCAATAAAGATGTTAAAACAAACAAACAAACAAAAAAACAATACCAACAAAGAGGATGCATATATGCCTGCATGCATGCACACACAAAGACACAAGTGCACTTATATCCTTTGTTGTGGGGACGGTGTATGTGTATAAAACTAAGGTTCCAAGAAGGTAAGTAACACGTTCAAAGGCATCTGGCTGGTGAGAAAGAGTCAGAATCCAGAATCATACCGGGGTCCCTCAGAGCTCACCACCTACAGTCTTTCCCCCAAGCCAGACTGCCTCAGTTGTTCACTACCTCTCTCCCATAGAGATGTTAGTCTTCACCTTTTTTCTCTTTGTGTCTATCCTTTCAGATCTTTTCCCCATTCCTTTCTAACTCTCTCTTAGCTCTATTTCTAAACCTTCTTACTATCCTCTAGTTCATAGTTTCTTAGTGAGATCCTGACATAAAACATTAATATATGTTGAAGGGAAAGAAAAATAAGAAGCTATAGAAAAATATCTCAAATCATTGAGCATGATCATCTTTGGGGAATGGTGTGAAGGACTTCCACTTTCTATGTTATTTATTAAATAAGTTAATATTTGTTAATTCTTAGAACAGAGATTAAACATATTCTTTTTAAAGTCCCATTTGCATTAGAACCACCTTTTGGTTAAATGGGTAACTCCCAGGCTCTAGCCCAAGCCTGCTGAATAGAATTACCTGGGGGTACAGCACAGAAATCTACATTTTAATCAAGTTCCCCAAGAGATTGTTTTGCACAGCAAAGTCTGAAAACCTCTATTATAGTTATTATAAAAGCCCAAGTACAATGTGTAAACTAAAAATGCTTCTCTTCATACACTATGGCCAAGCCTCCTCCACTTCATTTTTCTTCATCTCACTTTTTCCCTGAGAATGTGCTATGTGTTTACCCTCAGCTGTATTTTCCTTCTAGAATGTAAAATCCATGAAGCATAGGTTTTTTTCTCTTTTCTTCACTGCTCTTGCTCTCTCCATTAGTACCTATTAAGTGATTGATAAATGTTTGTTGAATAAATAAATGAAGGAAATGGGACCATTCTACGTTTAACCTCTCTCCCCAACAGATATCTACTAATGGGTCCTGTGAGCTCACTAAATACTCCTTCATTTTTATCACCCTTCATCTATGTAATACCATCAGCTCAAAAGCATTTCACATCCTTTCTTGACTTTCATCTTTACAAAATGCCCTAAGAAGTTACACACGCATACATATGAACTAACAATTCAGGAAACCAAAGCTCATAATCATTAAATTAGCAATCCATTCCCTAAATGAAAGAACCAACTGGGTAGAACTCAACACTGTTCATTCCACGGGTAACGCTTTCCTCACAATATCAAACAGATTTTCATCATAACCAACTACTTAGTTGTGGTTGAGCTGTGGTCTCAAAGCGGGGTCCCCCACCATCAGCATCACTTGAGAATTTGTCAGAAAGTCAAAAACTCAGACACAACTCCAGACCTACTGGGTCAGAAACTCTGGGGAGGGGCCCAACTATTTGTTTTAACGTATGCTCCAGGTGATTTTGGTGCAGGCTCAAGTTTGAAAAGCACTGAGTTGGGACAATAAACTGCTGTTAAAATGGAAAAGCTATTTCTAAGGAAGAGCACACTGAGCAATGGTCACTAATAATCAACACAGGGAAAGAAATTCATGAGATGAGCAGGTATCACAATGGTAGGAGACAATGGAGTAACAGGCTTGGCATGGTCTCTGTCCTGTGGGGAACGGTTTAAAAAAAAAAAAGCTAGGAAGGATGGAAGCCAGAACAAGTAAGTGTCAACAAATATTAAAGAAGGAGGCATGAGACTGATCTGTCCATCGTGTTGAACCAGAGTAGAACTCAATTTGGGGCCAAGAAATACAACTCAGTTTTTCAGTTTCCACATACCACTTATGAATGAAATGCTTGCATGGCTCTTGCTTTAGGACCAATGAAGACCATCTTCTCTTTAATGGATTACACAATCATGGAGAAACACTAACTACCTCCCCTATGACCACCACGTGTGAATTTGCTTCTAGTTATTTAAATGTCCCTCTTACATACAAAGTTTTCTGGGGAATAATTTAAGGAATATAGATCTACAGAGTCTGTTATTGGGCATAATGGAAAGTGTTCCATTTCATCTTTCTAGCAACAGTAATTTAATCACCCAGAATAATTTTTGAAGTATATAAATGGGCTAAGAATTTCCGATGATACCATGTACATTCATCTTCAAAAAGAATGTTTCCTTTACTTAAGGTATTTACCAGTTGGATTATCTACTTTTATTAAAATTAAATATTTTAAATTTTAAATATTCAACTGAATATCTCAGACAATATAGACAGATACAAGGCATACTAATTTCCCTCTTGAAAAGAAGGAAATTTCCTATTCCTTTCTAAAAGAAAATAGCTTTAAGAATGCATATAAGCCAGACTTAGAGTATCAGAGTAAAGGATAAAAACACCCCTTGGCTCAAACCAGTAATTATTCAATTAAGTATCTAATAGTATGCAACCATATTAAAACTAATTGAGTCACTCCTCCTTGTTCATTCTATAAGGCAGTTAAATACACACAGCTGCTTTACAATTTTCTCTGCTACCAATGGTAGAAAATATTATTTAACCAGGGCAGCCACGATTATGTATCTAAGCCATTCATTTATTCATTTGCTCATTTAGCAAAAGTTTGGTGCCTACTGCAACCCAGGGACCATGCAAACTATGGAGAATATGATGTTCCATAAAATAAAAAGCCCTTCTCCTTACACAGATACTACAAACACTATAGCTCTATTTTGTGTTGCTTCAGAAAACAAAATCACAATAAACAAATCAAAGTGTATTAGATTATGCCTTCCAAACATTCATTCTGCCTTCCTCTTATAGGAGAATTCTTATTTTGCTTGGAAAGCCAGCCCTTCCCCGTTTCCAGTATACTTGGTTTGACTGGGCCTGACTGCACCCCTTGCTGCTGGAAATGGTCCCATAACCAAGGGCTAATCTATCAGCATATTCTCTTCACTGATGATTGGTTCATATCTAGGATATGACCTGAACCATGCTAATGAGACTCACTTGCGGAATTTATGTTAGAACTACTGGAAAACAGAAGCTTTATCTGCTGAAATTGCTAGAATTTTAGATGATGTAAGCCTGGAACTCTTAGAGTTACTAAAGTGAGATAGCCTAAGGTAGAATAAGGAAATCAAGTATGAGAAAAACAAAAGGTGTGGATGACATCATTTCATCCATTTCCTGGATCTAGCCATGCCTGAAGCTGGACTTACCTCTAGATTTAAGTTAGAAGGCACACATACACACTCCATATCATTCTTCCTGCCTTACTTTTTTTTAATCTGACATTTTATATATTTTACATTTTTATTTTCTGTTAGGGTCCTTCCCCTTCCCTCCACTTCCCCACCAACAGAATATAATGTTCGCAAAGACCTTTTTTTCCTAGGGAGGAGGTCTATTTTGTTCAACACTGCATAGAACAGGACCTACCACCCAGCAGTCACTCAATAATTATTTTTCAAAAAATAAAAAGGAACCATTTTGTTCCTAACCTTCCTTTCTATTATTACCATTACCCCCTTTCCCACACATGCACACAGGATATCCACTCACTAATCCTGCTACTCATTGACCCCAAATCCTCTTAGGATCATCATTCCTAGCATTCAATTTATAATTTTTTTTTACATTTTTTCCTTGATCTTAATTATCACAAAAAGACATTAGAAATAAGTAGCCAGATTTTTATTTTGCATATATCATGAAAACCAGCCTTATAAGAGTTAAATTAATAACCCAACCTATTCCCTAAATGAATATGCTGGAATTAGAGGTTGACATTTACATTCCTAAATGTAACACTCTCCAAAATACCAACATGTAAGTGCCTGTCCCTCTCCCCCGCATCTATTTTTTTATCAACATCGCCAAGATAGTCTCTAGAATTCTGTACGTGCTCAATAAATGTCTGCTGCATGCTGAATGTTGAATAGAGGTAAGTTAGTTGGTTAAAATTTCACTTTGTAACACTATATTGAGTTTTCACTAACGCCTATGTCTTTAATTCTGGGAACTGCCTCCTAATTAAACCATCTTGCTCTATGGGTTTGCTCTAATAATGACTTTTGATTCTATTAATACAATGCATTGGGAAAACTAATGCACTGTAAAAATTCCTCTTCATTAAAGGCAAAAAGGATGGAGGAGATTGGGTCCAAAATGCTACTGGCAGGAATTGTATTCTTAATTCTTTTTTCCCTAACGCTGAAACGTACCCTCTCTGCGGATTGCCCGTGCTTGTACTAACTATGTAAATGTATCTATGATTGATTTTTAAAACAGCACACCAGGGTATATTCAGCCCCTGAACAAGAAAAATATCATCCAACTGTAAATATCCAGTGGAGCAGTAAAACTGTTTCTTCTCTGCTCTGCGTAATTGCAGAAGCCAAGGAGAGAAGGAATGTTTTCCCAAATCTGGCTTCCCATTAGATTGAATAAATGTCAACTTGATAAACAGGAAACACAAATGTCATTATGAGGTCTTCTGAAATATAAAATATCCAAAAGGCTCTGTGGCTCAGGACTTCGCACTTTCTAGCTTAAATCTGCAGGTGAAGGTTTTAAAAGTTTCCATTCTAATTGCACATTGTTACATGTGTGCTCTTATTCCCAAATCAGACACACTCGATGGGTTTCCAGTGATAATGGCATTGGATGCCTATTAATACAATGCTGTGGAAAAACCAATCTGTTGGATAAGCAGTTCTCAGCATCACAAGAGGCAAACTGGGGGCACAAGGCTGTTGCCAGTTGTTGGCCGGTGTGAGTTTTTTTTCTTTTTTCATTCTCTTTCAAACACGAACAAAAGTGTGCGCTGCTGAAGTCTGTATATAGTAGTTCACTGGCTATCTCATCTTATCGGGGAGGAAGGAAAGACTGGACAATGCATTAGAGAACATTCCAGCAGTAAAGTATTTTTCAACAAAGGAAGAAAAATCCTTATTATGTACACTATTCAATAGTATTCATTAGTATATTAACTCAGGCTCCAGCCACTTCACGGAGTAGTAGATTCCTACGTGGGTTATTTAGGGGTTAGCCATCGTGAATGGGTCCCGCTGGGGCCATCACTTTTGCCTGAATGTGCAGCTACACTCTCCTCTCTGTAACTTTTTGGAGATTCCCATCCAGGAGAAGTAATATAGGAGGTACACCCTCTTTACTCTCATCACTTCCTATCATTGTTTTCCCCAATGATAAGATGACTTAGAAAATACCATGGAATAGTCCTTCCTCATGAAAAACACTCCAGAATACTTGCACTTTCCAACACTTTCTCAGAGGAGAATGGATTCTGGTGGATATGAGAAGCAAAACCCAACTCCAGCATCCTTCCCTACTCCCTGTTTTTGTTTTTTATAAAGGTGTAGGTGAATTTGATACACAAAACTATTTCATTTTCCAACGTTTATACTTTAAAGCTCTTGAATACATTTTTCTTATTTGTTGGTCTTCTGCATCTCTTCATTTGTGAACTTTCTATTCATATATCTTGTCCATTTCATCACTGGATTATTTGGGGGAAGTATTTCTTATGATGTCATGTTAACAAGTAGGGAAAGAGTAGAGATCTAATTTGGGAGACATTTGAAGAAGTATCTATTGGATATATGTTCTAGGTGTTAGATATGATAACAACATGATCTAAATTTTAAATAGAAGCTATTAATTGAATATTTAAAGTTTCATTAATAGAGTCTACAGCACTGTATTTGATTTCCCACATGGAATTTTTAATTTATATTTTGTAAAGGCTAGAGAATTGAACACTCTGGACAATGTTGCAGGTTTCTGGATATTTAAAAGAACTTAGGACCCTTTGTGTTTCCTACCCTGCCCATAATAGACCATCATCACTGATACAGGCTAAGCCCTCTCTAGCTACATGCAGAAGCCTAAGCCAATAAACATCTTTCTAGCTCAGGTTTTCTTAGCCTCGGCATTATGGACATGTTGGACTGGATAATTATTTGTTGTGCGGGGTATCCTGTGTGTGTGAATGATGTTTAGCAGCACATCTGGCCTCTTCCCACTAAATACCTTAGCACCACCTCAGTTGTGATAATTAACTCCAGACATTGCCAGATGTCCCCCCAAGGACAAAACTGCCTCCATTTGAAAACCACTGGCCTAATTTATACAGAGAAATCTTTAATAGTCTCCAAACAAAATTGCCTCCAGTTGAAAATGACTAATCTGGTTTATACCTAGAAATTTTTGATAATTTTGAAGATGGAAACTCAGTCTCTGTCATGGCAAGCCATTTGTCCCAATGCAAAAATCAAAACAAAACAAAAACCACACACACACACACACACACACACACAAATCAAAGGCAAGCAACTTGACCATGGAAAGGAACACTAGAGTAGAATGTTGTGCCTATACCACTGATAACTTTTGAAAAGTTAACTATATTATACAGCGTGTTCTGTGGTTATACTTCTATGGAAAAAGTAAGTAAAAACAGCGACCTACAATTTTCAAGAAGATAGATTTGAAAGGTACTCTGAAACCACCACAAAATGACTGCATCAAGAATTACTTCACTGTTAGATAGCCTCATCCACCAGAGGGCACACAGCAGAAGCAAGAAGAACTACAATCCTGCAACCTGTGGAACAAAAACCACATTCACAGAAAGATAGACAAGACAAAAGGCAGAGGGCTACGTACCAGATGAAGGAACAAGATAAAACCCCAGAAAAACAACTAAATAAAATGGAGATAGGCAATCTTCCAGAAAAAGAATTCAGAATAATGATAGTGAAGATGATCCAGGACCTCAGAAAAAATGGAGGCAAAGATCAAGAAGATGCAACAAATGTTTAACAAAGATCTAGAAGAATTAAAGAACAAACAAACAGAGATGAACAATACAATAACTGAAATGAAAACTACACTAGAAGGAAGCAATAGCAGAATAACTGAGGCAGAAGAACGGATAAGTGACGAGGAAGACAGAATGGTGGAATTGACTGCTGCGGAACAGAATAAAGAAAAAAGAATGAAAAGAAATGAAGACAGCCTACCAGACCCCTGGGACAACATTAAAGGCAACAGCATTCGCATTATAGGGGTCCCAGAAGGAGAAAAGACAGAGAAAGGACCAGAGAAAATATTTGAAGAGATTGTAGTCGAAAACTTCCCTAACATGGGAAAGGAAATAGCCACCAAAGTCCAGGACATGCAGAGAGTCCCATAGAAGATGAACCCAAGGAGAAACATGGTAATCAAATTGGCAAAAATTAAAGACAAAGAAAAATTATTGAAAGCAGCAAGGGAAAAACAACAAATAACATACAAGGGAACTCCCATAAGGTTAACAGCTGATTTCTCAGCAGAAACTCTACAAGCCAGAAGGGAGTGGCATGATATACTTAAAGTGATGAAAGGGAAAAACCTACAACCAAGATTACTCTACCCAACAAGGATCTCATTCAGATTCTATGGAGAAATCAAAAGCTTTACAGACAAGCAAAAGCTAAGAGAATTCAGCACCACCAAACCAGCTCTACAACAAATGCTAAAGGAACTTCTCTAGTGGGAAACACAAGAGAAGAAAAGGACCTACAGAAACAAACCCAAAACAATAAAGAAAATGCTCATAGGAACACACATATCAATAATTACCTTACACGTGAATGGATTAAATGTTCCAACCAAAAGACACAGGCATCCTGAATGGATACAAAAACAAAACCTATATATATGCTGTCTACAAGAGACCCACTTCAGACCTAGGGACAAATACAGACTGAAAGTGAGGGGAAGGAAAAAGATATTCCATGCAAATGAAAATCAGAAGAAAGCTGGAGTAGCAATACTCATATCAGATAAAACAGACTTTAAAATAAAGAACGTTACAAAAGACAAGGAAGGACACTATGTAATGATCAAGGGATCAATCCAACAAGAAGATATAACAATTATAAATATATATGCACCCAACATAGGAGCACCTCAATACAAAAGGCAACTACTAACAGCTATAAAAGAGAAAGTCGACAGTAACACAATAATAGTGGGGGACTTTAACACCTCACTTAAACCAATGGACAGATCATCCAAAATGAAAATTAATAAGGAAACACGATCTTTAAATGACACAATACATCAGATAGATTCGTTTGATATTTTTAGGACATTCCATCCAAAAACAGCAGATTACACTTTCTTCTCAAGTGCACACGGAACATTCTCCAGGATAGATCACATCTTGGGTCACAAATCAAGCCTCAGTAAATTTAAGAAAATTGAAATCATATCAAGCATCTTTCCTGACCACAACGTTATCAGATTAGAAATCAATTACAGGGAAAAAAACGTAAAAAACAGAAACACATGGAGGCTAAACAATACGTTACTAAATAACCAAGAAATCACTGAAGAAATCAAAGAAGAATTCAAAAAATACCTAGACACAAATGACAATGAAAACATGACGATCAAAAACCTATGGGATGCAGCAAAAGCAGTTCTAAGAGGGAAGTTTATAGCTATACAAGCCTACCTCAAGAAACAAGAAAAATCTCAAACAAACAATCTAATGTTACACCTAAAGGAACTAGAGAAAGAAGAAAAAACAAAACCCAAAGTTAGGAGAAGGAAAGAAATCATAAATCAGAGCAGAAATAAATGAAATAGAAACAAAGAAAACAATAGCAAAGATCAATAAATTTAAAAGCTGCTTCTTTGAGAAGATAAACAAAATTGATAAACCATTAGCCAGACTCATCAAGAAAAAGAGGGAGAGGACTCATATCAAAATTAGAAGTGAAAAAGGAGAAGTTACAACAGACACCGCAGAAATACAAAGCATCCTAAGAGACTACTACAAGCAACTCTATGCCAATAAAATGGACAACCTGAAAGAAATGGACAAATTCTTAGAAAGGTATAACCTTCCAAGACTGAACCAGGAAGAAATAGAAAATATGAACAGACCAATCACAAGTAATGAAATTGAAACTGTGATTAAAAATCTTCCAACCAACAAAAGTCCAAGACCAGATGGCTTCACAGGTGAATTCTATCAAACATTTAGAGAAGAGCTAACACCCATCCTTCTCAAACTCTTCCAAAAAATTGCAGACGAAG
Organism: Mesoplodon bidens; assembly: GCF_964165515.1. Taxonomy (NCBI): domain Eukaryota; kingdom Metazoa; phylum Chordata; class Mammalia; order Artiodactyla; family Ziphiidae; genus Mesoplodon; species Mesoplodon bidens. Next base: position 134,638,727 of record NC_138160.1, on the reverse strand, counting down.
GAACACTCCCAAACTCATTCTATGAGGCCACCATCACCCTGATACTAAAACCAGACAAAGATACGAGAAAAAAAGAAAATTACCGACCAGTATCACTGATGAATATAGATGCAAAAATCCTCAACAGAACACTAGCAAACAGAATCCAACAACACATAAAAGGTATCATACACCATGATCAAGTGGGATTTATCCCAGGGATGCAAGGATTCTTCAATATATGCAAATCAATCAATGTGATACACCATATTAACAAATTGAAGATTAAAAACCATATGATCATCTCAATAGATGCAGAAAAAGCTTTTGACAAAATTCGTCACCCATTTATGATAAAAAACTCTCTAGAATGTGGGCATAGAGGGAACCTACTTCAATATAATAAAGGCCATATATGACAAACCCACAGCCAACATCGTTCTCAAGGGTGAAAAACTGTAAGCATTTCCTGTAAGATCAGGAACAACAAGGATGTCCACTCTCACCACTGTTATTCAACATAGTTTGGAAGTCCTAGCCACAGCAATCAGGGAAGAAAAAGAAATAAAAGGAATACAAATTGGAAAAGAAGAAGTAAAACTGTCACTGTTTGCAGATGATATGACACTATACATAGAGAATCCTAAAGATGGGACCAGAAAACTACTAGAGCTGATCAGTGAATTTGGTAAAGTTGCAGGATACAAATCTAATGCACAGAAATCTCTTGCAGTCCTATACACTAAAGATGAAAAATCTGAAAGAGAAATTAAGGAAACACTCCCATTTACCACTGCAACAAAAAGAATAAGATACCTAGGAATAAACCTACCCAGGGAGACAAAGACCTGTATGCAGAAAACTATATGACACTGATGAAAGAAATTAAAGATGATACCAACAGATGGAGAGATATACCATGTTCTTGGATTGGAAGAATTGTGAAAATGACTATACTATCCAAAGCAACCTACAGATTGAATGTAATCCCTATCAAATTACCAATGGCATTTTTTACAGAACTAGAACAAAAAAATCTTAAAATTTGTATGGACACACAAAAAACCTCGAATAGCCAAAGCAGTCTTGAGGGAAAAAAACGGAGCTCGAGAAATCAGACTCCCTGAGTTCAGACTATACTACAAAGCTACAGTAATCAAGACAATATGGTATTGGCACAAAAACAGAAACATAGATCAATGGAACAAGATAGAAAGCCCAGAGATAAACCCACACAGCTATGGTCAACTAATCTATGACAGAGGAGGCAAAGATATACAATGGAGAAAAGACAGTCTCCTCAATAAGTGGTGCTGGGAAAACTGGACAGCCACATGTAAAAGAATGAAATTAGAACATTCCCTAACACCATACACAAAAATAAACTCAAAATGGATTTGAGACCTAAATGTAAGACCGGACAATATAAAACTCTTAGAGGAAAACATAGGAAGAACACTCTTTGACAGAAATCACAGCAAGATCTTTTTGATCCACCTCCTAGAGTAATGGAAATAAAAACAAAAATAAACAAATGGGACCTAATGAAACTTCAAAGCTTTTGCACAGCAAAGGAAACCATAAACAAGACGAAAAGACAACCCTCAGAATGGGAGAAAATATTGGCAAATGAATCAACGGACAATGGAGTAATCTCCAAAATGTATAAACAGCTCATGCAGCTCAATATCAAAGAAACAAACAACCCAATCCAAAAATGGGCAGAAGACCTAAATAGACATTTCTCCAAAGAAGATATACAGATGGCCAAGAAGCACATGAAAAGGTGCTCAACATCACTAATTATTAGAGAAATGCAAATCAAAAGTACAATGAGGTATCACTTCACACCAGTTAGAATGGGCATCATCAGAAAATCCACAAACAACAAATGCTGGAGAGGGTATGGAGAAAAGGGAACCCTCTTGCACTTTTGGTGGGAATGTAAATTGACACAGCCACTATGCAGAAGAGTATGGAGGTTACTTAAAGAGCTAAAAATATAATTACCATATGACCCAGCAATGCCACTACTGGGCATATACCCAGAGAAAACCATAATTCAAAAAGTTACCTGCACCCCAGTGTTCACTGCAGCACTATTTACAATAGCCAGGTCATGGAAGCAACCTAAATGCCCATCGACAGACGAATGGATAAAGAAAATGTGGTACATATATACAATGCATTATTACTCAGCTATAAAAAGAAACGAAATTGGGTCATCTGTAGAGACGTGGATGCATCTAGAGACTATCATACAGAGTGAAGTAAGTCAGAAAGAGAAAAACAAACATCGTATATTAACGCATACATGTGGAACCTAGAAAAATGTTACAGATGAACCAGTTTGCAAGGCAGAAATTGAGACACAGATGTACGGAACAAACGTATGGACACCAAGGGGGGAAAGCGGCGGGGGGTGGGGGTTGTGGTGGGATGAATTGGGAGATCGGGATTGACACTGATGTGTATAAAATGGATGACTAATAAGAAAAAAAAAGAGAAGAATTACTTCACTAAAATAACAGTGATTCGAATTCCATATCCCACAAGGCCCCCCTTTATTCACTCCTGACTTCCAATCCATCACCAATGTTTCTTGGGTTTTGCCTGAAAAAAATATTTTGAGTTGATCCTCTTTGTTTCCATGTCCTTCACCATCTACCAGATGGAGCCCTCACCATTTCTTATGTGGTGAAAGTTCCTAAGTAGTTTCCTTTGAGTCTACCTTTGTTCCATTCCAATCTATATAAGCAAGAGCAGCCGGAGGAACCTTGAAAAACATGTCACTCCAATTGCATCAGTCCTGTGTCTTAAACTCTTCACTGATGTCTCATTGCTTGAGAATGAGCCCAAAGTTCATATCATAGTTCAAAGACCCTACAGAAGAAGGGCTCAGACTACACCCAGCCATGTTATTTTCTGCCACCTTTTCCCTTGCTCACTACACACCAGTCACACTGACCTTCTTTCTGTTCCTCTCCCACCTTAGTTTCTTTATACACACTCCTCCCTCTGCCAAAATGTTCTTGTTTCTATTCTCATGACCAGCTCCTTCTCATCTTTAAGTTCCAGCTCCAGCATCACCCTCCCTGATATTCTAATCTGATGGTTTCCTCTTTTTTCCCTCTCTTTTACCAACTTATCATTTTCCTTTGTATCACACCTCCCAGTTCAATGTTTCATTGACTACATATACAATTGCATGCTTAACATCCATCTCACAGATCAAATTAAAATTCTATGACATCAGGGACCACATGTATCTTGTTTGTGTCTGGTAACAACACAGTGCCTCACGCACAACACAAATGAGATACAGATAACTGGAGATGCAAAAGATCAACTGCCCCTCAATCACCCTCACATCTCGTAAGCACAATAGAAAAAACTAGCTTCCCTATAAAGCTAAACATCCCCCCCCGAGGCTAAAACCACCTCATTACCCCAAAGGAAAGCAAAGATCCAGCCTGCTATTTCTCAAGGTAGAGGCAGGGGGATAAATGAGAGCTTGATGGCACAACAACTTGGGGTCTTCCCCGCCTCTTCAAAGGGCAAAACTGATCTATCATTTGTCACCCAGGTCTCTTCCGTCCTTCTTTTACTCCCTGAAGTTCTATTACACTGTGGTCAATATTTGGCAGCAAATGCTGCAAAGGGGAACAGGCAAGCTCAGAGAGCCCACAACCCTCTTTGCATTTTTATGCCCTTCATTACAACAAGTGGGCTATTTTTATACCTGTTAGCTAACACTTGGCGAAACCTCAGGCTCAGAATAAAATATGACAAGGGCCAAGAGAGATAACAGTAACAGTGCTTGTACTGCAGCCAGCGTGCCATTAATAATTGCAGGAAGAGGGAGCAAGGGAGATCCAGTTAGAGGGATTAGGAGGGGACGGAGGCTCCTTGGAACCCAGCAAGGACACTGTCCTGGGGCAGATGGTCAGGTAAGGTTACCTGGCGAGCCCAGCACTGTGACCCATCTCACTCTCCATCCCCTAACCCTGTGGCCTGAAGTCCTTCAAGATACTGAATCTTAGAATTAGAAAAGTCTCATAGCCTGGCAGGGCCTTATACTTCCTAAGGTCAAACAATCATAAGGTGTTCATTTCTTACAAATAACATTTTGAAGCTTTACAAAGTTCTTTCACGACAATATAGTTCCGCATGAGAGAAAAGAGGCATCCACAAGAATGTTCATTGCTTTGTGGATTAATAACAAAAATCTACATGCTTATAATAGAGGAATGTCATGTAAATTTTGGCACATTCATGCCTTGGAATGTTACTACACGACTATCATTAATTTTATACGTCAATGATTGCTAGCTGACATTGCATGTATGATGATCAATAGTGATTTTATCATTATTGATACATATCTATGATGCACTGTAAGTGGATTTAAGGTCCGTTTCCATTACTGGAATGTGAGACCATGGGGGCAGAGACCCTATGCCCAAAATAGCTCTGGGCACATAACAGGCACACAATAAATGTTTGTTGAATGCATGAAGAATAAATTAATACTATGTCACCACTAAAAGAGGATAGTAAATCCACACGAACTGACACAGAGAGAATTTTAAAACTGCTTTTATTTGTTAAAAAAAATGCAGGCGGTGTGTGGTATATGCCCCCTCTGAAGCACTGAAGGACATACTAGAAAGAGGGGAAATTGATACTGAATGCCCAATTACCACATACTTCACAAGGTGAACTTATTTACCCAGATAAAAAGTTCAAAACCTTGGCTAAGGTTTTGAAATCCAAAGCCTTTTATAAAATAAAAGAAATACTGTCACAGTCTTCTTTCAAAATTTTGACCTGCCTTTGAGTGAGCTGTTTGCTACCTAATGATGACACCAAGGTGTCTTTTAGAATAAATTGGACTCCCAGTAGATGTTGAGCATCCCTGTAAACAGAGAGATTCTGTATTCACACAGATAGGCAGAGACAGACACACACACATAAGAGGGGTGAGAGGGGGTGAGAGGGGGTGAGAGGGGGAGGGAGAGGGAGGGAGAAGTAGGGAGAGAAAGAGAGAGAGAGAGGGCTTCCCTGGTGGCGCAGTGGTTGAGAGTCCGCCTGCCGATGCAGGGGACACGGGTTCGTGCCCCTATCCCGGAAGATCCCACATGCCGCGCAGCGGCTGGGCCCGCGAGCCATGGCCGTGGAGCCTGTGTGTCCGGAGCCTGTGCTCCGCAACGGGAGAGGCCACAGCAGTGAGAGGCCCACGTACAGCAAAAAAAAAAAAAAAAAAAAAAAAAAAAAAAAAGAGAGAGAGAGAGAACAAGCAAGCCTGGCACTCTGAGCTGACTGGGACAGAGAAGACTAAAGAATAAAATGGTTCTGAGTATAGGTTCAACATTCTGGTCAAATTGGGTTGAAACCACTAGATGCAGTTACAGGACCTTGGGCAAGTCATTTATTTCCTCTGAGGGTCAGTGTCACCATCTTAAAGAAGGGACATAATATCTCAAACTAACACAGTACCATTTTAAGAACTGCCTATTTACATAAGGAATTTAGGACAGCACCTGGCTGAATATATGATAGTTATGTGGCTTTGAGGTTCTGACAAGGAGTTTCACATTCTGAGGGTACACTTAGCATTGATACATTTTCAAGTCATCCTCTGAACCAATGCGGCACCTCAATAATGACATATATTTTACAAAGAAGGGGCCGACATGGGCAGGGGTAAGGACAGCTCTTTCAAACTTACTTTCATTTGTGAAAAATAATTAAAAGCATGCCAGCTAGAAGAAAATGTTCTGTCCCTCCCAATCCTCACCCCCTTTCCATCCTAGGACCTGGCAACACTGAAGCTAGAACAATGAAACAGGGCCTTTGGTAATGCTACCCAATGAAGAAAAGGAGAGAGACACTCTTTAAAGCATCATATTGTACAAGAGGCAAGCGAGCAGTAGACAACATGAAGCACTGTGAAGATCTGAATTTCATTCATTTTATAATCTGGGCTTCTTTTATATGTAACCACTCTAATAAAAAATATTTTAGGACTTCCCTGGTGGCGCAGCGGTTGAGAGTCCGCCTGTTGATGCAGGGGACACGGGTTCATGCCCCGGTCCGGGAAGATCCCACATGCCGTGGAGTGGCTGGGCCCGTGAGCCATGGCCGCTGAGCCTGCGAGTCCGGAGCCTGTGCTCCGCAACGGGAGAGGCCACAGCAGTGAGAGGCCCGTGTACCGCCAAAAAAAAAAAAAAAAAAAAAAAAATTAAGCATATATCTCTACTATATGAATATTTATAAATTATACACACATACTCTGTACTAATATAGTATATATACACTATAAACTTTTAAAATAGACATTTGAAAGGGATGAGAAAAAGAATCCAATAGAAATCCTGACACTTTATTCTGTACTGATGGGTGGCTTGTGCATATCCTGGAATGGGAGGGTCCCACAGTGAAGAACACTGTTTTAGATAATCCCCTCTGAGACCTTTGCACCCTCAGGATGGGGAGGTTCCCACACCCCCATCCTTGTCTAAGCAGAGGTGGCTGAGCTGGGGGAGCAAAGGGTTAAGACAAAATGTCAAATCTGCTCTCACACAAAGTGGCTCAAGTTGTTTTTTGTTTTAGTTGTCAGTGTTTCACAATCAGGACATTTCTTTGACCTAAAGAATTAGCAAGTCCAGAACATCAGGTCCCTGTGTCCACTAGTATTTGGTTGTACCTGAGTGTCGGCCATGTACTACCCTTTAATACAGTCTTTGTCAAACTTGCTTCTCTCACTTGCCAAACCTGCTCTGACTCTGTAAGTATGTGAGTTTGCAACAGCTCATAGACTCTGGGAGCCTTGGGCCATAGGAGAAGAGGAGGAACATGTCTAAAATGGGAGGAATTTCTTGACTCGCCAAGACTCTACATCTATTGGAGAAGCAGGAACATGGCGGTGATGAGTCACGTAGAGGCCACCCCGGGTTTTCAGCCACTGTGATCTCTATTCATTTTACTCTGCCAGTGAAACCAGATTAAAGGGCCATCTGAATATTCTTCTTGATCTAGTGTTTGTGCTTGCCCAACTAAGAGCAGGACCTGTCCGTCACAACAGCGTCACACAGCGCACTGGAGCCACATGGGAGCCTGAGGCTAAGGAAAATCGTGCCCTCCTAGGAACACTTATCGACAGAACCTCCCATGTTTTGAACCAAGTACAAAAAGTTAGTAAAAGCTCTACACTCACACACGCACAAAATGACTGTATATAAAGTCCCATGCTGCCTAATGATTAACCATTTGGGGGGACCAGGGTGGGGGGCGGGTATGACAGCCACCCGGGCTGAGGACCACTGATAAACTGTTCTCACTGTTCCATAATGCAGAGTCATAAGGCAAACAAACAACCTGTTGTTATTTAAAATTTTGCTGTTTTGTTAATCATGAATTTTTGCATTACTTTTGATTTTTTTAAAAAAAGCTGACTTTGAAATAGGATTTATCTGAATGGCATCCCCTGAAGGTTTTGGCATCGCCCCAAGTTTTGTGCCTGGAGTGAATGCCTCATTCCCTCCCTGTGGCTCTAGCCTGACCTTAGTACCAGGCCTCCCTCTCAAGGTTAGGTTTTTTTTACCTTATTCAAGGGTGGCCCCTAGTATCATCCCCACACTCAGGCCACTGCAGCCCCCTGTGGATGCAGAGGGGCCTCCTGCAAGACATGCTTGGTCCACATTGTATGTGGCCTTGGAATTATGTTCAGTCCCCGGGGAGGACGGAATTGGGTGTCCTCATTTACCTACGCTCCAAACAAGAACATGGCAACCTTACAAATGCAGCAGTAGCTCTCACACTACTAATTTTAGCCATATGGAGCTATTTAAAAAAAAATTTTTTTTTACCAATTTTTCTCACTCTTCCAAGATCCTGTGATAACCCCCAAGTGACTCATCTCCATTCGCCAGCAGTGAGGACTTTCCCACTTTTAAAAATTCCAAAGCCAAATGTTCAAAGTGTCCTGCATAGCAAATACCCAAGACTCCTCTTTTCCCATGGCAGAAGGGGTGCTAAAAATTCTTTCCTTCTAGACGATGAGACCCTTTGAAAGGTCAGAGGAGAAATAAACTTAGCACAGGAAGTAAAATGGAAAGATCCTATTATAGAGTTACACTGGAGCCCTATTAGAAAGTTATGCTGGTGCTGAGACTGCTCTATCGAACCCAAGTGAGAGAAGTCACAGCCAGCAGAGAGCTGACAATGTGCTGGGAGCGAAATTCTCATGTTGTCACCATTATCTCCCTCTCTCGCTAATCTTGGCATTGTTTCCTGTTGATGTGCAAGAAAAATGAGTTCAAATCAGCCTGCTGGTGCTTTGTTCTTTCTACAGTATCTGAGGAAAGACAGACTATAAATACAGTAAGTCCCCTACATACGAATGAGTTCCAAGAGCGCGTTCGTTAAGTCCAACAAAGTGAGCCTAGGTACCCAACTAACACAATCTGCTATATAGTACTGTACTATAATAGTTTTATAATACTTTTCACACAAATAATACATAAAAAACAAACAAAAAATAAAGAAAACATTTTTAGTCTTAAAGTACAGTACCTTGAAAAGTACAGTAGTGCAGTACAACAGCTGGCATACAGGGGCTGGCATGGAGTGAACAGGCAAGAAGAGTGACTGACTGGAGGAGGGAGAGGAGGTGGGAGATGGTAGAGTACTGCTGTCCTCTATACAGTACCGTACAAAGTACACAAAAGCACAACCACTTGTAGAGGATGCCTGCACATGACAATGTGAACTAACTTATGTGATTGGACATGCCAACGCACATTCGCTTCTTTGAACGTTCGCAACTTGAAGGTTCGTATGTAGGGGACTTACTCTAAACACAACAAGCAGACCAATTATTTTGCACTTGCTCCAGTTAAGAGAATGTTAAGGAAAGAAGGGGATCCTGGAACTGGTCACTGTGGAGGATGGCAGTTGGGTAAAAAGAAGGAAATGATCCTCAATGGGTCCTGGTGTCTCCCCTCACCTCCTTATCACTCCCCTCACTGACCCCACTTCTATTTCTCTCTTTTATGCAGATAAATTCATCCTACAGAAGGTATAAGGAAAGAAAAATGTCCGATTTCTGCAGGTCAGTCTTTCACCCTCTAAAGCAAAGGCCCACAAACATTTTTTTTCTGTAAAGCCCTGTATTAAATATTTTGGGCTTTTCAGGTCATACCATCTCTTTGCAACTACTAAAGTCTGTCATTTTAGCACTTGCAATGAGCAGCTAGAGACAATACATAACCAAATGAGCATGCCTGTGTTTATAACAAAAATACAACTTTATTTATAAAAGTAGGCTGTGGGCCACAGTTTGCCTTCCCCTGATCTAAAAGGCAACTGCCATTAAATCCCCCTTGGCTCTTCAACATTGAAAACAAAGAAGCAAGCAAGAATTCTACTGCCAAGATACAGAAATATACAGTCTTGAGCAGAAAGCAAGAAGACTCAGTTCTTCGCAAGAACAAAAGGCATTCCTCAGCTTTGGAACTAAGTGCCTGTGTTCTTCTTATGGATGTTGTTATAATGGGGACCTTATCTTTGGATCTCCCCAGGACTCTCATTTGAAGGGAAAATTCCAAGACAAGTGGAATTCTGCTTCTGCTAAGAAAGGAAAGCCAAAGTTTCGCATGGGATCTCATCCTTTCTCTTTTAGACATGAACTTTAAGCCATAAGTTGCCAGAAGTCATATTCTGTTACCAGAGTGATGGTGTGCTGCCTAGGCATGACCCATCTGGAAAATATGGCAACTCATGGGCTTACCCACTGCACCTGTTGCAAAATTTGCCTGGGCCACTGCTACATTTAGCCAGCTGACTTTAGACTGTGAGTAAGGGGACAGCAGTAATCCATCATGTTCTCTGGGACATGCCCTTGGATCATGGTCTCTTCACAGAAATAGCTTCCAAGGACTGCTCTCCTTGGCAAATAAAAAGTCACACACACATCTCTTTTATTCTTAAGCTAAAAGATACTCCAAAGCAGTCATTTTTAATATTTTCAAATTAGGGAATGACCTCAAATATTTAATAAAAAGCTATATACTATGCCAGGGAAAAACAAATACATGCACGTTTATATATCATTTTAAAAGGTTCTGAACACCTGCACCCTCGTCCTCCAAGGCCTATGGCTAGATCCTGGCATAAGAAACTCCTGTATCAGAGAAATGATGACTTTTCTTAGCATCAGGTAAGACCAGAGCAAAGGTGGAGATCAATCCACTTCTCCTCACAAGCTCCAGGATCCCTCCAGACAGGATGGCAGCATGCCGATCCTTTTCCCACTTGGAAAGGCCATGGAAGCTCAGCCCTAAGTGCCCGAGCTTCCTTGGGAAGGTCATTCACTAATTCGAACTTCCTACCCTTGATGTTCTCCAAGAACATCCTGAAACTGGAAATATCTTTCCCCAAAGCACTTATGCATGGACTCTTCACAGGGATGACAATAAGAGTAGTTGTTTATTCTTGTGGAGTCACTTAAGAAGAGTTGACATAGTTTTCCTTCCTTCCAAAGAGCTACCTCCATTAGAAATTCCTTATCTTAGCTTAATCCATTTTATCAGTGCCAGCCAACGGTAGAGGCAACATGTTTAACCTTATTTGAATGTTGCCTGACTTTGGTTGATGTTAAAAAGAAAGTGATTCAGGGGCTTCCCTGGTGGCGCAGTGGTTGAGAGTCCACCTGCCGATGCAGGGGACACGGGTTCGTGCCCCGGTCCGGGAAGATCCCACATGCCGCGGAGCAGCTGGCTCCGTGAGCCATGGCCGCTGAGCCTGCGCGTCCGGAGCCTGTGCCCCACAACGGGAAAGGCCACAACAATGAGAGGCCCAAGTACCGCAAAAAAAAAAAAAAAGAAAGTGATTCAGTGTTTATTTTTTTAGATAAAGGCAGTAGGAAGAAAGGAGGTCTGGGTATGGCTCTCCCACCATCTATAATGACCGTGGACCAACACTAACAATAGCTAACATTTCTTGAGTGCTAGGTACTTTACAACAGGGGTCCCCAAACCTGGAGCCGTGGCCTGTTAGGAACCGGGCTGCACAGCAGGAGGTGAGCAGCGGGCAAGCAAGTGAAGCTTCATCTGCCACTCCCCATCACTCCCCATCGCCCGCGTTACCACCTGAACCATCCCCACCTGCCCCATCCCTGGAAAAACTGTCTTCCACGAAACCGGTCCCTGGTGCCAAACAGGTTGCGAACTGCTGCTTTATAACGTGCTCTCATTGTGTGAGGTGACTTAGTCCTTTTCACAGTCCTATCCAGTAGGAGGAGGAGACTGAGGCTTAGGGACAGGAAGGGACTTTTCTGTGTGTTGTGTAACTAGTAAGTATTGGAAATTCAAGCCCAGGTCCTCAGATATCAGGCTCTGAAGTCTTATCTGTACGAAACACACTACATGCTGCAGAAGTCTTAACCCGGCCTCCACAAATAAAAAATAACTAGGGGACCATGGAGAGATCGCTCAATTTTGGGGGCTTCAGCTCTAAAATTTAATGTTGAAACTAGATAACCTCCAAGATACTTATCAGCTAACTTATTTAATAAAGTATGATTTTTTATTACTTTTAACAGTACTATTGCCTTGGCTTACTTTTTTTTTTTTTTTTTTTTTTTTGCGGTACACGGGCTTCTCACTGTTGTGGCCTCTCCCGTTGCGGAGCACAGGCTCCGGACGCGCAGGCTCAGCGGCCATGGCTCACGGGCCCAGCCGCTCCGCGGCATGTGGGATCTTCCCAGACCGGGGCAGGAACCCATGTCCCCTGCATAGGCAGACGGACTCTCAACCACTATGCCACCAGGGAAGCCCTAGAGTTTGGTCTTTTAAGCTGTCTTTTTTGTTTGTTTTTACCTGTAAATTATTGAAATGCACAATAATATAAAAAGTAAGCCAAGGGCTTACTTAGACCAAACTCTAATATGAACTTCTAAATTTGGCTTGGTCAAATTTTTCAGATCTGAATTTTATCATATGCCATTAGGTTTTGTCAGTTTACTTGATGGAGACTCTAGCAGTAGACCTAAACCACTAACAACATGCAGTTATATTCTTGCCGAGCTTTATATCAGGTACTGTCTCGGGAACTGCCTTCACTGGGGCTAGAGAGAGTGGAGGGAAAAAGGCACCAGAACATATGGCATCACTGTGTAGGGTGCCCCTCTTTGTTCCCAGGGAAGGGAAGTAGAGCTTTGTCTCAGGCTGGCCTCTGACAACCTGCTGCAAAACCTGGAAAGAAGGTGGGGTCAGAAACATTAGGTACAGAGGCCAATCCATTTTCCAGTGAGTTTCATGTCTTGGTTTGCCCTGTAACTGGTGATAACTTTATACATTTCTTCACATAGTTAGGGTAGGGGTGAAGGCTTCAGAGCAGAGAATCAATTTTGAAATGTGACACGACCAGGAAGAAAATCAAGTGATGATGGGTTTTAAGGGAAGCCTTAGAATTTGGGAAGGATGGTGAGAATTCCACTACTCAACAACACAGACTTACAACAGAATGGGACAGAGTTACCTTCATTAAGGAAACTATCATTGTTAAGTGATTAATCAGGTGCCAAATTACCTGTTACTAAATTAGCTCTGCCCAGTGAATCAGGGACATGTGATATTCCCATCTTACGTATGAGGAAATCGAGTTTGAGAGAGTTCATCACCAGCTGAAGTTTACACAGAGCTGGGCGTAGAACGGAATGAATATTTGCAACAGATTATCAAAGAGACATGGTATGCAGTGTTTCTTGACAATGTTTTGCAGCTTATATTTCATATTTGAATGTCCTGCACAAGTCCAAAACACTTTAACCCCAGTTTGGACCCTGCCATTTGACCCTGAGGATGTTTTGACTCATGTTTGTGAATACACTATTATCATTATACCAACATAGATGACTTTTGAGAAAAAAATTTCGTATGAACTATATCAAGCCAATTTAATTTGTTGACCAATATTCTATCCAAAATTATAAAGTAGTCATTTTTTCTGATTTCTTTTTTATTTTGTTAAAATTATTTTCATCATGATCAAGCCTTTCTGAGTAAACATCATGGAAGGTTTTATTAAACATTTTGACCATAACAAGCATTAACTCTGAGTTTTCTCTTGATTCAAATATTTCTATCAAGCACAATTTTCCAAAGACAAAATTTTACAGATCTAAATGTTATCATATGCCCCACAGTCCTGGTCAGTTTTACTTCCTGATAACTATCCCTAACAATAATATTCTTTATTTATAAGATAAATGCTCAAATGTTTGCTTTTACATACTAGCTGATTCATGAGAAAATTGCAAGCTATTACCCTCAGACTTTCCAGGATTTCTCTTTTGTCAGGAATTAATATATTAGATCACTTATCTAGCAGTTCTGTCTACTTGTGATCCCATTATGCTTGTGCAGTCGGTGATTTGTGAAGCAAAGAAAAATGTTGGGGTAAAAATGGGAAGGTCACTACATTCTCTTTGAGAAATGCATGATATACTACTATAATTCGGAATAAATTTTCTTAATTTCAATGAAGGGAAGAAAGAAAACTTATTTAATAGTCTGGAGATTTTTTCACCAGTGAGAAAGCTCAAACACCAGTTTATTTGGCTCAAACAGTCAACTGGCAACATAAAGTAGCAATGAGACATCTCAAACCTCAGACATGTGTAACCATTTTCATGTTTCTGTAAGAAAACACATGATGAACAGGATTAATTGTGTTTAATGTAGTCAGCTTCCCCAAAACCCGGTAAATCCACTCTCCCTAATTTAGCAATTGGGAATCAAATTATCTTAGACTTTTTCATATCCATCACCAACATTGTACGTTGGTTTCATTTTAAAACATTTTTGTCTCTCCTACAAAGACTAAGAGTAGAGCAAAGCTATTTGGAGCAGGAGCTTTAGAATCAGACTGACACATCTTTTTAAAAGAAGTAAAGAGGGCTTCCCTGGTGGCACAGTGGTTGAGAGTCCGCCTGCCGATGCAGGGGACACGGGTTCGTGCCCCGGTCTGGGAGGATCCCACATGCCGCGGAGCGGCTGGGCCCGCTGAGCCTGTGCGTCCGGAGTCTGTGCTCCGCAACGGGAGAGGCCACAACAGTGAGAGGCCCGCATACCGCAAAAAAAAAAAAAAAAAAAGAAGTAAAGAATTCCCAATTCTAACAAGGGATAGGACTGAGGCTGGAATTCAGAGACTGTTGCAAAGCTATTGTATAATACTTATTTGCCTTCTGTGGTAAAGTGTAATCAGCTAAGATCAAAAAGACTTGGGAGGGCTTCCCTGGTGGCGCAGTGGTTGAGAGTCCGCCTGCCGATGCAGGGGACACGGGTTCGTGCCCCGGTCTGGGAAGATCCCACATGCCGCGGAGCGGCTGGGCCCGTGAGCCGTGGCCGCTGGGCCTGAGCGTCCGGAGCCTGTGCTTCGCAACGGGAGAGGCCACAACAGTGAGAGGCCCGCGTACAGCACAAAAAAAAAAAAAAAAAAAAAAAAAAAAAAAAAAGACTTGGGTTCTAGTCCTCCTCTGCTGCCCTGTCATTGTAGTTATCTAGCTGCTTGCTTCTCCCCATTTGTCTAATCCATTGAAGGATAAAGGTGATGAAACCAAGGTCCCCCTAAAACTGAGTTCCTCTGCTGAGTTTATAAATAACTTCTCTATCCTAAACTTTACTCCCTTTCTTTTCTTGAACCTGCTCCCCTCAAGATTGAGGAGTATCAAAGAAAAGGGGGGACTGAAACATATGCAAGCCCCTGTGTCCTTGTCCTTTGAAGTAAAAGGCTTTTGCTGTAGTTTCCAAGGCCTCCCTTTGGTCTCCAAAGGCTGGATCAAGAGTTAATGATTAGGAAATGTGAGGATGCAGAAACTAAGAATACTTGTTGGGCCGGGAAACTGGTAACAATTTAGACTATAAACCAGCTGCAGAGCAGAATTACCCAACTCCAAGTTCCCTGAAAGATATAAAGCCCTAACACACATTCCTAAGTTGTTTTCACAGGAAGCAGACCTCCACCAGATGAAAACTGCTGACTACAAAACATAGATCCTAGACTGGTTGAAACCAGAAGGGTGATGATGCTTGAACCTTCACCTTGATGCCAACCCATCCAAGAACTGTGCACGACTTGATAACACACCCTGCAGCCTGATCCCTCACCTTGCCTTTAAAACCCCTTCCCTGAAAGCCCTCAGGGAGTTTGCATCTTTTGAGCATGAGCTGCCCATTCTCCTTGCTTGATGCCCTGCAGTAAACGCTGTACTTTCCTTCACCACAACCCGGTGACAGTAGATTGGCTTTACTGCACACGGGTGAGAGGACCCAAGTTTGGTTTCGTAAAGGTGACTGCGTATGTTGGAATAAGTACTCTTCATTTCTAGTATTCTCTATTTTCTTCATTACAGCTTCAATTTCACATGAAGAATTTGTTTATTCATTCACTTACCAGACATTTACCTGATGTCTACTATATCCCAGGCACTGTTCTTGGTGGCGGGGCGGGGGGGACCATAACAAACAAAATTGAAAAAATTCCCTGTTTTGTGGAGCTAAGATTCTAGAAGGCTTAGGCAGCTCTTTGTGCTTGGTTAAAATGCCCAAACTGTTGGGGTTTCCAAACCTTATTCTCTGCATCTGTGGTGACATTTTAATGCTTCCCAGGTGACACTTGCTGTGCTAAGTACTTTTTATGCAGTATCTAGTAAATTTCACAGTAACTCTGAGATGGGCATCTTTGGTTTGCTCATTTTTCCAAAGAGGAAAGAAATGCTTAAAATGGTGAATAATTTGTTCAAGGTCTCAGGATCTAGGAAGTGATAACATTAGAATTTGAAACTGGAGGCATCTTATTCCAGAGACTTTGATAATAATGATAGCTATACTCCAAGACCCTTATGAAAACTTAGTAGATATTCCCTCCCAGCAAATTCAATGTCTATATTTTCCAGAGAAATTGCTTATACTAATAGACAATTTAATTCCCCTACAGGTAACGTGTATGTTCTCTCTGGTAGTTTTGAATATGATCTCCTCTTTCTCTGATGTTCTAAAGTTTCACTACAAATTGCTGAAAAGGATTTATTTTTAGTCTCATCTCTTTAGGATTTGAAGTTCACTTTTTTTTAAATAGATACAACTTTATTCATACTAAATTATAAATACATATATATTCATGCTCTGTGTATTTCTGGATAACCTATTGTTTTCTGTTTTTTTTTTAATTTTTTTAATTTTATTTATTTTTTTATACAGCAGGTTCTTATTAGTTATCCATTTTATACATATTAGTGTATATATGTCAATCCCAAAGTGAAGTTCACTTTTAATCATAGGATGTTTGACTTTACTTCTGGAAAGTTCTTTGTTATCTCTTCAGTGTTACTTTTCCAAATTTACCTCAATTTTCTTCTTTAACTCATACATATATTGGAGTCTCCAAGCTCCTCTACACTTCTTACCTGTTCTTTCTCTTTTTTCTTTCATTAAAAAAAAATATTTCTAAGTAGAATTCTAGGAGAATTCACTAGGAATTTCACTAGGTTTGCTTGATCAGAAATCCTATGTTAAAACTGATCATCATTCACTGAAATTCATTTTTCATAGAAGCTGCTGGTTTCAGTGATGAACCTTTTCCAGATCGTGGCTAACAAAATAACCTACTGGATGGATGAAACATAAGGTCCTCCATCAGACTGAAGAGTAACTTGCCAAGGTCTTCAGTTTGGAAAGGAATTCCAGAAGACAAGTGGTTATGATAAGATTATTCATCAAAATACACTAGGGTCTGGCTCCAGATCCTACCATGCTGCTGAACTCATAACTGCTGACTCTTTTCTTCAAGATCAGTCCAGGAGAGATTATCAAAAGAAAGCACAGAAAATTGTGAAACTCCCTAGAATGAAAGGAGGCTACTTTGCAATGGTGTATATAGGATGACGGTTTAACCTGGGCCAAGAAGAACTCAGTTTGGATGTGGAAGGATAACAGAGTAAAGAAATGGTAGGAGCTCAGTTCTTGATTTTTCCCTATCATTGCTTTAGAACAAAGAGTATCTATCCTTACACCTACCATGACTCAGATCTCTAGTATAGATGTGCCCAGAGACAAAATCAGGGAAGTGGGACAAACTGAAATAAATTATTAGAAATAGGTCAAAATATGCCAATATTTTCAATAGATAGAAGTAGACTAAATTCTTCCATTAAAAGAAAAATATTAACAGATAAAAAAAGAAATACAAAATTTAGATATATGCTGTCAGAAGTTTCACACTTGTAAAGAGCTGAAAACTGAGGATGGGTTGAAACTAACTGGGGCAGTTATTTCCTCACTCCTTTCCCTCTAAGCCTCTATGGCTGGTTAATTTCAATCTAAGCATCTCTTCTTAACTGTGCTTGTTCTCAGACTGAGGTGCTGAGAGAAGGGATTTTTCATAGACTGAGAAGTAATTTTAAGTTTTCTGGTTCCTGGATATCTCCAATTTGGGCAATATCCACCTCTAACCCTCAAAGGTGGTTAAGGCAGCCTAGCCTGTGGTATGAAAAATGTAACTGTTGAATTAAGATTGGAGTACATAGAATAAATAGTAGTACAGACATAGCTAAGAAACAATTTCAAAAACTGGAAGAATAAGAATACAAATTCTTCAGAAGAGAAAATTATGAGAAAATATAAAATATAAAAGCAAAGTTAAGTGATATGGAGGACAAAAGTAGAAATACTAATATAGGGATAATTATGGCTCCCTAAAGAAAAATAATGAAAGATAGGAATTTGGGGGGGGGATAAAATAAAGTTCCTCTATTAAAAAGACTGTAAAACAAATTAAAACACAATAAAAGCAAACTCAGAGATGGTCCAAGATAATGGAATTATCAAACAAGAATTTAAATTATGTTAAAATTGCCAAAATACCTAGCAAAAAAATGAACAACATATGAATAGAAGAGAAATATAAATACAGAAAATTAAACTATAAAAGAGAACCAACTAGAAAGTTTAGAAATTAAAAAAAAATCAGAAATGAGAAATTCATTAAATTTGGAATAATGGCAGACTGACCATAGCAGGTGAAAAGATCAGTGAATCAGATGACAGGTGAACAGAAATTATCCAAATTTAAACACAAATAAAAATAGAGTAAAAAAATTTTTTTAAGAATTACCAAAACCTGTGAGGCAATATCAAAAGCTGAAATCTACACATAATTATATATTCAGAAGAGGAGAGAGAAAATGGGCAAATGAAACATTTAAAGAAAAGATGACCAAGAATTTTTCAAAACTGATGAAAGATATCAACCCACAGATCCACAAATCTCAGTGAACCCAGACAGGTTAAATAGAGAGAAAACCACACCTAAGCCTATTAGCAGTCAAAATGCTAAAAAAACAAACATATGAAAAAAATTCAAAAAGAAGCCAAAGAAAAGAGACACATTTGGGAGCACTAAACTAAAAGGAAAACAAGAAGACATAAAACAGTATCTGTAAGTAAAATGTTGAGAGTGGGGAAAAAAAGTGGGATTGTCAACCTACAACTCCATATGCTATAAAAATTAACTTTAAACAATAAAGAAACATAAAGACATGCTCAGACAAAAGGTGAAAAACGATCTGCAGCACTCTCACTACAAAAAATGCAGAAAGACGTTTTTCAGGTTGAAAATAATTAATACCAGAAGGAACCTCAGACTTCTGGAAAGAAATATATATATATTTGTATATATAAATACATAGGTTAAATGTAAAATGCGTAATTCTTATTTATGTTTGCATATTTATATATTTTATTGAATTTGTATAAAATGCTATTGATTGTTTAAAGCAAAACTATTGGGTTGGCCAAAAAGTTTATTCAGGTTTTTCAAAACATCTTATGGAAAAACCCAAACGAATTTTTTGGCCAACTTAATAGCATTTATTTATTTATTTATTGGCATATGTACTGATAAAATAGAAGCTAATAAGAGCACAAAAGGCAAGAGGAAACAAATGGATTTATGCTATGTTATAATTTTTTTTTTTTTTTTTTTTTGCAGTACGTGGGCCTCTCACTGTTGTGGCCTCTCCCATTGTGGAGCACAGGCTCCGGAGGTGCAGGCTCAGCAGCCATGACTCACGGGCCCAACCGCTCCACGGCATGTGGGATCTTCCTGGATCAGGGCACGAACCCGTGTCTCCTGCAGTGGCAGGCAGACTCTCAACCACTCTGCCACCAGCGAAGCCCCTATGTTATAAAATTTTAACACTGGTTTTGAAGTCACACATTTAAGAGCTGACTGTGATAACTTAAAGATGAATATTATAAGCTCTAGAGAAACTACTAAAACAAATATTAAATATCAATACAGTGTTTACTTCGGTGGCACATATACTAAAATTGGAATGATACAGAGAAGATTAGCATGGCCCCTGTGCAAGGATGACACGCAAATTCGTGAAGTGCTCCACATTTTTACTATTTACAATACTACTTTTACTATTTACAATAGCCAAGACATGGGAACAACCTAAAACAGAGGAATGGATAAAGAAGATGTGGTACATATATACAATGGAATGTTACTCAGCCATTGAACGGAACGAAATTGGGTCATTTACAGAGATGTGGATGGACCTAGAGACTGTCATACAGAGTGAAGTAAGTCAGAAAGAGAAAAACAAATATCGTATATTAACACATATATGTGAAATCTAGGAAAATGGTATAGATGATCTTATTTGCAAAGCAGAAACATATGTAGAGAACAAACGTATGGATACCAAGGGGGAAAGTGGGGGAGTGGGATGAATTGGGAGATTGGGATTGACATATATACACTATTGATACTACGTATAAAATAGATAACTAATGAGAACCTCCTGTATAGCAGAGGGAACTCTACTCAGTGCTCTGTGGTGACCTAAATGGGAAGGAAATCCAAAAAAGGGGGATATATGTATATGTATAGCTGATTCACTTTGTTGTACAGCAGAAACTAACATTGTAAAGCAAGTATATGCCAATAAAAATTAATTTAAAAAAATCAATACAGAAGAAAGAATAAAATACTATATATATCACTAAAAAATTTATAAAAATCAATGGAAAGATAAAAACAAGAAAGAA
Source organism: Mesoplodon bidens (assembly GCF_964165515.1). Taxonomy (NCBI): domain Eukaryota; kingdom Metazoa; phylum Chordata; class Mammalia; order Artiodactyla; family Ziphiidae; genus Mesoplodon; species Mesoplodon bidens. The sequence goes on along the minus strand of NC_138160.1, from coordinate 134,618,625 downwards.
AAAAAAATAAAGGAATAATATTAAAAGATATAATGTTTAAATCCAACTTATCAATGATTAGATTAAATGAAAATAATTAAAACACTCCATGGCCATATCATAAAAAGTCTACAAACAATTAATGCTGGCGAGGGTGTGGAGAAAAGGGAACCCTCCTACACTGCTGGTGGGAATGTAAATTGGTACAACCACTATGGATAATAGTATGGAGGTTCCTTAAAAAACTAAAAATAGAACTACCATATGACCCAGCAATCCCACTCCTGTGCATATATCTGGAGAAAACTATAATTTGAAAAGATACATGCACCCCAATGTTCACTGCAGCACTATTTACAATAGCTAAGACATGGAAGCAACCTAAATGTCCATTAGCAGAGGAATGGATAAAGAAGATGTGGGGCTTCCCTGGTGGCGCAGTGGTTGAGAGTCCACCTGCCGATGCAGAGGACACGGGTTTGTGCCCCGGTCCGGGAAGATCCCACGTGCCGCAGAGCGGCTGGGCCTGTGAGCCGTGGCCGCTGAGCCTGTGCGTCCAGAGCCTGTGCTCTGCAACGGGAGAGGCCGTAACAGTGAGAGGCCCGTGTACCGCAAAAAAGAAGATGTGATACATATATATGATGGAATATTACTCAGCCATAAAAAGGAATGAAATAATTCAATTTACAGCAACATGGATGGACCTGGAGATTATCACAGTAAGTGAAGTAAGTCAGACACAGACAAATATCATATGATATCACTCATATGTGGAATCTCATTTTAAAAATGATATGAATGAACTTATTTACACAACAGAAACAGACTTACAGATATTGAAAACAAACTTATGGTTACCAAAGGGGAAACTTGGGGGGCAGGGATAAATCATGAGCTTGGGATTAACATACACACACTACTATATACAAGATAGATAACCAACAAGGATGTACTGTATAGCACAGGGAAATCTACTCAATATTCTCTGATACCCTATATGAGAAGAGAATCTGAAAAAGAATGAATATATGTATAACTGAATCACTTTGCCATACACCTGAAACTAACACAACATTGTAATTCAACTATACTCCAATAAAATTTAAAAAAACACTCATGTAAAAGGCATAGAGGGCCTCCCTGGTGGCGCAGTGGTTGAGAGTCCGCCTGCCGATGCAGGGGATACGGGTTCGTGCCCCGGTCTGGGAGGATCCCATATGCCGCGGAGCGGCTGGGCCTGTGAGCCATGGCCTCTGGGCCTGCGCGTCTGGAGCCTGTGCTCCGCAACGGGAGAGGCCACAACAGTGAGAGGCCCGCATACCGCAAAAAGAAAAAAAAAAAAAAAAAAAAAAAAAGGCATAGATTGCTACACTGGATAAAAATGTAAAATCCAAATATTAGATCTTTATAGGAAGCACACTTTTATTATGAAGACACAGATAGATTCAAATTTTAAGATGAAATGAAAAAATATATTCCATGCAAACACTAAGCAAAAGAAAACTGGTGTTTTTATATTACTTCCAGACACAGTAGATTGAAAAAGGAGTATTAATAGAAATAATGATAGAAGAATCAATTTACCAAAGAAACATAATAATACGTACGTATCTAAAAACAGAGGTCTCAAAATCATAAATCAAAATATTTTTAGAGTTAAAAGAAAAAGAAACAGTCAAATCCATAACGCTAATACTACAAAACTCAGAAAATAAAGGAAGAAAAGTTCCTGTTCATTTTATGAGGTCAATATAGCCTTGTTTATAAAACAAACCAATAAAAATATCTTATAAGAAATGAAAACATCCCTCACGACTACAGACACAAAATCCTCACAAAATATTTGCAAATATAATCCAATAACTTGATGAACTAAATAAGACTTTGAAAATTAATTTGGAAATGCAAAGAATATTGAATAACCAAACAGTCTTTTAAAAAGGAACATATTTAAAGGACTTAGGCTACCTGATTTCAAGACTTGCTATAAGGCTACAGGAATCAAGACCATGTGGCATTCATATGAAGTACATGCATATAAAAGTAAAGAATGGAGTAGTCAATAGAAATTGCCATCCATTCAGTGAGAAAAGATTTCTTTTTAATCTATTGTTAGAACGACTGGATAGCTTTAAGAAAAAAATAACTCGATCTCTTACTCCATACACCAAAATTAATTCGATATGGATCACAAATCTAAAGATAAAACCCAGAACAATAAAGCTTTTAGAAAAAATAAAGGAGAATACATTTGCAAATTCTGAGTAGACAGAGAGAAACCATTAAATATATATATATATATATAAATTAGACTTAATCAAATTTAAAATTTTTGCTCATCAAACGATATCACTAAGGAAATGAGTAGATAAATTACAGAGTAGGAAAAAGACATTTATAGGATATATCTAATGAAAAAAGTGTATCCAAAATAGACAAAAGCTCTACAAAACAATAAAATGATGAATAATCCAATAAAACAATAGGCCAAAACTCAAGCACACGAATCACAAAAGATACAGAAATCGCCAGTAGGTATTAAAAGATGCTACAGAGAAAAGCAAACTGAAACTACCATAAGATATGACTTCACACCAATAGAATGGTTAATTTTTTTTTTTAATTAAAAAGAGCAAATGTTGGAGAAGGTGAAATGCTTATACAATGCTGGTAAGAATATAAAATGATACAATCACATTGAAGACTCATTTGGTAGTTTTTTATAAAACAGTAGTTCTCAAAATTTTTAGTCAGGACCCCTTTACTCTCTTAATTCTTAAGAAGCCCAAGAAGATTTTGTTTATCTGGTATTATCTATCAATATTTACCATGCTAGAAATTAAAACTGAGAAAAATTTAAAATATTTCCTTATTAATTCATTTAAAATATCATATTTTAATGAGAAATGACATTTGTCAAAACAAAAAGAAATAGCAAGAGTGGCATCGTTTCACATTATTGTAAATCTCTAAAATCTGGCTTAATAGAAGACAGCTGGATTTGTATCTCTTTCTCTGCATTTGCTCTCTTAATACAGTTTAGGATGAAGTATATGAAGAAAATCTTGTTTTACAGAGAAAGGCATTGGGAAAGAAAGGCCTATTTTAATAGCTTTTTTCAGATAATTATGGATATTTTTGTAGATACTAAACAAACATTTAGTGGTAGTAGTATTCCTGAAAGTGAGTTACAGTGTGGAATCAAACAATATCAATTAAATTTTTTGTACTCAATTACATTAAAATCTATTGGTCCATCATATATATATATATATATATATATATATATATATATATTTTTTTTTTTTTTTTTTTTTTGCGGTACACGGGCCTCTCACTGTTGTGGCCTCTCCCGTTGCGGAGCACAGGCTCCGGATGTGCAGGCTCAGCGGCCATGGCTCACGGGCCCAGCCACTCCATGGCATATGGGATCCTCCCGGACCGGGGCACGAACCCGTATCCCATGCATCGGCAGGCGGACTCAACCACTGCGCCACCAGGGAGGCCCCATCTTATATTATTAATTGAATTTACCTCATGCATGGTTTTTAACACCAGGCAATGAATGACCATTTGGAAAACACTGGTTCTCTGAGTTATGTGGATCTTCCAAATGATGACTAATTTTATTATACAATCTTTTGATATCACATTTGGTAATATCACCACCAAAGTCATTAGAAATACTGAAAAGCTGTTAAGCTCATGCTAGCTAATACATGTTTTTTGAAATTCTAATTTTTGATTCAAAGTTAAAATTTTATCATTAACAACAAATAGAGTCAGTTATTGTCCTTGAAATGACAGGTTTATCTTGTTCATTTACAAGAAAGTATCTGCCAAAAATACAAGCCTGAATAATCAGTTTGTCAATTAAAAAATTGGTGCTCCATGAAGAAAAGCAGCTAGTTCACCTTGTAACTCAAAACAATTACACAAATGCATTTCCTTGACACAACTATCATACTTCAGTATGTAGCAGAAGAGCTTTTTGCAGGCTATTGAAAAGATGAGTACTCAAGCGTCAATTTTAATAAAATTAATAATTTTTACTGATTTATCAAGGACATTCTTAATTAAAACTGGTGTACTGAAGGTGTGTGGTGGAGAGTAATACAGTCATACCACAACTGCTTGTAAGGCTTCATTCATTTTTTACACAACATTACTTTTGCATCGTTACTGTAAACGTCAACACAGTGAAAAAGGTAAATGTCTCGTTAGTACTATCACAAAAATGGTTTTCACCTTTGGAAACCACCCCCCCACCCCGGTCTTAAGGTTCCCAGAGATTCATAGACCATATTCTGAAAATCATTGTTAAAAATTGAAGCATATATCTACCCTACAACCCCCAAATTACATTCCTAAATATTTATACCAAAGAAATGAAATGAAACAGTATGTTGACCAAAATATTGTAAAGTAAGTTTATACCAACCTCATTAAAAATCACTTAGAACTGGGGGAATAAAACAAATATCCATCAGCAGGAAAGAGGATAAACAAATTGTCATGTATCTATGGAATGGAATGATACTAGAAGATAAAGAAAAATAAACACATGATAGATGCAACAACTGGATATTTTTGTCCAAAACATTATGTTAAGTTAGAGAAGCAATACATACTTGAGTATATACTGTGTGGTTCCATTTATATGAAATTCAAATATAGGCCAGATTGGGCTCCCCTGGTGGCACAGTGGTTGAGAGCCCGCCTGCCGATGCAGGGGACATGGGTTCGTGCCCTGGTCCGGAGGGATCCCACATGCCGCGGAGCGGCTGTGCCCGTGAGCCATGGCCGCTGGGCCTGTGCGTCCGGAGCCTGTGCTCCGCAATGGGAGAGGCCACAACAGTGAGAGGCCCGCGTAACGCAAAAAAAAAATATATATATATATAGGCCAGATTGATCTATGATGATAGAAAACCATAGTTCCTAAGGAGGTGGACTGGAAAGGGGCTGAAGGGAAATTTCTGGGGGTGGGGGTGGGGGTGGGGGTGGGGGTGGGGGGATGAATGTTTTACATCTTGTTTGGAGTATATATAATTTTTAAAACAATGAATTAAATGCTTCATATTTGTACATTTTATTGTATAATGATTACATCTCAATGAAACAAAAATAAAATAACAGTTTCTATCTTTAAATGAAAAAGACTGTAACTCCTTGAGTTTTTTAGATTATGCCTTGTTCAATTGCAAAACAGAGAACTGGACAAACAATGGGCACTCTATAAATGCCTCATGAATGAATAGATGCGTGCAAAAACCAAAAGCGTATTTACATATCATGGGAGTAAAACCAGCATTTCCTTTGTATTGGAGGTTATTTTCATTACCTCGTGGATTTATGTTTCTGAAAAAAAAATACTAGATAACAAATCTCAATTACTGATCTAAGTATTCAACTTATAAATTTACAAAAAATAATAATATAGAACGAGGAAAGTAGAAAGAGATAATAAATATTCTATGTTAATAAAACAGAATGCAATACAGATCGATAAAGCCAAAAGATGATTCTTTGAAAAACAAAATAAACAAACGTCTGTTAAGATTGATCAAGAAAAGAGAGAAAATATAAACAAAAACTATTATGAGTGAAGACAGTACATGACAGAAAAAGTAGAGCTGTGAAAGCAGCAAAAAGCATACTATCAATGACTATATGTCAACAATTTTGAAAACCTAAATGAAATACCTAGAAAAATAAGTTACCAAAACTGACCTAAGAATTCACCCCTCCAGTGGAAACCAGACAGTGATTTCACAGATAAGTGCTACCGAAATTTCAAGTAACAGATCCAAATTTCACATATCTTCTTCCATTTAACAGAAAAGGAGATACAGGTCAGTGTTAGCCTGACACCAAATTAGTTTTATCCTGACACCAAAACATCATGTGAAAGAACAATTAGAGGTCCATTACACTAATTAATATAAAAATTAAAACTGCTTTAAAAAACTGACTAAAGCGAACCCAACAATATTATTAATATTATGATAACCATGATAAAACTGGGTTTATCTCAATTATGTGAGAATGGTTTATTATTTAAAAATTCATAACTACTTTTCACAATAATATCAGATTTAAAGAGAGAAAAATTAATATGATTATCCCAGTTGATACCAAAAAAGTGATAGAATTTAGCACCTATTTAGAAAAAAACCCATACAATTTCTTAAGTCATTAGGAACAGAAGGTTGCTTAACCTGATAAACAGTACCTTTTAAAAACAATAACCAGAGCAAACACTGTCGTAAATGATTAAATCTTTGAAACACTCTCTTTAAAATCGGGGATGAGCCATGCATGTCAAACATTGCTGTTTTATTTAACAATTATAAAGACTCTTAGCCATTACAATAGAACTAGAGATGAAAGAAATGAAAAGAAGGAAATAAAACTGACTTTATTTGCAGATTATGTAATAGTTTACATAGACTTCTTCCTCAAATATAAAGACAATTCATTAAAAATGATAGAAGAGAAGGTGGCTTTTATTATTCACTCACTAATTGTGACTTCATCGATCTTGCTATATTCAGCTTAACCATTAAAAGTTTAGATTCTCTTGGAATTAGGGTAAACATTGCTTTTGCCCTTGAATAAATGTCCAAGTACAAGTGATAATTATTTGCAGAACTGTATTCAGAACACCAAACTGAATCTGACTTTCGGCTGGAGGGGAGTTATATTACAACATTTTCCCTTGTTTAACTGAGGTTAACTGACTTTCACTGAGGGACCTGATCATGGGCCAGACATGCTTCTGATGAATTAATTTAGTAGGTGTTATACAGTGTAGGTGCTCAGAATAAGTATTTCGGATGATAGAAAGTTATACAGCAATGGGAAGGCCCCTCTGGAAAGCTAAAAGGCAATGAGGCCAATTAGAAGAGAATGGACATTTGTTCATAATACATTTCTAATTTCTGAATTTTTTTCTTAGTCTTGAATTCTCATCCCAACACAAGGATACCCATGTTTGGGGACTGATTATGGCACAGTCTCTTTCTTGAGAATATAAAATTGGAATCAGAAACTACTAGTTCATTTCTCCTGTCATTGGAATAGATGACCTATTACTACAGGAGTTATAGTATTGGTCCATCATCTGCAAAGAGATAGAGAAGCACTCAGAGGAAAGTCAAGAGAAGAAAGGAGTCAGCTAGGAGAGGCACAGAACCCAAGTCACCTGCAGACCTCTGTCTCCTTTCCTGATCCCAACTTCAGCCCAACTCTACTTTCTGACATCAGTTCTGTGAGACACCATTGTCTCTATTTAATCACCACTCCCACTCCAACACACACACTGTTAACAATTAAAGTTAGTCCTGTTGCATATGATACCGCTTATATGTAGAACCTAAAAAATGGTACAAATGACCCTATTACATTTACAAAACAGGAATAGTCACAGATGTAGAAAACAAACTTATGGCTACCAAGGGGGAAAAGGCAGGTAGGGATATACTGGGAGATTGGAATTGACATATACACACTTCTATACATACAATAGATAACTAATAAGAACCTACTGTATAGCACAGGGAACTCTACTCAATATCCTGTAATGACCTATATGGGAATAGAATCTAAAAAAGAGTGGATGTATGTATATGTATAACTGATTCACTTTGCTGTACAGCAGAAACTAATACAACATTATAAACTAACTATACTCCAATAAAAATTAACTTTAAAAAATAAAGTTTTCATCCCTTAAAAAAAATAAAGTTAGTCCTGTGAGTTTCTGCTACTTTTAAGCATAGAGCCTTGATAAAGACATAGGTGGAAAAATGAGGTCCTACTGCATTACAAGGATATTCTATTTTAACAGAGCAGGTGTTAGTTATTTTGCCAGATACTTCTAAATAGGAGCACCTTATACAACAGCATTTTGTGTCTTTTCCTAACTAGGGCCCGTGGACTCCAAGGGCATCCAGTAGTACACTAGCAGGCATTCAAAGCCACAGGATAAACATGCTGCATCTTCACGTAGTGTCAAATTTACTAGATATTATGTAACATAAAATACCTTTTTTTTAAATTACACTAAGACTTTGTATGACTATTTAAGATAAAATACCAGACTTCAAGGCAATTTTCTGCTTGTTGGCAGACCGCTTGAGGCTAAGTGTGAGCCTTATGGAGTCCCCACTGCTTTCCTCTGCCATTAGGGGGCCCTTCAGAAGAAAAGTTTGAACAACACTCATGCATTATACCAATAATCAGAACAGTCCGAAAAGTAATTCCGTTTGTCAGAGTGTATAGTCTCGAATGCTGTTCACAATGAAATTTCTCATTTACTCATCATCATCATTATTATTTTTTAAAGGACAAATTATGTGGAGGGCCACAATAGCTTCTGCAACATTCTGCATTATCTAGTTACTTTCATTCTATGTATTTACATGACTGGAGCCAAATACCAATATAAAAAATGAATTAATATTAATGGATGTAAATGTATTCAAACTAGAATTACGAGTTAAAACAACATCACTAACGTTACATCTAAACTGAAGGGCATTTTCAAATGAAGATTTTACTTAGAGGAGAAATTAGATAAACTATGGTTTCAGGGTAATGGGGAGTAAATACAGAGTAAATAGAATAAGGTAAATCTTAGCAGTGTATGTCCAATACATAGCACTGAGTTTAAAAAATGAGAGAAGTTACAGCATGAGTCATGTAAAATCAATTTTAAACAAAACTATAATACACTCAATGACTCCTATATTTTCCATGAGTATTTATTTATGAGTGTGAAAACCATAGCAAAAGGGCTGGAAAGATCTACTCCAAAGGACTAACAGTAGTTACCTTTGAGAGAACAGATCTAGGTCTAGAGGAAAGATAAGAGCACCTTTTAACATCTCATTCATATTCCTGTGGGTATAGACATGGTCTTCTCTAAAAGCAATTACTTTGTAACCACAGTGTTTCCAGATCTGTTTTGGGCAATAAGAAATAGAGGAAAAAAATCTGTAATGTTGCCTACAATGCACAAGTGCAAACTATAAAAAGAAAGAAAGAAAGGAAGGAAGGAAAGAAAGAAGGGAGGGAGGGAGGGAGGAAAGAAAAAGAAAAATAGAAGAATGTGATATTTGGTTGCTTTTCTAAAACATGAAAAGATACTTTAATGATCTGCTTTTCTAATTTCTACTAAAAGATTTCTACATTTAATAATGTAAAATGTGTTTATATTTTAATAATGTCTTTACCTAAGTTTCCTAAGATAAGCATAATTTGGTAAACCATAAAATTGAGCTAAATTCAATAAACTAAAGCAAAAGAAATCATTAAACTCTCTCCAGAGCAATGCCTGTTTTCAAGCTCTTGGTTAAGTGTCTATAAAAAGAGCAGCAAGATACTTAGTTGTCCCTTTATTACCATTACTTCCCCACTGACTTACTCATTAATTTCAGATATGCGTTATTTTCAGTCTAGATTCATTTTCTATTGGCACTGACTCCAAACAAAAGAGTTTTAATTTTCCCTGAACACTAACTCTCAACTTCCAGTTCTGTGTCAAACAGGTAATAATGTGTAAACAAACACTAAAATACCCTAGCTGAGTCTTTCTTAAAGGTATTTCTGGACTTTGTTACAGAATCCTAGAGTTGGTGTATTTTACAGACAAAATGTATACTGGTTCAACCTCTTTCTTCTTCTTTTTTATTTATCTTATTTATCTTTTTATTCTCAGAGCAAATGGAAATGAAGCAGGAGAGCCTTATTCAGGGACTCACAGCTCATTACAGGTAGGTCAGGATCTGAACACGAATTCCCAGCCCAAGATATTCTTTCTATGCTCCCCTGCCTCTGGGTAAAGCAAATTATGTGGAGTTTTATACATTGGATTTTGACATCTTTAAATTGAAGCCTCATTAATTTTCTTAGTGGTCCTTATAGGTTTCACACCTTTTCCAATATAGATCATAAAAAGAATAACTATTCTTCTCCATTGTATAAACATCAGATTTCATTTTTAAAAGGCACCTCACTTATCTGGGAAATATCAGTGGTGACAAAGGTAGTCTTCAGTGTTTCTTTATAAATTATGTCTGGCTTCACAGTAAATGCCAAAAAACAGGAAATCAAAATTGACACTGCTGGTTTTCGTGGGCATAGGAGACTATCCAAGCAGGAGAATGAATCAAAGTTTCAACATTCATTATAGTTATAAAATTCTATGGGAGCCCAGAGACAGTCACATCTTTATCTTATCTTTTTTTTTTTTTTTTTTTTTTTTTTTTTTTTGTGGTACGCGGGCCTCTCACTGTTGTGGCCTCCCCCGTTGCAGAGCACAGGTTCCGGAAGCGCAGGCCCAGCAGCCATGGCTCACGGGCCCAGCCGCTCCGCGGCATGTGGGATCCTCCCAGACCGGGGCACAAACCCGTGTCCCCTGCATCGGCAGGCGGACCCTCAACCACTGCGCCACCAGGGAAGCCCTTATCATTTTTTTAATGTGTAAAATCTATGGGCACAGAATTTAAAACCTATCCAAGCACTTGGCCAGGGAATTTTTCTTACCAATTGGACAGCCAGATTCTTTCAAAGATGTATTTTGTTATATATCCCCTTCTTAAAAATAAAGTTTATGATTCTGGTTTTCTCTGATTAAAAGAGTAATGACAGCCATTTTAGAGAATTTGGAAAAATGCAGAAAATATACATATATCTTCATTTGATTGTGTTCTATGTATGTGCCAGGCACTGAGATAATGCATATACTGTATCTATTTTGTTCTATTACAATAAACCTATGGACTAATTTTTGTATTCATTCCAATTCCTGCAGAATTGCATAACTGAGGGAGCGGGAGAGAGAGAGAGAGAGAAAAAAAAATGCTTGTGTAAGGTCAATACAGCTGACAAGCAGAGATACCCGGACTTGAGTTAAAGTCTTCTAACATCACGTCCTAAGCTTTTTGCCTTATCTCATCTGTTTGTCTTGGAACTTGTCTCAGACCGCAGAGGAAACCAAAGGTTCTAGACATTTGCCCAATACAAACTACAGAAGGAAGGCTGTTACTATACTCCAGTCTGGCCTCCATTCCCATCAAAACTATGATTTAGTTGTTGCCATTCAACAGACTCTCAGTCCGAATCTTACGTGACCTCCTCTCAGTAGTATTTGATGCTGTTACCCATCTCCCAGTTGAAACACTCTCATCTCCCTATTTCCAAGACATATCATCTGCTGTTCACTTTCTATTCCCCTGCCCATCCATCTTTCTCACCATTACAAGTCTCCCTTCCTCCATCCAGCCATGAATGGTAATGCTCCTCAAGGCTCAGTCCCACTATCTCCCTCTGTCACCCCATACATTACCATTCATACTCAAAGCTTTGATTTCTACTCATCCACATTAGCCCACCCAGGAGCTCTTATTTGGCCTAGAAACATACATACTCCAAGGCATCGTTTTTTTTTTTTTTTTGCGGTACGCGGGCCTCTCACTGTTGTGGCCTCTCCTGTTGCGGAGCACAGGCTCCGGACGCACAGGCTCAGCGGCTGTGGCTCACAGGCCCAGCTGCTCTGCGGCATGTGGGATCCTTCCGGACCGGGGCACGAACCCATGTCCTCTGCATCGGCAGGCGGACTCTCAACCACTGTGCCACCAGGGAAGCCCCAAGGCATCTTTAAATCTTCCATCCAGTATCTCAAAGTTACGTCAGAATTCAGTAAGTCTCAAAACACTGACGTCTCTTTCTCCAAACCCAGTGTCCTTCCAGGGTTAAATAATTTGGTGAGCAGTCACTTTATCCCATTCTGTTACACAGGAAGTCTGGAATCAACTTGAACACCAACCCTAATATCCCATCCATACCAAGGCCTGTCACAAGTGTCTTCTTGCCTTCTCGATGACTAACATCCTTGACTAATCCATCTTCATCTCTGGCTCCGAGATTTCCACTGCCTCCTAACTGATCTCCCACAACATCCCAATTCATTTTACACAGTGGCCAGAGCCATATTTTTACACCTCACTGGCTTTATCTTAGGATAAAGTCCTAAATCTTTGTAACTGTCCTGCAAAGCCCAGTAAGAGGCAGCTTCTCCTTGCTTTTTGAGGTTCCTCTTCTAGTTCCCTCCTCTTGATCTCTGTACTTCACTGAACTTCATTTTAAAAACTAGAAGCCAGGCTTCCTTTTGGCCAAAGGGCCTTGGCAGATTCCATTTCCTCTACGTGGAATTTCCCATTCCTCCCCATCACACTCACTCACATTTTCTCTTTCCTGTGCATCTCACACACAGGTACACCCTTTATTCTATTTCTCTCTTATCCTCTAGAACTGACCTCAACATGTCTTCTTCAGGGAAGCCTTTTCCAACATTCCCACCTCATCCTGACTCTGTAAGATTCAATAGGTATATGTGTGTGTGTGTGTGTGTGTGTATGTGTGTATGTACACATACACACACACACACAGAGCCATGTTCTATTCCTTCAGGAGACTTATTTCAGTTTATAATTACAGTTTCATTAGTGTGGCTATTTGTATAAAGTCCATTGCCTCCATGAAGCTGGAACTGGATCCCCAGGGCCTGTTGAAGCACAATGCATTACAGGTACTCAATAAATATTAATGAATCAATTTCTGCTTTACCAGAGAACCAGGGATAATGAGTAACACCAAAAATGAAAAGGTTAATTGCTTCCAAAGTTACTAGTTCAAATAACTAACCTCCCTTTGGGTATTTTGACTGTACCAATAGTACTATAATCTACCACATTGTCTATGTTAGAAGGCTAAACATCATTTTCATTCCTTCCTTTCTTTATATCAGCTGAGCCTGCTGCATTTATCTCCAAAATACATCCAGGATCCTTTCATTTCTCTTCTCTCCAGCATCAGTGAAATCTCCTGGTCTGAGGCACTACATCTCTTGATGGGACTGCAATTACTTCTTAACTAGTCTCCGTACTTTCCCCCTCAGTCTCCTAAAATTATTTCTCTACTCAGAAACTAGAATGATTATTGAAATAAGTTAATTAGATCACTTCAATTCCCTGTTTAAAAACCTTTAGTATTAAAAAAAAATCTCCTCCAACACCATTATTCTCTCTCATGTCACCATTTTCTTCCTCTTATCATCACCTTAAATTATTTATTTTCTGTCCAGTCTGACAAGGATGTAAACAACTTGTAAGCAACTGCTTACAAGGGTAAGCAACTGCTATCTGTACCTACCATGCCAAGCACATATTAGGTGCTAAAAACTACTATTAAGTTATTGAACACACGGTGACTGTAATCTATTTTGCCAAAGTTTTTTTTGGAAATTTTGGAAGAGCTTGTGTACTGAATAAAGTCAGGGACTCCTTTTACGCTGGGTCTCACTGTGAGCTTCCAAAACCAGAGGAAGCTCAAGAAGGGACCAAGAAATGATTTCTAGTGATTAGGCCACCACAGAAATGCTTATTATATTTTGAATAAAATGTACTTAACAATTCATGACTTTCAAAATTCATATGAAAAAAGGTTAATGTGATCCTCTAATTTCCTATTCTTTCCAGTCCTAATGCTAACTGTGGCTAACAGTGCAACAGGGTAATAATCTTCATTATCTCTTCCTCTTTACAAAATTACTCATTAAGTGCTTCAAATGAAAAGGGGCCCACTGGTGCCCCAGGATGGAGAGTATAAGTGGTTCTTTTTTTTGTTTATGCTAATTAAGTAGTCTGCAGACTGGTTACTTAGCAGTATCCTTCATTGAGATGCTCAGTACTGGGAACCTAATTATATGTTTGAGGCCTAAAGTGGTCATTATTAAGATGTGGGCAGGCAATATCCATGGATTGTATGCTATTTCTGGGGTCTGGCATGATGAAACTCATGGAACGTGCAAAGCCATTTATAGAAAGATGTGCTGAATTATGCTGTGGTATTTTATTACCAAGTGGGTCACAGTGAGCACAAAAAAAGACATTATTTTCCTAAACAAAATTATTTAAATATATTTGCATATATTTAAATGTATTGGAATACAGTGATACTACATCTTTGCTTGTGGGTTTGAAAAACTTCTCTAGCTTTACTATATTCCTTGTTCATGTGAAGCAGTTTCTACACCTGCCTTCAACTGGTGTGAATACCAACTTACTGAATCAATCAGCTCAGCATATGTGAAAGAACACCTGCATTGAAAACTAAATTTCTCTTGGGCTTTAACGGAATCCATCAATATTGTGTGTTGGTGGGGGGGGAAACCTATAACCCTGTTTTTTCCAAAGAGAAAACAAACTATTGATTTTTTTCAATAGAATTTTACTGTTTTAAGGGTTCTTTTCCCTCTCCAACATCAGTCTCCTGCCAGTATCTGTGCGCCAGAGATGAAAATGTGCTGATTTTATGCAAGTACAGCTGACTAGAGATCACTCCACAGAAGCAAAGCAAACAAACGTAAACAACATAAAATATTTAGATCACAGACACATTAAGAGCGATTTTGGTGATGGGCATGAATTATGTTTAGTGGACGGATCATCTATGTGACAGTGAGGAGCCGGTAATCCTCTAATGTTCTTATAGACAATAGAGACAAACCAGAGTTGGGAATAAAAAGCTAGGGATTTAGGATGTTGCAAAGGCAGCCACCATTTAAATGTATCAGATATAAATGTATTATAATCTGAATCCTGTTACTGTGGTTGCATATGTAGTTTGCAGTTTTTTCCCCAAGCTTTATCAATATCCATTTTGTCTCACATTAACAAAGCCTCTAAATATATATATATATATATATATATATATATATATATATATATATATATATATTTTTTTTTTTTTTTTTACTGGTACGCAGGCCTCTCACTGTTGTGGCCTCTCCCGTTGCAGAGCACAGGCTCCTGACGCACAGGCTCAGTGGCCATGGCTCACGGGCCCAGCCGCTCCGCGGCATGTGGGATCTTCCCGGACCGGGGCACGAACCCATGTCTCCTGCATCGGCAGGCAGACTCTCAATCACTGTGCCACCAGGGAAGCCCACAGCCTCTAAATATTTAACTTGGAGAACATGTGTAGCAATTGTTTTCTTGAAAGCTGATGGAAGACACACATTTGGTTCACTTCTGTATCTCCAATGAAGGTGACGGCCAGCTGCTAACATCAGGGGTGGAGGGGTGGGAGGGAAATGGCTATACTGGGAGAGTAGCTAGTGAGATATTAAGTACCAAAAAAAAAAGACATTCAGACATTCAGCGTCCTTTCATAGGCTTCTCTCTGGCATTTACTTTACACTGCTTCCTCTAGTATATTTTCATCAATTTAAACAATTTTCCTATCATCATATTATCTTTACAATTTTTGATGATGATACATAAAGGAAAAGTCAAACACTTATTCCTTCTTATTCGAGTGGCATCTCAGGGTAATCAAATAGTTAGTGGTTCAGGGTAAGTTATTCTTTAGAGAAAAATGCCAACTAATAAATGTGTGAGAAATGATAGAATCTGAATACCATCATTTTGCATTCCCTATTGAAATAATGGAGCCAGGCAATAATAATAAATGGCTTATAAACCCAAAAGGTGAAAATCCCATGGGGAGTTTTATAATGGATGGACTGCACAGATAACACAAAAACCTGATGATTAATCTTAACAGAAAGACAGACAACCTGACACTATGTATCTGCTAAAGCAGAGCAATAAGAAATACATGAAGCACCTTCAAAATAAACTCCAAAATTAAACCTGAATCTGAGAAAGCCTCTAGTCCCAAGGGTAATTTATAGGAAACACAGGGGATAAATGGACACATTAAGTAACTACACGGGGATGTAACCCACAAAAATCCAGAAGGTGAGAAATTCTAGAACACAACAAATAATTTTTCAAAAAGAAGAGAAAGAAAAAGAGGAAACTATTACAGATTAATGAGATCTAAGTAATATATTAATCAAATGCAATGTGTAGACCTTGACTATTTTGAACAAGGCAACTGTAAAAATCATTTATGAGATAAATGAAGAAATTTTAACATTGAATGTTTATTTGAAGAGACTAAGAAATCTCCCTTGCATTTAAGGTGTGGTAGAAGTATTGTGGTTAAGTCGAATAATACACAAGAGATGTTATTATACAGAGATGTACACCAGAGTGTTTACTGATGGTATGATGTTTCAATTTGTTTTTAAGTAACCCTTTTAGAGGAAGAGAGAAGGTTTAGATGCAACGAACTTGGCTATGTATTGATAATTGTTGAAGTTGAATTACGGGTGCATGGAGGTGCATTCTATTACTACCTATACTTACAATTTAAATTCTCCCTAACAGTTTAAAATGAGGGATTATGTTGCAGGTTCACGATTGCAAAGCACAGATAATTTGTTTCTGTGTTTTACATGCTAATATTTATAACTCTCAATAATTTGTTTTACATGCTAAATATGTATAACTCTCAATACCTAAGAACAGAGCTGTTAAAATCTTCCTAAGTGATTCTGTTTTTTGAATTTTTGTTTATTTGTTATTTAAAACTGGAACAATCTCAAACTTACAGAAATATTGCCAATGCCAAAGAAATAACTTTTAAAAATCCACTAAACCATTTGGAAGTAAAGTTGCCAACCCAACATCCTGTTACTATGGAGTACTTTGGTGTGTATTTCCTACACCCTATTCTATTACTTAAGGATATTCTATAATATAGCAAAGATCCACCAAAGGCAGGAAATTCACATTGATACATCACTACCATTTAATCCTGACACTCCATTCTAGTTTAGCTGATTGTTCCAAAATGTCTTTTATAGAAAAAGAACCCTGTTATCATGTGTCTTTAGCATCTTACAATCTGAAATAGTTCCTCATTTTTTTTCTTGACTTTCAGGATCGTTTGAAGACTACATCCTTCAGTTTGGGTTTGTTTGATATTGTCTCTTCATTAGATTGAGGTTTGCACCTTTGGCAGTAACATCACAGAAATAATACTGTTCTTATTATTGCATCCCATGAGATGACACACAATTTTGATTTGTCCCATTGTTTGGTCACTTGACTGACTTAATTAGGGTAGTTTCTGCCAGGATTCCTCACTGTAAAGTGACTCTTTAAAAATCTGTAAGTAGTTTAGAGCAAGATACTGTTAAGCAATGTAAATATTTTGTTCCTCATTAACCTTCAAATTTAATAATTTACTCATTTATATCAGTACGGGCTCCTGTATGAGCTTTTCTTTTAATTCAGTGGGTTTTAACCCATTACTGTCATTTATTTTTTTGCTACTGTTGTGCCAGATTTACTCAAGGCAAGCTCTTTGAGTTGGCTTCTGCACCTTTTTGGCATTTCTCTGTCATTATTTGAGCACTTGCTTGCTTTATTTCAAAATAAGATGTTTCAGTTTCATCTTACATTTTCCTTGCTCTAGCCTTAAGATCAGCCATGTCTTCAGAGAGCCCTAGTTCTTTTAGCAAAGAAAGGTCTGCAGAAGCCAGACCTGGGTGATATGTGTGTCTAGTGCTACTGGGGTGTCACTGCTTCAACCTCATCTCAGCAGAGACAGGAAATACACAAATATTTATGAGTTCTTTTATATGTTTGTGTGTGTGTATATATATATATATATATATATATATATATATGAACATAGCATAAATTATAACTTTACTTCTAATTCTAATCCAACACCAATGGGTTCATTTTACTTTACTCTTTTCATATTTTGGACTCCTGTCTCCAACAGTAAAAAAAAAAAAACATCTAGCTCTTATTATTCTTAACATATTCACTTCTTTGATAATTTCCCTGAATGTAACCAATCTCCCATCACTTTCATAAGTTTCTCCCTCATGTGGATTACCTCCTCACCCCACACCTGGCTACTACTTTCCTGACTGCCTACCTCCCTGGGCATGTGTCCCAGCACCAGGTGGAAGCCCTTCATACCTCACGTGAGCCCTGACACTGTGTGCATGGATACCCTTCTCAGCTTCCCTAAGCCACGACTCCCCATTCCAGGCCACCTTCCCACACAGACACACCCTCCACCTTGCTTAGGCTCCATATCCCCAGGCCAGGCTGCCGTTTTGTGTGGACACAGCCCTCATCCTGCTTACGTTCTGACATCTCATGATCAGTTATCCTCATCACCCTCCCCACATGTGAAGCAACCTGTGTGAACACCCTCCTCACTTGCTCACCACACCAGGATGTCTCTTTACAGGGAAAAACTTCTCACCCTGCTTCCATTCTGATCTTGATATCCTGACCACCCCATGAGCACATCCTCTTCTTACCTCTTAGGATCGTACATCTTGTTCAGAATCATCCCTCAAACAGCCCAATACAGACAGCTCTCTCATCCTCTCAGGCTCCAACACCATGTGCTAGGTACCCTTTCTGTTCAATACCCTCTACAGCCTGCTTGATTCTGACACCCTGCACTGGGCAGCCCTCCTACATTAATGCCCTCAGCTTGGCTTTTAATTAAATGTTTTATTTTATGGCTCTTATCAAGAAGACAGACAACAAATGTTGGCAAGGATGTAGAGAAAAGGGAACGCTGGTGCACTGTTAGTGGGAATGCAGAATGGTGCAGCCACTGTGGAAAACAGTATGGAGGGTCTTCAGAGATTGAAAACAGAACTACTATATGATCCAGCAATTCCAACTGTGGGTATATATCCAAAGGAAATGAAATAATTTCATTTCACATTAATTACAGGATTATTCACAATAGCCAAGACACAGAAACAACCTAAGTGCCCACTGACAGATGAATGGATAAAGAAAATGTGGTAAATGCATATGTAAAATGGAATATTATTCAACCATATAAAAAGAAGGAAATCCTGCCATCTACAACAACTGGATGGACCTTGAGGACATTATTCTAAGTGAAGTAAGTCAGACAGAGAAGGACAAATACTGTCTATTCTCACTTAATATGTGGAATCTAAAAAAGCTGAATTCACAGAAATAGAGAGTATAATGGTGGTTTCCAGGGGTTGGAAGGTAGACGAAAATAGAGAGATGTTGGTCAAAGGAGATAAACATCCACCTAGAGGATGAATAAGTTCTGGAGATCTAATGTACAGCATGGTGGCTGTAATTAACAACACTGTATTGTATATTTGCAAGTTGTTAAGAGAGTAAGTCTTAAATAATTTCACAACAAAAACAAAATGATAATTATGTTAGTGGATAGAGGTATTAACTAACCTTACTGTGGTAACCATTTCACTATACATATGTATCAACTCATTACACTGTACACCTTAAACTTACATATGTTACGTGTCAGTAATCTCTCAATAAAACTGGAAAAAATGTTTTATTTAAAAAGTACTTGCAGGGCTTCCCTGGTAGTGCAGTGGTTGAGAATCCGCCCCCCAATGCAGGGGGCACGGGTTCAAGCCCTGGTCTGGGAAGATCCCACATGCCGCAGAGCAACTAAGCCCATGCACCACAACTACTGAGCCTGTGCTCTAGAGCCTGTGAGCCACAACTACTGAGCCCACGTGCCACAAGTACTGAAGCCCGTGCACCTAGAGCCTGTGCTCTGCAATGAGAGAAGACACCGCAATGAGAAGCCCACGCACCGCAAGAAAGAATAGCTCCCACTCACCGCAACTACAGAAAGCCCGCATGCAGCAACGAAGACCGAATGCAGCCAAAAATAAAAAATAAATAAATTTATTTAAAAAAATTAAAAAAATAAAATAAAATAAAAGTACTTGCAGATTCACACACACAGGTTTAACAAGTAATACAGAGGTCCCACATAGCCTTTACTGGATTTGCCCTAAACCTAACATCTTACATAACTACAGTATCACAAAACAGGAGACTGACGTTAATATAATCCACCAATATTATTCCGATTTTCCCAATTTCACATGTGTATGTGTGTGTATGTATTTAGCTACAGGCAACTTCATCACATGTTATAGATTTATGTAAACCTGACCACTCAATAAACAGAACAGTCCTATTGCTACATGAATCCCTCATGTTGTTCTTTTATAACCACATGCACCCCCTCCCACCAACCACCACCACCTCTAATCCTTGGCAACCACCAATGTGACTCCATTTCTGTAATTTTGTTATGCAAAGTATGTTCTATAAATGGTATCTTCAAGCAAAGTATGTTCTATAAGTGGTATCTTCAAGTGTGTGGCCTTGTGGGATTAGCATTTTTTCTTCAGCCTAACTTCCTGGAGATCTATCCAAGCTGATGCATTCATCAATAGTGTGTTCTTTTTTATTGCTGAGTAGTATTCCAAAGTATAGATGCAGCACAGTTTGTTTAACCATTTACCTGCTGAAGAACATCTGGGTTATTATTAGTTTTGGACTATTAGGAATAAAGTGCCTGTGAACGTTTGCATATAGGCTTTTTGTGTGAACACCCTACTTGGCTTCTGACATCCTGCAGTGGCCCGCACTCCTACACAAGAACCCTCAGAGTAGGTTTGAGTACCAACACCCACTCTGAGCCACCATGCTCTCTCCACAGCCCACGTCTCCCAACCCCAAGTACTGATATCTTCTTTGCTATACCTTACTTACTGGATTTTAGGACAGAACAGTATAAAAGGGAAATACGAAGTGGCTTAAGTGATTATAAACATCGTGAAAAGGCTACTTCAGAGAACATAATTCTAGTACCTAGTAGTATAGTGGCTGCACCAACTAGGCATTCAATGAATGTCTGTGAATGAGGGAAGGCACATTTGAGAATCTGCATCCTCAACAGACAAAGCAAGTATGTCTTAATTTAGTAATTGATGGATGTTAAGTCCTCAGATTAGGAACAAGAACAAATGATGCCATAAAAGAGAGAGGAATGGAAGAAAATGTTAGGAAAGTTTTTAAAGAAGAAAAAATTGGATGGGCAGCAGCATGGAACTAACCCATGATTCTATCCTAGCTGATTCCTCCACTATGCATGCATAATTGTATGCATGCACGTTCCCTGTAAGCCCACAATGAGCTATTCCACCTGCATGCTAACATGGTAAGGACAGAAATTTGTGATCTACCTTACCTTTTCAACAAAGCTTCTTTAATTCTGGAATTAAGTTGAGCCACTGAAAATCAACTTGCTGAATGATTAATTTTCCAAGCTATCCATTAGCTAAATAATTACAGATCCCTTCCCCACCACGAGAAAACAAGTTTTGATTTCATTATGAATTCTTAATGGCCAGTTAGCTGTGGCCTTATCAGGGTCACTGAGCTGAGTTTCCATTCTCACATGTTTCAAATTTCTGATTTTCAGCCAATCTCAATTTCTCAATGGTTTACAAGCAATTGGTTAAATTTTCCCTTAAGTATAGTTAACTGCCTTCTAGACATTTGTCTGCTTATGGCCTGCCTCTCACAGTGAAAAGCTTTTGTGAAGTGTTGCAAACCCATTTCAAGGTGATTTTCCTGATAGCTTTTAAAGAATAAGTCATTTAATAAATTAATCTAGGGCCAACAACTCTCATCTAATAGTAAGTTTTTTGTTCTCTGACTTTTCAAATGCTGATATCTACCAGTGCTTCTCAATATGTTGGCATGAAGAATCGGCGATTTGTTGGTGTTTATTTGCTTTTTGTTTTTTTAGTAAACCTGCCACTGATAAACACTTTTGTAAGATACACTAAATATGAATTATAAGGAAAGGAAAATTTTTTAAAAAGACAAAACAAAGAGCTACAAAATATAAGCCTCAATTTTTAAAATTAAATTACACAAGCAAAAAAGCACTCTATCAAATTGGTCTGGAAGTTTCTAAGTACTTATTCTCAATGTTGTTTTTTTATCTCATCAGGGATGATTAACAGTGCCCTATGGCGCCAGGCTACAGCCCACACTTGGAGTGGCACTGGCTATACTGAGCCATCTCACACCTAATTATAGCTTGCTTTCTTCTCCTTCTCTAAGACTTCATGCATTTGCATAACTCCCTGGGGACCTTCCATGCTCTTTGAGGTCAAAGACAATGTTTTCTATTTTGTTAGCATCTCCCAAAGCATTCAGCCTGGTAGACTTTAATAAATTCTTATTGATCAACAGAAAACAGCTTATTCTATTCCTTGATTCTCTCCTCAGCTTTTCTTCTTTACTGCATTCTATGTTTCAATATAACACATTTTAAATCCTTTTTGCAGTTGCAAACTGGTGGCCTACAGGCTAGATATGGACAATAAATGAACTCTGTCCCACAAAATTTATTATAAGTTGTTCTTTAACTTACTTAAAGTTAGGGCCCACATTCATGTGTGGTGGCAGCATGGGGTGTTTGTGGATGGGGTGAGCCTCTCCACTCCCCACAGGCCTCACTTGGTTAATCTACTTATTTAAGTTACCTGCTTGGAAACTTTAGCCTTTTGAAATCACAACCCCTAATGGAGATTAATAAAGTCGAGGTCAGTGGACTCCACAAACAATAATAAAGCACAAAAAAGAGCTCCAACAAACTATTACAGGAGCTTATGTTTCCATAAAAGTTTATAGGTCCGAAACATTTAGTTATACCATTGAAATCTCACAAAACCACATGAGAGGGCCTGGATAGAAAGTTCTCATTTACAGGCAAGAAAACTGAAGTTCAGAAAATAAGTAACTTTTTTCAAACTCCACAGCAAGTAGGTAAAAAGACCTGGCCTCAGAGCCAATGTCCCTATGCAGCAGCGTAGGGTCTATACTCTATAGTATGTACTGCACACCCACAAACTAGACATAATGGTTTCATTTCCTAAGCATTTTTCTATACATACTACAATGAAAAACAAGATTTTTTCCTCTAATGTACAAAATCTATCTTCATATTTATCTGTTTAAACTTCACAGTGGATCTGTGATAAGAGCAATATTTTTAGCTTGAAACTAAAGAAGAGTACTACTTTGTACTCTATTCTTCCTCATTGAACCAACCAAACCTGATCCTTTATTTCCAGATCAGAGATGTTCTACTGGGCCCCAAACCAAATTGGAATGGTTCCAGGAACAGATCAGGTCATCAAAGGAGGCCTCACATTTTCATTTTTTTGTTGAAAACTTCCAGGTTACTGTTTGGAATGCCTTTGGTCCAAAAAGAGAAACATCAGTTTCCACTCAGGCCAAACCCCAGTATCTCACTCAGAAGCTCCAGGAGAACACTGATTAGGAATTCTTCCGTAAGTCTAATATCATAGCGAAAGAAGCAAGGCCAAACTTCCAGAACTGACTGTAGGACACCAACATTCTGGGACCGTAACACACTGACAATCAATGTCACAACTGGGTACCAGCTTAAGTAAGGGCTCTTGGCTTTCAGTGATCCTGGGGGTTGTTTTAGACAGTGGAGAAGCCTGGCTCCACACATTTTACCATGAAGTGTGTTTTCAATAGAGTAGCCACCAGCCACATATGGCTATTTAAATGTAAATTGATTAAAATTCAATAAGATTAAAAATTCAGTTTCTAGACACATTGTAAACACTCAATGGCCATAAGGGCCAAAAGAACATCAAATCTATCTCGTGCCTGATCCACAGGAAGAGGGCTTGAGCCACAGGGACCAGCCTTCTGCATCCTTAGGGGTAGTGAGTTGCAATTCCAAGAGACTAAGGCAGTGGTCCAGAGACTGGGGCAGCTGTGAGCCATGAGCTGCTGACATAGGTGGGAGACGGATGCCCCATCCAGTGAAGAGGATCTAGGCTATAATACCATCTAGAGCAAAAAGCTGGGAGTTGTAATACTTCACTGAATAAAGTCCAACAAAAGCACAAAGTCACAAATACAAAATTGAACAGGTAAAATCATTCGTTTTACTCTTTATTAGACTTTCCTTCTACCCTGGGGAGCTTAACTTCCCCATCTGATTACAATCTCCTTGAGAGTAGGTGCTATGACTCTTCTTGTACACTGTATCTCTAATATCTGGCACGTCTTACATGAAATGACTGTTGACTTTAACAATTATCTTTAGCTTTCTTTTTTTTTTGATGTGGACCATTTTTAAAGTTTTTATTGAATTTGTTACAATACTGCTTCTGTTTTTGTTTTGGTTTTTTGGCTGTGAGGCATGTGGGATCTTAGCTCCCCAACCAGGGATCAAACCTGCGCACCCTGCATTGGAAGGTGAAGTCTTAACCTCTGGACCTCCAGGGAAGTCCCTTAACAATTATCTTTAAAAGCATTATAATTAGGGTGAACACAGATCCTGTTTTGCCACGTCTATTTCAGTTTATACCAGTTGCTCTAGTGTATTTATTTATGAATAGAATCCTCTTTTTCTCTCAAAAGTGCCCCAGGTTGTTTTATAAATTATATGGTCACTCCAGCGTAAAAGACATCTAGCCAAGGTGCCAGGAGAACAGTAAGAACGGAGTGACTACAGTAGGAACTTCAGTTAACGCTTTCAGTGCAGCTGCACATCTGGCATTTGATCTAAGAGTACAGGTGATCCCTTTAGAGACAAAACATTCAAATTTAACTTAAAGTTTTTTCTGTTTAAAATTCTTGCTCAGGGCTTCCCTGGTGGCGCAGTGGTTGAGAGTCCGCCTGCCGATGCAGGGGACACAGGTTCGTGCCCTGGTCCGGGAAGATCCCACATGCCGCGGAGCGGCTGGGCCCGGGAGCCATGGCCGCTGAGCCTGCGCGTCCGGAGCCTGTGCTCCACAACGGGAGAGGCCACAACAGTGAGAGGCCCGCGTACTGCAAAAAAAAAAAAAAAAAAAAAAAAATTCTGGCTCAGATGTGCATTACCCTACTGGTTATAACCTGGTTTCTTTGGTGTCAGGAGGGGAGGGGGCATTAAAAATAAATGTATATAAAACTAGCAATATATACTGGTAACTAAGTTGTAGGTATAAAATGATCAGTTGATATTCTAAACTTCAGATGGCAGCAAAGTTAACTCATGCAGACTGAGAATTCACCTGAGCTGAAATTAATGTCCTTTGGTTAAACCCAAAGGGATAATACAACAAACTAAATGAGGTTTGCCTTGAGTGTATAATAAGGCACACACTGTGATCTTGTCTCACTCCTAAGTACAGTACATTTTGAGGAAAAAAACATTTTGATCAACCCATTTGTTAATATCTGTGTGTGTTGGGGGAGAGAACTTATTTCTAAAGACAGTATCAATCAGACTTTTCTCCTTTAATCGTTTTCTAAAATAATTTTTCTACAAAGGTTGTTGGGTACATTACAATATCAACAAGTATATACATTTTTTATAAGACAGAAAAATCTCACAATATATCTCTATTCTATCTACTAAACTATGTTTGTTTACTTCAAGAATTATTTGCTGAGGAGGTGAGGGAGAATACACTGTTCTCATGACAAATCTCTCTCCTTCTCTCTAGATTTCCCAATTTCCATAATAAGAGACAGGATAGACCTCTGAATTCTCAGATTTATAAAGCATATTGGAAAATAAATTCCTCAAACAAAATAAAACAGTATCCAATTATAACTTTGTTATTTGAAGTACATCCAGCTTTCCAATGAACTTTTACATAATAGATTCAGATTAATCAAAATCCTTAAGACTCTGAATAATTTAATTACAGTGGTTTCAATTGGAGGACAGACCGTGTTGTATTTTAACCTAATTATCAGTAATGGAGAGAAGAAGAAAAGAGCTGTCTCTTTCATTAAGAAATGAAGTTAATTCATAATCAATAGAACAACTCTATTTCTGACAAAGCTCTGAGCTACATTTTTGTTCACCAAACACATGTTTACACTCGGCTGTTAGAAACCTATCAAGGTTGGCATATTTCTCTAGTTCCATTTTCTGCCTGCCCTATAGGCAAGTAGCTTGTGGAGGTGAGTAGTCAAACCAAAGGGATGAAATACATTTTTAAGACATGAGTAACTATGTTCCCTTGCTTACTCCTTTTTTTTTTTGCACTGATATAAATTATCAAAGAGTCACATGCTGCAATATGATTGATCTTTTGCCTCTGAACAAAGCTGTACACCAAACAGAATTATGAAGTCCAGGTCAACCAGGCCACATGCACAATTACCCAATCTGATTTGCAATAATGGGCTTATGTTATTTATCCAAACTGCATGCTTTATTCACTGCTGTTGAGAATTCCTCCTCTTCTTTGAAGTAGTTTTCTCTTCTCTATGTAAATCTCACCAGACAGGTTTGGGATAGGGAAAGACCATACATTATCAGGTTACAGATTTTGATTTATAATCAAGTCTCACTGGTGTTATAGGAAACACTCTTCAGCTCTGTAAATGTCCTCTATCAGAGAGGAATTATACACTGGTAGAATATACCCATTTACTCTTCTATCAAGAC
The DNA here is from genome assembly GCF_964165515.1 of Mesoplodon bidens. Lineage (NCBI taxonomy): Eukaryota > Metazoa > Chordata > Mammalia > Artiodactyla > Ziphiidae > Mesoplodon > Mesoplodon bidens. The sequence goes on along the minus strand of NC_138160.1, from coordinate 134,592,372 downwards.
CCTTTTGGTTGCAAGTGACACAAAGCCCATGTACAGGTGCTGACCCAAGGTATCATATGATGATAACCCTATGTGATTCTTCCATCTCTTGGATTTGTTCTTCTCCAATTGGCATTATGCTCGGATTCTAAGTGGTAGCATTTGGATTCCAGAAGCACATAATAACATTTGCCCAGGTCTAAATCCAACAAAAATGTATCAGTGCTTACAAGTTTTCTGGACTCTTACTATTGACTCCAGATCTATGAGCCAATCATTGCAGCAGTAGAACTAAACACTGTGATTGTGACTGACAGACGTGAGTGTCATGATCATATGAACCTCATGGACCACAAGCAGAGATAGGAGGTTTTTTTTTTTTGGCGGTACGCGGGCCTCTCACTGCTGTGGCCTCTCCCATTGTGGAGCACAGGCTCTGGACGTGCAGGCTCTGCAGCATGTGGGATCTTCCCGGACCGGGGCACGAACCCATGTCCCCTGCATTGGCAGGCGGACTTTCAACCACTGCACCACCAGGGAAGCCTGATAGGAGGTTCTTGCAAAGCAAAATTAGGCATTGGTACAAAAAATGAGAACTGACACTGGAGACATTTTATAAATGTACCACACTTCAGACTAGAGAAAGTTTTCTCTTCTCTAAATCGCCAGGCCCCCCTCACAGGCGTCTTCCTTGATAATACCAAATAGCAGAAACTGTTTAAAAATCCCCTGTTAACTAAGACACTGCTATCTTCTGGATTAAATAAAGATGCTCATTGGTAGGGACACATTAACTATGATTGCTTTCTTTCTTTTTTTTTTTTTTTGCAGTATGCAGGCCTCTCACTGTCGTGGCCTCTCCCATTGAGGAGCACAGGCTCCAGACGCGCAGGCTCAGCGGCCATGGCTCACGGGCCCAGCCGCTCTGCGGCATGTGGGATCTTCTTGGACCGGGACACAAACCCGTGTCCCCTGCATCGGCCGGTGGACTCTCAACCACTGCGCCACCAGGGAAGCCCTGATTACTTTCTTGAATCCATTTATTAGGTCACTGAGATCCTTCAAGAGAAATCGAGGATGTGAGAATAGAGGGAAAAGACTCTTAAATAACTTTTCCTACACCACAAAATCCTGCCCTCTCCTTCACATAGCAATCTTGAATCATAAAACTTCTCATTTGCAAGACACTTGAAAGCACTCTTTTTCAACTTGGGACTCCTCAACAAGATTTCTACCAAATGGACTCCCAACTTTGGACACTTCCAGGACTAAGAATTATTTATCTAGTACTAGCGTTGCCAGATAAAACAGGCTGCCCAGTTAAATTGGAATTTAAAATAAATAATGAAAAATGTTTTAGTATAAATATATTCCAAATATTGCATGGGACATATTTATGCAAAAAAAAATGTTTGTTGTGTATTTGAAATCCCAATGTAATTGGGTGGCCTGTAGTTTATTTGCTAAATCTGGCTACCCTATCTACTACCCTGAACGACGATTTCTTCCTTGAGCTATTCTGATAGTTGAAAAGTTCTTCCTCATCACAAGCCTCACACTTCCAGAGAGCACTTAATGGCTACCAAACTGAATTCCTAACGGCATCCCTATGGAGAAGGTGGGAAGGGTTTCTACTGGACTGGACTCGTGCCTTCAGTCCATGCTTCTGCTTTACTCTAGGGTATTAATTTAAGCTTCTGGGTTAGATTACCAAATATTAGGTTAAGAGAATGGACAGACAAGCCACAGTCTAGGAGAAAATATTTGCAAAACACCTATTTTATAAAAGACTGGAATTCAACATAAAAAGAGAACCCCTAAAACTCAACAATAAGAACACCGACAAACCGATTATTACTATTATAATACTGCATTGCATATTTGAAAGTTGCTAAGAGAGTGGCTCTTTAAAGTTCTCATCACAAGAAAAAAAACCTGCAACTATATATGATGACAGATGTTAACTAGATTTATTACGGTGATCATTTTGCAGTAGATACAAATATCAAATCATTAAATTGTATACCTGAAACTAATATAATGTTACATGTCATTTATAAAAAACAGAAAAGAAAATAGACAAGCCAGTTACAAACTGGGCAAAAGGGCTTCCTTGGTGGCGCAGTGGTTGAGAGTCCACCTGCTGATGCAGGGGACACGGGTTCGTGCCCCAGTCTGGGAAGATCCCACATGCTGTGGAGCGGCTGGGCCCGTGAGCCATGGCCGCTGAGCCCGCACGTCCGGAGCCTGTGCTCCACAACGGGAGAGGCCACGGCAGTGAGAGGCCCACGTACCGCCAAAAAAAAAAAAAAAAAACCTGGGCAAAAGATGTGAACAGACTTCTCATTAAAGAAGACGCGCAGATAGCAAATAATCATATGAAAAGATGCTCAACCTCATATGTCATTAAGTCAGTACAGACTGAAGTAACAATGAGATATCGCTGCACATCTATCAGAAAGGCTTTAGCCTTTACAGACAACACCAAACACTCATAAGGATGTAGAACAACAGGAACTCTCCTTCATTGCTGGTGGGAGTGCAAAATGGCAGAGTCACTTTGGAAGACAGTTTCACAATTTCTTAAAACATTTTTGGAGGCAACAAACTTGTCTTTTGAAAACTTGAGCATTTACTTCTAAACTCCTTTGAAACAGGGCGATTGTGTTCTCATTTCACTGTATCAAACCATGACCACATGTTCCCTTTTGACTGCATATATCACATGCTGACATTCTAAGATTGCAATACGCATTCCCCTCAGTGTCTTGCATCTATCAGTGCTCTAACTAGCTTTAAGTTAAGTGAATGCTCAGAGGTATCCTTAAACACCCTCTCAACCTATTACTTCTCTTCACTAATAGTAAACACCCTAGCTTTTTAATGCTTGCCTCTTGAAAACACCCTTGTTCACTAACAGTTTTAGTGGAAGTAAGTGGAAATCCATATGCAGAATAACTGACAGGTAAGCTGTGGTTAAAACATTCCTATTATGATGTTTAAATACTGAAAGTTATAGGAGCTTTCAAACATAACATTTATTACTCTATGTTATTATACTTTATTGCAAACATACTGTACAAATAATTGTCTTTCTCTGGATAAAATATGAAGCAAATCTTGGCATTTTACACAGGCAATGGATGTAGCCTATATTCATTTGTCTTACATAGTATTTTTCAATTTGGATACAAATTTTATCCTGGTTCTATTAGGATAGGCAAAACAAATTGTAATGTAACAATCTTTCTCTGATTTCCTATTGTCGAGAAAATATATATATTATCCTCCAAGGAGAGATATTATCCTCCAAGGAGGGAAACTATGCATCAAAAAATCCTTTTAGCCAATCCCATACGAGCTCTCCATCTCCAGCTACTATACATCAGAGATGAGTTAAAAGGCATTTAGTTTTTGTGTATATAAAGAGAACTCCTATATATTTGTCTCCATTCTTTTCTGATGGGATAAATGGTCCTTTTAATGGAAGGGAAAACACTGGAGAGCTAGGGGAATATACAGGAAGAACCCCAGACAATATTACTTATATATATACATGAAGCAAATTGTCAATAATGGCAAAGCAAAGTCCCAGAACTGCCTAAAATAAAACACGGTATGTTTATTACAGGAGATACTAATAGGCATGCTAATATAGTCAGAAGGGGCTACAATTCCATTAAGATTTCACAGTCTGCCAAATCATTCCAAGTTTGGAATGAGTGGAGTTCTAATGATACATATTGCATATGTCAGAACACAGCTTACATAAGTAAGTTAAAGAAACACTGTTTGTTGCCATTAGTTTCTCAGGGAAGCAGAGTTAATAGCATTAAATCATGAGATGGAACGTGAAAGCCTCACCAATATAAAAGATGGATCATTCAACTGTTTGTGGACCCAAGAGAGGCAGGACAAGAATCCATGGGTAAGTACATAGAGAGATGGATTTTTGCCTCAATATTAGGCAGCTGTCCAATACTTGGAAGTGAGGTTTAAATAGCTCTTAGAACCAAATATTGGAAGTGTCCAAGCAGAGATATTTAAGCAGGGATGCTAAAGGGTTTCACTTACTGGACAGGTTGGTCGTTTATCCACAAGAGTTCTAACACATGTCATTATTGATTAAAAAAAAAAAAAGCATAAACCCTTAAGCTAATTGTAGCAAAGCATGAGGGTGTTAAATGGAGGCTTATGGAAGTTTTAAAGGAAATTTCTGGGTACATTCAACTACTTTAGTTGTAGACAGTATTGGGTCTACTCTTGGTTTTCATTTTCCTTGACACTATCTCTTGATTTTCTCAGCCTGTTCGTATTAGCCAAGATTAGGAAACTTATTTTTTTCTGTTGCCCAATCTAATGCTCTAATGCCCACTGATATTGCCTCTGAGGAACATTCCTAACGCTACGGACAGTGTCTCTGAAGCTATACCTTAAGCTGTCTTAGTTAATCAATCTATGTCAAGAAAAGATTGGGATATCTCAAAGACCCAAGGGCAGGAAGTCCAGGGTATGCATGTGATTCATGAGAACTGGAAATGGGAAAAGAAAAAGTGTCAAGTTCTAAAGTGTCAAGTTCTAAAGGAAAAGTGTCAAGTTTCCATCCTTCTGACTGGCAGGTCTATACGGTACATGAGTCCTGCTCCCACCAAACAAAAGTAATCCTATAGCTGGGGTTTTCAGGATACCAACTTTCTTCCCAACTCCATATTAATCTATAGGTCTAGTACCCTATACTATGGTTCTACTTTCTAATTCTTAGTCCACATTATCAAGATAATCTCAGCAACTTATCTTGAGTCAGTAAATCCTCTGGTTCAATCAACTTTTCCCAGATTACCTTGTGTTCAACTCTATTAATAAGTTCCTAGGACCCACCTTTCAACAAGGCATGTAAGGGCATTTCCATGGAAAGGACCTAACCTCCAATAATTATTGCTAGTCCTAACCATCAGCAACCACCTACTACGTTGTTCTCCTTGTGTATCAGGATAGCATCTCATACTCATTATGCCCTCCCAAGGTACATCATCCTTCCTTTCCTTAATTTTGCCTATGCCATCCCTTTTTAAATACTTTTAATTTTGTTTTTTATATTGTAGCTGATTTACAATATTATGTTACTTTCTGGTATACAGCAAAATGATCCCGCTTATACATATTATATATATATATTGTTTTTCATATTCTCTTCCATTATAGGTTATTACAAGATACTGAATATAGTTCCCTGTGCTATACAGTAGAACCTTGTTTATCTATTCTATGTATAGTAGTTTGTATCTGCTAATCTCAAACTCCTAATTTATCCCTTCCCCCCCTTTCCCCTTTGGTAACCATAAGTTTGTTTTCTATGTCTGTAAGTCTGGTTCTGTTTTGTAAATAAGTTCATTTGTATCATATTTTCAATTCCATATATAATGATACCATATGATATTTGTCTTTCTCTGTCTGATTTACTTCACTCGATAATAAGAAAACAAACAACCCCTTCAAAAAATGGGCAGAAGACCTAAATAGACATTTCTCCATAGAGAACATACAGATGGCCTATATACACATGAAAAGATGTTCAACACTGCTAATTATCAGAGAAATGCAAATCAAAACTACAATGAGATACCACCTCACATCAGAATGGCCATCATTAAAAATGTACAGATAAATGCTGGAGAGGGTGTGGAGAAAAGGGAACCCTCCTACACTGTGGGTAGGTATATAAATTAGTGCAGTCATTATTGAAAAAGGTATTTTAAAGAACTAAAAATAGAGTTGCCATATGTCCCAGCAATCCCTCTCCTGGTCATATATCCAGAGAAAAATCTAATCCAGGAAGATGCATGAACCCCAATGTTCACAGCAGCACTATTTACAATAGCCAAGATATAGAAGCAACCTAAATGTCCATCAACAGATAAATGGATAAAGAAGATGTGGTATATATACACACACACACACACACACACAATGTAATACTACTCAGCCATAAAAGAGAATGAAATATAGTAAGTCCCTTACATACAAAAGAGTTCCATTCTGAGAGCACATTCATAAGTTCAATTTGTTCGTTAGTCCAACAAAATTAGCCTAAGTACACAGCTAACACAATCGGCTATATAGTACTGTACTGTAATAGGCTTGTAATACTTTTCACACAAATAATACATAAAAAACAAACACAAAAAATAAAGCAAACATTTTTAATCTTGCAGTACAGTACCTTGAAAAGTACAGTAGTGCAGTACAACAGCTGGGGCTGACATTGAGTGAACAGGCAAGAAGAGTTACTGACTGCAGGAGGGAGAGGAGGTGGGAGATGGTAGAGCTGAAGGATCATCAGCGATAGGAGACGGAGGGCAAGCTGCAGTTTCACTCACACCTGACGCTGATGGCACAGCTTCTGGTTCCTTGCTGGATTCAATTCTATCTAACGTCTTAAAAAAAGGATCCATTGATGTCTGGGTAGTAGCTCTTTTTATCTCATCATAGATGGCACGGTAGCACTGGATTGCATTCTGAACGGCTGCTACAACCTTTGTGTACTGTTCTACATTCAGGTCCTGTGCCTCAAAAACAAACAGTGCCTCCTCAAATAAAGAAAACCCTCTTGCCATTTCCTGCATTGTGAATCTCTTCAGTTCTTCAGTTACTTCTTCCTCCTCTTGTCTCTCTTTGTCCTTTCTCTGGGCCTCCAGTTCCATCAGGTCTTCATTAGTAAGCTCCTCATGTTGCACAGCAAGTTCCATTGTTATCCCTTGGCGCTTCTCAGCAGTACCAGCTACATCACCGCTGCTTTTATGCTTGCTTCCGGACATCCTGGGCTTGAAATAAAGATACTGTACTATTGTACTCTATCCAGTACTGTATAGTAAAGTCCACAAAAGCACAACCACTTGTAGAGGATGCATGCACGTGATGATGTATGCCAAACACGTGAACTAACTTATGTGATTGGACATGCGAACACAGGTTTGCATCTTTGAAAGTTCGCAACTTGAAGGTTCGTATGTGGGGGACTTACTGTAATGCCATTTACAGCAACATAGATGGACCAAGTGACTATGCCATCCCTTTTGAAACAGCCCTTCTGGTGTCTCTTTGTTTCCTCGTTTATCCTCATCATTCCTCTCAAGAGTTCAAATTCAGCTTACTTTCTGTTTTTCTCAACGCATTTCAGTGAGGAAAATTGTACAGAGCTGATTATTTTTGTGTGATGGATACTGAGGAGCTGATACTTAGACCTTAGGGAATGTCTGCATATCCAAATATCCTGTATGATCATTAGGAACACTGTTGGTACAGGTGATGGTCAGTAACTGTCCTGGGCTTACAGAACTCATTTATTGGATCACTAAGCATTTACAAAGTACATACTACGTGTTCAGCACTGTGCAAGGCACTGGATATAAAACAAGGGAATGTTGCTGCTTGTTTCCTGATTCCATCACTTGCATACAAAATGATTTCAAATAAATGTCCTCTGTACCCAACACATTTTCATTTCTTTCACTTATAAAAGTAGAAATCATGCAACTGTGTAAATCATCATGCAGTATAAGTACTGTTGTTCTTCTGGAAAACTGATGTAAACCCATGAGTCAAAAGATAAGGGAGTCTCTCCTAGATTTCCAGTTTTCTTTTATCATCTGTGCTTTTCTCTCTATTTTTGAATCTAAATCAAAAATCTCTTCTGTCAGTTCCAATAGCAATTTCAGTAAATACTGATTCTCAATCCCTTTATTCAGTAGAGATTTTAAAGATACTGTTGAAAGAGTCAAAAATCAAGCTGGAATTTTGCAACTACAGGCAAACATGGCATTCATTCCCTTAACAAATTGTTTATTTCTGAGCCAGCAGAAGCAGCAAGCACTTAGGATGCTGAGTAAGTGGTCCTGAAGACAAAATTGAGGGTGGCAAAAAATATTCTTCCACTTTAGCTTCTCAAATGGTTGTGTGCATTCTTTAACATCATATTGGGATAAGTGATTATAATTCTAATAATAATAAAAATAATAATCAGTCTTTTAAATTTGTGCTCGTAAGAGGTTTTCTGTAAGTAGCTTCATGTATTTGGCAAACACCACATTAATCTTCACAGTGTGCCAATAGAAATGAATATTTCAAGGTAGCTTGATATCTAGATTTCTTTTCTTCAAGGGATATTTGCAGTCAAGAATCAGGTCTTGTATTGCATACTAAAGTTTAACTAACTCTGAACTCTGAAACACCAAAGGAAAAAGGAAAATCTTCAAACTAAGGACCGCTTTGACACCTGGGGTGTGCTGTATTAGTTTCTAGTGGCTTTAAAAGACTTGCATTGGGGCTTCCCTGGTGGCGCAGTCGTTGAGAGTCCGCCTGACGATACAGGGGACAAGGGTTCGTGCTCCGATCTGGGAAGATCCCATATGCCGTGAAGCGGCTGGGCCCATGGGCAATGGCCGCTGAGCCTGCACGTCCAGAGCCTGTGCTCCGCAACGGGAGAGGCCACAACAGTGAGAGGCCCGCGTATAGCAAAAAAAAAAAAAAAAAGACTTGCATTGGAGGTTCACAACAAGGTGGTCTATAGGGAAGATATTTTCCTTCCTGTTTCAGAGATGATGAAACAGGTGCAAAGATGTTAAGTGACCTGCCCACAGTAAAATCAAAGAGCCTAACATAAAATATATCTTTATCCTTATTTTCCTTATTTTCTGGTTTGAATTATAATTCATTAAGAGATATCAAAGCCACACTTAATTTCTACAAAGAGCTGAAGTCATTGGTTTTTGTTTTGTTTTATCTCCATAACGAGCCTTTTCCCATGGCTCTTTTCCTTAGTTCGTTTGAGATGAACTAGTTACATTAAGACCTACTGATTCTTATAAAATGGCCAGTTTACAAAATGAAAATATGCCAACTGGGGCTAAAACACAATCTGGACATCAATCTCCTTGTAGTGTGGTTGTTCTTAATAATGATGATGAAAATGGTTGGTTGGGTCACTAAAAACCTATCTGTGCGTTTGCTTGTTTGTACACTTCTTTTTTGGCTTCCCTCTTTTGTCAGGGCCACTCCCTTTCATGCTTTGTCTACTTCAAATGCTAATTGAGGAATAATGGTTTTGCCTCCAGGGTAGGTCATGACCTCAAAGTCAATTATGAAGTAGGCTGCCCAATTCTTAAGAGAATGGGTCTGGGTCTGAAAGGTGAAGATTACATCCTAGCTCTACCACTTACTGGCTATATAACCTTGAGCAAGAGTCTCAACCTTTCTAAACCTCAATGTTGCCATCTATACACAGGGGGTGAAAACTGTACATAGAGAGACTAAATAAAATGATGCACATAAAACACTTAGCATAATGCGTGTTATACAGTAAGCCAGCAATGGAAAAATGAAAACTGCTGTTATATTGACACAAATCCATAACTTCTCTATGTTGACATTTGTTATAAAAGTCAAGCAGGGCGGCTGCCCCAGCCAGCGCCCTGAGCCAAGCTGCAGCATCCTTCGCCCTCCTGTGGCTGTGGCCTTTAATCTGCCGGTTCCTTTGCTGGGGGCGGGGGTGCTGAGTTTCCTGCTGGGAGGCAAAGTGGACCCCCTTTACCTCCCAAATGCCAAAAGGAGATAGGCATCTGGGCACTAGGTACCCCCACACTCGCCCTACACGTGCCGGTGCAAGGCCCTCGCGAGGCCAAGGAGGCAGAGTGCTTTCCCCAAGAGCGCAGTGAGTAGGACACGGTGGCTCTCTCCTCTCCCTCCACAGATGAATTCAGACAAGAAAATTATATGCCATGCTCGATATAAATACAACTGGATATAAACTTCAGGAGGGCAAAGTACATCATGTCTCTCATTGACTCCTGTCTCTTGAGCATCTAATACTGTGCAGGCATATGCCGTGTGGCTGGCAGGGTCTTTGTGCTCCAGCCAGGTGTCAGGCCTGTGCCTCTGAGGTGGGAGAGCCGAGTTCAGGACATTGGTCCACCAAAGACCTCCCAGCTCCACGTAATATCAAACGGTGAAAGCTCTCCCAGAGATCTCCATCTCAACGTTAAGACCCAGCTCCACTCAACGACCAGCAAACTACAGTGCTGGACACCCTATGCCAAACAACTAGCAAGATAAGAACACAACCCTGCCCATTAGCAGAGACACTGCCTAAAATCATATTAAGGTCACAGACACCCCAAAACACACCACTGCACACAGTCCTACCCACCAGAAAGACAAGATCCAGCCTCATCCACCAGAACACAGGCACCAGTCCCCTCCACCAGGAAGCCTGTACAACCAACTGAACCAACCTTAGCCACTGGGGGCAGACACCAAAAACAACAGGAACTACGAACCTGCAGCCTGCTAAAAGGAGACCCCAAACACAGTAAGTTAAGCAAAATGAGAACACAGGGAAACATACAGCAGATGAAGGAGCAAGGTAAAAACCCACCAGACCAAACAAATGAAGAGGAAATAAGCGGTCTACCTGAAAAATAATTCAGAGAAATGACAGTAAACATGATCCAAAATCTTGGAAATAGAATGGAGAAAATACAAGAAACGTTTAACAAGGACCTAGAACTAAACAGCAAACAAACAATGATGAACAAGACAATAAATGAAATTAAAAATTCTCTAGAAGGAATCAACAGCAGAAAAAGTGAGGAAGAAGAACAGATAAGTGACCTGGAAGATAAAATAGTGGAAATAACTACCACAGACCAGAATAAAGAAAAAAGAATGAAAAGAATTGAGGACACACTCAGAGACCTCTGGGACAACATTAAATGCACCAACATTTGAATTATAGGGGTCCCAGAAAAAAAAGAGAAAAAGGGACTGAGAAGATATTTGAAGAGATTATAGTTGAAAACTTCCCTAATATAGAAAAGGAAAGCCAATCAAGTCCAGGAAGCACAGAGAGTCCCCCACAGGATAAATCCAAGGAGAAACATGCCAAGACACATATTAATCAAACTATCAAAATTAAATACAAAGATAAAACATCAAAAGCAGCAAGGGAAAAACAACATACAAGGGAATCCCCATAAGGTTAACAGCTGATTTCTCAGCAGAAACTCTGCAAACCAGAAGGGAGTGGCAGGAGATGTTTAAAGTGATGAAAGGGAAAAACCTACAACCAAGATTACTCTACCCAGCAAGGATCTCATGCATATTGACAGAGAAATTAAAACCTTTACAGACAAGCAAAAGCTAACAGAATTCAGCACCACCAAACCACCTGTACAACAAATGCTAGAAGAACTTCTCTAGGCAGGAAACACAAGGGAAGGAAAAGACCTACAATAACAAACCCAAAACAGTTAAGAAAATGGTAATAGGAACATACATATCAATAAATACCTTAAATGTAAATGGATTAAATGCTCAAACCAAAAGACACAGACTGGCTGAATGGATACAAAAACAAGACCTGTATATAAGCTGTCTACAGGAGACCCACTTAGGACCTAGGGACACATACAGACTGAAAGAGAGGGGATGGAAAAAGATATTCCATGCAAATGGAAATCAAAAGAAAGCTGGAGTAGCAATATTCATATCAGATAAAACAGACGGTAAAATAAAGAATGTTACAAGAGACAAGGAAGGACAAAACATAATGATCAACGGATCAATCCAAGAAGAAGATATAACAATTGTAAATATTTATGCATCCAACATAGGAGCACCGCAATACATAAGGCAAATGCTAACAGCCATAAAAGGGGAAATCAACAGTAACACAATCATAATAGGAGACATTAATCCCCCACTTTCCCCAATGGACTGATCATCCAAAATGAAAATAAAAAAGGAAACACAAGCTTTAAATGTTACATTAAACAAGATGAACTCAATTGATATTTATAGGACATTCCATACAAAAACAACAGAATACACACTCTTTTCAAGTGCTCATGGATCATTCTCCAGGACAGATCATATCTTGGGTCATAAATCAAGCGTTGGTAAATTTAAGAAAATTGAAATTGTATCAGCTATCCTTTCTGATCACAATGCTATGAGATTAGACATCAATTACAGGAAAAAATCTTTAAAAATACAAACAAATGGAGGCTAAACAATACACTACTAAATAACCAAGGGATCACTGAAGAAATCAAAGAGAAAATCAAAAAATACCTAGAAACAAATGACAATGAAAAGATGACCACCCAAAACCTATGGGATGCAGCAAAAGCAGTTCTAAGAGGGAAGTTTAGAGCAATACAATCCTACCTCAAGAAACAAGAAATATCTCAAATAAACAACCTAACCTTATACCTAAAGCAATAAGGGAAACAAGAACAAAACAACCCCAAAGTTAGCAGAAGGAAAGAAATCATAAAGATCAGATCAGAAATAAATGAAAAAGAAATGAAGGAAACAATAGCAAAGATCAATAAAAGTAAAAGCTGATTCTTTGAGAAGATAAACAAAATTGATAAACTATTAGCCAGACTCATCAAGAAAATAAGGGAGAAAACTCAAATGAATAGAATTAGAAATGAAAAAGGAGATGTAACAACTGACGCTGCAGAAATACAAAGGATCATGAGAGATTACTACAAGCAACGATATGCCAATAAAAAGGACAACCTGGAAGAAATGGACAAATTCTTAGAAAAGCACATCCTTATGAGACTGAACAAGGAAGAAATAGAAAATATAAGCAGACCAATCACAAGCACTGAAATTGAGACTGTGATTAAAAATCTTCCAACAAACAAAAGCCCAGGACCAGATGGCTTCACAGGTGAACTCTATCAAACATTTAGAGAAGAGCTAACACCTATCTTCCAAAATACAGCACAAGAAGGAACACTCCCAAACTCATTCTACGAGGCCACCATCACCCTGATACCAAAACCAGACAAAGATGTCACAAAAAAAGAAAACTACAGGCCAATATCACTGATGAGCATAGATGCAAAAGTCCTCAACAAAATATTAGCATCAGAAGTCAACAGCACATTTAAAGGATATAATGTAATCAAGTGGGGTTTACCCCAGGAATGCAAGGATTCTTCAGTATACGCAAATCAATCAATGTGATAAAACATATTAACAAATTGAAGGAGAAAAACCATATGATCATCTCAATAGATGCAGAAAAAGCTTTTGACAAAATTCAACACCCATTTATGATAAAAACCCTTCAGAAAGCAGATACAGAGGGAACTTACCTCAACATAATAAAGGCCATATATGACAAACCCACAGCCAACATCATTCCCAATTGTGAAAAAGTGAAACCATTTCCTCTAAGATCAGGAATGAGACAAGGTTGTCCACTCTCACCACTATTATTCAACACAGTTTTGGAAGTTTTAGCCACAGCAATCAGAGAAGAAAAAGAAATAAAAGGAATCCAAATCGGGAAAGAAGGAGAAAAGCTGTCACCGTTTGCACATGACATGATACTATACATACAAAGTCCTGAAGATGCTATCAGAAGAGTACTAGAGCTAATCGATGAATTTGGTAAAGTAGCAGGATACAAAATTAATGCATAGAAATCTCTTGCATTCCTAGACACTAATGACAAAAAAATCTGAAAGAGAAATTAAGGAAACACTCCCATTTACCACTGCAAGAAAAAGAATAAAATACCTAAGAATAAACCTCCCTAAGGAGACAAAAGACCTGTATGCAGAAAACTATAAGACACTGATGAAAGAAAACAAAGATAATACAAACAAATGGAGAGGTATACCATGTTCTTGGACTGGAAGAATCAACACTCTGGAAATGACTATACTACCCAAAACAATCCACAGATTCAATGCAATCCCTATCAAACTACCAATGGCATTTTTCACAGAACTAAAACAAAAAATTTCACAATTTGTATGGAACCAGAAAAGACCCCAAATAGCCAAAGCAATCTTGAGGAAGAAAAACAGAGTTGGAGGAATCAGACTCCTGGACTTCAAACTATACTACAAAGCTACAGTAATCAAGACAAAATGGTACTGGCACAAAAACAGAAATATAGATCAATGGAACAGGATACAAAGCCCGGAGATAAACCCACACACATATGGTCACCTTATCTTTGATAAAGGAGGCAAAAATATACAATGGAGGAAAGACAGCCTCTTCAATAAGTGGTGCTGGGAAAACTGGACAGCTACATGTAAAAGAATGAAATTAGAACACTCTCTAACACCATACACAAAAATAAACTCAAAATGGATTAAAGATCTAAATGTAAGGCCAGACACTATAAAACTCTTAGAGGAAAACATACATAGAACACTCTCTGACGTAAATCACAGCAAGATCCTTTGTGACGTACCTCCTAGAGAAATGGAAATGAAAACAAAGATAAACAAATGGGACCTAATGAAACTTAAAAGCTTTTGTACAGCAAAGGAAAACATAAACAAGATGAAAAGACAACCCTCAGAATGGGAGAAAATATATGCAAAGGAAGCAACTGACAAAGGATTAATCTCCAAAATTTACAAGCACCTCATGCAGCTCAATATCAAAAAAACAAACAACCCAATTCAAAAATGGGCCAAAGACTTAAATAGACATTTCACCAAAGAAGATATACAGATTGCAAACAAACACATGAAAGGATGCTCAACATCATTAATCATTAGAGAAATGCAAATCAAAACTACAATGAGGTATCACCTCACACCAGTCAGAATGGCCATCATCAAAAAATCTACAAACCATAAATGCTGGAGAGGGTGTGGAGAAAAGGGAACCCTCTTGCACTGTTGGTGGGAATGTAAATTGATACAGCCACTATGGAGAACACTATGGAGGTTCTTTAAAAAACTAAAAATAGAACTACCATATGACCCAGCAATCCCACTACTGGACATATACCCTGAGAAAACCATAATTCAAAAAGAGTCATGTACTAAAATGTTCATTGCAGCTCTATTTACAATAGCCAGGACATGGAAGCAACCTAAGTGTCCATGAACAGATGAATGGATAAAGAAGATGTGGCACATATATACAATGCAATATTACTCAGCCATAGAAAGAAACAAAACTGAGTTATTTGTAGTGAGGTGGATAGACCTAGAGCCTGTCACACAGAGTGAAGTAAGTCAGAAAGAGAAATACAAATACTGTATGCTAACACATATATATGGAATCTAAAAAAAAAAAAAGGCTCTGAAGAACCTAGGGGCAGGATAGGAAGACAGACACAGATGTAGAGAATGGACCTGAGGACATGGGGAGAGGGAAGGTAAGCTGGGACGAAGTGAGAGAGTGGCATGGACATATATACACTACCAAATGTAAAACAGATAGCTAGTGGGAAGCAGCTGCATAGTACAGGGAGATCAGCTTGGTGCTTTGTGACCACCTGGAAGGCTGTGATAGGGAGGGTGTGAGGGAGATGCATGAGGGAGGAGATATGGGGATATATGTATACATATAGCTGATTCACTTTGTTATAAAGCAGAAACTAACACAACTTCACAACACTGTAAAGCAATTATACTCCAATAAACATGTTAAAATAAATAAAGTATCTAAAAAAATCAAGCAAAAGTCAAAGAAGATATAGATCCTAATTGGATTCATTAATTTATGGACCATTTTTAATTTTACCTTCATTGGATGCATACTTTGCCACATATATTGATTTATTTAGAAACACATGTCCTGGTGTGATTACTCTTCCATTTGTGGTTGTCCTTGGACAGAAAGCAATTGTCACACAATCTATATCCTGCTGTTTTGTTGTCACATTAGCCACAAGGCAGTAATGTCATTTAGGTCCCCCCCTCTGCATTCAATCTGTCACCATATCCTGCTGTTTACTCTTCCATGGCATCATTAATGTCAGCACTATGCTCTCCATTTTTGTAAACATAGCATTCCAGCCCCTGTTGTCAAAAATTCAAGCTAAGTCCAACCTATTTCTCATGAAATTTGCATGAAATGTTTCCTTAGGAAATCAATGGGACCAAAGTCTTGCCCCATTTCTGAAATCCTGCCCTATGAACTTCCAACTCAAACCACGATCAATAGAACACGTGTGCTCACTTCCCCTAACAGTCTCATTTTGTAATTCTGTGTGTTCTCCCTTGTCACACCACACCAATGTAACTCAGTTTGCTTACATCATAGCAGGCTTATGTGAGGAGGGGACTTTCCACAATATATGATCATTCTCTCATAGCGTCTAATTTCTAGACACTCCTAGCACAGTGACCATTCACCCAGCTGTCTCCACAAATCACTTAAGAGAATTTCTTCAGAGTCCATCTGTCCAAGTGGCCCTGAGTTTCCATAATCCTGTATCATGAATGCTATTATTTTCAACTCAAAGAGTTAAAATTCCTTACTTCTTATGAACTTTATCAACTCTTTCTCCCTCATCTGATAAACTAATACATTCAAGCTAGGAAGAAACTGCCCATGGCCAACTACACACTCCCCTTTACATTCATCTAAGTATAAGGCTTACTTTCATATGTACCATAATTATTTTATTATTTATATCAAGAGCAATGAATCTCAGTAGTAGTATATGGGGGACAGGGGAATAGAGGGTGTGACCAGGGAGGCATATTAGAATTGTCAAAGTGGAGGAAATCCAATTAAAAACAAGTGAGTAAAACATGATTGACATAAAGGTAACCTCTGTGGTGCTTTATCTTTCACATTATGTAGGAAAAAAATATTTTCAGCAAGCAGATAGGCCCAACAATATCCAATGAAACAAAATGATCAAAAATTATTTTAAATTATGTATTTTTAAAAGTCAAAAAACTGCATCTCCTTCTTGCTCTTAGTGTACTTAAAAATGTATTATTTACTTTGAAATTCCAGATAACATTAAAGAACATTCCATTCTTATGCTCCCCTAGAAGATGTGGAATGTGTAAGTCCAGAATGAATCCCATCTCAAAAGCTATCCACTTTACTTTACTCAAGGGCTTTTTAAAGTAACAACTTCTACCTGAAACTTTCTATCACCAAAAATGGCACATTTACCTAACTAACCACAATATAATCTCCAGTAAGAAATAATGAAAGATGCTGAGTGTAAGAATTTGTCAAAACTTGCCCGTCCCTTGCCCTCCAAAATAAATTATTAACAAATTCAATAGAATAGCATAAAGTGAAATCTTGGTATGCAGTAATCTCAAAAAGTAGCATTATTGATGTTTTCTACTTTGCCTCCACAAATTAACACTTGCAAATAGTTAAAACCTAAAGTGTGGAATCTTAGCAGTAGACAGAACTTTTGAAATAATCTAGCTAATTTTTTGTGTCCTCCATGAAAAACTCTTCTACTTGACTTTTGTCTTAAGTCTGAGATCAATAATTTCCAATGACAGGGCATTCATTCCTTCTAGAAGATTCTATTTTATTTTTTAATAAAATGAATAGAATTGAAATTTTCATGCTTGTAACATCTACTCATTGGTCCTAGTTATGCCATATGGAGCCACACAGAATAAGCTTAACCATTTCAATATGATAGATCCTCAAATACTTCCATTTCACACAAACTTCAAAGTTTTCCATTATGTAGGCCACCAGTTGTTCCAATCATGCTTTTTAGAAAATTGAGAGGAATTAAAACCATGAGCTTGAGAGGCAGAATGATTTAGTTCTTGGTACTAGTTTTGTCCTGCATTAGTTGCAGGTCCTTGAGCAAGTGATTTACCCTCTGAAACCTAGGTTTGTATCTGTGAGTAACAGCATTTAGTTCACAATTTTATTATGATAATTGGTAGATACTGTATGTAAGTTGCTTAAAATACATATAAACACTTTCAAAAGAGCTTTGCTGGGCTTCCCTGGTGGCGCAGTGGTTGAGAATCTGCCTGCTAATGCAGGGGACACGGGTTCAAGCCCTGGTCTGGGAGGATCCCACATGCCGCGGAGCAACTAGGCCCATGAGCCACAACTACAGAGCCTGCGCGTCTGGAGCCTGTGCTCCGCAACAGGAGAGGCCGCGATAGTGAGAGGCCCGCGCACCGCGATGAAGAGTGGCCCCCGCTTGCCACAACTAGAGAAAGCCCTCGCACAGAAATGAAGACCCAACACAGCAAAAATAAATAAATTAATTAATAAACTCCTACCCCCAACATCTTCTTTAAAAAAAAAAAAAAAGCTTTGCTATTATCATGATAATGGTTTTGTTTTACCTTTATCTCTAGGAATGTCATTCCCAATAATCTGACAAATCTCTAAAAATGAGAATAATACAGCGGAATGACTTTTTTTGTGATGACTACAGTTACTATGTCATTACATCTATATAACTGGTAAACCCAGTCCACCATTCACACCACTGCTTACTAATGCTTTCTTTTAAGATACAGTTCTGTTTTCTGATTATTTTCTTTCTTTTTTTTTTTTTTTTTTTTGCGGTACGCGGGCCTCTCACTGTTGTGGCCTCTCCCGTTGCGGAGCACAGGCCCCGGACGCGCAGGCTCAGCGGCCATGGCTCACGGGCCCAGCCGCTCCGCGGCATGTGGGAGCTTCCCAGACCGGGGCACGAACCCGCGTCCCCTGCATCGGCAGGCGGATTCCCAACCACTGCGCCACCAGGGAAGCCCCTGATTATTTTCAACAGATATTTCATGCTTGTATCTGAAGCTTTTGATTTATACTGATAACGTCAGAAGAAGCTGGTCTACTTAATAGACTCTGTTGGATACAGGAGTGAATTCTTCATAGCAACAGGACATATCAAGATTTAAGTGCATGCACACACATGCAATATCAAAACGGAACAAACTCCCAAATCTTGCTAGTACTCTGAAGTGTGAATCCAAAACCCAAGGAGCAGCAGTTCTACAGAGATACAACTCCAGACACATGTACTCATAAAGGCTGAGCTTTGCAAAATAAATAATGAATAAAACTGGAAACGTTCCTTCCCCAAATACTGAATCACCATGACAGCTCCAGTATGTGTGAAGTCTCAAATACTTATCAAAATGATAACTGATTTTTAACTGAAAGCAGCGAAGTGTGGATATTTTCCCTATATTCTGCCTGCAGCATTCATCAAAATCTATAGAGGGGTTGAACTAGTCTAAGACCTCAGTCATGGTAACCCTATCCCTGGGAATTTAAATACAAAGATCATATTCTAATCGGCACTGTTGCTACCATTGCAAAATGTGCTTTAGTTGCCTTGGTATTTTTGTGAAGTGTACCTCTGCATGTTTTGATCTAAAATACTCCTCTTATACAGGGCTAAAACTTTGAAAGCTATAGAAACAGACCAAGATTATCAACTATTTCCACCATAACTAAATCTTACAGCTGGCCTCAGCTTTCATTGAATTAACTAAGGTCTAGATAGCACAAAAGCTATGTGTAGCTATGTCACTAAGAGATAGCAATATACTTAAGGCTTTGGCTTCTATTTTTAGTCTGTCCTCAATAAAGTATTACAGAATTACAGCCACTTCTCAATGAAGCTTGAGCCATTCAAATCACAAGGTCTCATTTTAGCAGACTCGGTGATCCTGAAGCATGTGAAAATATTTTTTCTTAATGCAGGAATTATGTAAAAAAAAAAAATCAGATTCAGGATGCTTTCACAACACAGTAAGTCAGTATAACTTATGGTCTGACTACCAGAATGGAAATTCTGTCTCAATTAAAGATATACACTCACACACACGTGTAGGAAAAGAACACACACATACACACACACATATGTATATGCATATTTGTATATAATGTATATGTGTATGACCCATTTGTTTATTCTTCCAATTTTACCTATTTAAACAAACATTTTTAAAAATCTACTTTCTCACAACATTTTCAGAACTCTTTCCTCATTTTATCCATACACTACTCTTCTTATAGGGAAAGTTGAATAGACGTGTCTTTTTAAAGATGAAAAAATTGAAGTAGATAAGGTTCTAATGAATTTCACAAGGTCACAAAGGGAGAATCTAGGTCTCTTGATCTATAGCTTTGGAAATCTCAACTAAATAGTGTTACAAAAAAGAGAGTAAGAAACTACCCAGAAACATTTATATGCTTGAAGTACATTTTTTGCTTAAGAATGTCTCATTTCTTTTGATGAAACATCTATTGTTAGGCTAATTACAGGACAGGACAGTAAGAATGTATGAGTGAGTGGATGGGTAAGTTTGCTACATGAAAGCACTGTGCTAGGTCCTGTGGAACAGGGATGGGAATGAGAGAGGGTTAATTATAAAGAGAACATAGCATTTGTGACAACAAGGATGGGCCTTGAGATTATTGTGCTAAGTGAAGTTAAGTCAGAGAAAAACAAATACTGTATCATAACACTTATAGTATAGAATCCTAAAAAGCTGTTTCTCATAGAAACGGAGAGTAGAATGGTGGTTGTCAGGGTCTGAGGGTTTGGAGAAATGGTGACACATTGGTCAAAGAATACAAACTTCCAGTTATAAGATAAAGAAGATCTGGGGACCTAATGTACAGCATGATGATTATAGTTAATAACACTGCGCTATATATTTGAAAGTTGCTAAGAGAACAGATCTTAAATTTTCTCAGCACAAATAAGAATAGTTACTATGTGATGTGATCCATATGTTGGCTAATGCTATGGTGGTAATCTTTTCTTACAATATACACGTAGCAAATCAACACGTTGTATGCCTTAAATGTATACAATGTTAAATGTCAGATTGCAATAAAGCTGAAAAATAACAGGGCATGGTTCTTTTTTTTTTTTTTTTCAGGAAATTTACTCTCTAACAGGGATAAGCATGAAAACTATAAAATATGCTAATACATTCACTGTTTATCTTGGCAGGATGCTTGCATACACAATATATACACAGAGAATAGGAACTAAGCATTCTTTCAACTACTGGTAGAGTTTTAAAGACTGAAAAAAAAATAGCCATGGGTAGTTGTATTAACGGTGACCAAAAAACAGAGTAAGAATTGGATCTAACTCATGACTCCAGCCTTTCACTTAAGATTCAGGTAAATGTCACCAAGACCCTAGAAAAGGGTTCTGGAAACAACTGCCATTTCAGCAAAATCCCAATTTAGGAAATTGAAGCTGGCAAAATTAAGTTTTGCCAAATACAAACTGTTGGCCCTAACATTGTTCTAGCCCAGGCTCAAAATTTGATGTTGGTAAATTCTATTAAACTGTTGCCATCTTATAAAATAGATGCTAGCAAATCTATGGCAATTTTTTTTTTTTCTGGCCAGCCTTAAAGTAAATGTGAGTCATCTTGTCTCTTCTTCATTTCCACCCCCCCAAGTGGGTGATTTATGTAATGTCTTTCCTGTTGCTTTAATGACAATATCAAAACACCATTTTAGGGCTTCCCTGGTGGCGCAGTGGTTGAGAGTCCGCCTGCCGATGCAGGGAACACGGGTTCGTGCCCCGGTCTGGGAAGATCCCACATGCCGCGGAGCGGCTGGGCCCGTGAGCCATGGCCACTGAGCCTGTGCGTCTGGAGCCTGTGCTCCGCAACGGGAGAGGCCACAACAGTGAGAGGCCCGCGTATCACACACACACACAAAAAAACAAAAAAAACCCACACCATTTTAATAACTGTAACGTTGTTATTGATGTTAAAATTCAAAAACAGATCATTTCCTTGATTAAACTAATCATTACATGATTTTGGCCACAATTTCATGACGAACATCTAAAATATATTTTAAAAGTAAAGAAATTTAAAAATTCTCTCATACACAGATTCACTTGTACATTCTAAAGGTAGCTATTGCTCTATTACTCCTTCTGTGGATCAATACGAATGGGTCAAAAGATTAACACCTGTTCTTTTAAATTTATTTATGTCCTGCCTCATTGAAAAAAAAAATTGAGGCAGTTAAAAAATTTAAGAGTTCAAAATATCAAGCATCTCTAGGTTAAGGCTTTCTTAGCTGTTACCTCCTAAGGATAAAAAGAGATGAAGCAGAACTGATTTTTTTCGCGTAAAAATAATACAATTTAAAATAAAGATTAAGGGAATTTAAAATCTGTTACGAGGTTACACCACATCAATTCTTTATACCAGAAATTCAATAGGAGAAGGAAAGCCAAAAGAAAACTAAATTAATAATTTCATGGTTAGCTTAGAAAACCAATGGCTAATATTGTTCCTTGCTGATCTGTGACGGTATGATTATACTTTTAAAAAAATTAGGATGTGATTTTTAGGTAATCTTTAAAACAAAAGCTATGTTTCATTATTAAAAACACAAATTAATTTTTTTCATGATTGTATAAATTATGCCTGGCATCAAGACACTTAACAGAAAGATATTTTTAACAGCATGCCAGTTTCAGAGATGCCATTGTTTAAAGAACCATGCATTCTGTTTTCAATTAAGTTTACACTTTTTTGGCCATAAAACCCTTAATATTAACATATTACATTCATTTGCTTAAACTTACTTTATTTTTTTCAGAATACACACCAAGGTATTCTTTTTCCTGGAATTCCTCAAAATATTTTCACCTCATCCCCACAGCAAAATTTAAGGCCTGAAGATTAGTATGACAGGATACAAATTACAAAGCTATATCAAATGCATGTTTCTATTCTCTTCTGAAAAAGTTCATATTTAATTTCACAGATGCTAAGTATGCTGCAGGGTGTTGGTGTAAGAGAGAGCTTAGAATAAAATAAGTATTGCCCAGGCATTATAAAGATGTTTACATAAAGAAACTCATCTAGTATTAGAGATTTAGGAGTTTATCTTTATAGAAGTAAAAGCACCAGGACAGAAGAATGTATGTACAAAGATGTCTAATGAAAAAATAATTGTAAGAGCAAAAACAATGAGTATGCTATTTATCAATAGAGAAATTGTTAAATATTTTAAGGCACACTTACAGTTGTTGGGTGTAGAGAGTCAAGAGAGACTACCCTTCAACAAGTCCAGTCAATACTGTATAGCACAGGGAACCCGACTC
Source organism: Mesoplodon bidens (assembly GCF_964165515.1). Taxonomy (NCBI): domain Eukaryota; kingdom Metazoa; phylum Chordata; class Mammalia; order Artiodactyla; family Ziphiidae; genus Mesoplodon; species Mesoplodon bidens. Next base: position 134,569,502 of record NC_138160.1, on the reverse strand, counting down.
AATACTCTGTAATGACCTATATGGGAAAAGAATCTATAAAAGAGTGGGGTTTCCCTGGTGGCGCAGTGGTTGAGAGTCCGCCTGATGATGTAGGGGACACGGGTTCGTGCCCCGGTCTGGGAAGATCCCATGTGCCGCGGAGCGGCTGGGCCCGTGAGCCATGGCCACTGAGTCTGCGCATCCGGAGCCTGTGCTCCGCAACGGGAGAGGCCACAACAGTGAGAGGCCCGCGTACTGCAAAAAATAATAATAATAATAAAAATAATAATAATGATAAAAATAAAAGAGTGGATATATGTATATGTATAACTTATTCACTTTGCTGTACAGCAGAATGTAATACAACCTTGTAAATCAACTATACTCCAATAAAATTAAAAAAAAAAAGTAAGTCCAGTCAATATTTTCAATGGAACCAGAGAGCCCCAAATCCTCTGAATGGCTAACAGGTATGTAACCCATAGCCACTGGTAGCTCTCCAAGGTCCTGAAATGTAAGTGCTTCTAGTCATCATTGGGAGCTAGTCAGAATGCTGGCTATGTCAGCCAATTACAAAAGGGTTAACACAGAAGCTTCAGTCACCTAGCATAAATGACCTTATTTTGAGTATTTTATCAACATATAATAACTAAAATCTAAAATAGGCCTGAAGTTTACTGCATTTGCTTTCTACTGGATCACATTATAGCCAAACTCTAGAGGAGAGGAAAAATGGAGCTTCAGTCTGTAGTGAGAAGCAGATTGATTCACTTCAAATCTTGCACTGAACTTATTCTCATGCAAGAAGTCTTTCTGCATTAATTCTACCTATTCTAAGTCTTCCCTAACACAATAAGCATAGTTTGTATTTTTAAGATTTATGCTTGCAATTCTTCTCATGTATTTATGGTTTACCTCTCTCAAGTTAAATTGCATGTTTACTGACAATGCTGTTTTATGTCTAATTTTTTAATATCTAAAATCATGGTTTTATACAGAAGATTCTCAAAAATGATTCTTTAATGAATAAAAGAATTTAAGTAAACACATAGACCACTTCTGCTTCTCATCTCACTTGTTTATTTTTCTGAATGAAAAAAGAAACCTATCAAGGTGACCAGTTGCTACAGTGATAAGCACAACAACAAATGCAGATAAATTAATAAACAAGCTTTTTTTCCTCCCTACCTCTCATTTCTACCTATAATTTTAGGTAAATGGTAGCCTCTGTAACTCAAAATTTCAAACTTCTATGGTACATAACAATCAATAGAGTATAGGCAGTTGGCATTCAAATAATAATTTTAGGAAAAAATTGGAAAACTCAAGAACAAACTAATTCTGATATAGACTCAGATATTCCCTATGGAAGTGCCATGGGTTAAACATAGACAGCAAAGATTGATAGCATAATTATAATCGAGAATACATTTTTGGGACTTCCCTGATCATGCAGTGGTTAAGAATCTGCCTGCCAGTGTACGGGACACAGGTTCTAACCCTGGTCTGGGAAGATCCCACATGCCATGGAGCAACTAAGCCCGTGTACCACAATTACTGAGCCTGTGCTCTAGAGCCCATGAGCCACAACTACTGAGCCTGCATGCTGCAACTACTGAGGCCCACATGCCTAGAGCCCATGCTCCACAACAAGAGAAGCCACCGCAATGAGAAGTCCATGCACCACAATGAACACCCAACGCAGCCAAAAAAAAAAAAAAAGAGAGAGAATACATTTTCAAACTATAAAGGACATTGATCAACTAGTCCAAACTGCTCACATAGGAGACGTGGAAAAAACTGAAATCCAGAAATATAAAATGACTTGTAGGTCATAAAGGACAGTGCTAGAACCAAAAGCCATGCACCTTCCTTGTTATTTTACTAACTTTTTGTCCTGTCAAAATTTGTTGATTTTTTTAAACTTATACTGACTGAGTCATAAGCATCTCAAAGCTATGAGAATGTAAGTGCAATGATCTCTGAAAAAGAGTAGAAGGGGTCATACTCACCCGATTCAGTTTATTTTTTGCCTTCCTCAAAATGGTGGAAACTAAAATTTTCAAAGGATACCTTTAGGAAGGTGCTTCTCTGATCTATATTATTCTTTCTAAATATACTTTAAATAAAATACAATTGGCAAGATCCAAGGTATATGTTCACCAATAAAAGTATTTTTTAAAGTATTTTTGATATAATAAACATTATTTTAGGTCTTATCATTCAATCATCGTGATAATGGAACCTATAAACATGTGGCTGAGTGTATAGGAGAAAACTATGATACTTTTCACGAGGCTAGGGAGTCATCTTTGAATAATATGAAGCATTTTCATGAAAAAAAAAGACCTGATCCTTTTGGAGATAAATCTATATGCTATATGCTACACAAATACTCCAAGAAAAAGTGATACACAAAGAAAAAGTCTTTCTTCAAATGAACAAAGTGCCTAGGCATAGGAGACTGTCTGAATACACTATAATAACACATTGTGGAGTATTATATAGCCATATAAAGAAAAAAAAGAAAACCTTTATGAACAAACATGGAGTGATTTCCAAGGTATACAGTCAGGTAAAAATAGCAAGGTGTAAAAGAATATCATGTCTACCTTTTGAGTAAAAATTAAAGGTAAATATGAGTAAATATACATATGACTGTACATATATGCATAGATTCATGTGTATGTATGCACAGGAATATATGGATATATGTGTGTGTGTACATATGTAGCATTTGTTTGAATATACACACTACTGATAAATCAGAAAATAATAAAACGGTTACCAATGGAAGTGTAGGAACAAGGTAGAAAAGGAAAGATGGAATTGAGACTTTTCTGAGGATACCTTTTCATATAGTTTAAATTCTAAGCATATAAATATTTTATATTTTCAAAAACTAAATTAAAATGGATAAAAAGCCAAACCTAATGTAAAAGACACAGAGAAAATAAACTTAACACTATATCAAATTGATTACAGAAGCACATCTAAAACGTAGCTAAACTTCCTTGGTCAGAAATATTCTGAAGACAAAAAGAACTGCAAAGAAATCTAAAATTTCACTTATTGTGTATCATACTCAACAAGATCATAATACCCATCTCATAGTTTTGTTCTTAAAATTACATGAAAAATATATGTACAAAACAAGGGAAACTGCATGTGAAGTATATGGTAATCCTCTGTAATATCTTCACAATTTTTTGATAAATCTAAAGTTATTCTAAAATAATAAGTTTATTTAAGGAAAAAATGTATGTACAACACTAAGTATAATGCCTGACATGGAAGATGTTATTGATTTGAAAAAAAATATTGACAAGTATCTCAAAGACAGTGAGCACTCACTGAACATCAGATGTTGGTATAGTTATGTTTGTTGTATTCTGGCAGAAAGTTTTATTGGAACTAAAATTTGAATAACATAGCACATTCAACAGTTTCTGAACCATAAGATCAGGTCTCCTAAGGTAATTCAGCCATACTGAGAAATCAAAATTACCTTGTAATTATATTCTCTATATGGTATTATACTTATACATGTGCACACACACATCTATACAGAGAAAAGTAACTCTTTATGGTTTTTAAGGGAGTTTCACACACTATCTTACATAAGCCTCCCAATGACTCATCAAGATAGGGCAAGACGGCTCACCTCCCTTGAACAAATGAGGAAACAAAGGTCTATAGATGTTTAAAGACTTGTCCTTGTTCACACAGTTCATCTGTAATGGAGCTAGGACTAGAATCCCACTGACTCCTGGTCCACTGTTTCCCCTCACACAAGATACATCATCACCCGCACTTAGGGGATTAGGATCTATTGAAGTTAACAAGGTACTGGTATTTCAAAAACGTTAAAATTTGATGTATTTCATTTAGGGTGGAGGTGACTATCCTGTCCCTTTATAGAAAAGTATATTCAAGTTACAATCTCAGAAGATATAATTTATTCTACAGAATCTAGGACATCCTGTAAGTTGGTTAGGAAACTCACAAACACTAGGGGAAAAAAGTAAAATTTATAAACATTTACTCTCTCAGTAGGTTTCTGACATTACAGTACAATACTGTTTTATACAATGGAGCCCGTATGGTTATTTTCAGAAGTCCTAAGCAATCTAGCTCCATCCAACCTTTTAAACAATGCCTTCTACTATTCTTCAGCATAAACTCTATCCTTTATTAGCCCCATCTACTCATGGTAACTTTTCATTTCTTTGTCTTTGAGCTGTTCTCTCTTTACTTCAAATGTAGCCTGTACTAGTTTCTGTTGTTTCCAAATGAAGAATCTTAACTCTAGCCAGTCTAAAGGAATGTAAGTCATAAAGTAGCTCTCAGAAACCGAGGCTTTTGAAAGAAAACAGCCAGGGTGTCTGGGGGAGTCTGGGTGTCTGGGAGTTCTGAACAGTCTATTCCGAGTACACACTATGAGCTTTTGCTTTACCTCCTGCTATGATGGGTGATGGGCAGTTGACCACAGTAAAAATCTACATGCAATTACTGGAAGAGAGGAAATTGATGTTGCTTAGGTGAAACTAACATGTGTGTAGCCAATATCTTAAGATATAGAACTCCCATACATTCTGGGAATTTTTCTCTGGTCTTTTGAGCATGGTGCTAGAAATACTTATTTCTATTCCTATATCATTCATTGCCAAATAAAACATCTGATGCAAGTTTCCAATCTAGTTATAAGTCTCTTCCACTGATTTTTAAGTGGTTACTTAAACCACATCTTGCCATTTCATTGAGATCCTGTCTCTAAGTTCCTTTGGAGATAAAGGAAAAGACAGACTGAAGTTTGTTTAACACCAATTACCTAAAGTGTCATGTATGAGCATCCATATAACTGCATTTATTCCTCTCAACAACTCCCTGAGGTAGTTACTGTTATCATTATCTTTTTTCAGATGAAGAAACTGAGGCTCAGGGGAGTGATATAACTTGCTAAGATCACATACGTTGACACACACATAGGAGGTTTTAATAATACAAGAAACTAACTTCGATTTACTGTCTACACCATCCACTTGGCACGTAATCATAGTTTATCAATCCAAGAAACAGTCTAGTTCATGTTGTATTGTTAGTGTGTGTTACCTCCTTGGTTAAATTTTAACCTTATTTATATATATAATACCTTACATTATGTACATATTTATGTCACCCACCCTGCTTAGCAAATTGCTATCTCACCACAAGCCCTTAAGAAGTGATTCTAACTGACTAATACATGACTCTCACAAGCCATGAAGTAATCATCATAATCATATCTTTGAAATGGTATTTTTACTCTGTCTACACAGCAGAAAGTTCTCTACTGGCCACCACTATTAGAGACAGGTTAAACCCCTCACACTTAAGTGGGTTTATCTCCTGCAGATCTGGCCTAATCACAATTGTTTGGAACGATAATCCACCTCACTGCCCATGACATAGTAAAGTAGAGTCAGAAGTGAAATTCACAATGGGATGACAACTTCCACAAACCACACGTTTTGCTTTTATGGGTATCTCCAATTAGCCATTAATGGAGTCATGAGATTAAATAAATGCTATAGTTTTAAGCAATATGGACGCCTTTAGAACGTGAGCTCAATGGGGACTTAGTCTTCAAAACACTAAACAGTATTCAGCACATGATAGGCATGCGATAAGTATTCACTGAATTAATAAAATCATATATTGGGATCTTTCTCAATATTTTTCCAACTTGCAGAAATTTCTTTGCTAGTCATACAAACTTAATCATAAATTTTAAAAAATACCTCTCACTTTTATATTATAATATTAGTGCACTAGCTGGAGCATTGAGCTCCATCCAAATATTTGGGTTCCATTTTCTATACTGCCTCTAGCTAACTGTGATATTGAGCAAGTTATTTCATTACTTGGCCTTTTGCTATTCTAATGGATAAAATTGACATTTGCACAAAAAAATTGGAAAGCTCACTTTCAACTGGAAGTCTTCCTAAACTCTCTATATATTCTTTTATGGAGTTCAGGTATCAGATGGGATCAGGGATTATGTTTTATTCATCTTCATTTCCCTAGTATAAAGCATAATGTCTGGAACATAAAACACGTTCAATAAATGTAGGATGACCAAATAAGTTAACAAATGGTTGGGATATATAAACACTAAAGACCATTATAATTTCAATAATTTATAGCTGTACAGTCTCACAAATAATCAAGTAAATGTCTCAAAAAGCTTTCCTTTTGATGTCACGCTTTATCAATGTTAAACATCAAACTACACAGGAACTACTCCTTTGTACTTCCTTATTTGTGTGATCAATAGAAGAAGATGGTTACATTGTGGTCTTAATTATCTTAGTGATCTAAAATAATTTAAATTCTATGTATCAAAAATCTAGGCTTGATCTCCAAATAGAAAAATTTTAAAAGAGAGTATAGACATAATGTAATTGAACAAAATGGTAGAGAGAATGCCACAGCAAATATAGAAACTAATAAACAGTATATGTGGGGACCTCCCTGGCAGTCCAGTGGTTAAGACTTCACCTTCCAATGCAGGGGGTGTGAGTTAGATCCCTGGTCGGGGAGCTACGATCCCACATGCCTTGCGGTCAAAAAACCAAAACATAAAAAAAAAAAAAAAAAAAAAAGAAGAAGAAGCAATATTGTAACAAATTCAATAAAGACTTTAAAAATGGTCCACATCAAAAAAAAAAAAAGTGTGTGAATTTACATTCAAAATTAGAGTATGGTTTCCCCAAGTGGCTTCTATAAAGCACTAATACTGGAAAATTCCCATATAAAAAGGTTTTTATGATCAAAATCTTTGGGCTATGGTGTATTCTTTGACACCTTGCTAGAGCTTCTAAAGCATAAGTGTATCAAAGCTTTGAGATATCTTAATTTGTTTAATCCATCATTTCTCAAACTTGCTTGACCACAGAATCCACTTTTTATAGAAGACATCAATTAAGACACATCACCAGTGTTGAATAAAATATACGTGGAAACACTGTTACTAAGCATGGGACATCGAAAAAGCTAGTAGAGCACATCCTTGTCCATGACCAGTGGCATTAAAGTCAATCAATTTCAAACTACAGTCTTTTCAAATTAAAAAAAAACAAAAAGAACTTCTGTTATTCAACTGTATTATCCATGAACACATCTAGTACTCCCCATTGCATCTTGATCCTGACACCCCTGGGAGACCCTACATGAAGCAGAGAGTTGATCTGCATCTTCAAAACCTTGGAGCTCTAAACTTATTATTTGGAACCACAAGCATCTTCCCTAAATGGAATGTTTTAGAAGAGACTTTGAAGGGCTCTTCCAATATTAATGTTTCTCTGTGGCCTTAGTTTGATCAATGAGGGTCAAGGAATTTCAGTGCTAAAAGCAAACCACAACTGCAACAGTTTATCATTAGCCTTGTACCTCTTTCAATTGACTTAAGGGCCATAATAAAGCTCAGACTCATTTAGAAGTCAAAGGCCACATTAGCAACAGCAGAATCATACTGTAAACTCATAACTGTAAGCCAGTTTGGTTTCCATTCATTCACTGAGCAAGAATTTATTTTAAGCCTACTATGTGTTAGGAATTGGACTGAGAGGAGTACTAAGTTCTGGGGAGTCAAACAACACTAATCCAGTATGAGAAAACTTATCCAAGAGGAATTCAATATTGAGTGGGGTCACACCCCATCAAGAGATCATTTTAATATTAAGGGTCCAGAAAGAAACTCCTATGTGATGTCTTCCCTCACACAAGGAGGCAGCCAGAGTATGAGCAATGTTTTTAAGGTTATAAAAGAATGGTGATTAGAACAAATGAATTTAAACCTGGATACTTGTTTGCAATCATCATCAACAACAACAACGACGTGAATTTCTTTTACCGAGCAGACCCAGAGCTGTTTTCGAAGTCAGGGTCACTCCAGGAGTCACTCAGATGGCTGCTCTCCTGTGGCTTCATTAGCTGGCTCTCACAAGGTATACACTGGAATAGTGTCCTAGATTCCTACACACCAACTCTGACTTTATAAAGCACTTTCAGTCCTGACAAGATCAAAAACTCAGCTTTCTTTCAAATCTCATAATAACTCCCAAACATCCCTGGCTCAGGCTGAGGAAACTGAAAGTGATAAAGCACTTATTAGATTAAAAAAAAAAAAATCTTGGGAACTATAGGCTTGTCCTCTTCCCTCCTGCAGCATGAAGCACTTATTTGATTTTAACAACACATTTTCCCATTAGAAAACGCTCATTGCATTACATCCCAAACTGGACTCATTTGCAATAGCCATGGTCCTAGGGTGCTGGCAAATCTACGAACAGACTGTGATTTCCCTGTTCAACTATGGGCTTCCAACCAAAACCTCCCATGGTGATACTTTAATGTCACGCTGAGCCATCTTGGAACTAGGCATTGATTCCAGCCTTGCTCATTGCTACAGTGGGAGTGAAGAAGGCATGCCAACATGTTTACTGAAACTATGTTCTGGGCTACAGCTTGCACAAAGATGGTACTTTGGGTTCCTCAGTTTTTCAAAAAATAAAACATTATTTTAAAAATAACCATAATAATTGAAATGTATTGTGTATTTGTGTGCCATGCTCTGTCATATCACTTTTTTCATTGTGGTAAAAAACACAAGATTATATTTACCATCTTAGCAATTTTTAAGTGTACAATTCAGTAGTGTAGTATACTCACATTGTTGAGTGAAAGAGCTCCAGAACTTTTTCATCTTACATAACTCAAACTCTATTAAGCATTAATTCCCCCTTGTGCTTCCCCCCCAGTCCTTGGCAACTTTTCTATTTTCTATTTCTATGATTTTCACAACTTTAGATATGTCATATGAATGGAGTAATACAGTATTTGTCCTTTTGTGACTACCTTGTTTTACTTAGCACAGTGCAATGTCCTTAAGGTTCATCTATGTTGTAGCATGCTACAAGATTTCCTTCTTTTTCAAGGCTGCATAATATTCCTTTGTATGTACACATCATGTTTTCTTTATCCATTCATATGCCAAGGGACATCTGGGTTGCTTCCACCTTGAGGCTATTGTGAACTGTGCTGCAATGAACACAGGTGTGAAAATATCTCTTCAAGGTCCTGCTTTGACTTCTTTTGGCTATATACCCAGAAGCAAGATTTCTAGATCATATGGTAATTCTATTTTCAGTTTTTTGAGGAAACCTCATACTGTTTTCTATCATTGTTGCACCATTTACATTCCCACCAACAGTGCACAACAGTTCTTACATCTATTTGTTCTAACACTTGTTATTTTCTACTCTCTTGATAGTGGCCTTCCTAATGGATGTGAGATCATGGATCATTAGGGTTTTGATTTTCATTTCTCTTATGATTAGTCACATTGAGCAACTTTTCACAGGCTTTGGGGCCATTTATATATCTTCTCTGGAGAAATGTCAAGTCCTTTACTTTTTTAGTGAGGATTTTTGTTGTTGTTGAGTTACAGAAGTTCCTTATATAGTCTATATATTAACTCTCATGAGATATGTGATTTGCAAATATTCTATCCCACTCCACAGATTGCCTTTTCATTCTCTGATATTTCCTTTGATGCAAAGAAATTTTAAGTTTTGTGCAGCTCCATTTGTCTATTTTTGCTTTTGTTGCCTGTGCTTTTCGTGCCGTGTCCAAGAAATCACTGACAAATCCAATACACTGAAAATTTCCCCTATGTTTTCTTCTAGAAGGTTTATAGTTGTAGGTCTTACAATAAGGTTTTTAATACATTTTGAGTTAATATTGGTATATGGTATAAGGTAAGGATCCAATTTCATTTTTCTGTATATACATACCTAATTTTCCTAATAGCATTTGTTAAAGAGATTGTCCCTTCCCATTGTGTAGTCTTGGTACTTTTGCTGAAAATCACTTACATGAGGGTTTACTTTTGTGCTCTATTCTTTTCCACTGGACTATACATATCTGTCTTTATGTCACTACCACACAATCTTGATTACCGTTTCTATGTGGTGTGTTTTGAAATCAGGAAGTAGGAGGCCTTCAAATTTGTTTTTCTCTTTCAAGACTATTTTAACTCTTTGGTGTCTCTTGAGATTGCATATGAATTTTAGGATGTTTTTCTCTATTTCAGCAAAAATTATTATTGGGATTTTTTTTTTTTTTTTTTTTTTTGCGGTACGCGGGCCTCTCACTGCTGCGGCCTCTCCCGCCGTGGAGCACAGGCTCCGGACGCACAGGCTCAGCAGCCATGGCTCACGGGCCCAGCCGCTCCGCAGCACGTGGGATCCTCCCGGACCGGGGCACGAACCCGCGTCCCCTGCATCGGCAGGCAGACTCCCAACCACTGCGCCACCAGGGAAGCCCTATTATTGGGATTTTGATAGAGATTGGATTGAATCTGTAGACCACATTGTGTAATACGGGCATTTTAACAATGTTAAGTCTTCCAAACAATGATCACAGGCTGCCTTTCCATTTATTTATATTTTCTTTGCTTTCTTTTATATCATGTCATTTTAATAGGGTCTTTATTAGATTCTTAGAACATTAAAGGGAAACAAAATTTTGAAGGCAGTATTTTTTTAACCTGAGACCCAGTCATCTGAAGTCCATGAAGTTTTGAAAACAGACAGCACTTTTTGAGTTTATGTCTTCTGTGCAGTGGGATGGAAAGATAAGTGACATTAATTAATTAATTAATTAATCCTTTATTCACTCAGCACTAAAGCATCTACTACAAGTCTGCCACTGGGGATACTATAGCTCAACTGAGACAGAGCCCTGCCTTAATGAAGTTTATAGACTTTTGTTGGGTGAATGATCTACAAAAACTCGAAATTATTGCTAATCCAATGTCATTATTTTAAAAAGGAAGCAATCTCAGCATGGAGAGGTAAAGTAATTTGCCAAAGGTGAGAAAGCCAAAAGGTGGTAGTCAGACTTGGAACCGTGGAGTCCCCAGACTCCCAGTTCAGTGTTCTTTCTTTCTTCTACTGCACCTCGACTAATACCATTACTAAAGATGGGTGCTGAGGTTGGTGAGGCAGCCATTTGTCTCACAGTTGCCATTTCCTAAAAGCCAACTAAATGTGGGGCACTTACAATGTGCTTACCTCTTTTAATTTCTTCCTTCCAAAATCTCTAAGGCAAAGATTTTGTTCTCGACTTTCAAGAAATGACAGAAGGCTGGTTTTGAGCTGACAGCCAAAGTAACCAAGTCAAAACTCTCACTGGGCCTTAACTTGCTCTTCTTCTATGAAAGTGATTGGACTAGATAAGCGAAAGCAGATCAAGCTGCTGATCCACTCAAACAGCAATGTACTCTAAAGCTACATACTGAAAAGCCTTCAAAGGCTTGTCTAGTCCCACAGGAAGAAGGTCCAGGGGTTTTTTTTGCACTAAGGCAACAAGTTACGTGTGTGTGTGTGTGTGTCTGTGCACGTGTGCACCTGTATTGAGGGAATGGGGTTACTGCATACGTGCCACCTTTTCTTCATGCCAAGAAGATAATTGTCAGAACACCCATTCACTAAAAAGTCCTGATTCTAAACACATTTGCCCTATTCAATGTATCTCAAGTGCATAACTTGATGAAAATTGAAGCACAAAATATGACTCTGGGGCTTCCCTGGTGGCGCAGGGGTTGAGAGTCCGCCTGCCAATGCAGGGGACACGGGTTTGTGCCCCAGTCCGGGAGGATCCCACATGCCGCGGAGCGGCTGGGCCCGTGAGCCATGGCCGCTGAGCCTGCGCGTCTGGAGCCTGTGCTCCACAGCAGGAGAGGCCACGACGGTGAGAGGCCCACGTACCACACACACACACACACACACACACACACACACACACACAAGACTCTGTCACACCTGAAATTTATAAAAAAGGATACTGAGAGAGATTTCCTACTGATGTCCATTAAAATCCCAGTAAAAATTCTTTGTACCATTTGAGTCCTCAATAAACCACCAAGAGGAAATCATTAGTTCTTTCACATCTAGAGGGCCATGGTCCAGAGAGCCATTTCTTGAAGGCAGTAAAGGGTGAGAGTAGGGACATGAGAGCCAGAATCCCAGTCCAACCATCTACTCACAAAGTTACCAACCACCACAAGCTTCAGATTCATTATCAACACAGTGGGGAACATAATAGTACCTATTCCATAAGACTGCTGGGAAAAATAAATGAATTAATAAATGCAAGGTGCCTAATATAGTGTCTCACAATCCAAGGACTCAGTAAATTATTATTAATGAATGAAGGAGAAAACATTAAGTTTATTTCTAATGCGATACAAAACAACAGTCATCTATACACAACTACCACAAGGCACTTGGATCTGCTCCAAGAACTCCTAGACTACTTATCCACCATCTGTACCTGTCCTTATCAGTAAGGATCATCTTTTACGCTGCCTTTGTTTCTTCCACACAAACACAGTATTTAAAAAATGGACAAATGGATGAACACAGTTCTGAAGTAGAAAAGATGTTGGTGTTCTCAACATAGAAAATATCTCCCTGAATTTTAATATTTCTGTTATATGTACAAAGGGATGGGTAAGAAGGAATGAAGCTGGGGGCTGGATAGAGAGGTGAGGAGGGAAGAAGTGAGAGCCAGCATGTTTGGAGTCAGAAAACAAAATAGGCTTTTCCTCCCTTCCTCCCTCACTCTCTCCCTCCCTCCCTTCTATGATCTCCCCCCCCGCCCCCGCCCCAAATTCATATGGTGAAATCCTAACCTCCAAGAATGTTGGTATTAGGAGGTAGAGCCTTTTAGATATGCTGAAGTCATGAGGGTGGAGCCCTAATGAATGGGATTAATGTTCCTATAACCTACTGCACAGAGCTCCCTAGCCTCATCCACCACATGAGGACACAGCAGGAAGGCACCAGCTATGAACCAGGAAGAGGGATCTCACCAGAAAACACAACCATGCTGGTGCCTTGATCTTGGACTTTCAGCCTCCAGAACTGTACCATATAAGTGTATGTTGTTTACAAGCTATCCAGTCTATGGTACTTCGCTAGAGGGGCCCACCTGAATAGAGTGTGACCTTCCTTCCCTTTCCTCTTCTCCTCCCTTTTTGGATGGGGCTTGGGGGTAATCTAGGGTGATTATTTAAGAATAAATCAAAGAGAAAGAGAACCTGGGAGAGATAAGAACCAACATGCCCAAATACATAGGGAAAAAAAATCATATACAATTAAGATCTGCAAGAAAGTGAACAATAGAAAACATAATTTCTCATAGGCTTTAGCTTAAAATTCATAGAACAATATGGTGCTTCATCCTTTGACCTGGCCTTTATTTTGTACTCTCCCTTTCTTATTAAGCACTTTTACTCCTTTGGCTCTCTTTCAACCCCAGTACAGCTGCAAAAGCCAAGCAATTTACTGAAAAAAAGAAAGAAAGAAATTAATTCAATTCTAAAAAATTGAGATTTTAATATGTGGGAACAAACAGTAATTCAACAGATGATTTAAAAGTATTAACCAAGACAGGGCTATAAATTAGGTGAGAAAAATATCTTAAACTTTTTGTGTTGTTGTTTCAAATTAATCAGTGAGGGTTGGGAAACACACGTCCTCATTCATTACTAGTGGAAATGTCATGGAGACACCATTTCTGGAGGGCAGTTTGGCAGTGTACATCAGAAGGCTACAAAAAGGTCTGTATAGTTTGACCACTCAAGTGCACTTTTAGGGAAAATTTTCTAAGGAAATCATTAAGAATTTCTGCAAATATTTATCTACAAGACAATTTAAAAGGTGTTACTTTTGTATGGCAAAATTATAAACAATATAAATATCTGACAATGAGGGATTATTTAAACAAATGGTTATTAAGAATCATTTATTGGGAGAGTGATTAATGACATGTGAAGATGTTCATAATAGATTAAGTGAAAACAAAGGTTATAAAGCACTGCATAGTCCATATGTCAGTTTAATAAAAATAATGCTTGTGTAAAGTTCCTTGTTTGATAAATACAGAATGCATGTATGAGAAACTATTTTGCTACAGTTAGGTGTTCTATGGCTGGTTTTAGTCCCACAGAACTAAAATAGTCTTTCAGACATCATCTTTTATAATATATTTCTAGCATTTGGGATACATGACTAACTTTTGTTCTTTTCCCTCATAATACAACACAAGTGTTGACTGGCTTAAGGCCAGGTATCCACAAGTGGTGAATAATACCCCTCCTTCAATTTTCCTGAGCCCCGAATTTTTTCCAAATTACATTAAATTCATGACCAACAGTGTATATGTTCAGTATCAACACTTATTTTTTTCTTTCTCTTCATTTTTATAAAGTGAAAATTAAATGCCTATAATATTGATATTAAACAGCTTTACAAATCATGATGTGCAAAGATTGTGATACTGAAAAGATTAACCATTTGGCTGGTAGGCAGCATCGTGATATTACAGTCTGAAATGTTTGTACTTGCAGATGCATAAAGTCTACATTTGGTTTGTGAAAGGCAGACTGGAGTCCTATGTGTAATGTTCAAGAAGAGGATGAAAACCTGATGAAAAGGCTGAGAATCAACTCTATATTGAGCACACCAGTCAGGGTCCGTCCATTCTTTTAAGAAATAGAATTTAATATATGGAAATAGTTCAAGAGATATAGGAGCACTAGAAAGGTAAAGGGAAACATTTAGGCATCACAATGGTAGTAACTACACTAAACAGTGACAACCCCTAGAGCTGGCGTAACAAAGAAATGAAATTGCAATGATCAGAAGTGAGAAGCTCCAAGGGACCTAGAACCTAGAATTCTGAGGAAGGGCCCTCCAGGCCTATTGCTGGTGCCTTTAGAGCTCAGGGGAATGCTCCAAAAAGCCGACACCTACAGCCCTCAGGAAAGAGTGCATAAGTTTCATTCTGGGAGTATGGGAATAATATGGAATTTAACACCAACTGATACAGAAATCAACTGCTGCCTTGTTAGTAGAGCTCTTGGTAAAATGCTACTGATGGAATAATGAGGAAAGATAAAGCAATTCCTTTTGCCAGTCTACCATCTTCTAATTTTTCTCTTACTCTCCCAATTGGCAGGAACTGCCAGGGAACCAACAACAAAGAAGGATTATGGTTTGCCCAGTACCAGCCACATCATCACAAAGCAAGGTGCAGAAGAGTAGGTTTGGAGTTGGGTGACAAGACCTTAATAAAAAACATGTATATATACTCAAAAAAAAAAAAAACACAGCATATGCATCAACATGTTAACAGTGGTTATTACTGGATGGTGAGAGATGATTATGAATTATTTAATTTTCTTCACACTTTCCTTCATTTTCCAATCTTCTACAAAATAACTCATAACAATTTTCTAATATTATACAAAAAAGCTGACTTCTGATTAAAAGAATGTTAAATGATATCATATAACATTTGGATGTAAAAGCCTCCGGTATATTTCAGGGTGTTTTAGAACAAAATTTCTCATTTACACTAATTTTCCTAACGACATCAAGAATAAAATGCAAACTCCTGTTTACCCAGCTAAATAATGATTAATGCTAAGCATATGGAAGCATACGGCAAGACTAATGAATAGCTTTCTCTGTTTGAACGTGGTAATGGTTTTGTGAAATTGCTAGCATGGGGTTTAAGTGAGGTTACTAGATCAAAACCAAGTATTAATCATCTGGTTAATAATTTTGGCAACACCATTTACAGTGAAAATAGGGTAAATAATTATTAGAGAAATAAATATTCCCTAAAGAACATTAAAATTTAGCAAGACTGGACATTATCTTAATCCGTTTCTGCAGCTTATTTCAGTTTTCCCTATAACTTGATGAATATAATCATCATTACTGAAACCACTTCCACCACCACCACAGTTATTATTCATTGAGCACTTACTATATGATCAATATGTGTTATACAATTATCTGATTTTACTCCTCACAGTAAGCCAATGGGATTTGTGCTATTATTTCCACTTTGGGGTTCTGGAAATTGAGCCACAAATGGTTTAACTGCCTGGCCCAAGATCATACAAATAGTAAACAAAGAACCAGGACTCCAAAGGAGCTTAACTTCTTTGGGGTATTATATTAATACAATATTATAATATTATTAATTAATTTAAGTATTATTTTCTTAATAAATTTAAATTCTATTATAAAAATATAAATCACATCAAGATATTATATTAATCAATTCAAATTCCAGTTATTTATTTTTTCATTGTGTTACTTCATCTGTAGTTCATGTATGTAAAATAGTTTAAATTCCTAAACTAGAATGTAATCTCTTTCACTGTTCCCCCACCAATGTATATTACTTAAATTATAATATGATTAGTAATTTCTCAACAATAACAAAAATAGGAGAGATTCATGTGTTAAACCTATCTTTTAACAGAGTATTAAATGCCCAATTAATATACTTCAAATAATTGTCTACTTAAAATTTTAAATCTTAACATGTTCAGGGAAAGTTCTGTACTTATTATGTATGCCCCTACCTACAACTGAAAGCAGCTTTTTTTTTTTTTTTCTCGTCCTATTTTTTGATACCAGCAGGTTTTTGAGGATACAGGCCAGGACTGAAATGTCTACAACATGAATGCTGTCAGTCTTTCACCTGAAGCCATCAAAACCAATCACTGATCTCATTTCCAAAGAACCCATTTGTGACTTTAAAATATATCAACATGTGGTGCTTCTGGGATGGTGAACACATGGAGCTTCAGGGAGGACAGAATGCGCCCCAAACCCCAAACATCATCCTATGGTCCCCTTCCATTTAGGTGTTCCTGGGTTGTATCTTTTATAATAAACAAACATACTGGTGGAAATAAAAGCCTGTTTGGAGAAGATCTTGACTTGAGGCAAGCATGGAACATAAAAGGCTCCTGAATTTCCCTCCTCCCAAGGACACACTGAAAGTACAGCTATACATAGAAAAACACCCTCTGAGAACAAAGACAGTGGCTTGAATCACAAAGGTTTGAGAGGCAACCAGGAGTTTGGATCAGGCTGATTGATAAGGTTCATCTCTTACATGAGACTAGCCTGTCAGGACTGTAAGAGGTGACTATTTTATCTAATGTGAAAAAACAACAAAGAGAGGTAAAGAAAATGAAGAAACAAGGGAATATGTTCCAAACAAAAGAACTAGGTAAGACTCCAGAAACTAATCTTAATGAAATGGAAATAAGTGATTTACCTGAAAATGAGTTCAAAATAATAGTAAATAATCATAAAGATGCTTACTGAGATTAGGAGCACAAAGCATGAACAAAGTGAGAATCTTTTAAAAGAGATAGAAAATACCAGATGGAAATCATAGAGTTAAGAAATATAGTAACTAAAGTAAAAAATTCAATAGAAAAGTTTAACAGCAGACTAGGTCAAGTATAAAAAAAGGATCAGCAAACCCAAAGACAGGGCAGTGAAATTAATCCAGAGGAGAAAAAAGAAAAAAAAAATAGAAAAAGAGTGAAGAGGGCTTAAGAGATTTATGGAATACAATCAAGACTAATACAGGCTTACAGGGGTCCTATAAGAAGAAGATAGAGAGAA
The DNA here is from genome assembly GCF_964165515.1 of Mesoplodon bidens. NCBI lineage: Eukaryota > Metazoa > Chordata > Mammalia > Artiodactyla > Ziphiidae > Mesoplodon > Mesoplodon bidens. Next base: position 134,551,971 of record NC_138160.1, on the reverse strand, counting down.
AGACCCAGAAAGCTTATTAAAATAATAATGGCTGAAAACTTCCCTACACTAGAGAAAAAACAGACATCCATATCCAAGAAGTAAAGATAGTTCCAAAGAAAATGAATCCAAAAGAACCACACTGAGACATATTATAATTAAAAGATCAAAAATTAATGATAAGGAGAGAACCTTAAAAGCAGCAAGAGTAAACAATTTGTTACATACAAGGTAACCCTGATAAAACTATTAGCAGATTTTTTCAGCAGAAGCTTCACAGGTCAGAAGGAAGTAGCACAATACATTCAAAGTAAAGACAGGAAAAAAACTATCAATCAAAAATACTCTACCCAGCAAATTTGTCCTTCAGAATTCAAGGATAGATAAAGAGCTTTCCAGACAAGCAAAAGCTGAAGGAGTTCATCACCATGAGACCAGCTTTATGAGAAATGTTAAAGGGAGTAAGGCAAACAGAAAAAAAAGGATGCTAATTAGTAATAGGAAAAAACATGAAAGTATAAAATTCACCAGTAAAGGTACATATATAGTTTCAGAATACTATATATGGTAATGGTGACAGGTAAAACATTTATAAGTCTAATATAAACATTAAAAGATAAAAATATTAAAAATAACCATAACTACAATAATTTGTTAATGGATACACAACATAAGAAAGCAAAATGTAAATTGTGACTTCAAAAACAAAAAATGTTGAGAGGAATATAAAAATGTAGAATTTTTATACGTATTCAAAGTTAAGTTATCAGCTTAAAACAGACTGCTATAACTATAAGATCTTTTAAGTAAGCCTCATGGTGACCATAAAGTCAAAACCTATAGGAGATACATTACAAAATAAAAAGAAAGGAATCAAAGCATACCACTATGAAAAATCATCAAATTACAAAGAAAGAGAGGAAGAGAGGAATAAAGGAACTACAAAAGAGCCAGAAAACAATTAACAAATGACAATATTAATTCCATAGCCATCAAATCACTTCATGTAAGTGAACTAAACCTCCATTTAAAAGACATGAGGTGGCTGAATGAATAAAAACACAAGATCCAATCATATACTGCTTTAAAGAGACGAGCTTCAACTTTAAAAACAAATACATACTGAAAGTTAAGAGACGGAAAAAGATACTCCATAAAAATGGAAAACAAAAGAAAGCAGGGGTAGCTAAACTTACATTAGAAAAAATAGACTTTAACCCAAAAACTGTAGCAAGAGACAAAGATGATCATTATATAATGACAAAGGGGTCAATTCATCATGAGTATGTAACAATTGTAAATATTTATGTACCCAAAACTGGAGCACCTAACTATGTATAGCAAATATTAACAGAGCTGATGGGACAAATAGATAGAAATACAGTAAGAGCAGGTGTTTTCAGTACATCACTTTCAACAATGGATAGATCATCTTCTCAGAAGAATAAACATGGGAACATTGGACTGAAACTATACATTAGACCAAATGGACATAACAGACATATACAGAACATTCCATCCAACAGCAGCAGAACACACATTCTTCTTAAGTACACATGGACCATTCTCAGGATAGATCATATACTAGGTCACAAAACAAGTGTTAATAAATTTTGGAAGACAGAAATCATATCAAGCATCTTTTCTCATTACAATGGTATGAAACCAGAAATCAATTACAGGAAGAAAACTGAAAAATATACAAATATGTGGAGATTAAGCAATATGTGCCTGAACTATCAATGAGTCAAAGAAGAAATCAAATGAGAAGGCAAAATAGTATCCTGAGACAAATGAAAGTGAAAATACAATATACCAAAATTTGTGAGACGCAGCAAAAGCAATTCTAAGAGGGAATTTCAGAGGGATAAAGCCCTAATGAAAAAGAAGATCTCAACCTAACTTTACACTTTGAAGACTGGAAAAAGAACAAAGTCCAAAGTCAGTAGAAGAAAAGAAATATAGAACAGATGGGATTAAATAAAATAGAGACTAAAAGAACAACAGAAAAGACTGATGAAACTAAGAGCTGAATCTCCGCAAGTATAAACAAAATAAGCAATCCTTTAGCCAGAATCACCAAAAAGTAGCGAGGACTCAAATAGGGTCACAATTGAAAGAGGAGACACTACAATTAATACTACAGAAGTACAAAAGATCAAAAAGACTACTATGTACAATTATATGCCAACAAATTGGACAACCTATAAGAAATGGATAAATTCCTAAAAACATATAACCTAGCAAAACTGAATATGAAGAGAAAATCTGAAAAGACCAATTACTAGTAAGAACATTGAATAAGTACTCAAAACCTCCCTCAAAAAACAAAAGTTCAGGACCAGATGGCTTCACTGATGAATTCTACCAAACTTTGAAAGGGAAATTAATTCCAAAATACAGAAGAGGAAGAAACACTTCCAATCACTTTCCATGAGGCCAGCATTACCCTGATACCAAAACCAGACAAGGATGCCACAAAAAATAAAAAAGAAAATTACAGGTTAATATCCCTGATGAACACAGATGCAAAAGTCCTCAACAAAATTAGCAAACGGAATTCAACAACACATTAAAAAGATCATATACGATGATTCAGTGGGACTTATTCTGGGGATGCAAGGATGGTTCAACATGTGCAAATCAATCAATGCAATTCAATACATTAACAAAATGAAGGGTAAAAATCATAGGATCATCTCAATAGATACAGAAAAAGCTTTTGACAAAATTCAACATTCATTTATGATAAAAACACTCAACAAAGTGGATGTAGAGGGACATTACCTCAACATAATAAAGGCCATGTATGACTAGTACACAGTTAATATCACTCTTAGTGAAAAGCTAAAAGCTTTACCTCTATAATCAGGAACAAGATAGGGATGCCTACTCTTGTCATTTTTATTCAACATTGTACTGGAAGTCCTAGCCAGAGAAATTAGGCAAGAAAAAGAAATAAAAGGCATCCAAATCAGGATGGAAGAAGTAAAACTGTCACTATTGGCAGATGACAGAATGTTATACATAGAAAACCCTAAGGACTCCATGAAAGCACTGTTAGAACTAATAAATGATTTCAGTAAAGTTGAAAGATACAAAAATCAATACACAAAAACCATCTGCATTTCTCTACACTAATGATGATCTATCAGAAAGAGAAATTAAGAAAACAATCCCATTTATAATTGGGATTATAAATAAAAATAATAAAATACCTAGAAATAAATTTAACATCGAAGAGGTGAAAGACTGATACACTAAAACCTATAAGGCATTAATGAAAAAAAAAAAGAAGACATATAAATGGAAAGATATTCTGTTCTCAAGGATTGGAAGAATTAATATTGTTAAAATGTACACACTACCCAAAGAAATCTGCAGATTCAGTGCAATCTCTATCACAATTTCAATGGTATTTACTACAGAAATAGAACTAACAATTCTAAAACTCCTGTGGAACCACAAAAGATCCCAAATAGCCAAAGCAATCTTGAGAAAGAATAACAAAGCTAGAGGCACATACTTCCTGATTTCAAACTACATATGAAGCTGTATTAGTCAAAACAGTGTTATAATGACATAAAACAGACACATAGATCAATTGAAGATATAGAGAAACCCTAAATAAACCAATGCATATATGGTTAATGAATTTAATATAAATAATCCAAGGATATGCAATGGGTAAAAAGGATAGAACTGGACAGCCACATGCAAAAGAATGAAACTCAACCACTACCATACACGAAAATCAACTCAACATGCATTAAAAAGATTTGAATCTGAGACCTAAAACCATAAAACTCCCAGAAAAAGAAACACAGGAGGTTAACTACTTGACATCAGTCTTGGTGATTATTTTTTGATCTGACAACAAAAATAAAAACAACAAAGGCAAAAGTAAACAAGTGGGACTATATCAAACTAAGAAGCATCTCCACAGTAAAGGAAACCATCAATAAAATAAAAAGGCAACTTATGGAATGGGAGAAAATATTTAAAAACCACATATCTCATAAGGGTTAATATCTAAAATATGCAAGAACTCATACAACTCAACAGCACAAAAACAAATAACTCAAAAATAGGCATGAGCTCTGAATAGACATTTTTGAAAAGATGACACAGGAATGACCAACAGGTACATGAAAAGGTGTTCAACATCACTAATCATCAGTGAAATGCATACCAAAACCAAAATAAGATATCATCTCACAAATAAGATATCTTGTATCAAAAAGACAAAAGACGGGCTTCCCTGGTGGCACAGTGGTTGAGAGTCTGCTTGCCCATGCAGGGGTCACGGGTTCATGTCCCAGTCTGGGAAGATCCCACATGTTGCGGAGCAGCTAGGCCCGTGAGCCATGGCCGCTGAGCCTGCGCATCCGGAGCCTGTGCTCCGCAACGGGAGAGGCCACAACAGTGAGAGGCCCGTGTACTGCAAAAAAAAAACCAAAAAAAGACAAAAGTCAAAAATTCTTGTTAGGATGTGGAAAAAAAGCAAACACTTGTATACTGTTGATTGGAATGTAAATTGGTGCAGCACTAGGGAAAATGGTATGGAGGTTCCTCAATTAAAATTAGAACTACCATATGACCCATCAGTCCCACTTCTGGATACATACTCTCAGGAAACAAAATCACCATCTCCAAGAGATAGCTCTTCTCCCACATTCATTTCAATATTATTCACAATAGCCAAGTTATGGAAATAAACTTAGTGTCTGTTGCAGATGAATGGAAAGAAAATGTGATATATATCATACGTATATGTATGTATGATGTATGCATCATATATACATACAATGGGATATTATTTAATGTTAAAAAAGAAGAAAACCCTGCCATTTGCCATTTGTGGCAACATGGATAGACCTGGAAGGCATTATGCTAAGTGAAATAAGCCAGAGAAAGACAAACACAGCATATCACTAATATGTGCAATCTAAAAAAAAAAACAAACAAAAAAAGCTGAACAGATAGAATCAGAGAGTCGAATGATGGTTGCCTAGGGCTGGGGGGTTGCGGGGGCGGGTGGAGGAAATAGGGAGAAGCTAGTAAAGGGTACAAAATTTCAGTTATAAGTGTGTAAGTCCTGAGTATCTAATGTAAAACACGGTAACCAAAGTTGCTAACACTATAATGTATAAATGAAATTTTCTAAGAAAGTGGAACCTAAATGTTGTCACCAAACAAAGGTGTGTGATGAATGTGTTAAGTTGATGTTGGGAATCCTTTCATAACGTATACGTGTATCAAATCAGCACAGGTACCCTAAGTATATTATAATTCCATTTGTCAATTATAAATCAATAAAGCTGAAAAAAATAATAAAATCAATGTGCAACACATTGTTCTGGAAAAGCACTCTTGATTAATCTGAAAAAGTACAAAAGATGAAACTTCTTAGATGTTCAGACCAAAGAATGATGCCCCTTCTCTGTGGGCGAATGATTGGGTCTCCTCTAAAGAGAGTGGACATTCTGGCATGTCTTTGGTAAAAAGAGGGTCTTGTGACAAGGGTTGGAAATTCAGTCTTGTACTGGTGGCCAAGGGGAGACACTCCCCTCTCTCTCTGAGCTGCCCTCTATTATGTCTGGCCTCCAAGGTGGCTAGACAGCCTGGGACGTATTGGGTGGGCAGGAGGACTGTGTTTTTTGCCATACAGAGCAAGGAGGGAGCTGTACATTCTAGGGAGGTCACTAAACAAAAGACACATATACTAGCTTGTGAGACAGATTATCCATTTTTACAAAATAACCAAGAAAACTGGAGAAGAGAATGAAGTCTAGCTTAATTGTTCAAATGTGGACTAAGCTATGTCACAGGGCATGCATGGAGAAGCCACATGTTCCTGAATGACTAAAGAGATGGTGGTGACAATGGTGACCTGAGAAACCCTTAGAAAAATAATCTTGAAGCACAAAACTCCAACTGCCCTTCTTCATGAACATGCTTGAAGAATTAGGCTTTGATTATGTTAAGAAAACAAGTTCATTGTGTTGATTAGTTTGGGTGAGGCAGGGATCAGCAAACTACTGCCTAAATGCTAAGAATAGATCTTACATTTTAAAATGGTTAAAACATCCAAATGATGAAGACTATTTCATGACAGGGAGATTACATGAAAATAAAATTTGTGTCCATTAATCACATTTTACAGGAATACAGCCTTTGTCATTAGTTTACGTGTAAGCCTACAGTCATTTTTACAATGACAGTGTAGTTGTGATAGAAACCACGTGGCCACAAAGTCTAAAATATACACTATTGGGCCTATTACAGAAGTTTGGCAACCCCTATTAACACAGATAACCAACAGAGCTCCTTAAAGATGTGTGCCGATTATTAGAAATTTCTGAATGAGTGTGTGAAAATCTCACAAATATATCCCCTCTAGGATATCTGTTAAGTATCCAAATGCATCACCATCAGATTATGAGATCATTCCTTTTTGGAAAACTGCCCCAAAGTGACCAAATATGGACCCTCACCATCTCCCTTAAGTTCCGCCTTTCTTATAGAATAGGAACCCCCTTTTGAAAAAGGAGGAAAACTAGAGATGGTTATTGTTTTTTCTTCCTTGGATCATTAAAAGCCATTTTCTACAATTTATATAATCAGATAACTTCCTCAGTCATTACAATTCACCTATGAATTGTACTAAAGCGTATAATTTCATTTATTTTTAGTTTCCTGAAGGAGAGACAGATGAAACTTAACCAGGGAATCCCATACCCCTCAGTTGGGTGCTGACTGCCAGTCAGGCTCTCCTGCAGCTGAGCTGTGAAAGTGATTGGCTGGTTCCCACTGAGCCCCAAGACCCATTGCTTGCTTCCTACTGAGCTGTGATCCTGATTGACAGCTTCACTGTCTCTCTCCTTGAGCCTTACCTGTGATTTCTTGCCTTTAGCAGTGTACTTGTACAGCCACTAAGATGGAAAGTGAAAGAGCCATGAGCTGTAACTCAAAGTTTTGTTTCCTTTGTGTTCTCTCAGTGAAAAAGATGGAAGAAAAGAGGGAACTGTAGCAATAAGGAAAGGAGAGAACAAGATAGGCAAAAAAAATTATTGGGCATATAAAACTAATGTCCTACAAACCATGGGTTTTAGACCCAATGCAATAACATACCTAACATATTTTGAAACATAACTTAGAGTTTCAGAAAGAGGATGTCCTGGACTCTGGCTGCATATATTCTAGAAATTATAAATATGCATTTATTTGATGAGTAGATAAAATGTCACTCCTATTAATTCACCTTTTGTGACTCTGATATGGATAAATGCATCTCTCACTACTCAATCACTGGACTGAGTGACAAAAATCTAGAATCTGGTTTTAGGAAACTGGGATTATACCTGGATGTCATCAATATCCCAGCTTTGGGATCTGCATTTCAGTGCCCTGATGATCTTTTCTTTTGTCATCTCTGTAAGGTAGAACTTTAGTTACTGGACTAGGAATCAGGTAATGCTAAGTTAATGTCCTGAACATCATCTACTCTATAAAAGCAAGATCCCACCACTTAGCTCCCATCTATTAAATAAAAATGAATTCACCTTACTTAACCAGACAAGTAAAGGACTTGTACAATGAAAACTACAAAACACTGAAGAAAGAAATTAAAGAAAACGTAAATAAATGGAAACAAATTCACGTTCACAGATTTGATGACTTAATAATATAAAGATATCAATACTACATAAGGGAATCTACAGATCTAATGCAATCCTTATCAAAATCTCATTGACATTTTTTACAGAAACAGAAAAAAATAATCTCAAAATTCATATGGAATCTCAAAGGACCCCAAATAGCCAAAACAACATTGAAAAAGAAGAGCAAAGCAGAAAACCCACATTTCCTGATTTCAAGCTTACTACACAGTTACAGTAATTAAAACATTGTGGTATGAGAATAAAAATATTTAGCCAATGGAATATAATAGACAGCCCAGAAATAAACCGTCACATTTAAAGTCAAATGATTTTTGACAAGAGTGCCAGGAACATTCAATGCAGAAAGGACAGTCTTTTCAACAAACCATGCTGGAAAAACTAGATATCCACTCACAAAAGAATGAAGTTGGATTTGTAATTGACACCATATATAATAATTAACTCAAAATGGATCAAAGACCTAAATGTAAGATCATAAATTGTAAAACTCTTAGAGAAAAAAAAAAACATCACAAAGGCTCACAACATTAGATTTGGTAATGATTTCTTAGGTATGACATCAAGAGCAAAAGAAGAAAATAGAGATATTGAGTTTCATGAAAATTTAAAATTTTGTGCAGAGACACTATCAACAGAATAAAAAGTCAACCATAGAATGGAATAAAATATTTGCAAATAATATGTCTGCTAAGCGATTAATATCTAGAATATATATTGGGTTGGCCAAAAAGTTCGTTTGGGTTCTTCCATAAGATGTTATGGGAAAACACAAATGAACTTTTTGGCTAACAGAATAGATGACTCCTAAAACTCAACAACATAAAAACAAACACTCAAACAAACATCCAGTTCAAAAATGGGCAAAGGACTTCAATAGACATTTCTCCAAAGAAGATGTACAAATGGTCAATATGCACATGAAAAGATGCTTAACATCACTTATTCATTAGGGGTATACAAATCACACCTACAGTGAAATACGACATCACATCATTGGGATAGATATTATCCAAAAGGAAAAAAAAAACAAAAAAAAACCAAAATAAATGTGTGGGAAATGATACGGAGAAACTGAAATATTTGTGCATTGCTGGTGGAAATGTAAAATGGTATGCACACTATGGAAAATACTATGATGTGTTCCTCAAATAATAAAAATAGAATTACCATATGATCCAGGAATTCCACTTCTGGGTATACACCCAAAATTATTGAAAGCAGGGCATTAAAGAAATCTTTGTACACCCAAGCCCATAGCAGCATTACTCACAATAATGAAAAAATGGAGGCAACCCAAGTGGCCACTCATAGATGAATGGATAACAAATGTGATATATATGTATGATGTAGGATTATTCAGCCTTAAAAAGAAAGGAAATTCTAAGATATATTACAAGATAGATGAACCTGCGGACATTATGCCAAGTGAAATAAGCCAGTAACGAACAAATATGGTGTGATTTCACTTATCTGAGGTACTTAGAATAGCCAAAATGAGAGAGACAGAAAGTGGAATGGTGGTTGCCAGGGACTGGGGGGAGGGGAGAATGGCAAGTTACTATTTAATGAATGTAGAGCTTCAGTTTTACAAGGTGAAGAGTTCTGGAGACAGATGGTGTTGATGGGTGCGCATCACTGTGAATGTATTCAATACCACTGAACTGCACACTTAGAAATAAGATGGCAAATTTTATGTTATGTATATTTTACCATAATATAAAAAATTGGAAAAAAGTGAATTCACCTTCTGACTTGCCCAACTAATTCACAGGAATACTGCAAAAACAACAATCCTTTATTTTATGCATCTGAAGAGTATAAAAATCAAACATATTCAAAGTGTTATCACATATTTAAAGAAACATTTTTCAGAAGCTAACTCTATTAGGTTTCAAATTTTAAGGAAGGGTATAGCAGGTATAACCACTCCTGATGGATTTGAGTTGGTACCACAGAGAAATTCTCAGACCTCCTTTAAAGGAGACCTGGGTCCTCCTTTAAAACAGGGCATCTTGGGCCTCCCTGGTGGCGCAGTGGTTGGGAGTCCGCCTGCCGATGCAGGGGATACGGGTTCGTGCCCCGGTCTGGGGGGATCCCATGTGCCGCGGAGCGGCTGGGCCCGTGGGCCATGGCCGCTGGGCCTGCGCGTCCGGAGCCTGTGCTCTGCAACGGGAGAGGCCACAACAGTGAGAGGCCCGCATACCGCAAAAAGAAAAAAAAAAAAAAAAAAAAAAAAACAGGGCATCTTGAAGCGTGAACTACTACTTTTATCCTATTTACCTTTTTTTTCTCATAGTACATTTCACCTTCTAACATAACATATAATTTACTTAGTAACTATGTTCATTATTTTTTGTTCTCTGTCAAGCTCCACAAGACTAGTTATCCTTGTCTGTTGTGTTCACTGATACATGCCATGCACTTGGAATAATGCAGCTGTGTAGTAAGTATAATTGTAGATACTATTGATTTGGACAATTTTTATCTACCCCAAGATATAACTTATATCAATAAGTTACAGAGGGTTAAACATAAAAGGTTCCCTTCATTCAAGACCCCAGAATCCTATTTCCTTCCAAAGGAGTTATTTCCAGACAGATGCTTTTTTTTTTTTTTTTTTTTGGATCTGTCTGAAATATATGGTAGATGAGTCACCAATTCTTGAATTAGTTAACAAATATTTATTAAGCACCTACTATGTGCTAAGCTCTCTTGTAGATGATTTCCTTGATGGCATTTTCTCTGGCTGAGCCTGAGTATGGACTCCTAGGTTGCTCCAACTAATAGAGCAGTTTATATCTCCAGGTCCTGGGGACCATTTGGGTAAGATAACTGAGCTAGTCAGGCCACACAGTGCTGCCTAAACCCAACTCCACCCCAGATTACAGAATACAGCAAAAATTCTGAATGCAGGTTTTTCATAAAACCAGAGAGGAAACCAACTATTCCGAGGCTTATCTAGTGTCAATGTTTTCAAAAGAAACCTAGCTGCTCCTTAATGAATAACCATTGAATGAATGAGAATAGTCTATTCTCTAATGCTTTTCCCCAATGCTCCCCACCATAAAATCAGTGGTCTTTAATTGTAGCTCTCTTGCTTAATGTACTATTCAAAGAAATTGCTGTCATAAGGAGTTTTAACATACCCTGTCCTCACTAACATGCTCTTCTGTTTGTATGTGAGCAATGGCATAAAGCAGAATCTAACAAACTTCCAAACTCCAGTGCTTTATGTCTCCTTTTTATTTATTTCTTGGGCCTCATTTATTTTCCTGATTTATCCTTGTCCTTTCCTGCCCTTAGTCTCCTCCACCTTCTGTCTTCAAATATCTAATTGCCATATGTTCTGATGGATAAGCCCTCAGCTGTGGTTCCCTTTTTGTAGTAATTGAGGCTCTCTCCCTTTATCACTCATTTTACAAAGGAGATATATATATATATATATATTTTATTGGAGTATAATTGCTTTACAATGTTGTGTTAGTTTCTGCTGTACCATGAAGTGAATCAGCTATATGTATACCTATATTCCCCCGCCTTGGACCTCCCTCCCCGCCCCCGCCCCACCCCACCAATCTAGGTCTTCACAGAGCATCGAGCTGAGCTTCCTGTGCTTTACAGCGCGTTCCCACTAGCTATCTATTTTACGCACGACAAAGGAGACATTCTTAATTAAATGACCTTTGCACTCATCCTTTCTAACTCTCATTTCATATCTGCTTTGCTAGATGATCGGCAAGGTCCCCTTCCAGTTCTAAAATTCTATGACATTTATGCATAACAAATCCTAAGAAGATCATAGAATTCATCACCCTTCTCTAAATGTTTTAGCATTACAGCCTGCATTCTCATTTCAGTGACATTTTACAGTCACTTCGCCTTTAGATTTTCCTCAGAGAATCACTTCCATTGACTGGAGGTTTTTGAGCTTCCAGAAAAACAACATCTGTGTCACTGGCAAGTACACTCCATAACCACCTTGACAGTAGGTGTTGAAAGAGCTAAAACTTCTGGTGTATCACATGTTACAGGAGGCAAAGTGATGCAAAGGAGAGTCCCCTTCTCCCTGGCTGAACCCATGACAGACAGTGCCAGTGCTCCTGGAACCCCTTCTGCTGAGGGAGGAAGTAGTTTCAGAATACTTTTATAACCTACGAGGCTTTAGAAAACCGCTCCTGAGAGATGTGAGTAGGTTCTGCTAATTCAACCTCAGAACTGGCCTCTGTCTTCTTTTAAAACAGAGCATTTCCAGATGTGTTACCACCTTTATCTGGCTCTACTTATATTTTTTTCCACAGAACATACTGAGACGGGCTGGGACCTGGGACCCTTTGCTGCAGTGCTGCAGTGCTTGCACCTGGACAAACATCTCCTTGAACAACAAAATACAAAGAAGCTATAAGGGACTAACAATAACTGCGTGCATGTACAGTTGGGCAAATTATGAACAAGATACAAAAAGATCAAAAAACCCCAACTGACACTTCTGAAGAGCCAGGAGCAAAAACAGGGTGTCCAGAGCAAAGGCAGGGTACTGCACATGGCCCCAGCACTCTACACCACCCCTCCGCCCCTGGACACACCCCTACCCTCACCCCATATAAGGAGCCAGTTTGCCCCCACTCAGGGAGCAAGGGAACTTGTTACTTGTTTTCACCCCCTCCTGCTGCAGCAGGAGGCCCAATAAAGCCTTGCCTGAATTTCTTATCTGGCTTCTTATCAACTTCTATTGGTTGGGGAAGGCCAAGAACCCTGTTCCGTATCCATACCACATTCTAACACAATATACAATTTACTTAGTTACTATGTTTATTATTTTTGCCTCTCCTGATAAAATATAAGCTCCACAAGAGCAGGGATCTCTGTGTATTGTGTCTACTCATGTGTGCCAAGCATTTGGAACAATGCCAGGTACAGAGCAGGTACTCAGGAAATATGTCTAATTATGGAATGAATGATCTCTCACTCCACCAGCATCAGAATCTCAGGGCCCAGGCCAGACTGAAGTGAATGAGGCCTCTAGAGTAAACATTTAAGGAGGCACTCACTCTCAAGGCCCACACTCACTAGCACAGCCATAAGGAGGGAGGAGGACTCCTTAAATTGTGCCCCCCTAGGTATCTCACTTGCCTCACCCCAAACCCAGCTCTGAGAATCAGCATTGTTCAAACCACAGGTGTCTCACCACACCCTGTCTCTGCTGAATCAAGATCACTGTGGGGAGATGGCAACCTGGGAATTTCATTTCTAATGAGCTACTTCTCACTCCTACACACAATTTTACTTGAGAATCATTGCTTTAAATTAAGCAGTGTTGCCAAGATGGATTATTCACGAAACCATCCCTGGCCAGTTCCTTCCTCTCATTCAAGGCCCTTCACAACCTTGCTGTAGCTTAGCTTTCCCTGACAAAATTCAAACAGTAGCTAACACACAGCGTTGTCTAACTGCCAGGCACTGTTCTAAGAACATTACTGTATATGATGTACCTAATTGTCATAAAATACCACGTGATAGGTACTATCATTATTTTCATTTACATATGAGGAATGAAATGGCACAGAAAAGTTAAGTAACTCACCAGCAGTCACATAGCTATAAGGGCAGATTCAGGATCCCAACCCATGTAGCCTTACTCCAGAAACTATGTTCTAGACAGAATGCTTTCAACACTCTACCTCAGAGGAAACTGCTGTCATGCAAGTCCTAGATCCTCTCACATTTCTTCCCTTTTTCTGGTTATTCTCTTTACTAAGAAAGCCTTTTCAAGTAGCTCCTCTACCAAAATCCTTCCTATTGGAATCAGACCTGTGCTCCATTATCCAAGGAAAATCCCATTTCTTCCATGAAGCCATCTTCAAACACCCATATGTGAAGCATCTTCCCCTTCACTGTGGTCATTTATCTTGGTTTCTCTACTGTTCTGTCTACATCAGGTTTGGGTGCAGAACTAACCAGATATGACTAAATAGTTTGAAATACTAATCCTTACTAAGCCCATATCTCCTTTTACCCATTGTCCCCTTCCCTCATTAAAGCACTGGCCACGCCATTCTACACTCATGGCTTCTGGAGAAGGATAAAACATCATGAGAGAAAAAAATAAATAAATTCTTGGCTTTTGAGTTTCAAAAGTCCAGCACATTCTCTTAGGAAAAAAGAATATACTCACAAACAAAGGCCACCAATTTGGGAAAACTTTGGATAGGAAAAGGCCAGAGTTATCTGGCTGACTCTCCATTCCACACACCAATCCAGATAAAAATTCCCAATTGGGATAAGGAGGAGATGGAAGGCAAGGAGTGAGCAGAGATTTTTAGGTTTATGAAAAAGGGGAGCTCTCCAAGTGCAGATGTGATAAACTCATATTAGTTTAGGGAGACCGGAGAGCAGAGAGCACCTGTATATCAATTGCAGGGTAGGGCCCAAGAAAGCAGAACTCCAAAGAAAAACTGGTTTTTGTCTCTGCAGGCAGAGAGAACATCATGCAGCCAGTCAGAGCATGACTCAGGAGCAATAAAATGACTGATTTGCCTAAAGTAGCATAAAACCTGATAGAGTCTTAGCACCATAGAGGCTTTCTTAGCCTAAAGTGGCATTTAAGCAGCAGGATGCTCTCACATGTCCCAAAGCAGTTTGGGAGGATCTGAAAGAAAGCTGTACTTGAACTGTGGACATGAAGGGTGATTCAACAGTAGCTTGAATGGACAACAGACAGCAGGGCAACAAGAGTAGCACGTGCATATATCATCATAGACAGATACTGACCAGTCCATTCCCTCCACCTGCCACCCACCAACCGCGATCCCAAGACCTCAGAATTCTGACAGTCACCCCCTATTTAGATTTTACCTTCACTTTGCACCAGAATGTTTCTCTTCATTACGATCAACTCCTTAGTTCAAGCCTTGGCAAATGAGGTACTTAATCCATATTTGTAAATGAATGAATGAAGTCAAGTAAATCACACAAATTTGGAAATGGATATTTTTGCCAGGGAAACTCTCCAATGGTACCAGTAGTCATCAGAGTGGCCAATTAGGAGAATTTAGAAGTGGATGCTTCTATTATAGCTCGTTATTCCCTGTCTAATCACAGATGTTTGGTACAGATCAAAAACATCCCCAAGTCCTGAGTGAGTTCTGAACACAGGAGTCATGGACACAGGAAAGATAGCATGCGGCAGATATGGCTATTTTATCTTAGTTCATAAAAATCACAGTCCACTGAGTTCTTAAAAGACTCACAAAATAGGTGACATTTGTTGAGGTCCCACCAGAGAGGGCCTTTGTGAAATTTGTTAAAAATGAATCACACTGTTTCCAGCAAGTTTTCCTTGGGGGAAAGTTAGATGCTGGATTATCCTTAACTTCAAGTAAATTTGTACATATCAGACAACTGCAGGCCTTCATTTTTGATCAAGGGCAAAAAAGGATATCAATGCATACATTTTTTTAAAACGGGAATACATAGTTGAAGACTGAGGATAGAAAAAAAAATGAAAGAAAGGAAATAATAAAGCAAGTCATTTACTGTCTGACCACTACCACCATGGGAGCATTTTAAAGCAACAAACTTAGATTTCAATTATTTTACATATAATAAAATTCAGAGAGACATTTAAAAGGAAAGATATGTGAAAAGTGAGTATCCATGGGGTATAATCACTCCTTGAATGTTGTCTGAAGGTTTATAATAGGACGTAAGAATATTGAATATTACAGTATTCATCTCAAATCCAGTCAACTTTGTGAATTTATTGTTTTTATGATCAACCCTTCCAAAGAAATAAGAGGCAGGACACAATCTCAGCCTTGGGGCAGCTCTGGGTCACTTAGGTGTTTTCTGACATAACTGGTTTCACTAGGGGCTGGCGGTCCTCACATCAGCTGTGTCCTTATGCTGGTGGTCTTGTCTTTGCCTTACAGACATAATGAATGAATTACTGGCTGTAGCGAACTAGCAGGGGTGAAGGGACTCAAGTGGTGGGGACAGCACTGTCTTCAGAACCAGCTTTATGCTTTTTACTTGTACTGAATTGAGTAAGGCCTCATTAGTAAGGGACTCTACAGTTTTGGTATGGAAATCTCATGAATTTTAGACAGGGAAGAAAAAGGGAAATCAATGAAAATGTGAGACTGCATCACAATATCAGGGGTTAAAGGAAGGGTAGACTGTGATAGCTTCTAATTCAAACTATTTAAAAAAATAGTTTTTAAAGTACTATTAGTACATCATTTAAGAATCAACTAATAAGATGACTGAAAATGAAAAACATCTGTCCCCTCAACTTCCTTTCCCAGCCTCCCACATCCCAGAAACAACATTTTCAACCCCTTTAGCTGTTCATTCTAGTATTAGCTTTCACGTTTCCAATTAATGTAATTATATATTACAAAGTTATTGATTTTCCTTATTTAGCTATTATCCACTGATTAGCTACTAAGAAAGGTGATCATTTAACTCTTATATCAGCAGCCTCTCCACCACCTCCACCCCCACTGACTTGCCCTACTTCTTTCACTTGGTATTAGTTTCATCACACTTTTAATTAAATCCATATGTGGTTTTTAAAATTATTATTATGACTATGCAAACACGGTTCATTACTAAGCTAAGACAAGTACTATTTCAATTTCCTTCTGTTTCAGCTTTTCATTTTTCCTGGAGTTAACTGCCTCTTTTATTCTTTAAATATTTGCCTTTCTTTGAAACCTGGCTCTTTCCAGACACTCCCGTGTTCCATCTCTAGGATGATGACCTCAGCTGGGACAACTGTAGTAACATGGCTCTGCACCACGTGGCTCCCTCCAATATGCTAGCCTGGATGAGCCCTCGTCATGATGGCCAAGAGAAAAAGGCAGAAGCAGAAATGTGCAAACGTTTTTTTCTAGCTTCTTCATATGTTACATTTGCTAACATCTCACTGGCCAAGGAAAGGGCACATGGCCAAACTCAGAATCAAGGGACAAGGAAACAGACTCTGAGATTCTGATCCTTTGGTGGGAGAAACTACAAAGGCACATTGCAGGTAAGTACAGATACAGGAAGGGATGCAGAATCAGGACCATTAATTTAATCAGTCGGTTACAGTCATTAATTAGGTGACCATATATGAAAGGTTTTGTTTCTCGATTCTCTAGCTTGCTCTCTTTACCTATGTGTTCTACTCATGTGCCAGTATTCTACTGTCTTAGTTACTATAGCTTTATAATAGGTCTTAATATCTTGTCATTTTAAGTCTTCAGATTTATGGTTGCTCATGAATGTCTTGTCTGTTTTTGGTTCTTTGCACTTCCATATAAATTTTACAATCAGTTTGTCAATTTCCACAAAAGATCTGTTGGGATTTTGATTGTGATTACACTGAACTGACAATACTGAACTTTACTTGAGCCATGGGCTCCTGGAAAACAGGAAAGGTCAAGAAATCCCCCCCGGGCTTCCCTGGTGGCGCAGTGGTTGAGAGTCCGCCTGCCGATGCAGGGAACACTGGTTCGTGCCCCGGTCCGGGAAGATCCCACATGCCGCGGAGTGGCTGGGCCCGTGACCCATGGCCATTGAGCCTGTGTGTCTGGAGCCTGTGCTCCGTAATGGGAGAGGCCACAACAGTGAGAGGCCCGCGTATAGGAAAAAAAAAAAAAAAAAAAAAAGAAATCTCCCCCAACCTTTTATGTTCCAGGAAAGAGCTTCCTGCTAAGAACTACCCTCTGTTACCTGAGAGAAGATTCACAAATGCCCACCTTGTTTATGTATGACAAATCCAGACACAGATCCTCCAAATTCCCATTCTTTGCCTCAGAAATGATTAGCTGATCCCTTTGTACTCACTGACTAATCTAGACAAAATGCCTGCCTGCTAACTTGACTGAACTAAACTTTAGACAAGCTTCTCTCCTCCCCATGGACTCCTGAACTTTGACCTGCCCCTAGGTTAAGCAAGCATTTGAATGTAGAACAAAGGTCACCTTTCCCAAGAATCAACTGATTACACAGAAAAACCTTCTGAACATCTATCTGACCATGCTACTTTGCTCACCTTACCTGCCTGCCCCGCTCCCCCACACCTGGTCCTTTCTAGTCTTGCTTACTCCTCACTGTAAGAGAAAAGCTTTTTTCCGGCCTGACTTTTGAGATGCATGCAGATATTATTGTCAAGGCGATTTCTTGATTGCAACAGTACCCCTTTCCTTACTGCAATAGTTTTACTCTCCTTATTTTAATGATCCCTTTGAATAAAATATCTCTTGACCCAAATTTGGATTTTTTGTTTTGTTTTGTTTTTTGACAAAACAATGGGTCAATTTGAGGAGAATTAATATCTTTACAACATCAAGTTTTCCAGTCCATGAACATGGTATACTCTTCTAATTATTTAGGTCTTCCTTAATTTTTCCCAGTGATATTTTATACTTTTTAGCAGTGAGAGCATGTACATTTGATGCTTCAGTTGCTATATGCAAGCATATAAAGAAACACAAGAGGGAATACTCTTTTTGAGAGAAATAGTAAAGGACATACCCAGAATATTTGGGTTGGAAGTGAAGCAACTTCCTTGCCATATGATCTTTAAAGAGTCACTTCCTTGCCGTACGATCTTTAAAGAGTCACTTCCTTGCCATATGATCTTTAAAGAGTCACTCCCCTACGTACGAACCTTCAAGTTGCGGACTTTCAAAGATGTGAACCTGTGTTCGCATGTCCAATCACATAAGTTAGTTCACGGGTCTGGTGTACATTGTCACATGCGTGCATCCTCTACAAGTGGCTGTGCTTTTGTGTACTTTACTGCACAGTACTGTATAGAGTACAGTACTACAGTATCTTTATTTCAAGCCCAGGATGTCTGCAAGCCAGTGTAAAAGCAGTGGTATATAGCCAATTGTGTTAGTTGGGTACCTAGGCTAACTTTTTTGGACTTACAAACAAAGCGGACTTATGAATGAGCTCTCAGAACAGAACTCATTCGTATGTAGGGGACTTACTGTATCTCTTTCCTTAGTTGTATTCCTAATTAGTGGATTTTTTTTCTGGTATCATCATAGTCGTATTTTTTAAAATTAATTTTCTAAATGTTTGTTGCTAGAGTGTATATTGATCACCTACCTAGTAATCTCACTAAAATTACTTATTAATTATGAGAGTTTGTCTATGGATTTTGTTTTGATTTTTCATACCCACAGTCCTGCTATGAATAGTGAGTGACTAGTTCTTTTATTTTTCTTTCTAGTCCTTATGTTTTCTTTTTTGTAGTACTGTTTTATTGCTCTGGCTAGGACCAACAGCACAATGTTTAAATGTAACAGTGATAGCTAGCATGCTTATCTCATTCCCTATCTTAGCATAAAAGCTTTCAGTAATTCACCATTAAGTATTATATTTGCTGTAGTTTGGTTGTATTTTTTGTACCTATTTTTAATAACAGTAAGGAAACTGTCTTTGTAGTTTAAGAGTTTTTTTTTTTTTTTTTTTTTTTTTTTTTTTTTTTTCTTTTTGCGGTATGCGGGCCTCTCACTGTTGTGGCCTCTCCCGTTGCGGAGCACAGGCTCCGGACGCGCAGGCCCAGCGGCCATGGCTCACGGGCCCAGCCGCTCCGCGGCATATGGGATCCTCCCAGACCGGGGCACGAACCCGTATCCCCTGCATCGGCAGGCAGACTCTCAACCACTGCGCCACCAGGGAGGCCCAGTTTAAGAGTTTTATCCATCACTAGAAAATACATTTTGGGGGAGGAGCTAGAATGTATTCATAGAGGTGAAAACTGAGGACCATTTGTTAATTGACTCTTTAAAGATCATATGGCAAGGAAGTTGCTTCACTTCCAACCCAAATATTCTGGGTATGTCCTTTACTATTTCTCTCAAAAAGAGTATTCCCTCTTGCGTTTCTTTATATACTTGCATATAGCAACTGAAGCATCAAATGTAAAAGCTGGAAAATCAGTAACTTACTAATACACATCCACTGGGGTGGAGAGGAGAGAATAAACTGCACAATCTTTATGGAGGGCAGTTCATGAATATTCATTAAAAGCCTTATCATATGCACATCATTTGACCCTAAGATATTTTCTTAGAAGTGATATTTTTAGGTACCAGATCCAATAAGTATGCAACTATGTATGTATGATAAGATTTACTGAAGCACTGTTTTTTAAGAGTTAAAAAAAAAGGAAGTAATCCAAATACCTAGCAATAGAGGAATGGATAAATATAACTATATTAACTGCCAAATACTATATCAGTACATTAGGTTTAAAAAAATACTGCACAAATGGAGAAAAATCCATTTTGTTAAAAAATATATATGTATATATATGCATATTTAAAGTGTAAAAGGGCATATTAAAACATTGGTAATTAACATTTTATAAACCACACAAAATGTCTATAGTACATATGCTTCTACATGTGCGAAAAATAGCACCAAAAGTGATGATGACAGCAGGAAATAATATTGTCATTCACATGTCAACAGACATTTTTTCTATTTTGATTCTGATTGTTTTTATTAGCCTAAGACTGAGCTTTGGCCCTGATTAAAGTATTCATTTCTGAACAAAGTGACTCAGTATTGGACTCTTTGGGGAAATATTAGTAGTGTGAAATTTTAGACACTGCTAGAAACTCAAACAGCATATGGATAGTGACAATTGCTAATAAGTTCAATTATGTGTGGGCTCTGATCTCTGCTAATACCACGAAACTGTCATAAAAATGACCATTTGTGAAACACGTATATGGCTTGCCATTTGCTAAGTATTTTGCACATATTAGCTGTCCCCAGCATTCTGTAGAAGAGGAAAACTAAGGCTTGTATGAGTAACATTTATCATTTACCTATATAAATAAAATTACATTAAGAAATTCACTTACAGCATCTGTAGTATGTATACAGCAAATCAAAGAAAATTAACCTGAGATGTATATGTACAGAGCCTTAACTCTCTAATTTATAAAAGGATTTGCTGTGACTGCTTTCATATTCATCTACTCCTGTTTTGAAAGTGCACTCAAAGAACGAAGGTTTTGACATGGTAGTGATTAATTGACATTATAATACAACAGGTCAAGTGATTTCCTTATAAATCTCCTCTAACCGAATTGATGCCCTTGAAGCATTATCAAAATAGCATTCTCTTCAGTTACTATATGCTAAAGCCCTCCCCACCCTTAATGCCATTCCTTTTCTCTGCATCTTGTCAAATTAGTCAACGTCCTGCATTGAACAAATAAAAGACTACCCGCCAAACTAATCTACATGGAGGAAAAGCAGATCACTGGGTGCCTGCAATTGGGAGAGAGTTTAGGGGGAGGGGGATGGACTGCAAAAGGCCTTGAGGAATATTTTGGACGTGACAGGAATGTTCTCTATGTTAATGGTGATAGTGGTAATTTCATACATGTATACATCTATCAAAACTGAACGGTACACTTAAAATGGAAGCAGTGAATTGTATATAAATTATACCTTAATAAAGTTGATTCAACAAACTCCCTGGAAAACTGGTGTACAAATACCCTCGGGAGAACTTAATGATTAAATAGCAACTCTCTTTCTCTTTCCGTGTTTTCTGAAGCTTACATCTGCAATTTTTCTAGTTCAATAAGATAGACCCAAAAGCCACTTTCCAAACAATCAAGGTATATTTTGTTTTAAATATTTCCACAATTTAAAAAAGGTTTTCTAGAACTCATCCATTTTTGTTTTAGAGCTGACATTCAAACATCTGTTTGTAGCATATATCATTGTTTAGAGGAAGAAACTAGAGGTCCCAGTATCTTCTTTTAAGCCTCATCCTTGACAATATGTCACCTTGTAATTATCTCAAGCTGAAGGTAAATAAAGAGAAAAGGGAATTGAAGGAGAAATAATATGTTTTGAAGAGAGACATATTTAGACTGAAAAAAACCCCACAATCAACATTTTTCCACGTATCTAGCAGTAACACATATTGCTAGAATCTTCTGCAGCCTACAATACAGAATAAAGAAAGCCCTCAGATTTTTAAAGGTTCATGAAATCAGTCAGAATAATCATGACTTTTATGGCAGGTAAGGTATTCCTGAGTCTTGAAGGATCAACATGTGGAGCTATCCACCCCCACCCCCACCCAACCAGAGTTAACAAAAATAACACACATCATTTCTTTAAAAAATAAAAAAATCACAAACAACTAAAACACTAGAACTAGATCGAAATTAGGATTTCAAAAATGGAACACACCTTGCTATGGGACAGAAAGAAACTGCTTTTTTACTTCCCAAAGATTCTTTATATCTTGGCACATAAAAAAAATGGCATAAGATTGTCCTTGGAGATGTTCCTATTTTTCTTCCCATTCTTCATATCTATAGTATATTGCTATTTGAACAGAGCCTATAAGTAAATAATTCTATGTTCTTTTTCAATAGAACTGAAACCAGCATATTAAAATATAAAAGCTAGACAGTTTTGCCTGGCTGGAGTTGATAAAATAGGAGAATGCACAATGACATCCCAAGTCCGTGAATTCAGTAGATTCAGTCATGCTGCCACCAAGCGCCGAACTCGCCGCCACCACCCAATGAAAGGTTCTTAAGTGAAATCCCTACTCCAACACACTAAGCTAAAACCAAGAGAAATCAAAAAGACTGGGACTTTTCGAACCACTTCCTGAAAGTGGTTCACTTGGCACCCAACAGTAACTCTATTTACATTGATACTATGCCAGTAAGTAACTTCTTTTACTTTAAAAAAAAATAAGACAAATGGTCCATGGAAAAGAGCCGCCATGAGTGCTTATTTAGGTAAGGATGTGTTCAGCTGAAATGAACACAAATCTTTCCTTTTCAAAGTGAGAGCACAGCCAGTTTGTATCCTTAACATATAACCTAATTTACTTTCCTCATTGATTGGTACCATCAAAATTATATTAATTGACCTTCGTAGGAAGTCTAAATAACAGCTTATCTTTCTGAGCCCATGACTTCCAAGTGAATTTATTTGGAGCATTATTTCCATTTTTCTTTTATGCACAAGTTGTTACTGACTCCGTATTTATTTTTTCAAAAGATAAATTAAAACCAGAAACTCCTTGTTACTTTTTAATTTCCACTGAGTCACAGTCTCTTAGAGTAATACACTTTCCTATGTTAATTATTATATCTTTGGATAATATTCTTTGCAGGAGGACAGGGATATGATTGATGAAAACTGGCTTTGTGTGAAGAACAGAAATGGGACTATATTGGTAGTAAAAAACTAGTGTAGTTGGTGATATTAACATACACAAAATATTTTTTCTGAATAGAATGCTCTCAAAAAATAAGAGCCAGCATAGGGAACTGTATTCAATATCTTGCAATAACCTATAATGGAAACAAATCTGAAAAAATCAATTATCAGTCAATATATATATCATATATACAAACATATATATGCATAATATATATATATTTGAATCTCTTTGCTCTACAGCTGAAACTAACACAACATTGTAAATCAACTACTACACTTCAATAAAAGAAAAAAAACTAAGAGCTAGATGCATTTATAAATTTTTTCTCTTCTTCAGTCAATTTTTTACTACTGTTTTTCTGTACATTCATAACTGGCATGCATAGTAAATGCTTAAAAGAGTGCCTATATATTAGGAAAATTTAGGATGATATAGTTAATAAATACTTAGTAATTAAACCTAAATACAATTCACCTTAAATATTCTTGGTTCCTGGATAATGTCTTCCCCCTACTCACCCATCAAATCTACTCTAGACTAACAATTATGTTGGTATCACTGAAATGTATTAGCGTATCTTTAACCACTTTTATACTGTTGCTTCATTTCGTACATCACCTTCTCATTACCAAATCTTCCCTGGACTCACTTCTCCCACCCAGTAGGTTTACTGTTCTTGCTCACCTAATCACTTTTTGATCTTTTCAACTCTTACTCTCAAACCCCTAACAATAGGCATTTCCTAAGAGTCAATTATCAGCTGTAACTTATTCTCTGTCTACATTCCTTCCCCATGAAACCTATTCTGTTCTTACAACCACGACCATTATCAATGTCCTTCTGGAACTTCAGATGAGAAGCCGTGAAGTTTTTGACATCTTCCTGCCACTCACATATGCACTTGTCAAGTTCCCTTGGGAAGTCCTTCAAAACACTGTTGAGATCTTGCTTTTCCCATTCCCCCTACCTTATGTACCAAAACCCTATGTCGTGCAGCCCTCTAAAACTAACAACAGCCTATAAATTACAGAATTTCAGACTTTGAATTAAATCTTTCAGTTTGTCTCAGGCCTGAATTATCACTAGCCTCTTGCCTGACAAAACCAATACTGAAAAATATGGGTGGATCAAAAAAGCATGTCCAATCACAGGAACAAAGCCTTTAATTTGATGAGGTAGGTAGTA
This sequence comes from Mesoplodon bidens, assembly GCF_964165515.1. Taxonomy (NCBI): domain Eukaryota; kingdom Metazoa; phylum Chordata; class Mammalia; order Artiodactyla; family Ziphiidae; genus Mesoplodon; species Mesoplodon bidens. Next base: position 134,527,902 of record NC_138160.1, on the reverse strand, counting down.
GGAAGCCACTGTAGTATTATTTTTTGGTAAGACATCAATATTTTCAGAATGCTATCATTGGACAATCCATTTCTCTGGGATTACAGAATGGATTGAATATTTAGTGGCAAGTGTAAAAGCCATATTACTAGAGGAGTCTAGGCAGAATATGACATACTGAGTGATAAGGTTTGATAATCATGTTTTCATTATTGCTTCATATTATCTTTTTGTTCTGTTCAGATTGATCTCTAATGCTGCCATCCCAGAATCCCTCTAATTCCTCTGCTATGCCCAGCCCTGTCACCAACCTTTATCCATCCCTCCATTCACATGAAATGTCCTTCCTCTCCATCTGATTTTTTTTTTTAACAACAGCTCAATTCTTACATATTCTCATAGCCTGTGTCAAATCTTAATCTCCTCCAGGATACTTGTGCAGAAGCAATACAGCAAAGAGGTAAGAGGTAAGCTAGAGTTCTGGAGCCAGAATACCTACATTGCAAAGTTGGCTTCCCTCATGCCCTACAGTGGGCTGGTGGGCAAATTACCGGACTTGTCTGAGCTTTGAGTCTTCATTTGTGATAGAGGGGTATGAGAAGTATCCAACCATGGGTTTATTCTAAGTATTCAATGAGATAAACCATGTGAAAAGCTGAGCACTAAGCCTGGCACAGAGTATGAGCTCAATACTTCTCAGATAGTATCATCAGCATTGTTGCTTTTCTCCCCATCCCTGCATGTTCCTTTTTCCCTTCTATGGATTCCTGTAATACCTCAAAATTTAAAAATATTTCGGTACTCATTAATCCAAAATTAGGTAGGCTGCCAGTTAACTTTTATACACAGATATGGGCAGAAACCATGTCCTCAATTCTTTGTACAGCTTCCTAATAATTACATTAGTGTTATTAGTAATGAGTCACCCCCACCATTTATTTAGTAACTAGTATGTTTACATCAGGCATTGTGCTTACCATTTTTTTTTTAAACTGGGGTATAGTTGTTTTACAATGTTGTGTTAGTTTCTACTGTACAGTGAAGTGGAGTTCCCTGTGCTACACAGCAGATTCTCATTAGTTATCTATTTTATACATATTAGTGTATATATGTCAATCCCAATCTCCCAAATCTTCTCACTCCACCTTCCCCCCTTGGTGTCCATACGTTCATTCTCTACATCTGTGTCTCTATTTCTGCCTTGCAAACCAGTTCATCTGCACCATTTTTTTAGTGCACGTACCATTTTTAATACATTTCATGCAGGCAATCATTATCCCACTACCAGATGGGATGACAATCTCCCTTTTAGAAGTAAGGAAAAAAAGCATAGAGGGTTATAGAACAGAGAGCAACACACAGAAAAAGTGCTTGCATGCTTTTAAAATTGAGTTAACTTTGCCAGAGCCAAATAGCATGGCCTCAAATGCAATGTTCTTTCCTTAGATTACCTTACTGCCAGCTCTTAACTCAAAGTTCACCTTCTCAAAGAGTCTTTCTGCAATCATTTATCTAAAGTAGCCCTCTCCCCTCTGCCAACTCATTACCTCTTCAATATATTTCTTGATTCTTACTCTACTTGAAAGTATCTTACTTAATTTTTTCATTGGTTGTTTTTTCCAATTAAAATTTCAACCCCTTGAGTACAGATTTTTTTTCTGCCTTGCTCACTGAGGCATCATGAGCTTAGTGCCTAGCACATAGTAAGCACTCAATAAATACTGAATGACTGAACTATTTTAACTGCCCAGAATATAGCTGTGTATACTTTACAATGAGCATTCAAATCCCTTAAGCCCCTGATGTAAACCCAGCAAGAATAAGTAGGCTCCTTGTATGTATAAGAAAACTGGGACTCAACAAGCTTTCCTGACTTTGTCAAGTCATAAAACTAGTAATTGCAGGTGCAACACAAAGAACTTAATTTTCCATATGATTGATCGTCATTAAAAAGTATAGACACAGTGTTTTCATAAAATTTACTATCAAAGGGATAATGATTAAAGGTCAAGTTAACTATAAAAGAAGTCATTACTTCATTATTTTAAAGGAAAGGAAATAAATTTAGATATTTAATATGGTTTGGGAAATTTTAGGATTTCACTAAGATTTTTCTGCATCAATACTAGTTAAAAGGGCATTGGAATGGGAGTAATCAAAAATGATTCTATGCATGAAAGCAATAATGTATAAAGACATCAATTTAATCTTGTGTATTGAAACAAATGCAAATGCTTATGTACTTACTGAGTTTATCTACCCTCTTTTTCCTGAATATAACAGCATTTAGCAAAATGACAATTATTTTCCCTTTTGATTTTATTCCTTTCAGTTGAATAACTTGTTTATTTTTGTCAAGAATAGAAATGACATTAATTTGGATATTTGTGTATTTGTGCATGCACCAATGCATTGAAGCACTATAGCTATCATCAAGATCTTGCAAAGGTTAGTAAAAACCATTTTAAAATAATTTTACACTGCATACCAGGAAATGTTTTTTTAGCAAGTGCACATGATTCTTTTTTGTCTTCTTATTTTGGTTATATACAATAAAGTGAGTTATAATCAAGCCGTATTGAAATTTTAAAAACCTATTCACACTGGCTAAATTTCTTCCAATATTCAGAAATTTCAATTTTTATTACTAATTTATTTTGCTTAATACCGATTTGCCTGTGTCAGAAGTTTTAAAAGTAGCTAATGGGTTATTAATCTTTAAAATCAAATAAACAGTATCAAATTTATATTAATCCATGAATTAGAAAGTTTTTTTTGATTAGTCATACAATATTTGGTATATTTGAATTTACTCTTATAAACCAACCTATGATATGAAACAAATTTCAGAACAGATTATCACTGTAAATTTCTCTTCATTCCTGTACTGCCAATAATATGTATGAAGATAAAATAAACGTATACAAATCTACGTTAAAAACACTATTATTTATGATAAAATTTCTCTTACAGGTGTTCATACTTCCTGGGATTGGAAAATGTTTAGCCAGAAATAAGGAGAATTATTCAGAGAAAGAAAGGAATGTGGACGACAACTCAAATGTCACATAAGCCTCCTGCAGACCAAAAGTTAATTTTCTGTAAGCCTTGAAAGGATTCCACTGGATAGAAAAGTTGAATGGTAAGGTTTCAATTAAAACAAACTTCATGTGTAGGTTACCAAGTCAGAGGTTTTGGATATGAAAGAAGCCTTAGGGTTATCAAACCCAATCTCCTTGTTTTATGAATGAGGAATCAGAGAACCAGAGGACTTGAGGAATTGGCCAGGATCACAGTGTTTTGGTTTTTGGTTTTGTTTTTGTTTTTAATTTATATTATTTTTCATTTATCTATTTTTGGCTGCATTGGGTCTTTGTTGCTGCATGCAGGCTTTCTCTAGCTGTGGCGAGCGGGGGCACTCTTCATTGTGGTGCTCAGGCTTCTCATTGCAGCGGCTTCTCTTGTTGCGGAGCATAGGCTCTAGGCACATGGGCTTCAGTAGTCATGGCACGTGGGTTCAGTAGTTGTGGCACACGGGCTTAGTTGCTCCACGGTATGGGGGATCTTCCAGGACCAGAGCTCGAACCTGTGTTCCCTGCATTGGCAGGCGGATTCTTAACCACTGCGCCACTAGGGAAGTCCCAGGATCACAGTTAATAAATGGTAAGACCACAATTGAAAAGAATGCCTCCAACTCCTTGGTTGAGAGCATATGTGTGTATCAACGAGCAAGGGCTACAATTCTGAATCTAGTATCACCAACTGTTGATTTAGGAGGAGTTATTTTCCCTGTCTAAGCCTGACTTTCCTCACCTATACAGTGCAGGTCATATTGTACCCACCACACAGGTTACTGACTGCTTGTAGCTTGGGTTTAATAACTTCATCATCATCACTATTGTCCCACAGTTGCTTCTCATTGCATTGTATGTACACTGGGACACTGCCTCTAGAACTAGATTTGAAAGGCACAACAAGGATTCCCCAAACCATCTCCCACTATACTATACTCATTTTTAATTTAACTTTTTATTTAAAAATAATTTTAGATTTACAATAGCATTGCAGAGATATTACAGTGGGCTACTGTGTATCTGTCACCCAGCCTGTCCTAATGTTCACATCTTATATAACCATGTTACAGTCAACAAGCCTAAGAAATTAACACTGGTACAATACTTTTTTAATTAAAATGTTTCCATTAAGTATAGAATTTATTTGGATTTCCCCAATTTGTCTTTCATTGTCCTCCTTCTGTTCCAGGATTCAATCCAGGATACCACACTGCATTTAGTATAACCAAGGCCTTAAATTAGACTTTATCTGAATCATATTAAGGAAGTACCTGGGGGGCTTCCCTGGTGGCTCAGTGGTTGAGAGTCCACCTGCTGATGCAGGGGACATGGGTTCATGCCCTGGTCCGGGAAGATCCCACATGCCGGGGAGTGGCTAGGCCCGTGAGCCATGGCCGCTGAGCCTGCACGTCAGAGCCTGTGCTCTGCAATGGGAGAGGCCGCAACAGTGAGAGGCCCATGTACCACAAAAACAAAAACAAAAACAAAAACAAAAAACAAAGTACCTGTTGCAATCCTTATCAAATTACCAATAGTATTTTTCACAGACTTAGAACAAAAAAATTTACAGGTTGCATGGAAACACAAAACACCCTAAATAGCCAAAGCAATCTTGAGAAAGAAAAATGGAGCTGGAGGAATGAAGCTCCCTGGCTTCAGACTATACTACAAAGCTATAGTAATCAAAACAGCATGATACTGGCACAAAAACAGACACATAGATTAATGGAAGAGAATAGAGAGCCCAGAAATAAACCCACAAACTTATGGTCAATTAAGCTATGACAAAGGAGGCAGGAATATACAATGTAGAAAAGACAGCCTCTTCAATAAGTGGTGCTGGGGAAACAGGGCAGCTACATGTAAAAGAATGAAATTAGAACACTCCCTAACACCATACACAAAAATAAACTCAAAATGGATTAAAGATCTAAATGTTAAGGCCAGATACTATAAAACTCTTAGAGGAAAACATAGGCAGAACACTCTCTGACATAAATCACAGCAAGATCTTTTTTGACCCACCTCCTAAAGTAATGAAAATAAAAACAAAAATAAACAAATGGGACCTAATTAAACTCAAAAGCTTTTTCACAGCAAAGGAAACCATAAGCAAAATGAAAAGACAACTCATAGAATGGGAGAAATTATTTGCAAACGAACCAACCAACAAGGGGTTAATCTCCAGAATATACAAACAGCTCATGCATCTCAATATCAAAAAACCAAACAACCTAATCAAAAAATGGGCAGAAGATCGAAATAGACATTTCTCTGAAGAAGACATACAGATGGCCAAGAGGCACATAAAAAGATGCTCAACATCACTAATGATTAGAGAAATGCAAATCAAAACCATAATGAAGTATCACCTCACACTGGTCAGAATGGCCATCATCAAAAAGTCTACAAACAATAAATGCTGGAGAGGGCATGGAGAAAAAGGAACCCTCGTACACTGCTGGTGGGAATGTAAATTGGTACAGCCACTATGGAGAACAGTATGGAGGTTCCTTAAAAAACTAAAAATAGAGCTACCATATGATCCATCAATCCCACTCCTGGGCATGTATCTGGAGAAAATCATTATTTGAAAAGATACATGCACTCCACTGTTCACTGCAGCACTATTTACGGTAGCCGAGACATGGAAGCAACCTAAATGTTCATCGACAGAGGAATGGATAAAGAAGATGTGGTACATATATACAATGGAATACTACTCAACCATAAAAAAGAACGAAATAATGCAATTTGCAGCAACATGAATGGACCTAGAGATTGTCATACTGAGTGAAGTAAGTCAGACACAGAAAGACAAACATCATATGATATCGCTTATATGTGGAATCTAAAAAAGTGGTACAAATGAACTTATTTACAAAACAGAAATAGAGTCACAGATGTAAAAAACAAACTTAGGTTACCGGGGGGAAAGGGAGGACATAAATTGGGAGATTGGGATTGACATATACACGCTACTATATATAAAATAGATAACTAACAAGGACCTACTATATAGCACAGGGAACTCTACTGAATACTTTGTAATGACCTATATGGGAAAAGAACCTAAAAAAGAGTAGATATATGTATATGTATAAATGATTCACTTTGCTGTACAGCAGAAACTAACACAGCAGAGTAAATCAACTATACTTTAATAAAAATTTTAAAAAACACTGTAAAAAAAAGAAAGTACCTGTTTAGATCTATTGATTAAAACCAAGGTGCTTACAGGTAAGCAGAGAATACTGTGGATGAATTCACTTCATCCATTACAGTAAGTGCTATAGGGCTGCGTTAACCAACTCACCAGCGATTAAAACTGAAATGCCATTAGATCTTTGAGGACCCACCTAGCACAGCACAGATGCTCTATCTTTCATTTATAAATTAAGTTCTTGAAAAACCAGGAGAAAACAGCAGACATGGGCACCTCTGATTAACATGCTTTGGTATCCTATTTTCCTCCTTTGGGAATTACATATTTCTGTTTCTAATGCCCAAGCCACAGACATATCCTTTAAATTAAGAAAATAATCCTGCCCACAGAAATCAGACAGATCCTAAAACAGGTCACTCATTCACCAAGGAAACAGAAGGTTATTCCCCAGCTTGGAAATGAACTAACAGTGTCTCTAATGGAAGATGTCTGGCAACATTTTATAAATGCCCATTTTCTTCCAAGTACTAATTCCAAGCACTGCAAAGAGAAAGCACTTGTGGAGAGCTATGGAAAAGCAGCAATTTCTTGTCATGCAAAAGCCACATGGGGATTTATGGGGAGATGGAACATGATTACAGTCTGGGGCGCAGCCAGGCTAGGAGGGTAACAGGGTGATGGTCTCTGCCCATGTTAACAAATGACTTTCAGACGTGACTGATATTTCACTGCTCCTCCTCCTAATTCGTTTTACCTGGCACTGCATCACAGCTACAGAGGAGCAAGAAGGACTGTAAATAGGACTTCTGCCACTGCCTGATTGGCAGAAGTTGGAGGGAGAGGACACTGAGAAGACCTAATTCAGGAAGTTCTGATGTCACAAAAGTACTGGCTCCCTGGCAAGTGCTGTCATCCCCCTGCTATTCCATTCTTGCCTTACTGCTGCGGGAATCAAAGTAAGAACATTTACTGAACGCTTACTATGCCCAGACACTCTGTCGAATACATGAGGGTCAAAATTTACCCACTACAACTCAGGTGGGCAAAAGAAAATTCAACTCTGCATTTTTTTATCATTGATGTCATCCTGTTTCCAGTCCTCCTCCCCAAGAATGGTATAAAATCTTGGTGTTATGAGAGAAATACATCTTTCTTCTGGCTTGAAACTTAGTTTTCTTGAAGCATTATCCCATATTTCAGAGATCTTCCATACCTGCGGACTGACTCCAAAAGAACTCTTACTTGTCATCATGGCAGAGAGGGTACCGCCTCTCGGGGTCTTGCAGGACCCTCAGTGACTCTAACGGTGTCATGCATGGACGGTTCGCTAACAGGCTCTAGGTCCAGAGGCTCCTGCTTTGTGACTCTCTCTCCCTTCAGCCCTTGCTTGTGCTGATTCATCAGGGCCTGGCTGCAAAGCCCCTGGTCATCCACCTGTGGGGAGCTTACCAGCCTATACTTGCACCCCTCTTCAGCTGAGGCCCTTGGAAATTCCCCATTCCCATCAGACTACAGAGTTTACTATCTCAGCAACAGCACCCCCATCACACACGTAAACTGCTCTCCCTGATTCCATTCTGCCCCCTCACAACACAGAGCCCACGCAGCAGGCAGAGTGATTCTTTCCAAGTGACAATCAGATCATGTCATTACACGGCCCCAAACCCTCCATGGCTCTCCACTGAACTGAGAATAAAACCCACAATTCTTGCCAAGGCCTATAAGGCTTTATGTGGTCTAGAAACACCCCTCCACCGCCTCCCTTGATGACTAACCTACCAACTCCCCTATGCTCACTCAGCTCCAGCCACACTGGCTTCCTTCCTATTCTTCCAACAAACCAAACATATTCCCACCACAGGGCATTTGCACAGGCTCTTAGCTATTCAGTCCACTTTGAACATTTCCCTCCAGAACTCACATGCTGATACTCTGCTGTCTCGGGGTGACCTTCTGTTCACCCTATCTGAAATAGCACCCCACCTCTATCCTCTGCAGCCCCTGCTTCATTTTTCTTCACAGCACTTCTAACCATCTGACACCTTACACAGTAATATGCTTGTTTACAGTCTGTCCTGCTCCAGCCAGCATATAAATCAAAAGAAATAAAAAGCAGATATCCCATTTTTGACTAATTATCAACAACCCTTGGAGGTTGATTTCAAGATTGCCATCATTTCCATTGTACAGGTGACAAAATGAAGTTCAGTGAGTTAAAGTGATTTGCAGAAGCAAATAATGAAAAGGACTGTGTTTCTACCCCAAGGAAGAACCAAAGTATACAAAATGTGCAGTTATGTAAAGGAGTGAATGTGAAAAGAAGACTGCCAGCGACTTACCCAGGATCCCAGAGCACTGGGGCCCAAGAGAAGGCCTGACCGAGCGTGGTAAGGAAGCCAGTGAGTACTCAGCTGTAATTCCGCCCTTTCCTGTAAACAAACCTCCTTCGGGAGGCCTGTTCATTTTTCAGGTGGTCAAAGGAGCAGCTGTACTGCAGATAATCGAGGAGCCTGGGGGCAATTAATTTTAATGTTTTGACAGTGAGAAAGTGGGAAGGCCTCAGCGTTTTAGGAACTGTTGTCATGTTTGGGAAGTTCTTTATTAGGCCTCAAGATCAGCTGTTCCTCACCTCAGCTGGTTTTTTTTTTTTTTTTTTTTTACATCTTTATTGGAGTATAATTGCTTTACAATGGTGTGTTAGTTTCTGCTTTATCACAAAGTGAATCAGTTACACATATACATATGTTCCCATATCTCTTCCCTCTTGCCCTGGTGGTCTAGTGGCTAGGATTCGGCGCTTTTACCTCAGCTGTTTTGATTCCCCCTTACAAGGGCTGATGCCCTAAGCCTCACTTCCTCCGTAAACACACTCATCACCTCCAGGACATGCAGAGGGTGGGCGGGAAGGCTCCTGGTCAGCAGCCCACTGACTGCTGATGACACACATCCATTTCTTCCTGCTGAACCTCTTACTCCCTGAGAGCCCAGCCTGAGGCTGACTCCTTTCCATGTGTCCGAGAACCTGGCAGAGAACAGGTATGCAGTAAATCTCTGCTATGTCGAGTTGGCAGTTCACTTAATCAGGACAGTCCTGGTTTTCTAATCTGCCAAAGGGGGACAGTGAAGCTCTCTATAAAGATTATTAGGATCAACAAATGAAATCAGACGGATCTCTTTTTTTTAACAACACATACAAGATGTATTGGTTTTCTTCAACTTTAAAAGGTAAAGTATGTTGTGAGCCTTTTGGGGGCACGGCTTTATGGAACTTGTCAGGGAACACAGTTTTGGAGAAGGAAAAGTTCAGGTTTTTGTTAGAGCTACTCATTCATTCAGAGGGGTGACACTTAAGAAAGGAAGAAACTTAAATTTACATTTGCCCAAGGAGTTAGTAAGTATTCTAATATATTCTAATATGCTCCATCGGATTACAAAAAAGCCATACTGAAGGGGCTTCCCTGGTGGCACAGTGGTTGAGAGTCTGCCTGCCGATGCAGGGGACACAGGTTCGTGCCCCGGTCCGGGAGGATCCCACATGCCACGGAGCGGCTGGGCCCGTGAGCCATGGCCACTGAGCCTGCACGTCCGGAGCCTGTGCTCCACAACGGGAGAGGCCACAGCAGTGAGAGGCCCATGTACAGCAAAAAAAAAAAAAAAAAAAAGCCATACTTAAAATTAAATTAATAACATTGCCTTCCATTACTCTAACACTTAAGAGTATTTACTTGTTCTAATCAGATAGTCCTGAAAAAATGGCTTTATTTTATCTTAGTTACCATGAGATAATTTAATATGTGCCAGACAGTTTGTTAAATGCTTTATCTGGATGGTCTCATTTGTTCCTCAAAATCATTCTATCATGTATTTTTTTTCTTTTTCTATTTCCGAGCTTAACCTGCTTGCTCAAGATCACACAGCTAAGAAATGAAGCTGGTAATCAAACCCATGCACTTGAGACATACATGTCACCATACTTCCTCCTTGAAATCAACCAGGATGAACCATGCATGCATGCATCCATCCATCCATCCATGCATCCAACAACGATCTACAAGTTCCAACCATGTATAAAGCCCTGTAGTAGCCACTAGGGAATACAACAAGGAGAAAACAGACACAGTTTTGACCTCACAGTGCTTGAAATCTAGGGTAGGATAATAATGTTAAACAAGTAATCAAACAAAGAAACACATAATAACAAATTACAATCAGTGCTGGGAATGAAAATTATAGGGCATTGTAAGAATACAGAATACTGCAAGAAAGAGTAGCCAGGGAGCAAATGTGGATGGTCAGTTGAGGAAGAGCAGTCAGGGAAAGATCCTGTGCAATGAATCTGGCCTGAGAGCGGAGAGGGAACAAGACAGCAAGGGTCATGGGAATGAATGTTGAGGTGAGAAGCATGTGTTCTGTTAGAGCCACATGTCTATGGAAACGCTGAGGTGAGGAAAGAGTAGGGCCTGAGAGTGAGGGAAGCAAAACCAGAACTCAGAGGAGACTGGGGAAGGGAGTGGGAAAAAAAGTCAGGGTGGAGAATCAGAGAGAGAGAGAGAAGCTACTAGAGAAAAACCTTAAAATTGCTGCATCACAGTGGGGTGTAATGGTCTTCATCGTGCAGGTTTGAGAACTGTTGACCAGTCTGGGAGGTGTAGACAATGGCAGTGAAGCAAACACTTTTGAGGGTGTGACTAAGTCTGTTTTTCAGTGCAAAGGATTTGAGTAATGTATGGATAGCACTAAGTGCAGAGAAAGCCCAAAGTTGTCTAAAAATTCTTCCCCAAAACTTCACATAGGCTTTATTTCCTATTTCAGTAGATGTTTTGGGCATAGGTCTTTGTTCATTCTGAAAGATGGTATGCCAGCTTTGCCCCACAGTGGCAGTGGACAAACTGAGCTTCATCAGTACACCCAGAAGTTGTAGGCACTGCAGTCTGTCCTAAGGGGTTTACTTTATGGCCCTAAGAAGCAACAATTAGTATTATTTTTAAACAATACTTAGTGATGCACTTTGCTGACATCTTAATGGAAATGAGGTGCAAGTAATAAGAAAACACCAATTAAATTCCAGAACCCTCTAAGAATCCCAAAAAGTCAATACAAAGAATAGACCCAGGAAGCAATGAGAACCTAGAATCTAAGAAATTAGGAATCTATCAAGGGCAGATGACTAGAGAGACATTTTTCACAGCAAGCTAATAAGTCAAGGAGGAACAAAAATACTGCCTTGTCATACTTCAAGCATCTCTCTAAAAAATGTTTTTGTTATTTCCTAAAATCTACAAGAAAATCTGTGCAAGATGCACTGGTCTAAAATTCTTCAGACACAACTAAGATTTTTCTCCTTCTTTTGAAAAGTATCTATTACTAAATTTTCACAATCAGGGGATACTTAAGACAAAAAACAGTAAGTAAACCTGAAAAGATAATGGCACTTCATCCTAAAATAGCCTATCTGCAACTTTCAAGCAGGTTGAAGCAGTTATCCTTAGATACCAATATTTGAAAGATATCTAAAACCTGTATACAAAACCCAAAGGCAACTGTCAATATCATCCAGGTTCGGAACACTCTCACAATCTCATCCACCTGTAGGCTTGGCTAGTCAACCAGAAAAATCAACAGATTTCCAGGCAGTGTGTTATAGATTGGAGCATCTGGGCTCCATCAACTTGCATTTTTGGCAACACAAAAATAAAGTCCTGAAGTCAAGTAAAAATGTGTTACAATGGGATTCAGCTACCTTTCTTAGAGCACATAGGCTGAACAATTCCTTTGCTAAGCTGGGTATCTCTAAAAGAAATATGATCTTAGTTTTCTTCTTAAGACTTTTTATTACATACAATGTTGAGTACCAAGATTACAGAGCAGATGAAACAAAGAAATGTTGTACTATCACTTAGAATGTCTATTGGCAAGTCTTTTTTCTGCCCCTCTTATTGAAAACCATTCTTAATGGCCCAACTAAATTCCTATTACCTCAAGGAAACTTGCAAACCTACACCCTCAAAGACTCCTCCCCTCCTTCCCTCCTGAAGTCCTGGTTATCATTACAATTTGAGTCGAGTGTATACAGCCTGGTAAGGTCTCGTGAATTAAAAATATATGCAACCAAGAGTTTGCATGCCACAACTAAGGAACCCACGGGCCACAACTAAGGAGCCCACATGCTGCAACTAAGGAGCCAGCCAGCCACAATTAAGGCCCAGCGCAACCAAATAAATAAATATTTTATATATATATGCATCTAAGACATAGAAAACAAATTACGGTTACCAAAAGGGAAAGGGGGGAGGGAAAAATTAGGAGTTGGAATGAGCAGATACAAACTACTATGTATAAGATAGATAAACAACAAGGTCATACTGTATAGCACAAGAACTATATTCAATATCCTGTAATGGAAAAGAAGCTGAAAAAGAACATATATATATATATATATATATATAGAATATTAATCACTTTGCTCTACACAAGAAATGAACACAGCATTGTAAATCAACTATACTTCAATAAAAAATTTTTTTAATGTGTACACACACACATTACAAATATACAAATTATAAAAATTACATTTTACAATTTTGCAAATGCATTATACATCTGTGTATATATATGTATACACACATGCACATATATACACACATATAAAATGTACTGAGCAATTACTTTATTTTAGGCTCTGATCAAATATTTTAATTCATTTCATTGGCATAACAATTCTAAGAAATAGAAACCATTATCATGTTAGTTTTCCAGAGGAGGAAATCGAGGAAGGTAATTTCTTCATCAGCGATTATAATCTTTGAGTTATTTATGAATTTATGAAGACAGCTGTCCACCTCTTCAAATAAGTTTGAGGCCTTGGAAGGCTGGAATCTGCACTGTCTATTCTACGCCACTTGGAAAGCCTAGCACACGGTTTTGTGCACATGTACTTGCATATGCCAATGTGTTTAGATTTAGATTTTATATTGAAAAGACTAGAAAGGTAATGCTTACTTAAAATGTCCCCTCTAAAATGACTGACATTTGAGTTCAATATGGACTTGGAAACAAAATTCAAGACCCACTCACATTCAGTACTAGAAGCAAATACCAAATGAATATAAATGGGAGGCATTTCCATGTCTGTCATTCTCTTGGTATTTCTAGCATGGGCAGGAGCAGGATGGAAACAGTCAGAAATGTGGGCTCCCTTATTGTAGAATAATGGTGCTGACACCAGGGTTCAGTGCCATTTCATGAAGGGAGCTGCAAAGGCAGGATGGGGGACAATGCTGAAAACGCTGAGAGAAAAGAAAGGGGGAGAAAACCCCAGACATTCACATCCTGTGGATTAAAAATCCAGTGAAAGGAGAATAAGAAGCCAGTCCAACAATTGATAGAATTTTTTTCAATGCAGTCAACCTAAGCTTCAATATTTATTGCAACAGGAAAATTGAACCTCAAGTCCAAAAATGACTCACAGCTCCCATTCTCTGCCCAAATACACATACATTTGCATTTATGGGTGACTATGAGGCTATATTTAAATGCTCAGCTCTAAAAGCTGCAAGACTGTAAACAGACTCATTTTAGCCATCTTATCAAATTGTATTAGCTTTCTTACCCTGCCATTCTCCAAGGCAGGCAAAGTTCAGACGTGCAGAAAATGTAAATAATTTCTTTTGATAATAGCACGGGTAGATTCCAAACCCAGAGATCAGTTCATGCTTATTTCTGAAGCTTGGTGAGTGATGCCTGGCCATGACTTTGTGCTGAGAATAAATTTCAACACAAGGAGCCAAAGGAGTGTAGCACCTCAAGGCAGAAATGAAAAAAAAGCCTTTATTCTAACACCATATAGTGCCTCAGACCCAACAGGCCTTGCATGCTGGATGGCAAAAACACAGTGAGCAAGGATCAGGACTGAACACATCTCCTTATGGAGGGGACTGTGTGTGGTTAATGACAGTGTCTGTTATGAACTTTGAGACAGACGAAGTCAAGGTCACTGCCAAGTCATAGATTCCTCCAGGAACACTTATGAGTACTTATAAAGGCATCAGCCCTGACCTGGTTCCTCAAGACTTGTTTTTCTTTTTCTTTTCTTTTTTTTTTTAATTGGGGTACAGTTGTTTTACAATGTTGAGTTAGTGTCTACTATACAGCGAAGTGGAGTTCCCTGTGCTATACAGCAGGTTCTTATTAGTTATCTATTTTATACATATTAGTTTATATATGTCAATCCCTGTCTCCCAATTCATCCCACCTCCCACCCCCCTCAAGACTTGATTCTCAAGAAAAGTGTAATTCACTCCCATGTGTCTCACTCCTGCATCTGCATTCACAAGTGGTGAGAATGATATGCATATCTTAACTATTCATCTTCTCCCTAAATTTCCATTACCTTAGTATTTCTTCATGATCCCTTATTCAGGAAAGAAGACTCCAGCATTGTCCAAATGGGAGAAAGCATATCATGATCATTGAGGGAAAAAAAAGACAAATTAAAATATTTGGCTGTTAAGTCTCTGCAATCCACCTTATGACAGGAAAAATTTAGAGAGAAGCCTGACTACGTACCCACCCTAAACCCCACTAGCCAAACATAGTAAAGTGAATCTCTTAGCTGAGGAGAAGGGGGGAAGTTTGATAAAAATTAAGATAATTAGATGTTAACATGATAATAAACTCCTGCCTTGCCTCCTCCCCAGGCCCTGGGTGTGGAGATTATAGAATCCAATTCAGTTTTAAGGATTTTAGAGTAGAGGACAATTGTAGTCCATATTCTTCTCAGAATTAGGGAGGCAGAATGTTCTAGATCTGCCCTACACCAGTGTTGGGATGTACATATGAATCACCTCCCAAAGATCCATAGCAACGTGGGGAAACCGTAAAGACTTTCTATCCTCTGAACAGGTAAGAGGCATCAGTTGAGAGAATAAGTTAGAGGTCCAAATAGTCCTCAAGGTCAAAATGAAGAGGGAATGGCAATGGGTAACAGGCACCATTTCTTCAGAGACCATGGTAGGGCTTGAGAGGATGACTGTACTCTCAGGAGAATAAACCAGAAAGAAAAAGAGGTCAAGTCTAAAAAGGAGTTTGGCCACTTCCCTGCAAATGCTAAGATATATGGAAAGCCCTGCTTATTGTACTTGGCTTATGATCCCCATGAGATTTGCTCAGCCCTACCTGGCTCCCTGTGCATTGGCCATTTGCTCAATGCACAGCTGTGTGCACAACCATCATGGCCTCACTTATTAATATCTCACCTCACCTTACCCCACATGAGGGCTGGCTGTAGCATCGTAGACAACCAGAAAGAAAGATATAAATATTCATAAATAAAAATGCACAAAGTAATGTTTTATACCAACATCTAAGACAAGGTCCCATCAATAGGAACCTAAGGCTAAAAGGAGAGGAACCTCAGAAGTTCTATAAACAATGAAGTGCCCAAAGAGAAATGCCTACCTGCAGCATTCATGGAATCAAGCTCAACTAACTCAAAGTTAACCTTCACAATAATGGCAAGATTTTTTTTTTTTTTTTTTTTTGGTTTACTAGTTAAACTGGTATCCTGATGTAGAAATAACAAACATACAGGTTCCTGGTCCTTTGGATCACTGATCTTGATATTATGCACTTCTTGAAGACTATTATTTTGGGTGATTCACATTATTTCAAAATCTGAATATGAATTCCCAAGTTAATATTTTGATATCACATTATTTCAAAATCCCCAAATTCGAACGCTCAAAAAACTGGGATTGTACCATATTTCCTATCAAACAATAAATGATATAACCAAAGGATGCAGTCAAAGCACTTACCTATTATACTAATTATAGTTACCGTTAACTTATCCTTAATCAAAAAAGCTCCAATTTCAAAATCCATTGTGTTGCAGCACAAATGATCAAAGTTATAAATATGTTGGTGAAACAAAGCTACGGAACAATGTTTTGCTTGCACGGTGATGAGAAGTCACCCACAATGAAGAAACCTCTTGTTTGTGTACTACAGGATGCAGTTTGTATTTCGGATTGTAGACTTAGCAGAACAATGTTCTTCCTCTGACTAAACACTACCTTCCAGTTTTTGTAGAGTCCATGGCCAGGTAGAGGTGAGGGAATACTGATGGACGGAGGTTCTGAGCTGGTGAGACTAAAGGTCTTTTTAAAGGATGTTGAGTGGAGAGTCACCGACGAGACCAGTGTAAAAAGCTGAGGGGCAAACTTTGGAGTTCAATGCCTGGCTTTGCTTCTTCTCAACTACATTTCCCAGGGCAGATTTTATAATCCAAGTCTTCATCTTCTCATTTGTAAAATGCTGAAAATAACACTCATACCTCATAGTGCATGTGACCACTAAATGAGATACTGCATGTAAGAGCAGTTCTAGCACATAGAAGGGATGCAGTAAATCTTATTTATTGTTTAATTACTATTACTATGTTGATAGCTATTCATTCTCAGCCAGAGAAGACATTAAAGATCTCAGTGGCTCAAGTTCAACATCTTATAAAAAACCTACTTTTCAATAAGTTTGGTATATTTCATTATTCTTGCTTTAGAGAGGGATCCTGGGAATGATACTCACATAATGACTTAGAATCTCAAACCCAATAAATCTTTGAGCATGCTGTAACTAAAATTTGGCAAGCATCAGGGATCTGTGACAATGAACCATTTCTATACAATGTGTAACAATTTTTACCTTCTTGAATTTGCCTTAGAAGGCAAAAGTAAACCATCCTGCCTTACAATCAAATATTACTGAGAACTGTGAATATCCAGAGTTCTACTAAGAACGTCTACACTAGAATTCAGTTGTGACTCATGTTGACTGAAAAAAATACACAGCCTAGAAGTTGAGAGTTAGGTTTTATTCAGCCCGGGACACAGCATCTCAGATAACTCTGAGGGACTGCTCCGACGAGGCAAGCGGGGGAGCCAGGATACATAGGAGTTTTTGCAACAAAAACCAGGTACATCAGGAACCAGGAACATCAAAAGATTACTGTTAATTAAAGAAAGCCAGACATCTCATGTTAAGGGATTTAGTGCTTTTCTATATATGGGAAGATGCAAGAGTCCGGGCTCACTGAAATCACTCCTTTGATGTGCACCTCAGCTCTCTGGGGCCAGTGTCCTGTGCTTCCTCATCCTGAGTCTCTCCTCAGGGTGCACCACTGGGGGTGACTGCAGTGGCTCATGAGTTGATTGCGGGCATTGTTTCCATCCTGAATTCCCTCAGGGCTCACCAAGGAGCGGGGGTGGGGGGGGTGGGGGGGTAGGGGGTCATGGCTGCAACATCCTTTGTTTACTGATATGGCAGGCAGCATTTTTAGTTCACACCCACCCGGTGTGAAGTCACAGACAGAAGTCAATGACTGCCAACGACCTCTGGTGGAGGAACTGTCTTGGAGTAATCCAGGGGCCTGAAAAAATGCACATGCCTCGTCTTCACCCATGGAATTCTAATTTGGTAGGCCTGGGGTGGGCTGCACAGCTGGGTTTTAATGCTCTTTGTGGTAGTCTCCTGCACAGCCAGACTTGGAAATCCCTAGAAAATAAACTACTAGTCAGGAAGACTTGGTTCTACTCTGGCTAACTTTACAGAGTGTCCTTTGTAACTTCTCTCTCCTCTCCCAGCCCCACGTCACATTTTCAGTACAAAGGGGTTGCATTCCTAATATCTTTAAGATCTCTTCTGCAATCTGCCATTTTACTTGGGATGCTAAAAGTAGATGGAAATAGCTAGAAAGAGGAAATACCCTGTTAGATGTGGAAAAGGTCAAGGCACATTTGGTAGCATTTTGGCAGGTCAACTGAATTTTCCAAAGCTCCTCGGAAGGCTTTCTCGCCCATGAAGCAAAAATGCATTATCCACACCCCTCTGTTTCTCCTTATCTTGGAGGTGGCCACCTCTGCAGCAAGGCTGCCAGTTTCCTGCATGCTGAAGTGTTCCTCAAGTTAAAGTTAATGGGAAACTGAGCCTTGGCAGGCAGGCTGCAGCCACCTCAACTCTCCTGGTCATGGGCCAGGCAGTGCAGGTCAATCTACACAAAGGGAGGAGAGCCACTGAGCTCCACCAGCTGCCTGTTGACATAGAGCAGCCAGGAAGCTGATAGGCCAGAAGCCGCAGAAATCATGCAGGAGCAAAACCCCTGTGCTTTTGGTTCTAGGCCTAGCTCATGACATTTCCTGGTTTGTCCTGCTTTCCACTAGTCAGGTTTTGTTCATTTCTTCCCCATTGAAAATAAAAGTTGTGACCTGGAGGCCCAAAGCCAGAACTGAGGCAGGAGACAGATGGGCTCCAGGCAAGGCATTTACAAATGGCCTCCTATTTACATTTCTTGGGGAGAGATAAATATGGGCTTCAGGCTGGACACTTACAACCAGCCTCCTGTTTGCACTTCGAAATAGAAATAACAACAGAAACAGGGTATAGCCAGGCTTTGTCTCCAGAGGACACTTTAAGATAATGGTCATGGCAGGAACAGAGAGGGGCTAAACTGTGTTTGAGTAAAGGATCAAGAGGTCAGGAAAAAAAAAAAAAAAAAGAGGTCACATACTTCCCATCCTTGGGGCAAGGGAGACACTGCGCATGTGCAGAAAGCCTCCTTGGGGTCAAAAAGGAGGGGGCACCACCCCACAATATGTGGTGCCAAGGCCTCCCCCTAGGCCTCTGGGCAGGAATGCATTCTTGGAAGAAAGTTATGCACGCATATTGAAGAAGGCCCTAGGGCAGGGCAGGTGTAGAAAAAGAAACCAGATAATTGGCCAAAGGTAAACAAAGACCCGGAAGAACTGCCCTGTATAAATGATTTCACCGCCTCTTTGCTGCGCTCCGGATGTGCATCTCTGCCTTGCTTCGTTCTTAACAAACTGTTTCTCTGTGTGCTCTCCCATTTGTTGTACTGTGTCTCTGATAATAAACTTTGCACCTGTTTTTACAGTTTTTGCTTCCTTGAGAAATGCATTTTTCAGCGGGGGCGGGAGCCAGGGGAACTCTTCTTCTAGCCTCTAGCCCCTGACTGACTAGCGGTGAGGATTCCTGGTTCTTATCCAGGCTGCCCAAGTCCAACTCCTGGGAACTAAGATCTCACGTCACGCCACCGCTTACTGCTGCCTGTCCAAGATCAGAACGAGATTAAAAACACCATTTGTGTGGCCTCTGCAGAGTTTTTATATCACTTAAGTCAACATTGGAAAATTGAATTATTTTACATAAAAGTCCAATTTTCCAGATTCTCCAGAACAACAGTAAAGGTCTAGCAACACGAGACCACCCACAATCTTTTAGAGCTGAACTATTAGCTGCCCCATGTACACTCCAGGCTACCCCGGATTCCAGCACTCCCTACTAAAGAGGACACTAAAGTTTAATGCCTGTGGTCATTTACTACATTGTTCCTGATATATTTCTGTGTCTTTTAAATAGTAGAGAAATACTTTGGTAGCTACATTTCTAACCAAGGCAGAAGGGTGGAGTGAGCGGTGGCTAGCCTCAGAGAGCAGCATGTTTCAGGGAAATCCGATGATGACACAGACCTTCTCCCATACTTAAAATGCAAACGTGACCTGGTTCTCTTATTAGCATTTCCTGCCTTGTCCCAATAGATGTTTGACGTGTAGCCCCAAGGTCACCCACCAGTCTGCCCTCAGTCTATTCAACACCAAGAGCCTATGAAGTATAAGGAAATAAAAAATTAAATCCCATAAGGAGCAGAATTTCAGGAGAGTTCAGATTGTTAAAGAATGCCAGTGGGGCTTCCCTGGTGGCGCAGTGGTTGAGAGTCCGCCTGCCGATGCAGGGGACACGGGTTCGTGCCCCGGTCCGGGAAGATCCCACATGCCGCGGAGCGGCTGGGCCCGTGAGCCATGGCCGCTGAGCCTGCGCGTCCGGAGCCTGTGCTCCGCAACGGGAGAGGCCACAACGGTGAGAGGCCCGCGTACCGCAAAAAACAACAAACAAACAAACAAACAAAGAATGCCAGTGATGTTTACTTATTTCCTTGAAGACTTGATTTCTAATTACTTTCCTGCATGGAGATAGTAAAAGAAAATGTAAACGCAGTTTGAAAAGAGTTATATAAAACCAAGGTCCACGCTAAAAAATGCCATCACATCCTGGATTCCCATATACAGTCAACAAGGGAAGTAAAGTCCTGCTTTTGGCAGAAAAAAATAAAATAATTTTTGATTCACTTCACTATGACAGTTCCTTTCCAAGGTTATTTATACAAGACTTTGTGGCAAGTGTGAAACATTTCAGTTCACAAAACAAATAGAAAGTTGTACTCCAGCAGGGCTTCCAAACAACGTTTGAAACATTTGAACAGGACAATCCAACAACTTAGCTATGATCGCCTAGGAAAAATTAACTGACATGAATACAGGTTGACCTGTGTTTATACCAGGTGAGGCTTAACATCTTTGGGAAATGGAAATTAAAGCAATTTCCTTCACCTACTTTTGCTAATCAAAACCCACCAAGATCATTTTCTAACTATCTCCGAGAGAAAAATATTTCCTAACATATTTTTGGTGAATTGTAGAAGAGGAGAAGACCCATAACATTGCTAATTTTGAAAAGAATATCTATTAACTGGGCAAAAGGTATTTTGATTACATTTTCTTCAACAAGGCATATCCTCACTAGCCATGATCTAAGTCAGTGCCTTCTAACAGAAATACTATAATGTGAGACACATATTTTTTAAGTTTTCAAGCAGCCACATTAAAATCTAAAAAGAAAATGTGAAACTACTTTTAATAATGTATTTTAACCTGATCTAGCCAAATTATTACCATTTCAACATGTAATCAATATTTAATGTATTAGAAATAGGTGAATTGCAGTGTGTGAATTATATCTCAATAAAGCTGTTAAAATTATTAGAGATAGTTGACATTCCTTTTCTTCTTTTAACAGAGTCTTAAAAACCTTACGTGTATTTTACATTCATAGTGCATCTCAGTTTGGATTTGTCACATACATTTCAAGTGTTTGATAGTCACACATGGCCAGTGGGTACTGTGCTGGATATGTGATTTAAATGAGTCACGTGTACAATGACTTATGCAAAGGAACTAGCACGTGCATTTAGGCTATCTCCTCTTCAGCCCACCTTTCTATCACATAATGTTCTCAGCAAACTATATTTGAAACTGTCAGGACTTTAGCCCTTCATCTTCTGTGCCACTCATGGGAGGAAAGAGAAAAGAGGAGAAAGCAGGAATTTCTTGTATCTATTCCTCAGCCTCTCTCTCTGGCTCTCTTTCTTTCCATTTACCATCTATTCCCACTGGCTGCCCTTTATGAACCCAGATTTATATTATTCTGTTACTGAACGGTTTACATTCTTCTCTGTTCTCAGCTTAAAATGCAGAGTAATGAAATGTTTAATATTTTTCTTTTCAAAAAATGTTTACCTACGGGAGGCACCGTGTTTTTCTATTCCAGTTACGTTAAGAGCCCTTGGGTACCAAAGTTTTCAACCACTAAGGCTATATGAAATTAGACTAAGTATTAGAGTTTTTGAGAGCCCTTCCAGCTCTTCATTATGTCATGAAAGAAATTTAAAGATCAGTGAGAGTCTTTCAGGACAAATAGAGAACAATTAACGACCTATCCTTCAGAAAGCAAAACAAGATCATTACTAGAAAAAGCAAAATTGCTGTGTGCAACTGCCCCCTCTCTCAAAATCAGGAATTTTAACAGACTTATAACAGAGAAAACAGCAGTCCAAAGGCCACCATGGGGAATCCACGGTTTCCTTCCCTTATGAAATCGAACATCCTCACAATATTCCACGCTTGCCACAAACACTGTTAATTCAATGCCAAATCAATGCCTACTTATTAAGGTCTGTACTATGTACATAGGTGACATTGTACCAGGTACTGAAGATAAACCATCAAACAAGATAAATATCATGCTGTCCATTAAGGAAAACTACAGTCCAGTAGGAAATTATGACTGTAATTTAGGGTTTGAAGTATATTATGACATAGAGGAACAGTGCATGTTGTCTGCATCTGAAGGGGATAGAATCAGCCCAGCAGAGGGGGTCAATGAAGGTCTCTTTCAGCATAAGTTGGACCCTGAAAGGTGTTCAAAAGTTCCCTAAATGAAGAGCAAGTACATGGGTGGCAGGGTGGAGAAGCATCCCTGGTGACAGGCTAGCACTGGCAAAGTCTGGAGTTGCCAGTGTGCTGGTTTAGAGGGACCAAAAGGAGTCACAGAAAGAGGGGAGAGAAAGAATGAGGTGAAGCATGGTGACACAGGTGTAACCCTGAAGACCAAGAAGAGCCTCATAAACCATGATAAAGCCTTGGCCCTTTACCCTAACTCTAACAAGAAGCTACTGAGGGTTTAAACAGAGGAAAGATGCAATTTGGGCTGCATTTTCAAGAGATCAGTCTAGCTGTAGAGTGGAGAACAGATGAGAGAACAGGGATGCTTTCAGGGAGACTAATCAGGCAGCTAAAAAGGCCCTTGTTTTCAAAGCCTAGTCTTGGGTGGTAAACTGGCTCCCAAGTGAATGGTGCCTGCCAATAAATCTCATTTAGTCCACAGGCCATGCTGACAATTAGGCAATTGCCTATACAAGTCTGCATTTCCAGCATCCCATGAAAGATAGCTTTGGAAACTTCAGGCCCAGGTAAGTATCCGAAAACAACTGGCTGGACTTGAGCAGTGTTAGCCTCTTGCAGGCAGGGCCCGGGTCCTCCCACTCCTCAAGATCCCCACCTCGCCATGTCACCTTATTTCTGGCCCCTTCCCCAAGCCCCTTGAGAAACTGTAGTAACTGACCTCCACTAGAGAGCCACCTAGTCATCAGACTCAAGATGGGGAAGAGTTAAAGGGCCTGTGCTTCAAGAACTAAACTGGTGAGTAGTCCGTCACCTGGGCTGCCCAAGACTGGGAAAGGAGAGTGAAGGAGCCATTTCCGCCTCTGGCATCCCGAGATAAGCTGAAAAGCTTGATTCCAGAATCATGCAAAAAAGCATCTGGATAGTACCATCCAAAACATAATTCAGTGTGTTTATCAGAGTATGTGCTAAGCTTAACTTGAAAGATCATGGTCCAGTTACATCAACAGGAGTCAATTTAAGCTGCTTCAAATAAAGACCATTATTTGGGGGTGGGAGGTGACATATACTAGTAAGACAAATAAAAATATAAATATCAAAGAGCTACTAGGAGTATTCAATATCTTCTCCTGATTGGACAGAAGTTTTTAGACTCTTGAGGCTGGTTAGAAGGTTTAAGTATTCTTTGAAACAAGACGAGCCAAAAGACATCCCTGTTTCCAAGTGCAATGTTTGCATATACTATGTGTAGGAGAGGGGCCATTCTAACATCAGAAAAAAAAAGTTATGATTATGGGTTTTAAGAAAGTGCAAGTGGCACTATTTCTTAGCCCCAAGTATGAAATAAACAGGAGGACATTTTCCCCCTGAAACCTTCCCTTTTGTTTCATTCAAGAGTATGTTTGGCATGAAGATGAAAGGTTTACAAAGATCTAAGAAAGAGATGGGGCTTCAATAAGTCATTTAACTGGACAGTACTTCCATGTGAATTCTATTTTCTTTAACATCTGAATGTAACTGCTTTAAAAACAGGAGAATTTCTCCCAGCTATTTACTGGACAACTTGCAAATTCCCACATCAACAGATTTTGCCAGAGATTTAAGTTTTCCCATTCTAGCTACTCGTTTACTGATCTTTCCTGTGTTCTCATCCCTGATTTCCTGTCTTTGCATTATAAAGACAACCAATAACTTTTTAAAGTTACGTCATTAATTCAACAACTATCTTGAGAATTTTCTATGAAGAAGGCCTGGGCACAGAAAGCTTGGAACAATGAACCATGGACATAATGTTGTTATCGCTATAATAGAGGTATGCTGTGGACACACAGACAAGGTGAGAGAAAAATAAGATAATGAGAGGGTCAGGGAAATTTTCATGAGGTAATATTTGACATTTTTTAGAAAGAAAAGTTATCTAAAACTTGGCAATCAAGAGACTAAATGGTGCACTTTCAAAGTTAGACTTGGACATTAAACAAACTCACCTAAGGATTATTTAATACTAGAAGAATCTGACAGTGTTTGACTTCGTTATTTTACTAGTTCACTAGAGCTCAGACTTTGAGAAGCTAGGTGTTAACATGCAGAGTTACAACCTGGAGAAAAGATACTCTGAAGGTTACACTTCACTTTCTCTATGGGATGAATCCCTTTTATCTCAAATTCAAATTCATTTACAAACACCTTTTGTGGTGACTATACACTTTGTTCCTTTAAATGCTCTTTGATCTAGCTTTTCTATTTTCCTTTTATGCTCATTCATTAATGAGTTGAATAAAACCTTTGACATGTATTCATTACATATTTGGATGAGAGGCATGTTTATAATTTTTGAACAGTAAACTTTGGCAAAATGAATCTGTAAGGATCAGGAGGCATCCCGATGGAAGCCAGAATGGATTCCTTCTTTATTTTTTTAAGTGAAATATAGTTGATTTACAGTATCATGTTAGTTTCAGGTGTATAGCACAGTGACTCATATATATATATATGTTCTTTTTCTGATTCTTTTCCCTTATAGGCTATTACAAAATATTGACTATAGTTCCCTGTGCTTCTTTTAAATGTTTTCCCCAAAAGAACACAAGTACAGAGGAAAAAATAAAATAGTATGTTGAAACAAAATAGTTCCACTTCTTCACTCTCCCCATCTGGGCTTCCAGAAGCCATCAATCATATTTAATGGCCTCTGGTGGTAGTCTCACTAACTCTCCTTTTGAGGCTCATATCACCCTCTCATAATTTACCTTTTCAGGATACTATCTGTTACCTCTATGAAATATAAGGATTTCACTCACTCTTCCCTCTCCCAACTTTATTTTATTCTTCTATGGTTACATTCATAACTTTAAGTAATATATCTAAAACTTTGTCTTGTTTCATTAACTTCGGCAGGGGGGAAATCTCATCTTTCCATTTTGTTAAAGATATTCACGCAGCCACCTTTCCTTCAGCTTTTGACTCTGTACCTACCATTGTCTGTCAACCTTGCCCTTACTTTCATTGTCAAGGTTTATATCATCTGTTTAACTTGCTTGTGTGTTTGCTTTATAGGCTGATTCTAAAGTTGGTAAAGAGAGATTATTATGACTATATAAGTGGTTCACTGGACAGCCAGGTAGTATACTAAGATGGCATTTATTTCTCTTTGGATTTCATGTCATAACCCTTAAACAACAAAAGTCGAAGGGATTTGTTGTTGTTATGCTTTTGATTTGGACCATGATTTCCTCCTTATATTGTTTTTGTTGCTGTTCTTGTTGAGTTTGTGGTTTGAATTGTCTGTCTCTTCTCTTCTTTAAAGATGACACACATGCTTTCTTCACATCCCACCACTTAGCTCACTGGCAAAACTCTGTCTCTCAGTAGTAATCTTCATTTTTTTTCTTGAAGGTATCTTCTTAGAGTTTCTGGACTTCTCCAATTTTGACCAAAAACTTTCTAGACATGCACAACTGTCATATTTGTATTTTTGGAGGGGCTCTTTATTGGCCTCATGATTTCATGGTACCTTTAAAAAGTCTTTCCAGAATTTCATTCTTAATTTGCAGGAATATATTCAGAAAGGGTGTATAAAAGGTCTAGATATCTTGATGGTTTAAAATGCCTTTATCTTGTTCTCACTTACAGTTTGGCTTAGAACTGAATTCAAGGCTCAAAACAGTTTTTCCTGAGAAACTACAAGAAACTGCTCCATTATCTTCTTGAGGCTAGTGTTGCTGATAAAAAGTTTGATACCAGTTTTAGAATAATTTGTTTTCGTAGAGGTTTTCTTTTCTCCCCATTCCAGAAGCTTTTAAGGTACTTTTATTCTTAGAATTTTCAAAATTGAGGCTGATACATCAGGAACATTTGTTTACTTCCCATTTATGCCACTTGGATTAAAATGTGTAAATTCAACCAACAGTCTCCCTAGAATAGTATTTTAAACTTTGTTTGATAATCAAATACCTCCAACTCCTCAAATTTACCTGTCATCTCTGCAGATGCTTTTATATTTCTTTTTCATTTTTTTAAAAAAATCTTTATTGTAGTATAATTGCTTTACAATGGTTAGTTTCTGCTTTATAACAAAGTGAATCAGCTATACATATACACATAACTCCCCCATATCTCCTCCCTCTTGTGTATCCCTTCCACCCTCCGTATTCCACCCCTCTAGGTGTCACAAAGCACCAAGCTGATCTCCCTGTGCTATGCGGCTGCTTCCCACTAGCTATCTGTTTTACATTTGGTAATACATATAAGTCCATGACACTCTCTCACTTTTTCCCAGATTAACCTTCCCCTCGCCATGTCCTCAAGTCCATTCTCCACGTCTGCATCTTTATTCCTGTCCTGCCCCTAGGTTCTTCAAACCTTTTTTTTTTTTTAGATTCCATATATACATGTTAGCATACGGTATTTGTTTTTCTCTTTCTGACTTACTTCACATTCTGTATGACAGACACTAGGTCCATCCACCTCACTTCGAATAACTCAATTTCATTTCTTTTTATGGCTGAGTAATATTCCATTGTATATATGTGCCACATCTTCTTTATTCATTCATCTGTTGATGGACACTTAGGTTGCTGCCATGTCCTGGCTACTGTAAATAGAGCTGCAAAGAGCACTGTGGTACATGATTCTGTTTGAATTATGGTTGTCTCAGGGTATATGCCCAGTAGTGGGATTACCAGGTCGTATGGTAGTTCTATTTATAGCTTTTTAAAGAACCTCCATAATGTTCTCCATAGTGGCTGTACCAACTTACATTTCCACCAGCACTGCAAGAGGGTTCCGTTTTCTCCACACCCTCTCCAGCATTTGTTGTTTGTAGATTTTTTGATCATGGGCATTCTGACTGGTGTGAGGTAATACCTCTTTGTAGTTTTGATTTGCAATTCTCTAATGATTAGTGATGTTGAGCATTCTTTCATGTGTTTGTTAGCTATCTGTGTATCTTCCTTGGAGAAATGTCTATTTAGGTCTTCTGCCCATTTTTGGACTGGGTTGTTTGTTTTCTTGATATTGAGCTGCATGAGCTGTTTATAAATTTTAGAGATAAATCCTTTGTCAGTTGCTTCATTTACAAATATTTTCTCCCATTCTGAGGGTTGTCCTTTTGTCTTGTTTATGATTTCCTTTTCTGTACAAAAGCTTTTAAGTTTAATTAGGTCCCATTTCTTTATTTTTGTTTTTATTTCCATTTCTCTAGGAGGTGGTCCAAAAAGGATCTTGCTGTGATTTATGTCATAGAGTGTTCTGCCTGTATTTTCCTCTAAGAGTTTTATAGTGTCTGGCCTTACATTTAGGTCTTTAATACATTTTGCGTTTACTTTTGTGTATGCTGTTAGGGAGTGTTCTAAGTTCATTATTTTACATGTACCTGTCCAGTTTTCCCAGCACCACTTACTGAAGAGACTGTCTTTTCTCCACTGTATATCTTTGCCTCTTTTGTCATAGATTAGTTGACCATAGGTCCGTAGGTTTATCTCTGGGCTTTCTACCCTGTTCCATTGATCAAAACTTGTTTTTCTGTCCATTGGTGAAAGTGGGGTTTTAAAGTCCCCTACTATGATTGTGTTACTATTTACTTCCCCTTTTATGGCTGTTAGCATTTGCCTTATGTATTGAGGTGCTCCTATGCTGGGTGCATAAATATTTACAATTGTTATATCTTCTTGGATTGATCCCTTGATCATTATGTAGTGTTCTTCTTTGTCCTTGTAATAGTCTTTATTTTAAAGTCTATTTTGTCTGATATGAGAATTACTACTCCAGCTTCATTCTGATTTCCATTTGCATGGAATATCTTATCATCCCCTCACTTTCAGTCTGTATGTGTCCCTATGTCTGAATTGTGTCTCTTGTAGACAGCATATATGCAGGTCTTGTTTTTGTAACCATTCAGCCAGTCTATGTCTTTTGGTTGGAGCACTTAATCCATTTACATTTAAGGTAATTATCAATATGTATGCTCCTATTACCATTTTCTTAATTGTTTTGGGTTTGTTTATGTAGGTCTTTTCCTTCTCTTGTGTTTCCTACCTAGAGAAGTTCCTTTAGCATTTATTGTAAAGCTGGCTTGGTGGTGCTAAATTTTCTTAACTTTTACTTATCTGTAAAGGTTTTAATTTCTCCGTCGAATCTGAATGAGATCCTTGCTGGGTAGAGTAATCTTGGTTGTAGTTTTTTCCCCTTCATCACTTTAAATATGTCCTGCCACTCCCTCTGGCTTGTAGAGTTTCTGCTGAAAGATCAGCTGTTAACCTTATGGGGATTCCCTTGTATGTTATTTGTTGTTTTTCCCTTGCTGCTTTTAATGTTTTTTCTTTGTATTTAATTTTGATAGTTTGATTAATAGGTGTCTTGGTGTGTTTCTCCTTGGATTTATTCTGTATGGGACTCTCTGCACTTCGTGTATTTCATTAACTATTTCCTTTCCCATATTAGGGAAATTTTCAACTATAACCTCTTCAAATATTTTCTCAGTCCCTTTCTTTTTCTCTTCTTCTTCTGGGACCCCCTATAATTCAAATGTTGGTGCATTTAGTGTTATCCCAGGGGCCTCTGAGACTGTCCTCAATTCTTTTCATTCTTTTTCCTTTATTCTGCTCTGTGGTAGTTATTTCCACTATTTTATCTTTCAGGTCCCTTATCCGTTCTTCTGCCTCAGTTATTCTGCTATTGATTCCTTCTAGAGAATTTTTAATTCCATTTATTGTGTTGTTCATCATTGTTTGTTTGCTGTTTAGTTCTTCTAGGTCCTTGTTAAACGTTCTTGTATTTTCTCCATTCCATTTCCAAGATTTTGGATCATCTTTACTATCATTATTCTGAATTTTTTTTCAGGTAGACTGCCTATTTCCTCTTCATTTGTTTGGTCTGGTGGGTTTTTACCTTGCTCCTTCATCTGCTGTGTATTTATCTGTCTTCTCATTTTGCTCAACTTACTGTGTTTGGAGTCTCCTTTTTGCAGGCTGCAGGTTCATAGTTCTCGTTTTTTATGGTGCCTGCCCCCAGTGTGTAAGGTTGGTTCAGAGGGTTGTGTAGGCTTCCTGGTGGAGAGGACTAGTGCCTGTGTTCTGGGGGATGAGGCTTGATCTTGTCTTTCTGGTGGGCAGGACTGCGTCCGGTGGTGTGTTTGGGGGTGTCTGTGAACAGATTATGATTTTAGGCAGCCTCTCTGCTAATGGGTGGGGTTGTGTTCCTGTCTTGCTAGTTGTTTGGCATAGGGTGTCCAGCACTGTAGCTTGCTGGTCATTGAGTGGAGCTGGGTCTTAGCATTGAGATGGAGATCTCTGGGAGAGCTTTTGCCAGTTGATATTACATGGAGCCGGGAGTTCTCTGGTGGACCAGTGTCCTCAACTTGGCTCTCCCACCTCAGAGGTACAGGCCTGGCACCCAGCCCGAGCACCAAGACCCTGTCAGCCACATGGCTCAGCAGAAAAGTGAGGAAAAAAAGAAAGAAAGAAAAAACTAAAATAAAATAAAGTTATTAAAATAAAAAAGAAAAAATAATTATTAAAAATAAAAAAATTAAAAAGTAATAAAAAAAAAGGACACAGAACCCTAGGACAAATGATAAAAGCAAAGCTACAAAACAAAATCACACAAAAAAGCATATACATTCACACTCATAAAAGGAGAAAGAGGAAAAATATATATATATTGTTGCTCCCAACGTCCACCGCCTCAATTTTGGATGATTTGCTGTCTATTCAGGTATTCCACAGATGCAGGGTACATCAAGTTGATTGTGGAGATTTAATCCGCTGCTCCTGAGGCTGCTGGGAGAGATTTCCCTTTCTCTTCTTTGTTCGCACAGCTCCTGGGGTTCAGCTTTGGATTTGGCCCTGCGTCTGCATGTAGGTTTCATGAGGGCGTCTGTTTTTCGCTCAGATAGGATGGGGTTAAAGGAACAGGTGATTCGGGGGCTCTGGCTCACTCAGGCTGGGGGGAGGGAGGGTTACAGAATGAGGGGAGAGCCTGCAGAAGCAGAGGCCAGCATGACGTTGCAACAGCCTGAGGCGCGCCATGTGTTCTCCCGGGGATGTTGTCCCTGGATCACGGGACCCTGGCAGTGGTGGGCTGCACAGGCTCCCAGGAGGGGAGGTGTGGATAGTGACCTGTGCTTGCACACAGGCTTTTTGGTGGCTACAGCAGCAGCCTTAGCATCTCATGCCCGTCTCTGGGGTCCGCGCTGATAGCCACAGCTCACGCCCGTCTCTGGAGCTCGTTTAGGTGGTGCTCTGAATCCCTTCTCCTCACCCACTCTGAAACAATGGTCTCTTGCCTCTTTGGCAGTTCCAGAGCTTTTCCTGGACTCCCTCCTGGCTAGCTATGGTGCAGTAGCACCCTTCACGCTGTGTTCACACAGCCATCCCCAGTCCTCTCCCTGGGATCTGACCTCCAAAGCCTGAGCCTCAGCTCTCAGCCCCCACCCGCCCCGGCGGGAGTGCAGACAAGCCTTTTGGGCTGGTGAGTGCCAGTCGGCACCAATCCTCTGTGCGGGAATCTCTCCGCTTTGCCCTCTGTACCCCTGTTGCTGTGCTCTCCTCTGCGGCCCCGAAGCTCCCCCCTCCGCCACCTGCAGTCTCCGCCCGCGAAGGGGCTTCCTAGTGTGTGGAAACCTTTCCTCCTTCACGGCTCCCTCCCACTGGTGCAGGTCCCGTTCCTATTCTTTTGTCTCTGTTTTTTCTTTTTTCTTTTGCCCTACCCAGGTACTTTGGGGGTTTCTTGCCTTTGGGGACGTCTGAGGTCTTCTGCCAGCATTCAGTAGGTGTTCTGTAGGAGCTGTTCCACATGTAGGTGTATTTCTGATGTATCTGTGGGGAGGAAGGTGATCTCCATGTCTTACTCTTCTGCCATCTTGAAGGTTTCCCTCTGGAGATACTTTTAATGGGATCGAGGACTCCTGCAGTGATCTACTATATTTGACTTTTTATTTCTACTAAATTTCTCTTTTCTGTGTCCCAAGAGATTTATACTTTATTTTTCAAACCTTTCATTAATAAAAAATAGTTATTTTACAAGAGATACTTCTTATTCTCTAAGAGCTCCATTCCCTAGAAATAGAAATATAATCCATTTGTTGTGGTCACTAATTTTCTGACATCTTTCTTCGATCACATGACATTTCTCGAGTGATGTGTTGGGAAGATTCTAGGACTCTTGAGCTGGGATTGACTACTGATGTCTGCCAAGGGCACAGGAAAGGTGGAAGGTAGCACATGTGCTAGATGTGTGCTAACCCTGCCTAGTCAGAGTGATGAGGACTTAATAAAGTCTGTAAAGCACAGTGCTGCAGAGGGGAAGAAAGATAATAAGAATAGATATTGTAGCCAGGAGGAAAATAAGGATAGAAAACCTCTAAAATAGATTATATAGATAGAAACATCAGGACAAACAAACAGAAACCAAAACCAAAATAAAAAACAGCCACCCAAAATAAAAGAATTTTAAAATCCAAAAAGCACCAATAAACCAAGAGAAAATGACCTATTTCTAAAGTAAATCCATTCTGCAATATATTTAAGAATACTTTCCCGTTTCCAATGTCTGTTGAGTACCTGCTATGTTCCAGGCAGAGCTGGGAAATAGAAGATGCATTCACTTTAAAAAAAAAATGGAATGTCTGTCTTAAAGATCTTGCTTTCTACTGAGGAGAGTGACTTATACAAACAATTATAATAACCTCTCTTTCATAGTAAGAGTTACACTGCAGGTTTGAAAATAAAATGCAATGAAGTCAAAAGGGAAGAATTAACATATGGCTCAATGGAGTCTCAGAAGGCTTTCAGTGAATTGGATCTTAAAAGATGAGGAATTTTTCAAAAAAATTTTTGGGGTGGGGCATGCACAGGGATGGCAAAAGGACCAGCAGGAGCAAAGTAGTGGTGATTTTAAAGAACATGGTATATTTTTGGACAAATGGAGAGGGTCACTGCAGCTTGTGGAAAGGCTGGGGTTGGGGAGAAGGAAGGGAAATAGCAAAGGAGATGATGTAAAAAGTCAGAATGGGCTTCCCTGGTGGTGCAGTGGTTGAGAGTCCGCCTGCCGATGCAGGGGACACAGGTTCGTGCCCCGGTCCGGGAAGATCTCACATGCCGCTAGTTTTCAAATTCTCATTTGATCCTCACAACAAATATATGGGATGGGCATATATCAACTCTGTAATCCTGGCTGAATCTGAGGAAAATGCTGGTATGAACACCCAAAAGTGTCATGAAAAAGAAATGGCAGCATGCAGATGGGTTTAGCAGCAAAGAAGAGGGGAAACAATAAGCAATTTGAAGAGAAAACCTTTCTGAGGAGATCACTTCTAGATGTGAATTGCAGTGTACAGATTTTTAACTGATGTTAGATTTGCCTAGTTATGAAAATAACATATGTCAAATTGCAGGAAAATTTCAAATGGCCATTTTGTCATCATTACTGATGGTGGTAATGCAGGGGGAGGGAGGGAGGATGTTCGAACCTGGCAAATAAGACCTAAAGCTATACAAGACTGGAACACAGCAACAACTCAAATGCTGTTCGTTTCCAAGGCCTTGGGTAAAATTCAACCCAACAAAACAAACAGGCTTGAAAACATAATACGCAAGGGGAGAAATACAAATTTTCTCTCCAGTAACTGTCAAAAGGAGACTATTCCTAAACTGGTAGCTATTTGAATTAGAAAACTAAGGGCAAAAAGGGTGCTGCCATCTTCAGAAGCATTAAAAGCATCAAAGAACATTAAAGCGGGTTTCTTTTAGTAAGTAGGTGTGCTTTACCGCAGGGTAAAAAGTTCTGTGAATAGAGTTGGGCTCATTACAGGCATTTTAAGAGCCCAACCCAAAGAAAGTTTCTTACCCTACCAGTCTGGTTTTAAGAAAATTACTTGACCTCTCTGTTCCTCAGTTTCCCAATCTGTAAAATGAGATAGTCTCTCAAGAGCTACTACTGAAGGTAGAAAGAAAAAAAAAGACCTCTAGAATATACAGAGGGAACAATTAGATAATATCCCAACTGAGGCGTTCTAAATGGTACTCTGAAATCTCACGGTGTAGAGTAAGTGCTACAATTCATCAAGAAGTCTTACACAGAATTTTTATAATTTCTTTAGCTCAATCTCCTTGGACCTTCAAATTCCATGTTTGAATTGATCCTTACAGGTAACTGTCAAACATATCCAGAGAATGCTGCTGTATCAACATTAATTACCAGCTTATTTGAAATTAAATGCAACAATACTTGCTGAAATCTAGGCTTATTTGACCCAAACTCCCATCTTACACACCAGGAAATTGAAATCCAAGAGTGGACAGGTGTCATGCAGATAATAAGTAGCAACCCTGGCACAGCCCCTAGCTCATGACAGGTTCTCACCATACATTAGTTGAATAAAGAAACAAAACAAGCCAGCTGTGGAAAGTGACACTTTGGATTCCACAGCAAGAGTCTTCTCTTTTCACACAGCGGTTCTGCTGATGCTTTCATTTTTGACACTAAGATATTTATTATCTGAGATGAAATGTCAGTGCATGATGAGTTTCAGGTTAAATTCAGTGAGAGCTGAGAAGGACCTTAAGAGAAGAGCCATCCTAAGACTTGATAAGTCAGCCACTGTCCTGCTGATGTGCTGGGAGACACAAAAAATACAACAAGCATCATTTCCGCATCCAAACGAAACAGACGAGTGCAGAAATGACCCATGCAAATACTAACACTTGCATAAAATCCACATGAGGAAAAAGAGAGATGTATGTATAACTGAATCACTTTGCTGTACACCTGAAACTAATGCAACATTGTAAATCAACTATCCTTCAATTTAAAAACAAAAACAGCATAAGAATTTACTGATAAGACTCCAAAGGAGGAAACAGACATACCACACACATGCCCCTACACACCCCAACAATATCAGAAGGGTTCTTACCCTCACTACCCATTACTACACTTAGCGGTAACAATCAGAAACAGTGACAAAAATTAGCCTCAAAAGCAGCTTTTAATTTCCCTTTCATAACCTTTTTGGAGGTGTTCAGAGATTTTTCTACCTTACATAGCAGGTTGGTAGTAGACTCACTTGTACTTCACAGGAAAAGCACTGTTAGCGTGCACATATTTGTACTATCCCTGATTTAAAAATTTTACTACATAAATTGAGACTTTAAAAAGCACAACTAAAATAAAAGCTTATGCCCAAGTCTCATGAAACCTGTTACGACAGTACGGCAAATTGTAGAGGCGCATAAAGGAATTCAGCTCTTCACCATTCCCCAGACAATTAACCTTGCTGATATCAGTTAAACATGCTAAATACTTTCAGGTTGGCTTTCAATCACTCTGGACAGATAAAATGTAACATCTACATTAAATGACAGTTTTTTCTCAACACAATTTCCTGCATATTAATTAAATGATTTTTTTTTTTGGAAACAGGGTCAACTTCTTTGACAGTTTCCAAATTCTTACAATGAAACTGATACGGTTTTTAAGAAATGACAGCATTTTACTTTCAGCTAAAGTTAAGTGAAGGCATAGATATACACAGTGACTCAGAGGCCACGTAGGTGGAATATAATGCTATTCTCTTGCTTAGGAATGTCACCGCTCATAAAATCTCGCTCTTATAATCTCTGCTCCAAAATGGCAGCTTAACATTCATACAGGAATTATAGGGAACCTGCATATACTAGCACTTTACAAGCATAATTTCACTTAATCCTCACTTTATATCAAATAGGCATGAGAATCATCCCCATCGCACAAATGAAGAAACTGAGGCTGGAAGCAGTTCAGTGACTTGCCAGAAAGTGGAGGAGCCTACACTTGAACCCAGGCAATCTCTTTCTAGTGCTCTTCACTAAATGATATCGCCTCTGCCAGTCATCACACAATGTTTTCTAAACTGCATGCTTTATGGTTCTGATACTACTATTTATTTTATATTCTATAATCAAGAAGGATCACACTGAGAAAACAGACCTGTGTCCAAATGCTTTAAAGCAATGATCCCTGAAGGCAGTAGAAATATTTGCTACTAACTTTTTATAAACACCCCACCACCAAAGTTACTGGGAAAATACCTAATTCATCCATTTAATAACCTCTGTCCCTCACTGGCCATCCTGGAAGCCTCTTCCCGGGGACTGTTGCCTCACAGTTGATCTTGAATTAAAATGGAACCAAGGGAACATATGACAAAGTGTAACATGAGGGTTAAGATATGTTAAATGGACCTACGCTGTAATTCAGCTTCTGTGACCAGGCAGTACGATTCGGAGCCAGTTACCTTACTTTTATCACTATCAGTTCCAAACCTGTAAATTAGCTAAATTAGTATTATTATTCTAATACCAACCCCAGAGTTGTTCCAAGGATTAAATGAGCCCACATACATAAAGAATAGTACTTTTAAACAACAAGGTCCTACTGTACAGCACATGGAATTATATTCAATTTCCTGTGATAGACCATAATGGAAAATAATATGAAAGAGAATGTATATATATATGTACAACTGAATCACTTAGCTTTACAGTAGAAATGAACACATTGTAAATCAACTGTACTTCAATAAAATAAAATTTAAAATAAGAATAGTACTTTTGACAATGTACTCAATAAATGGAAGTTTAAAAATTCTTTTTCATGCATTTTTACATACATAATTTACATATAGTGAAGTGCTTAGTGAAGGTGCCATTCAATCAGTTCTGACAAATTAAGGCCCAAAACATTTGCGTTGCCCCAGAAATTTCCCTCATGTACCTTTCCCAGGTAATCTACCATCAGAAGCAAGTATTGATCTGATTTCTACCATCATCCATTAGTTCTCTTACATAATGTCATAGAAATTAAATCATAAAATAAGTATTTTTGTGGTGTTTGGCTCCTTTTGCTCATACTGTTTCTGAGATTTACCCATGTTAGTATGTTTATCTAACAACAGAACAGATTTTTATGTTTATGTTACTGTAGCTTTTTGTGCTTATTATCATTGGTGGATTTTTTTATTGGTTTGGTTCCTCTCTTCTTTTTATTTAATTATTATAACTTTTAAATTATTTTATTTTAATAATTTTTAAAAAATTTATTATTTTTTTTTCTTTCATTTTTTTCTCCCTTTTCTTCTGAGCCGTGTGGCTGACAGGGTCTTGGTGCTCTGGCCTGCTGTCAGGCCTGAGCCTCTGAGGTGGGAGAGCTGAGTTCAGGACACTGGACCACCAGAGACCACCTGGCCCCACGTAACATCAATCAGGGAGAGATCTCCCAGAGATCTCCATCCTAACACTAAAACCCAGCTACACCCAACGGCCAGCAAACTCCAGAGAGGGATGCCCCATGCTAAACAACCAGCAAGAGAGGAACACAACCCCATCCATTAGCAGAGAGGCTGCCTAAAATCATACTGAGTTCATAGACACCCCAAAACACAGCACTAGACGTGACCCTGCCCAGCAGAAAGACAAAATCCAGCCCCACCCACCAGAACACAGGCACCAGTTCCCGCCCCCAGGAAGCCTACAAAACCCATTGAACCAACCTTACCCACTGGGGGTAGACATCAAAAACAATGGGAATTATGAACATGCAGCCTGTGAGAAGGAGACCCCAAACACAAGAAGTTAAACAAAATGAGAAGACAGAGAAATATGCAGCAGATGAAGAAGCAAGGTAAAAACACAGCAGACCAAACAAATGAAGAGGAAATACGCAATCCACCTGAAAAAGAATTCAGAATAATGACAGTAAACATGATCCAAAATCTTGGAAATAGAATGGAGAAAATACAAGAAAAGTTTAACAAAGACCTAGAAGAACTAAAGAGCAAACAATGAAGAACAACACACTAAATGAAATTAAAAATTCTCTAGAAGGAATCAATAGCAGAATAACTGAGACAGAAGACCGGATAAGTGACCTGGAAGATAAAATAGTGGAAATAACTACCACAGAGCAGAATAAAGAAAAAAGAATGAAAAGAACTGAGGAGAGTCTCAGAGACCTCTAGGACAACATTAAACGTAACAACATTTGAATTACAGGGTCCCAGAAGAAGAAGAGAAAAAGAAAGGGTCTCAGAAAATGTTTGAAGAGATTATAGTTGGAAACTTCCCTAACATGGAAAGAAAATAATCAAGTCCAGGAAGTGCAGAGAGTCCTATACACGATAAATCCAAGGAGAAACATGCCAAGACACATATTAATAAAACTATCAAAAATTAAATACAAAGAAAAAATATTAAAAGCAGCAAAGGAAAAGCACCAAATAACATACAAGGGAATCCCCATAAGGTTAACAGCTGTTCTTTCAGCAGAAAGTCTGCAAGGCAGAAGGGAGTGGCAGAACATATTTAAAGTGATGAAAGGGAAAAACATGCAACCAAGATTACCCAGCAAGGATCTCTTTCAGATTCCATGGAGAAATTAAAACCTTTACAGATAAGTAAAAGTTAAGAAAATTTAGCATCACCAAGCCAGCTTTACAACAAATGCTAAAGGAACTTCTCAAAGCAGGAAACACAAGAGAAGGAAAAAACCTACAAAAACAAACCCAAAACAATCAAGAAAATGGTAATAGGAACATACATATCAATAATTACCTTAAATGTAAATGGATTAAATGCTCCAACCAAAAGACACAGACTGGCTGAATGGATACAAAAACAAGACCCGTATATATGCTATCTAAAAGAGACCCACTTTAGGCCTAGGGACACCTACAGACTGAAAGTGAGGGGATGGAAAAAGATATTCCAT
Organism: Mesoplodon bidens; assembly: GCF_964165515.1. Lineage (NCBI taxonomy): Eukaryota > Metazoa > Chordata > Mammalia > Artiodactyla > Ziphiidae > Mesoplodon > Mesoplodon bidens. The sequence goes on along the minus strand of NC_138160.1, from coordinate 134,489,851 downwards.
GCAAATGGAAACCTGGAGTAGCAATGCTCATATGAGACAAAATAGACTTTAAAATAAAGACTATGACAAGAGACAAAAAAGGACACCACATAATGATCAAGAGATCAATGCAAGAAGAAGATATAACAATTGTGAATATTTATGCACCCAACATAGGAGCACCTCAATACATAAGGCAAATGTTAACAGCCAAAAAAGGGGAAATCTACAGTAACACAACCATAGCAGGGGAATTTAACACCCGACTTTCACCAATGGACAGATAATCCAAAATGAAAATAAATAAGTAAACACAAGCTTTAAATGATACATTAAACAAGATGGACTTAATTGCTGTTTATAGGACATTCCATCCAAAAACAACAGAATATACTTCTCAAGTGCTCATGGAATATTCTCCAGGATAAATCATATCTTGGGTCACAAATCAAGACTTGGTAAATTTAAGAAAATTAACATTGTATCAAGTATCTTTTCTGACTCCAATGCTATAGGACTAGATATCATTTACAGGAAAAAAAAACTGTAAAAAATACAAACACATGAAGGCTAAACAATATGCTACTAAATAACCCAGAGGTCACTTAAGAAATCAAAGAGGAAATTAAAAAATACCTAGAAACAAATGACAATGAAAACACGACAATCCAAAACCTCTGGGATACGGCAAAAGCAGTTCTAAAAGGGAAGTTTATAGCAATACAATCCTACCTCAAGAAACCAGAAACATCTCAAATAAACAACCTAAACTTACACCTAAAGAAATTAGAGAAGGAAGAACAAAAAAACCCCCAAAGTTAGCAGTAGGAAAGAAATCATAAAGATCAGATAAGAAATTAATGAAAAAGAAATGAAGAAAAAATAGCAAAGATCAATAAAACTAAAAGCTGGTTCTTTGAGAAGATAAACAAAACTGATAAACTATTAGCCACACTCATCAAGAAAAAAAGGGAGAAGAATCAAATGAACAGAATTAGAAATGAAAAAGGAGACGTAACAACTAACACTGCAGAAATACGAAGGATCATGAGAGATTACTACAAGCAACTATATGCCAATAAAATGGACAACCTGGAAGAAATGGACAAATTCTTAGAAAAGCACAACCTTCCGAGACGGAACCAGGAAGAAACAGAAAATATAAATAGACCAATCACAAGTACTGAAATTAAAACTGTGATTAAATATCTTCCAAGAAACAAAAGCCCAGACTAGATGGCCTCACAGGAGAATTCTATCAAACATTTAGAGAAGAGCTAACACCTATCGTTCTCACACTCTTCCAAAATATAGCAGAGGAAGGAACACTCCCAAACTCATTCTATGAGGCTACAATCACCCTGATGCTGAAACCAGACAAAGATGTCACACAAAAAAGAAAACTACAGGCCAGTACCACTGATGAACATAGATGCAAACATCCTCAACAAAACACTAGCAAACAGAATCCAACAGCACATTAAAAGGATCATATGGAGAACAGTATGGAGGTTCCTTAAAAAACTACAAATAGAACTACCATATGACCCAGCAATCCCACTACTGGGCATATACCCTGAGAAAACCATAATTCAAAAAGAGACATGTACCAAAATGTTCATTGCAGCTCTATTCACAATAGCCCGGAGATGGAAACAACCTAAGTGTCCATCATCGGATGAATGGATAAAGATGTGGCACATATATACAATGGAATATTACTCAGCCATAAAAAGAAACGAAACTGAGCTATTTGTAATGAGGTAGATAGACCTAGAGTCTGTAATACAGAGTGAAGTAAGTCAGAAAGAGAAACACAAATACCGTATGCTAACACATATATATGGAATTTAAAAAAAAATGTCATGAAGAACCTAGGGGTAAAACAGGAATAAAGACACAGACCTACTTGAGAATGGACTTGAGGATATGGGGAGGGGGAAGGGTAAGCTGTGACAAAGCGAAAGAGAGGCATGGACATATATACACTACCAAACGTAAAGTAGATAGATAGTGGGAAGCAGCCGCAGAGCACAGGGAGATCAGCTCGGTGCTTTGTGACCGCCTGGAGGGGTGGGATGGGGAGGGTGGGAGGGAGGGAGATGCAGGAGGGAAGGGATGTGGGAACAGATGTATATGTATGACTGATTCACTTTGTTATAAAGCAGAAACTAATAAAAAATAAATATTGTAAAAAAAAAAAAAAGGATCATACACCATGATCAAGTGGGGTTTATCCTAGGAATGCAGGGACTGATTTTCAATATACGCAAATCAATCAATGTGATACACGATGTTAACAAATTGAAGAATAAAAACCATATGATCATCTCAATAGATGCAGAAAAAGCGTTTGACAAAATTCAACACCCACTTATGATAAAAACCCTCCAGAGAGTAGGCACAGAGGGAACTTACCTCAACATAGTAAAGGCCATATATGACAAACCCACAGCCAACATTGTTCTCAATAGTGAAAAACTGAAAACATTTCCTCTAAGATCAGGAACACGACAAGGTTGTCCACTCTCACCACTATCATTCCACATAGTTTGGGAAGTTTTAGCCACAGCAATCAGAGAACAAAAAGAAATAAAAGGAATCCAAATCAGAAAAGAAGAAGTAGAGGAGGGGAAGATGGCAGAAGAGTAAGACGCGGAGATCACCTTCCTCCCCACAGATACATCAGAAATTCATGTACACGTGTAACAACTCCTACAGAACACCTACTGAATGCTGACAGAAGACCTCAGACCCCCCAAAAGACAAGAAACTTCCCACATACCTGGGTAGGGCAAAAGAAAAAAAGAATAAACAGAGACAAAAGGATAGGGACGGGACCTGCACCAGTGGAGGGAGCTGTGAAGGCGGAAAGGTTTCCACACACTAGGAAGCCCCTTCGTGGGCGGAGACTGCGGGTGGCGGAGAGGGGAAGCTTCGGAGCCGCGGAGGAGAGCACAGCAACAGGGGTGCGGAGGGCAAAGCGGAGAGATTCCCGCACAGAGGATCGGTGCCGACCGGCACTCACCAGCCCGAGAGGCTTGTCTGCTCACCCGCCAGGGCGGGCGAGGCTGGGAGCTGAGGCTCGCGCTCCGGTTGGAGCCCAGGGAGAGGACTGGGGCTGGCGGCGTGAACACAGCCTGCAGGGGTTAGTGCACCACGGCTAGCCGGGAGGGAGTCCGTGGAAAAGTCTGGACCTGCCGAAGAGACAAGAGACTTTTTCTTCCCTCTTTGTTTCCTGGTGTGTGAGGAGAGGGGGGATTAAGAGTGCTGCTTAAAGGAGCTCCAGAGACGGGCGCGAGGGGAGGCTAAAAGGGCGGACCCCAGAGACGGGCATGAGACGCTAAGGCTGCTGCTGCCACCACCAAGAAGCCTGTGTGCGAGCGCAGGTCACTGTCCACACCCCCTTTCCGGGGAGCCTGTGCAGCTCGCCACTGCCAGGGTCTCAGGATGCAGGGACAACTTCCCCGGAAGACTACATGCGCGCCTCAGGCTGGTGCAACGTCACGGCAGCCTCTGCCACCGCAGGCTCGCCCCGCACTCTGTACCCTCCCTCCCCGCGGCCTAAGTGAGCCAGAGCCCCCAAATCAGCGGCTCCTTTAACCCCGTCCTGTCTGAGCGAAAAACAGACGGCCTCCGGCGACCTGCATGGAGACGAGGGGCGAAATCCAAAGCTGAGCCCCGGGAGCTGTGCGAACAAAGAAGAGAAAGGGAAATCTCTCCCAGAAGCCTCAAAAGCAGCGGATTAAAGCTCCACAATCAACTTGATGTACCCTGCATCTGTGGAATACATAAATAGACAATGAATCATCCCAAATTGAGGAGGTGGACTTTGAGAGCAAGATTTATGATTTTTCCCCCTTTCCTCTTTTTGTGAGTGTGTATGTGTATGCTTCTGTGTGAGATTTTGTCTGTATAACTTTGCTTCCACCATTTGTCCTAGGGTTCTCTCCGTCCGTTTTGTTTGTTTGTTTTAATTTTTTCTTAATAATAATTTTTTATTTTAATAACTTTATTTTATTTTATCTTACTTTATTTTGTTTTACTTGATCTTCTTTCTTTGTTGCTCTCCTTCGTCCCTCCCTCCCTCCTTTCTTTCTCCCTCCCTCACTCCCTCCCTCCCTTCCTTCCTTCCTTCCTTTCTACTTTTTCCCCTTTTATTCTGAGCCTTGTGGATGAAAGGCTCTTGGTGCTGCAGCCAGGAGTCAGTGCTGTGCCTCTGAGGTGGGAGAGCCAACTTCAGGACACTGGTCCACAAGAGACCTCCCAGCTCCACATAATATCAAACAGCGAAAATATCCCAGAGATCTCCATCTCAACACCAGTACCCAGCTTCACTCAACGACCAGCAAGCTACAGTGCTGGTCACCCTATACCAAACAACTAGCAAGACAGGAACACAACCACACCCATTAGCAGAGAGGCTGCCTAAAATCATAATAAGTCCACAGACACCCCAAAACACACCACCAGATGTGGACCTGCCCACCAGAAAGACAAGATCCAGCCTTATCCACCAGAACACAGGCACTAGTCCCTTCCACCAGGAAGCCTACACAACCCACTGAACCAACCTCAGTCACTGGGGAAAGACACCAAGAACAATGGGAACTACGAACCTGCAGCCAGCAAAAAGGAGACCCCAAACACAGTAAGATAAGCAAAAGGAAAAGACAGAAAAACACACAGCAGATGAAGGAGCAAGATAAAAACCCACCAGACTTAACAAATGAAGAGGAAATAGGCCATCTATCTGAAAAAGAATTCAGAATAATGATAGCAACGATGATACAAAATCTTGGAAATAGAATAGAGAAAATGCAAGCAACATTTAACAAGGACCTAGAAGAACTAAAGATGAAACAAGCAATGATGAACAATACAATAAATGAAATGAAAAATACTCTAGATGGGATCAATAGCAGAATAACTGAGGCAGAAAAACAGATAAGTGACCTGGAAGATAAAATAGTGGAAATAACTACTGCAGAGCAGAAAAAAAAAAAAAAAAAAGAATGAAAAGAACTGAGGACAGTCGCAGAGACCTCTGGGACAACATTAAATGCACCAACATTCGAATTATAGGAGTTCCAGAAGAAGAAGAGAAAAAGAAAGGGACTGAGAAAATATCTGAAGAGATTATAGTTGAAAACTTCCCTAATATGGGAAAGGAAATAGTTAATCAAGTCCAGGAAGCACAGAGAGTCCTATACAGGATAAAAACGGGGAGAAACATGCCAAGACACATATTAATCAAACTATCAAAAATTAAACACAAAGAACAAATATTAAAAGCAGCAAGGGAAAAACAACAAATAACACACAAGGGAATCCCATAAGGTTAACAGCTGATCTTTCAGGAGAAACTCTGGAAGTCAGAAGGGACTGGCAGGACATATTTAAAGTGATGAAGGAGAAAACCCTGCAACCAAGATTACTCTACCCAGCAAGGATCTAATTCAGGTTTGATGGAGAAATTAAAACCTTTACAGACAAGTAAAAGCTGAGAGAGTTCAGCACCACCAAACCAGCTTTACAACAAATGCTAAAGGAACTTCTCTAGGCAAGAAACACAACAGAAGGAAAAGACCTACAATAACGAACCCAAAACAATTAAGAAAATGGGCATAGGAACATACATATTGATAACTACCTTAAATGTAAAGGGACTAAATGCTCCCACCAAAAGACACAGATTGGCTGAATGGATACAAAACAAGACCCATATATATGCTGTCTACAAGAGACCCACTTCAGACCTAGGGACACACAGACTGAAAGTGAGGGGATGGAAAAAGATATTCCATGCAAATGAAAACCAAAAGAATGCTGGAGTAGCAATTCTCATATTAGAGAAAATAGACTTTAAAATAAAGACTATTAGAAGAGACAAAAAAGGACACTACATAATGATCAAGGGATCAATCCAAGAAGAAGATATAACAATTGTAAATATTTATGCACCCAACATAGAAGCACTTCAATACATAAGGCAAATGCTAACAGCCATAGAAGGGGAAATCCACGGTAACACATTCATAGTAGGGGACTTTAACACCCGACTTTCACCAACACACAGATCATCCAAAATGAAAATAAATAAGGAAACACAAGCTTTAAATGATACATTAAACAAGATGGACTTAATTGATATTTATAGGACATTCCATCCAAAAACAACAGAATACACATTTTTCTCAAGTGTTCATGGAACATTCTCCAGGATAGATCATATCTTGGGTCACAAATCAAGCCTTGGTAAATTTAAGAAAATTGAAATTGTATCAAGTATCTTTTCCGACCACAACGCTGTGAGACTAGATATCAATTACAGGAAAAGATCTGTAAAAAATACAAACACATGGAGGCTAAACAATACACTACTTAATAACGAAGTGATCACTGAAGAAATCAAAGAGGAAATAAAAAAATACCTAGAAACAAATCACAATGGAAACACGACGACCCAAAACCTATGGGATGCAGCAAAAGCAGTTTTAAGAGGGAAGTTTACAGCAATACAATCACACTTTAAGAAACAGGAAACATCTCGAATAAACAACCTGACCTTGCATATAAAGCAATTAGAGAAAGAAGAACAAAAACCCCCAAAGTTAGCAGAAGGAAAGGAATCATAAAAATCAGATCAGAAATAAATGAAAAAGAAATGAAGGAAATGATAGCAAAGACCAATAAAACTAAAAGCTGGTTCTTTGAGAAGATAAACAAAATAGACAAACCATTAGCCAGACTCATCAAGAAAAAAAGGGAGAAGACTCAAAGCAACAGAATTAGACATGAAAAAGGAGAAATAACAACTGACACTGCAGAAATACAAAGGATCATGAGAGATTACTACAAGCAACTCTATGCCAATAAAATGGACAACCTGGAAGAAATGGATAAATTCTTAGAAATGCACAACCTGCCAAGACTGAATCAGGAAGAAATAGAAAATATGAACAGAACAATCACAAGCACTGAAATTGAAACTGTGATTAAAAATCTTCCAACAAACAAAAGCCCAGGACCAGATGGCTTCACAGGTGAATTCTATCAAATATTTAGAGAAGAGCTAACACCTATCCTTCTCAAACTCTTCCAAAATATAGGAGAGGGAGGAACACTCCCAACCTCATTCTACGAGGCCACCATCACCTTGATACCAAAACCAGACAAGGATGTCACAAAGAAAGAAAACTACAGGCCAATATCACTGATGAACATAGATGCAAAAATCCTCAACAAAATACTAGCAAACAGAATCCAACACCACATTAAAAGGATCATATACCATGATCAAGTGGGGTTTATTCCAGGAATGCAAGGATTCTTCAATATATGCAAAGAAATCAACGTGATACACCATATTAACAAATTGAAGGAGAATAACCATATGATCATCTCAATAGATGCAGTGAAAGCTTTCGACAAAATTCAACACCCATTTATGATAAAAACCCTGAAGAAAGTAGGTATAGAGGGAACTTTCCTCAACATAATAAAGGCCATATCTGAAAAACCCACAGCCAACATCGTCCTCAATGGTGAAAAGCTGAAAGCATTTCCACTAAGATCAGGAACAAGACAAGGCTGCCCACTGTCATGTCTCTTTTTCAACAGAGTTTTGGAAGTTTTATCCACAGCAATCAGAGAAGAAAAGGAAATAAAAGGAATCCAAATCAGAAAAGAAGAAGTAAAGCTGTCACTGTTTGCAGATGACATGATACTATACATAGAGAATCCTAAAGATGCCAGCAGAAAACTACTAGAGCTAATCAGTGAATTTCATAAAGTTGCAGGATACAAAAGTAATGCACAGAAATCTCTGGCATTCCTATAAACCAATGATGAAAAATCTGAAAGTGAAATCAAGAAAACACTCTCATTTACCACTGCAACAAAAATAATAAAATATCTAGGAATAAACCTACCTAAGGAGACAAAAGATCTGTATGCAGAAAATTATAAGACACTGATGAAAGAAATTAAAGATGATACAAATAGATGGAGGGATATACCATGTTTTTCGATTGGAAGAATCAACATTGTGAAAATGACTCTACTACCCAAAGAAATCTACAGATTCAATGCAATCCCTATCAAACTACCACTGGCATTTTGCACAGAAGTAGAACAAAAAATTTCACCATTTGTATGGAAACACAAAAGACCTCAAATAGCCAATGCAATCTTGAGAACGAAAAACAGACCTGGAGGAATCAGGCTCCCTGACTTCAGACTATACTACAAAGCTACAGTAATCAAGATAGTATGGTACTGGCACAAAAACAGAAAGATAGATCAATGGAACAGAATAAAAATCCAGAGATAAACCCACGCACATATGGTCACCTTATCTTTGATAAAGGAGGCAGGAATGTACAGTGGAGAAAGGACAGCGTCTTCAATAAGTGGTGCTGGGAAAACTGGACAGCTACATGTTAAAGTATGAGATTAGATCACTCCCTAACACCATATGGAAAAATAAGCTCAAAATGGATTAAAGACCTAAATGTAAGGCCAGAAACTATCAAACTTTTAGAGGAAAACATAGGCAGAACACTCTATGACATAAATCACAGCAAGATCCTTTTTGACACACCTCCTAGAGAAATGGAAATACAAACAAAAATAAAGAAATGGGACCTAATGAAACTTCAAAGGTTTTGCACAGCAAAGGAAACCATAAAGAAGACCAAAAGACAACCCTCAGAATGGGAGAAAATATTTGCAAATGAAGCAACTGACAAAGGATTAATCTCCAAAATTTATAAGCAGTTCATGCAGTTCAATAACAAGAAAACAAACAACCCAATCCAAAACTGGGCAGAAGACCTAAATAGACATTTCTCCACAAAAGATATACAGACTGCCAACAAACACATGAAAGAATGCTCAACATCATTAATCATTAGAGAAATGCAAATCAAAACTACAATGAGATATCATCTCACACCAGTCAGAATGGCCATCATCAAGAAATCTAGAAACAATAAATGCTGGAGAGGGTGTGGAGAAAAGGGAACACTCTTGCACTGCTGGTGGGAATGTGAATTGATACAGCCACTATGGAGAACGGTATGGAGGTTCCTTAAAAAACTACAAATAGAATTACCATATGACCCAGCAATCCCACTACTGGGCATATACCCTGAGAAAACCATAATTCAAAAAGAGACATGTACCAAAATGTTCATTGCAGCTCTATTCACAATAGCCCGGAGCTGGAAACAACCTAAGTGTCCATCATCGGATGAATGGATAAAGAAGATGTGGCACATATATACAATGGAATATTACTCAGCCATAAAAAGAAACGAAACTGAGCTATTTGTAATGAGGTGGATAGACCTAGAGTCTGTCATACAGAGTGAAGTTAGTCAGAAAGAGAAAGACAAATACCGTATGCTAACACATATATACGGAATTTTAAAAAAAAAATGTCATGAAGAACCTAGGGGCAAAACGGGAATGAAGACGCAGACCTACTTGAGAATGGACTTGAGGATATGGGGAGGGGGAAGGGTGGGCTGTGACAAGGCGAAAGAGAGGCATGGACGTGTATACACTACCAAACGTAAGGTAGATAGATAGTGGGAAGCAGCCGCAGAGCACAGGGAGATCAGCTCGGTGCTTTGTGACCGCCTGGAGGGGTGGGATGGGGAGGGTGGGAGGGAGGGAGATGCATGAGGGAAGGGATGTGGGAACAGATGTATATGTATGACTGATTCACTTTGTTATAAAGCAGAAACTAATTAAAAAAATAAATAAATAAACTTTAAAAAAAAAATGGAAAAAAAAAAAAAAAAAGAAATCTAGAAACAATAAATGCTGGAGAGGGTGTGGAGAAAAGGGAACACTCTTGCCCTGCTGGTGGGAATGTGGATTGGTACAGCCACTATGGAGAACAGTATGGAGGTTCCTTAAAAAACTAAAAATAGAACTACCATATGACCCAGCAATCCCACTACTAGGCATATACCCTGAGAAAACCATAATTCAAAAAGAGACATGTACCAAAATGTTCATTGCAGCTCTATTCACAATAGCCTGGAGCTGGAAACAACCTAAGTGTCCATCATCGGATGAATGGATAAAGAAGATGTGGCACATATATACAATGGAATATTACTCAGCCATAAAAAGAAATGAAATTGAGCTATTTGTAGTGAGGTGGATAGACCTAGAGTCTGTCATACAGAGTGAAGTAAGTCAGAAAGAGAAAGACAAATACTGTATGCTAACACATATATGGAAATTAAGAAAAAAAAGTGTCATGAAGAACCTAGGTGTACGAGAGGAATAAAGACACAGACCTACTAGAGAATGGACTTGAGGACATGGGGAGAGGGAAGGGTAAGCTGTGACAAAGCGAGAGACAGGCATGGACATATATACACTACCAAACGTAAAATAGATAGCTAGTGGGAAGCAGCCGCATAGCACAGAGATATCAGCTCAGTGCTTTGTGACCACCTAGAGGGGTGCGATAGGGAGGGTGGGAGGGAGGGAGACACAAGAGGGAAGAGATGGGAACATATGTATATGTATAACTGATTCACTTTGTTATAGGGCAGAAACTAACACACCATTGTAAAGCAATTATACTTCAATAAAGATGTAAAAAAAAAAAAAAGAAGTAAAACTGTCACTGTTTGCAGATGACATGATACTACACATAGAGAATCCTAAAGATGCTACCAGAAAACTACTAGAGCTAATCAATGAATTTGGTATTCCTATACACTAATGATGAAAAATCTGAAAGAGAAATTAAGGAAACACTCCCATTTACCACTGCAACAGAAAGAATAAAATACCTAGGAATAAACCTACCTAAGGAGACAAAAGTATGTAGAACACTTTAAGATCGTGATGAAAGAAATTAAAGATGATAGAAACAGATGGAGAGATATATCATGTTCTTGGATTGGAAGAGTCAAAACTGTGAAAATGACTATACTACCCAAAGCAATCTACAGATTCCACGCAATCCCTATCAAACTACCAATGGCATTTTTCACAGAACTAGAATAAAAAATTTCACAATTTGTATGGAAACACAGAAACAAATTGCCAAATAGCCAAAGCAATCTTGAGAAAGAAAAATAGAGCTGAAGGAATCAGCCTCCCTGACTTCAGACTATACTACAAAGCTACAGTAATGAAGACAGTATTATATAGATCAGTGGAACAGAAAAACAGATCAGTGGAACAGGATAGAAAGTGCAGAGATAACCCCCCACACATACGGTCACCTTATCTTTGATGAAGGAGGCAACAATATACAATGGAGAAAAGACAGCCTCTTCAATAAGTGGTGCTGGGAAAACTGGACAGCTACATGTATAAAAGTGAAATTAGAGCACTTCCTAACACCATTCACAAAAATAAACTCAAAATGGATTAGAGATCTAAATGTAAGGCAAGATACTATAAAACTCTTAGAGGAAAACACAGGGAGAACACTCTTTGACATAAATCACAGCAAGATCCTTTTTGACCCACCTCCTAGAGAAATGGAAATAAAAATAAAAATAAACAAATGGGACCTAAGGAAAGTTAAAAGCTTTTGCACAGCAAAGGAAACCATACACAAGATGAAAAAAGAACCCTCAGAATGGGAGAAAATATTTGTCAACAAAGCCACTGACAAAGGATTAATCTCAAAATACACAAGCAGCTCATGCAGCTCAATATCAAAAAAGCAAACAACCCAATCCAAAAATGGGCAGACGACCTAAATAGACGTTTCTTCAAAGAAGATATACAGATTGCTAACAAACACATTAATGGATGCTCAACATTACTAATCATTAGAGAAATGCAAATCAAAACTACAATGAGGTATCACCTCACACCAATCAGAATGGCCATCATCAAAAAATGTACAAACAATATATGCTGGAGAGGGTGTGCAGAAAAGGAAACCCTCTTCCACTGTTGATGGAAATGTAAATTGATACAGCCACTATGGAGAACAGTATGGAGGTTCCTTAAAAAACTAAAAATAGAATTACCATACGACCCAGCATTCCCACTACTGGGCATATACCCTGAGAAAACCATAATTCAAACAGAGTCATGTACCACAGTGTTCACTGCAGCTCTATTTACAATAGCCAGGACACGGAAGCAACCTAAGTGTGCACCGACAGATGAATGGATAAAGAAGATGTGGCACATATATATAATGGAATATTACTCAGCCATAAAAAGAACAAAATTGAGTTAGTTATAGGGAGGTGGATGGACCTAGAGTCTGTCATACAGAGTGAAGTAAGTCAGAAAGAGAAACACAAATACCGTATGCTAACACATATATATGGGATCTAAGAAAGAAAAAATAATTGTTCTGATGAACCTAGGGGCAGGACAGGAATAAAGACACAGACGTAGAGACTGGACTTGAGGACAGGGGGAGGGGAAGGGTAAGCTGAGACGAAGTGAGAAAGTGGCACGGACATTACCAAATGTAAAACAGATAGCTAGTGGGAAGCAGCTGCATGGCCCAGGGAGATCAGCTCGGTGCTTTGTGACCACCCAGAGGGGTGGGATAGGGAGGGTGGGAGGGAGATGCAAGAGGGAGGGGATATGGGGATATATGTATACATATAGCTGATCACTTTGTTATACAGCAGAAACTAACACAACATTGTAAAGCGTTTATACTCCAATAAAGATGCTAAAAAATTAAAAATAAATAAAAATAAAATAACTTCAGTAACTTTTCTTCTGGTATTTGAAAAGTTTTTCCCACCTTTCAATGCCATATATATTCACAAACACATATGTATGTGGTTATACGGACATATAAACACCCACACTTAGATATATTAATCATTAATATTCTTAGTGTTTCCTAGTTTCTGTACAAGTGTTATTTTTTAAATCTCCCTACTTTTTCAAAGATCAGGGAACAGGCCTAGCAGTGGTCTTCAAATTTCAGCAAATCATCTGAATTATCTGGAGAGCCTGTTTAAAAACAGATTCCTGAACCTCACTCTCTAAGAGGTTCTGATTTAATAAGTGGGATGAAGGGCCTGAGAATCTGCATGTCTAACAAGCTTATGTGATGTTCAAGCTGCTGGTTTATAGACCACACTTTGAACAGCAATGGCTTAGGAAAATTAAATGGTTTTTCTAATATTCAGGCAGAAGTCTTATTGGCCTTTCTAAAGTCTGAGCCCATAGCCACTAATTTATACTGTCTTCACTTGAAAAGACATCTGAAAAATCTGTTCAGTGCACAGGAGCATGGCAGTCAGGAAGCATTATGGTCAACTGATGAACCAACATTGCCTCACTTCCTTCTTCCTTCCTGGAATTTGGGTGCTGATCTGTGATCTGGGGCATGTACACACTACAGGTGAATCCAGACATGTGAGGAACACACACTGCAAAGTAGACTTTCTTCTCCCCTTATACTCTGTCAACAATCGGAGAGTTTTATTTTCCCCTTTAGGGTTGATTGGCCTCTAAACCAGGAACATTTTTATGACCAAGTCCTTTAAAACTTTCTCCACTGAATTTATATTTTAAGTACTCAGCATCTAGGTGAATATTCCTGACAGAACACAGGCATTCTCAATTAAAGATCAACGCTCTCAGGGCTTCCCTGGTGGCGCAGTGGTTAGGAGTCCGCCTGCCGATGCAGGGAACACGGGTTCGTGCCCCGGTCTGGGAAGATCCCACATGCCACGGAGCGGTTAGGCCCGTGAGCCATGGCCGCTGGGCCTGCGCGTCCGGAGCCTGTGCTCCGTAATGGGAGAGGCCACAACAGTGAGAGGCCCGCATATAGCAAAAAAAAAAAAAAAAAAAAAAAGATCAGCGCTCTCAAAGCAAAGAACTCAGTCATCAAAGTCCCAACCCAAACCCCTAAACTTCTGTAGGGTTTTAGGACAAGCAGAGAAGAGCTTTTGTAGCTTTCCTCTCCAACAGATCAAGGATGTGTAGGCAGAGAAAGGCACTGCAGCGATACATCTATTATGTAGAATGTTTACACTTGGTGCAAGGACTCAAAAAAGGTACACTGTAGGTCTTTTTGTTCCTGATTGTTAAATTACCTATTTAGCCTTTGAAACCATGTTAATGGAAAATCAATCCATAAATAGTATATATACCTAAACTGCTTTAAAGATGCCCTTTGATTCCAAGAGTGAAAAATAATTTATCTCCTTTACAAAAAATAAAAATAAAAATTCCCTGATTAAAAGGCAGAGAAAAGTCTGTTTGAAATGCCACACTCATATTTTCAGCAGTCTGTCAGCACTCTGTCAGAGGTACTAGGAGCTACGTGAACATGAGAGCTCAATGCATGGGCACTGGAGGCTTTTCCAAAAACCACATACAAAGTATGTGTGCTTCATCCTCATAGGAAGGCCTATTCATGATCAACTAAAAGTATATACCACACTTATTCCAGCAGTGAGAACTTCAGAGATACAATAAAAGCAAGCCTGTGACTATAACTCATTTGACTTTCATCAGCTCTGGACCTCCACCGTGTACACATGATAACATATAGGAGGTCTATGGTGCCACAAGAAGGGACCCAGGCCAACACCTTAGCTACCTTGCTCTCCCAGTTGCCAAAAGCCTTTGGATTACGAGTGGGTTTTTTCTGTTTGTTTGTTTTTTAAGGGAATTAAAATGACAGCAAATGAGCTGTCAATTGAATTGTCAGAGACATTCTCCATGTTCTCTTGGACATGCCCTGTGGTCCTAGGTTATTAAACCATATTTCTCCAGTGCTTTTAACCAGCAACATACACAATCCCACTATTCTACACAATAGGTGAACACAGACTTAAATTCTAGTAAGTCTGGTAAAGAGTCTGGCTCCTAACCCTTCCTTGCTACACAACCTTAGAAAACCTTTCTACTTATCTCTCTTCTGGTTTCCCAGAACAGAAGTATCTATTCCAGATGGTTGTTATCAGTCGTACTTGTGACTTCTTTTTTCAAACCTTATAGCACAATGCCTGACTCACAACAACCATGAGTGGTAGTTTCTGGAGGATTCTCTCTCTCCTCCCTCCATCTGTCCCTCTCTCCCCACCACCCTCCACATATACAGATCATATATATACATCATATATATATGATCTACATAACATATATATGATGTGTATATACATGTATACACACACACAGAGAGAGAGAACAATTACACACCACTCAACAAATTGTGTGTGTGTATATATATATATATATATACACAAATAATACATATGCATGTAAGTATGTGTGTACATATATACACTACACACATACAGAATGATTATCATTGTAACCAGAAAACAAATGGGACCTCTTGACTCAACTTAGAAGAGTCTAACCCCAGCCTAGGTATGTATCCAAAAGATATATAAAGACAACCCCCCAAAAAACCTTAAGATATAATATAACGTTTTGCCAAACGTTTCCTGTGGATGTAGAAAATGGAAATATACAGTGTATTACACGCACCACTTTACTTATCTCTCGACCTGAAGTCTTATCACATAGGCACAACCTCAATTTCTCTTTTCTTTCTATCAGAGACACCTGCACAAATGTCTCCTCATCCTTAGGCTGACTCTCCTCTGGTCACCTCTATTACTGAGGTGGTACACTGAGGTGTCTCTATTACTGAGACAGTGCAGCCCTCAGTTTCTTCCATTGTATTTTTATCCATCTCACCACATCCAACAAGCTGGTAACAGAAGAGCAGATCATTGCTTAAAAGGAGAAAGGGAAAACGGAAAGAGAAAAAGAAAAGAGCAGATGAGGAGAACAGAAGGCAAAATGTATTTGCCTTCAAAAAAGATAAAGTCACAAGTCCATACCTTAGCAGTCCTAATCTTCTCGAATCTTGAACACAAAGTTCAGAGCAACATTGGGGTTCAGAGAATCTGCTCAGGCCACCACCAAAGGGATGGTTTTCTTCACCTCCACGTGAGTTACAGGACAGCCTTCTCCAAGCCCCTGAGGATGGAGGTTTCTTCCAGATCTACAAAATCACAAGTGAAAGAAGATATTCAAAACAATAACAACAACAAACATACAACAATGATATTAGATTCCAGATCATTTGCTTTGAGGAAATTAAATAAAAGACACATTGTATTCTGACTGGCATGAAATGCATAGTACTTGAATGGATTTAGTCTTGATCATACAGAATCATACAAGATCAGAAAAGGTCATAGTATATCAAGGCTGGAAGTTTTCTGAAGACAAGACTAGCCAAATTTGCTCATTTAACATATAGGGAAACTAACGATCAGAGAGGAAACATCATTTTCTGGTGGTGATTCATTACCTGTGGCATATTTCAACCATTGAAGCAAGCAAATCTTAGTAAACACAAGCAAGGTACTTAACCCTGTGGTCGATATGATAATGAGACAAGGGGACAATACATCACTTCATCTTGAAATCCTTGGCTTCTGAGATGCCGAATTTGCCTATTATTAAGAGGGCCAGTCCCTGTTGGCTATGTCTGTTAGATCTGCTCAGTCTCCCAATGTGCAACATAAGAGCATCCTGGGACTCAACCCTGGGCCTCCTGTCCAAGCACACTCGCCCACCAGGGGGCATCTTCCAGTTCCGTGGCTTAAGATACTGTTATACATTCACAACTCTGAAATGTATCTCCAGGCCCAGATACTTCCTTGAACTCCAGATTCCCCTATTGACGGACTATCCAAAAATTCTACTTAGAATCCTAATAGATATGTCAGATATTGTATGCCCAAACTGAAGTCATAATTCTATCACCCTTTGGAAGACAAGAAAGGTCCACACTCTTCTCAGTCAGTGGCAATATCATTCACCCGTTTGTCAGCCCCAAACCCTTCCAGTCAACTTTGACTCCTCTCTCATACACACCCCATGTCCTCCACGACATCAGCAAATTCCCGTGGCTTTATCTTCAGAATAAATCCAGCAGCTGATCACCCTTGCCACCCCCTTCACACCGCCACCCTGACCCAAGGCAGCATTATGGACCTACAGGGCTGCACAGCAGGTGTGCTCAAACCACGGCTGTCACTCTCAAATGGATCCTTGAGTAAGAGAGTGACTGACACTCCCCTGCTCAAAAACCTTCCACCGCACTAAGAGTCAAAGTCATCACAAAGTCATCACTGTTATCACTGTCTTTCTCCCACTTATCCCAGTTATTCATCTCCAGCCATGCTGGTCTCCAATCGCTTCCTCCAACCTTCCTGTAACTCTGCTTGAGACTTAGGCTTTCATAGTTCCCTTCACCTGGAGTGTTCTTTTTCCCCTATTTCATATCTTTGTTTCAATGGTACCTTTTCAGTGAGGCCTCTTGTAATCACCTTATTTAAAACTCTAGGGCTTCCTTGGTGGCGCAGTGGTTGAGAATCTGCCTGTTAATGCAGGGGACACGGGTTCGAGCCCAGGCCTGGGAGAATCCCACATGCCACGAAGCAACTAGGTCTGTGAGCCACAACTACTGAGCCTGCACGTCTGGAGCCTGTGCTCCACAACAAGAGAGGCCGTGATAGTGAGAGGCCCATGCACCGCGATGAAGAGTGGCCCCTGCTTGCCACAACTAGAGAAAGCCCTCGCACAGAAACAAAGACCCAACACAGCAAAAATAAATTAATTAATTAATAAAACTCCTTAAAAAAAAAACCAGAAAACAAAACCAAAAAAACCCCTCTAAAACCTGAGCGCATCTCCTCATTCCCCCTTCTCTGTTTAAAACTTGCAAAAGACTTTCTGATATACTATATGGTTTATACTTGTTTACTACCTGCCTTCCCCAATAAAACATAAGCTCCATACTGGCAAGGAATTTAATCTCCAGCATCCTTTTATATCTTCCAGCACTTCCCCCACAGCCTGGCACAAAGGAGGAGCTCACTATTATTGTTGAATGAATGAATGAACAAACAGGAAGGTTAAGTAAACCTTCTCAAGGTCACTCAGATGACAAGTGGCTCCAGCTAGATCTGAACCAAAAGGATTCTGTCTCCAGTGGACTTGATGCTACGTAACTGTGACTACGCCAATGCCTTCCGGTGCTGGTGTTAGAAATAGATTCGGTAGCGTCTGACATGTATTATTACAGGTATTTGTGGATTAAGCAGATGAAATGCCCAAAATTATTTCTAGAAACACCTGAAGAGTACATGCTGCATGCACTGGGATGAAGCTGCTTACATCCTAATTCTGCAATTTCACTGTAACTTTCTCCCTTTCTCAGTCTCCCCTGCCCTTTCCTCCAAGACTTTCTCTCTTGTCCCTCCCTAAAATCTAAGTCCCTGCCTTACTTGAGGAAATATGAGGACATGGATCCAAGGTCAGACAAAGAAATGTGAAGATTTGTGTTTAGGGAAAAGGTGTGGGGCAGGAATCAAAGAACTCTGGATCTGAGTCTAATTGGTCGCCAATTCACCTTGTGCTTTTAGGGTGATCCCTTTACCTCCCTAAGAGTCCGTTGCTCACTGGGCAAAACTACATGGCGTACAGAGATTTTCCAACTTTAAAAAATGATTATTTTCCTTTTTGATTAATAAAAGGCTCCCTTATTCTGAAAAGTCTAAGATTGGTTAGGAAATAGAGTATAGCATTTAAGAACGAGGCTTTGGGATAATCAGAGAACTCATCTCCTGGTTCCACCAGAATGAAACCCTGACTAAGAAATTCAAACTCTCTAAGGATCATATTTTTATATAAAAGTGAGATGATAGAAATACCCATCCCCTTAGAATGTTTATGAAAATGAAACAGGGTAACATAGATAAATCATTCATTACTGTGTATGACATAAGTACTCAATAAAAGGTTGTTGCTCTTAATGTTTTATTTTTATGGTTGCAGGCTTACATACTGAACATTTCATGATTTTATCTACCTGTTATCTCACTGCCCCTCAGAGTTTGAGTCTTTCCTGCCTTGATCACATGAAGTTGCTTTTGTGGCCCTTGATGTGACTTTGGACAGCTTTCTCTGGACTATCCTCAGGCTCAGGTGGATATCGTTATTCCAACTGCCCTCACCGTCTGGGGGCAGATGACAGAATTTTGTAACATGAGAAACTCAAGTTTTCTGGTTCGCTTCGTGTCCCCTTGCTGATGCCTAGTAATTTGACGATCAACTTGGCCCTAGTATTATAAAGGGCTGATAGTCATCCAGCCCCAGTCTACAATTATTTCTGCATTCCAAAGCCAAGAAACACAACTCTGAAAGCAAACAATGCTATAATTCAGCACAATGATATATGGAGTTATGAAAGAAATTGTGCTGAGTGCTTTGAGAATTCAAGTCTCCAGTCTATCCAAATGCAACTTTCTTTCTTTCTTCCTAACTGATATTAAGAAACTGTCTATGTTTGGGGGGTAACAACATAAAAATATGTCACCTACCTTTCAGATTTCATTATACCACAACCTAATAAAAAGTTAAGGTACTGAAGGGAAAAGTTACTTACATTCCATTCTAAGTCGTTTAAGTGCTTGCTCGGAAATGCATTTATTAACAAATATTTATTGAGTGCACAATATTTGCCATCATTTTGTTAAGGACTGGAGATTTGGTAGAGAATATTAAAGACTTTACTGCTACCCTCGTAAAGTTTTCACTCCGGCAGCTTTTCTTTGTCTTTTGCAATTTCCTAACTTCTGCCCAGATGCGGTAAGACATGGCAGCCCTCTACAAAGTTGATGATTCACCGACATAGTGAAGTGTACTGATATAAGGAGCCTAATTTCTGCTTGATATATAGAGAGAATTCTATAATTCTTGGTTTTCTTAGGAGACAATGTCATTTCCTTAGTTTGCTCTCCACTCCTCACCCAACACACCCCTCTTCTGAATTGATCCTGGTTTATTTAGCTCCTTCAACAAAGAAACAAAAATTGTTCACCAAGGGTTTCCCTGGTGGTGCAGTGGTTGAGAGTCCGCCTGCCGATGCAGGGGACACGGGTTCATGCCCTGGTCCGGGAAGATCCCACATGCCGCGGAGCGGCTGGGCCCGTGAGCCATGGTCGCTAAGCCTGCGTGTCCGGAGCCTGTGCTCCGCAACGGGAGAGGCCACAGCAGTGAGAGGCCAGCGTACCGCAAAAAAAAAAAAAAAAAAAAAAAAAATTGTTCACCAAATCCACAAGTACACAATTCATTAACAAGATGCTACGTGGGTGGTAGGGTATACAGGGCACTGAGCTCAGAAGACACAGCTTCAGAAATTAGCTTTTTTGAAATCTTTGGAAACTGTGGTGGAATTAATGCTGTTATATGGCAAAAATAAACTGAGAAAGTATATATACTGGAAATATGGTCAAAGGGAAAAATGTCAAGATAGAACAACATGCATCTTAAATCACCAATGTCTGCATGGTTAGAACACGAATCATAGAGGCAGGTGGCATGTTTGCCTGTCGGGCAGCCTTGAACGCTTCAGGGAATATCTCATTTTTCAAGAGGTATCAATTAGTAGCTGTTCTGGTGGCAGAGTGGGAACAACACCTAATGGTTGGGCGTGCATTAAAAATGACTACTTTGAGTACAGAATACACATGGGCATCGATCCACAAATGCACCCAAACACACTCCTAAGAGAGGCAGGCAACCAGAGAGGGTAGGGCCAGGGAAAGCAGGAGGGGGACATAAGGGTACTGACAACTCTAAAATGGATCTTGATTAAGACTTCTGAGCGGAAGGGTGCCAGGAGAAGAGATGAATTATGAATTTAAATCTACCTACACCAGCAGGGTTGGGTACTGCTGGAAATCAGAGAAGCAATGCTGCAGACACTTACCTTTCCAAGAGAACTGTGATTATACATACACCACACACACATCCAAGGCTGTGCCTCACATACCCACACACAGCATTCTCGTTGCCAGCAATGCTTTGCAATATGTACCTTACTTCCATTTGCATATAAGGAAGTTGGCATTTGGATTAAGCAATTCGCTTGAAATCACTCAACTAGAAAGGGACAGGATTCAAATTCAGAACAAACCCTGATGCTTAGTGGTACTCCCCAAGCATGCTGACAATCACACTCGATTCTTTCCTAGATTTTCTTTCCAATTAAACCTAGTTCTGACACTTGGAAATGCCCCATTTTGAACCCTAAAGGAAGAATGCAGTCTCCTAAGAATGTAACTGTGAAAAATGGCCCAGCTCAGTCTCTGCCGAGGACAGCAAAGGCACACATACAGGAGAGGGCACGTTTCTTCCAAAGTCAGAGGAGGCCACACCACATACTGGAACAGTTGCTTCCTGAGCAGCAGAGATAGGGGACCAAATCAATTTGTAAAATATTAATTATATTTTCTACCAGTTGATGTTATTGAAACAGTGTCGGGCCCATGCAATGTAATATACTTAGGGGATCTAGGTGCTCCCGTGTAACTGTAATCACCCCTTGCTGGCTACGTATTGAAGACCTTGCCTGCTATTCATCCGTAGTTTGGACACCAAACAATAAAACTGCTAGGGAATAGCAAAATAAAATCTGTTTCCTGGATTTTAAGGACTATAGAACACATCGAGTGACCTTTAGGTACCTGATCTCTTACCAGTGCATTAGCACCTCACCTCCTTACCTGGTCAGCCTTTTAAATTGAATGGTGAAACCAAAAGTAGTCTGAAGAAAAGTCATTAAACATTATCATGGAATTTTAGGGAATTTCTTGGCTTCGGGGCTAACTGCTGGTCTGTATTCTTCTTTGCTAGTTAATAAAATATTTATCTCCAACTTCATAAAGTGGGTCAAACACTGATGGTTTGTAGGTAGTAACAGTAGTGGCTCACAAGATGTACTTCTTAATAGTTAGTGTTCATAGAAGACATTATGCCCACCCTCACCCCTCTCCATTGGCACCTGCCCACTAGCCCTCCAAGTCTGACATTTGCTTTTTCAGATATCTAGAAATACAGGTCTCCCTTTGCTTTAGGAAATAGGTCTTTGGTGCCGGAGAAGTCATCTTTGTTCCCAGTCTAAGAGCAAGTATACATATAAAATCCCTAAATACATCCACTCTTTGCGTGATTCACCTATTCAGTCACAACTACCCATAAACTTCCACACATGCCTGTGGACCAACATCCCACTTAGATACTAACAAAATTTACAGTGGCAGCATGCTACCCCACATGACCTCAAATCCAAACAGTGGGTGTTCTGTGCTGCCTTAAACCCGGATAATAGCTGAGTTCATCACACCCTCCTTATATGTTAGCCTGGAGATACAACTGGACCACATGCTTAGATGGATCAATGATAAAATTACCAGGGGCCATTTTAAGAGGCCCCTGGTAATTTAATAAGCTTTCTGTATATCTCCAGATAGTAACACAATAAAGAAAAGTATTAAAAAGCATTGCCTCAACCCCAGAACACTGGCCTCTGACCTCCTATTCTTGGTCACACACATGTTAGATCCACTGTATTACAGCACCGTGAACACCATGGAAGGCTGCTCAGCAAAAACCTGTACAAGGAGGCTGTCAACCAGGACACAGTTTTGCCTTGATACAATCAACTCCAAAGGTGATACTGTATTAGATCCCTGCTCAGGTTTGTTTCCTGGCTCAGCTACATACTATCTGTATCTTTGGACTTATTTAACCTCTCAGTGCTTCATCTGCAAGACAAATCACAATACCTACCTCAAAGGGTTCTTTGTGAGGAGTAATTTTAACACACTAATGCTCTATTTGAATTAATACAAGGTATGTACCTTATTAATTCATGGTGCTATGAATTTTATTACATAAAATAATACCTCGATCATCATCCCTTAAAAGGATTTTGGGATAGTAAAAAATAGTAATATGTGTGACAATACATTTATGTCTTGCCTACTGGACCAAGTCGTTGAGAACATGAACTCCATTGTGTGTGTTGTTTATTTCTCTTAGGCACAGAGTAAGAATGCAATATAGAGTCAATGCATAGACATATCCATCTGTGGACATAAATTAATCATTTATGACACTCTTTGCTGGCTGATTTCCAAACAAAGCTACACCATTTCTTTGCTACCACTGTGGTGGTCAAAAGGAAAGCCTGGACTAGGGAATGACCAGGTCTTCTCCCACGCAAATGTGTTGGGTAAACCCAAATAATCTGCGAATAAGAGAGGGGGAATTACAGCCCAACACCCATCCTATTAATGAAAGAACAATTTTTTACCATCATTATTGGTAATCAACAAGAAGAGTCCCAGTGATATTATTTATTGAGCTTGTATGTGCCAGCACTGTGCTGAGCTTGTATTTGCTCATGAAATACTCCCAATAAACGAATGAGATAATGTTATTAGGATTCCCATATTGCGTATGGGGAAGATGATGGCTCAGAGTATTAAAGTAACTTGTGCAGCATCACAGAGTGTTGACTGGAACCTTTGAGAGTCTGATTTTTCCAGTTTGTTATTTATATTCTTACACTGCTTATGTAATTTTCTTAGGGGTAATCTTTTCATTTCATAAGAGCAAAGAGTTAATATTCCTAATATGTAAAGATCTTCCGAAGAGAGAAAAGAAAAGCACTAATAATTGTCTAGAAAAATAGGCAGGGGATATCAATAGGAAATTTAAAGAAAGTTAAATGCAAATAGCCTATGAACTCAGCAACACTCATAAAAGAAATGCCAATTATAGATGGGAAAATTAGAACATCAATGAGAATAATAACTTCAAAGGAATAAAACACTTCAGGTATATTTAAACCTATGAATTTATAGTGATACTAAGAAAAAAAAAAGACCCCATGGGTCACAAGTGGAGGGTAAAAGAGAACCCAATCAATATTTTGAAAATGGCAAATAGAAGAAAATCATGCTTTTGTCCTGCCTTTCCTTGTGACCTATAATCAAATACCGATAAAAAGAAATGTCCACTTGTAGCAAAAATAAAAACAAAATTACAAAATATGAATACCAACATTTCATAAGCCCTAATGAAATAGTAGATATCGGTAATAATTATCAGTGGCTGCTACGGTCACAAAAGAAAGAAATTTTACATGCCTCGTGATGGAAGCACATAGTCTCACTTGTGAAGTAGTCTAGCCAAAAACAGAAAAATCTGAATTCGATCTGCTAGCTTATGGGAAATATGGGTGACTACAAACTTTGCTATACACATCACAGGGACACAATCAAGAACATCCATACTGTGGGACTGTCTACGGGACAAACAGCCCTATTGTCATCAACAAGTAAAGGGCAAGGAAAATAAAGGAGAGTGATGAGGAACCTATGGATTAAGAAGCTTAGGAGACATGCAAGTCAATTCTAAAGGATGGAACTTATTTGGATCTTGATTTACAAACTTTATTTAGATTTATTTTTTACAAAGAAAAAATAAAATCAGTCATTTTAAGTGACTAGATATTTGATAATGCTAAATAACCATGAATATCTTCAGTGTAATAATGGTATCGCCCTATTTATAAAAAGGATGTCACCTTTTAGCAATGAATACTGAAATATTTAGAGATGAATACAAAGAAGAGAATTGGAGAGGGCCACAGGGATCAGCCAATTAAATCATATTATTTTGCAGATGAGAGGAGAGTGGCTTGTGACAGAGAAGTGGGTGGGGTCCGGTGGCTAATAAGAACCCAGGTCTCGGGGCTTCCCTGGTGGCGCAGTGGTTGAGAATCCGCCTGCCGATGCAGGGGATACGGGTTCGTGCCCCGGTCTGGGAAGATCCCACGTGCCACGGAGCGGCTGGGCCCGTGAGCCATGGCCGCTGAGCCTGCGCGTCCGGAGCCTGTGCTCCGCAACGAGAGAGGCCCGCGTACCCGCCAAAAAAAAAAAGAACCCGGGTCTCTAATGCTCAGTTCCCATAATTCAAGACCAAGCCACACCATGTGGCATCTTAAATACTTCTATGATCCTGGTAAAACTACAACTTGCCTTGTATCTAGTATCAGAAAACTGGTAAGAATATATAGGACATAGGAAGAGTTGTGCCTCGTGTGAGGGAGCTTGAGATGGGTAGGAGGAGTTTATTTTTAGATAGACTTTATTATAGCAGTTTTAGGTTGACAGCAAAATTGAAGAGAAGGTATAGAGAGTGCCCATACATGCCCTGCCCCACACATGCACAGCCACCTCCACCATCAACATCCTGCACCACAGTGGTATAATGGTTACAACTGATGAACCTACATTGACACGTCAAAATCACCCGAAGTCCATAGTGTACCTTAGGGTTCACTCTTGAAGTTGTACATTTTATGGACTTTGACAAATGTATCCACTATAATAGTATCATACAGAATGGTTTCCTGCCCTAGAAATCCCCTGTTCTCTATCTATTCATCCCTCCCTCACACCACCCCCTGGCAACCACTGATCTTTTTGCTTTTTCCGTAAGTTTTCCTTTTCCAGAATGTCATATAGTTGGATTCATACAGTATGTAGCCTTTTCAAGTTGGCTTCTGTCAGTTAGAAATATGCATTTAAGTTTTTTCCATGTCTTCTTATGGCTTGATAGCTCGTTTCTTTTCAGCACTAAGTAATAGTACATTGTCTGGATGTACCATACTTTATTGATCCAGTCACCTACTAAAGGGCATCTTGGTTGCTTCCAAGTTTGGGCAGTTATGAATAAATCTGCTGTAAACATCTGCGTGCAGGTTTTCAAGCGAACTTAAGCTTTCAACTCCTTTGGACAAATGCCAAGGAGGAGCACGATGGATGGCAGGATCGTAAGACAAGAGTGTATTTAGTAAGAAGCTGCCAAACTGTCTTCAAATGGGTTTAACAAATCAGCTCCTCAAGTGAAAATCATACATATCCAATGTTATTCTAAAAATATCTTAGAAAGGCAGCACGTTGAGGCTGAAATGACAGATTTCAAAAGCCTCTAAGCTGTAAGTTCTGTGAGGGAAGGGAATTTTTTAGTAGGTCACTGTATTCCCAATAGTACTCCTAGTACCTAGAACAGTGATGGTACATAATAAGTTCTCATAAAATGTTTGTTAAATGAATAGATAAATCCAAAGGAAAAAGATATTTCTTTCAGTTTTATAGCATACAGTTGTTTGTTTAGTTAAACAAGTGAAGTGAAGACTCATCTTAGGGGCCTGGTAGTGTGAAAGATAAGTATTTTTAAACAATGGATTATCACTCAGATCAAGTCTTCAACCTATAAGAGATGTGAAAGTCTGGAACAGACAGAGAAAAAAGCAGAATGAAGCCTTGCCTCATACTCTGGGGCACGTGCTCATTGCATGAAATGGGAGACAGAATCTTCTGCATTATTTAAATAGTTCTCTCTTCACTTGACATGCAAGTACAGTTGAACTTACGTAAATTAAATGCACATAAGCTGAGGCTCCACTATAATTGCAAAACCACTGCATTGGAAATATGTTTTCATTGAAATCACATTAGAAACCAGAAAGATTAAATTAGATTTAGAAACATATTTGGCCCCATCAAGAAATAGATTACGGGGACTTCCCTGGTGGGACAGCGGTTAAGAATCGCCTGCCAATGCAGGGGACACGGGTTCGAGCCCTGGTCCAGGAAGATCCCACAGGCCGTGGAGCAACTAAGCCCATGCGCCACAACTACTGAGCCTGCGCTCTAGAGCCCGCGAGCCACAACTACTGAGCCCACGCGCCACAACTACTGGAGCCTGCGCACTTAGAGCCCGTGCTCTGCAACAAGTGGAGCCACCGCAATAAGAAGCACTGCAACGAAGACCCAACCCAGCCAAAAATAAAATAAATAAATTTTTTAAAAAAAGAAAAAAGAAATAGATTACAGAAAGTTTATAAAACAATACAGATACACATCATAGGCCAGTAAAGTACCTGGCTAGGAAACGAAACAGCCTCGTTACCTAAACCAGGGAAGGAAAGATGTCATCTAACTTCAAAACCATGACTATGGAATCAATCAAACCTTTGAATGAAGCCCCTGCTCTTCAAATTTAAGCAATTCACCTACTCATCTGGCCTCAGTTTCCCATGATATAAAAGAGGTACAATAATACCTATGGGTACTGAAAGGAGAAAAACTATATGTGACAGGTCTAGCACACTGCTTTTCGATTTTCAAAACAAAATCACAAAAAAACCATAGTAACAAGTCCTTAAATCTAATATGAAGTTCTGGGAAATACAGGTTTGCTGATCCTAAGCCTTCCCAAACACAGTACTTCCCACCACAGCACAAGCTAAGCTACTATTTAATATTTATTAAGAATCCACGGAGCCCTATGAATTACATAAACATGCCTTAGATGGCTGGCTATTATCTTTCCCTCACCCTTCTTCCCAGGCAAATGTGAAGCTAAATTAGTCACTTATCATAAGGTTCTCTGAAAACATTAGAGTCTAAGGAAATGCCTGATAATAGTTCTTAGCCATCTGGCACCAAGTGCTGCTCACAAACTGACATGAACCATTTGGTAAAAATCAAAAAAAGTCTATCTTAATTTTACATTTCACTTACTGAAGGTTCTAAGTTGAGAAATTTCTAAGAGGAGAAAATGGTTTATTAAAAAGGAAAACAAATGGTTAAATCCTTGAACTCATCTGCAATCTCATAGGAAAGCTTAAAGAAATTTCTACCTCTAGCGTCCAGTTTTAATTAATAAACTTAAGGCAAATTATACACTTTACCCATCCACGCATGCATCCAGGTGTATACACACATAATACACACTTTGTAAAGGATAAAATGTGGTTGCTTTCCTTTCTACGTCCTTTCACAGGAATAGCAACACATCAACTTGCTAAGAAACAAGCAAAACTGCCACCAAGAAGCTTACCTACAAAGCTTACCTACAATGCCTCTCACGTGAAAGGAGATCTCTCCATCTACCATGAGCCACTCACCTCTTCCAGACTAAGCCACTAAAAACAGTTCTCACTTGCCTGATGATAACAGACTGCTACCTGGTGTCTAATCAATTCATCTCTGGCTGACCTCAAGCCATTCTCTACCCTATAGTATGAATGAGCTTCTCAAGATAAACCATTTCTATTACTCAGCCTAAAATTTTTCAAAGACTTCCCACTGCCCTTAGGAAAAAATACCAAATCCTTACCATGGTTTAGAAGATTTTCTGAGACCTGACCCTTATTTCACCAGTCTCATCTTGGATCATACACTTCCACCTACTCAATGTGCACCAGCCATACTGGCCACCTTCCCTTTACTGTGAAGCGCCATGTTCCTTCTGGCCTCGGGGTCTTAAGCATATTGGAAATACAAAGTATGATCTTTACCCCACAAACCCTCAGAAAGAGATTTTGTGGATGACTTGGAGTCTCCTCTTTTTTCTCATTCATGCGCAAGTTGGGTTCACTGGTCCAGGAATGTTCCAGATGTTCCATGGATATTAACTCCCTTCCTTTAACGGTGGAAATATATCCTCTTTGCTGGGATCATATTTTCTAATACTTTTTTCTCATTTAAATTTTCTCTCTCTCATTCTGCCCCCACCACCCACCCAAAATCTCAGGACTCTTCACAATATATTTATCCTCACCCCATATACAAGCTGGCAACCTGGATGCTTAACTCACTTCTCAAGCAGAGCTGGAATCAATTGAGCCCCTCTCCTGGAGTAGTTAGAAGAACATTACTTATCTTTCAATGATTTTATGACAAGTTCCAGCTTCTGAAAATTACTGGATATTACTCTAAAAATAAAACATTACTGATAATTATCCCTTAGAATGGAACAAATCATTATAATAAGTTGAAAAGTTATCTTGGATATGGAGGAGAGAGTACTTATTTGAAAAAGAATTGCCAATGTATATGAAAAAAAGCTCATTTCAGAGAGGAAATAGGAGAACAAGAAACTGCTTCATGCTTTCTGAAATTCATTATGCTGATGCTAATAACCAACCCAATGGTGTACAGTCTCCCAGAACCCTGGGAAAGAATTACACAAAGTGTGCTGTAACGAACAGACATTATAGGTGAGGGAAAAGTATTTTCTTAATTCTTGTTGGAGGTGATATTTCGGAATTTTTTTGGATAGGAACTGAGACAAATAAGTTAACGTGGAAATATGGCCATTATATACAATTGCAAGGGAAGAAATAAAATAAAGCCTTATAGAAGTCTGTGAATAGGAAAAAGGAAGTATCAATCAAAGTAATAATACAATCAAAGTCCCATTCATATGCATTGACTCATTTCTTCTTCTTAACTAGCTTATTAGGAAGGTTCTATTATAATCTCCACTTCACAAGTGGGGAAAACACACAACTTACCCAAAGTAGCAGTGCTGGATTTGAATCAAGGTGATTAGGCTCTAGAAGCCACCCTCATAACCATGGCACTGAACTGCTTCTCATGTCTTAAATCAGACAAAAAGGGATATGTTCAATATTACATTGTGCCACTGACCCCCGCAAAACCCTGGAGTTAGTAGCTCCAGATAATGCAGAAATAGACACACACAATGTTGTGTAAAGAGGAAAACTAAATCTTAGAGATCTGACTTGCACCAAATGATGCAAGATCTCCTAGTTCCTAATCCATAGGCATTCCCCCAAACCAAGGTTCCCCACTTGGAGTGCCTTTGAAACATGTGTCACTGTGTTGACAATAAGTCAGACAGTGGGTGATAAATGATTTAGTAGAGTAAATATAGGCCCTGTGGGTTATCAGGGAGGGATAACCTTCACCTGGGGTATTAGAGAAAGAGGGGCTGCCATCTGAGGTTGAAGAGTATATAGCTGAATAAAGCATAAGAAGAGAGAAAGAGATGTGAGGATACTTCTAGGCAGAAAACACTACATAGGAGAGCCTGGAAGAGAGAATGCTATGTTTTCAAGGAACTTAAGGAAGTCTCATATGGATCCATATGAATGGATGAGATATATGTTTTTAGGATGGAACATTATAAGCAATCACAATGGAAAATCAACTGGGATGAGACCACACAGAGCTGTGCAAGCTACATGAAAGAGTTAAACAGATAAAGCTATTTTTAGACTTAAGGAGAGAGCAGGACTTCTAGCTGGCATGGCTCCCCTCTACCCTCCCAGTCCACTTGCCTACGTACCACCCCCACTAGAGAGAAATCAGAGAAGAACTAAACAAAACTGAATGACTGAGATCTGCCCAGGGGCTGAAAAGAAGATGAAGCCAGAAGGTAAGACATGAAGGGAGAAGAGGGAAGAAAGCATGTGTCCAAAAAATGGAGTTTTTACTTCCCAAGAAGGCAAGCAACTACAGTGATGAGACTCCTATGAGTGATAAGATCAAAGGGTTTTCCAGCGGTATGTCGAAGCCAGCTAGCGAGAGCCACATGTTCCATTTTCAGGAATTTTGTGAGCTGGGTGTTAAATCGCTGGTAACTTGAAATCAGGCAGGTTGGGAATACTTTTTCCCTGAACACCAGCAAATGCTTTAAAATAAGGGTTTTCCTTTAGGAGAGCTGGTTACCAGTGCACTGTTGCCTATACTCACAGAGGATTTAGCATTATTATTGCTGTTATTGGAGGGAGGTAAGTAGAATAGTACAGAGGAGCCATTTTTGAAGTTTCCCATTTCTCCATGTGCTCTTCATGCATTGGAAAAGGTAACACAAACCCAAAGTAAAGTGTGGTGCATTTTAAGGGCTTCTGTGTTGACTTGTCTCACTCTCAGTGAAGCTAAATACTGAACATGATCAACCCTCGTATCCATGAGTTTCTATCCATGTTTGTAGCTATAAGGCTTTACAAAATTTATTGAATGACAGCATTACCTTTGCTTAAGAAAGGCAGTAAGGCTTGGTAGAAATTCCATCTATGGATCTCAGCACTGCCAAAGATCCCATCAATGGCCTCAATATCCTTAAAGTAAGTAGATTAGGAGTTTTACAAGGCTGTTCCAAAGACAGAAAAGAACATACCATAAAGATATATTCCAGACAGTATATGAAAAGTAAATACCTAAGAACTTTCATTATTATTATTTATAATTGATCACATTTATTGAATGCTTGCTATATGTGTAAGGCATCCAATCACATAAAAAACTACACTTGGGGGCTTCCCTGGTGGTGCAGTGGTTGGGGGTCCGCCTGCCGATGCGGGGGACGCGGGTTCATGCTGCAGAGTGGCTGGGCCTGTGGGCCATAGCCGCTGGGCCTGCGCGTCCGGAGCCTGTGCTCCTCGGCGGGAGAGGCTGCAGTGGTGAGGGGCCCGCGTACCGCAAAAAAAAAACCCAAAAAACAAAAAATAAAAAACTACACTTGGTTACAAGTATTATCCCCATTTTACAGTTGAGAAAATTCAGCCTTAAAAGTTAAATAGCTTGTCCAAGGTTGTATTATTATTAAGAGACAAGAGTTCTCAGTCACTGAATCCATAGCAAAACTCTTAAAACCTACAATAAGTGCCTCACAAAGATATTTTAACATTATTAGATAATGTTATGGGATGCAGAGTACAAAGTAATTAAGTTACAATTTTGAAAATTAACATTATTAAAATGAAACATGTGGCCTACAATACACCCGCTTACCAAATTAGACAACATTCTTCATACTTTTTACAAGCTATATAATGTGTCTGTGTCAACTGAAGCTAATGGCCTACTTTCTTACACCTTGTACATTTCTAGCCCAATCAGTTGAGTGGTACACATACCAAGAGGCAACTATGTTTGTTCCCAAACCTGTTTATCTCAGTTATTCTTGCTTACAAAAGTGCTTGTTTCTACAATAGTATAAACACCATGTATATCAAAAAAAATATGTGGAAAAACTGGAATTGCTGTTTTCATAGAGAGTAAGTTGAAAAATACTGGTGCAAGGAATTCCCTGGCAGTCCAGTGGTTAGGACTCTGCGCTTTCACTGCCAAGGGCATGGGTTCAATCCATGGTCTGGGAACTAAGGTCCTGCAAGCCACATGGTGCGGCCACGAAGACAAAGAAAAAGAAAAGAGAGGAAGGAGTGAAAGGAAGGAAGGAAGGAAGGGAGGCAGGCAGGAAGGCAGGAAACGTAGGAAGGCAGGAAGGCATAAAAATAGTGGTGCGAATACCACTATAATATGGCAGAAAATATTAACTTGCACAAAAGACACATCCATAATCCATAAAGTGGAATAGGGACTGAGAGTGGGCATAACAGAGGCAAAGGTTAACTACTTTTGGTGGACTTGAGGTTACGTGGAAGACAGAGTGCTTCATGGAAGAGGGGGTAATTGGCTTAACTTTGAAGAATGACTACATTTTGGAAACTGGATATTACACAAATTTAAATCAATATGACCAAATAGGGACCAATGGTAGAATCTAATTTAGAAGCATATTTTAACAGAGAACTACTGAATTGGAACAGAATAATAAAGTGAGAACTGCCAGTCTTGGCAACTCATTATTCAGAGGTTTCAAACTGAAACCATGGATGGGCTGCTAGGGGTTCCATGGACTCCTTTCACTTTGTGAAAAATGTGTTGTTATTAGCATTTTCCCTAAGGAGAAGGGCCTACAGCTTCTAATACAAAAAGAGATTTAGAACCACTGGCCATAAGTCTTATTCCAAAGTGAACTGATAGGCTAATGAGGTAGCTACTGCCTGTCTCCTAGAATGATAAGTATTCTAAGTTAGTTGTAATTGCCAGCTTTATTTGCTTTTAAGTATTCATAACAGACATCACAAGTAATGGGCAGTGACTTTGAAAAGACAAAAAATAATTCTGGGCAGAAAAACGAAGTGGGGTGATCATATATCTCAGAAAAACTCCCAATTCTATGTAGTCCAACAAGAACCCTTTATTCAGAGTAAGTCTCTTCACCTTAAGATACTGGATACAGGGCTTCCCTGGTGGCGCAGTGGTTGAGAGTCCGCCTGCTGATGCAGGGGACACGGGTTCGTGCCCCGGTCCGGGAGGATCCCACATGCCGCAGAGCGGCTGGGCCTGTGAGCCATGGCTGCTGAGCCTGCGCGTCCGGAGCCTGTACTCCGCAACGGGAGAGGCCACAGCAGTGAGAGGCCCACACACCGAAAAAAAAAAAAAAAAAAAAAAAAAAAGAAAGATATTGGATACACTAAGATAATGCATTAGTAAAGACTGAACAAATTAAAGAAAAATGCCAAAATATTGTGTTTTCATGTATTCAACATCACTAAAAGGGGGATTCACTTTATAGACATGTCAGTGGGCAAGAAACAGAAGCAGCAGTATCTGTCCCCAAAACGGGATTTATGGGATACATGTGTCCCTTCTAATATGTTCCAGAATTGTAATACTTTTAGTAGTGCTTATCTAAGTGGTGAACAGTTTAATATGGATCATTAGTCAGTGCACGTTTAATTACATACCAGTATTTCTCAAAGATTAAAAATGTCTGTAGTTCAATTATTCCCACATAGGAGGTCCCATTTTCTACTCATTCAGTTTGGAACAATGTAGTCACAAAATGTATTGTTTTAGATTAAAATCTGTTTGATAGTGCTCCACAGAGCTGATTTCAAAGAGGAAGAAAATACACCTGTTTCACATCTCAGGGAGAATACTAGCTACTGCTTTATACCTTTCTGCATTCATTTTGATTCTAGAGAACAGCCATGCCCCCCTCGGCCCATTTTCTCCATCACCACTTTCACACAATCTCAATTTTCACACAGCTAGCCTTTCAAGTCCAAGTCACGAGAAATGGCTAAGCTTTCATTTCAATGATCTCAACTCTGGTTTTGAGGTCCTGTCCCTACACATAAGCAGATCATCTTCAGAGATTTGGATCAGTGCATGTAGTTACCAGCACAATTACATTCTGATGAAATCCTATGTGATCCTTCACAAGGAGAGATCATCCCTCAGGAAGAGAAGAAGAAATGATAGTGTTTAGGTTCTGAATTTAAGGTAGAAGACCCAGAAAAACAATTTAAAATATATAAGTGCTGCTCAGAATAATTTACTTGATTACACATACTGCAAGTATTTTCTTTCATGTTTTTGTAATGAACCTGACCATGAAAAAACAAATTTATGTCTGTCATCTGTGTCATTTTGAGCCGAGCTCATTTGGTGCGGAAAACCTACAGTTTAATTGCTTGATTTAAATTTCGCTATTAGAATGCGTACTGAAACACTACTCTTTTAATTATGTTAATTTATAACTGAAAAGCTAAATTTACAAAGGCAATAACATTAATTATTTACATGCCCATTAAAGCTGAATATATATTACAAAGCTAATTGGTTTCATAACTCTGCCAAAAAATTAAAAACAAGTTTGTTCACTGATTTATATTAGAAAGGTGCACATTTTCTCAGCAGGTTACTTGTTTTTTATTGTATTACATGAAAATGTGTAAAATACTTTCTCTATCTGTACAATATTCCACATTACTTCTTCCTTCCTGGGTTAAAATGCATTTTAAAAAGAGAAGGATTAGGGCTTCCCTGGTGGTGCAGTAGTTAGGAATCCTCCTGCCAATGCAGGGTGCACGGGTTCGATCCCTGGTCCAGGAGGATCCCACATGCTGTGGAGCAGCTAAGCCCGTGTGCCTAGAGCCCGTGCTCTGCAACAAGAGAAGCCACTGCAATGTGCACCATAACAAAGAGTAGCCCCCGCTCGCTGCAGCTAGAGAAAGCCCATGCGCAGCAATGAAGACCCAATGCAGCCAAAAATAAATAAATTAATTAATTAATTTTAAAAAAGGAAGGATTAGAGTCGGCTAACATTTATTTAATGTTTATTCTGTATCATAGTTATAGGCATTATCTCATTTAATCTCAGAACTGAATAAAACATGAATCAGCATTATCTCCTTTTTAAAGATGAAGAAACCAACGTTCAGAAAGATTAAAAAATTTGCCAAGCCACGGAGCAAAACAATCAAATCCAGGACTTGCTCTGGAAAGAACCAAGACGTTACCATTTATGCCTTACTATTTTATAATAATACCTGTTATTCACAGCAAATTGGACACTTGATGACTCAATACAATTCTTTAAAAAGAAGACTTGCTTCAATGTAAAAATCAAATTCTTCAATGAAAAATTTATTCATAACTAGATTTAGATATTGGCATAAAAATAACCACAGAACACAATCAAAAGCACAGAAGTCACTGATGAGTGTGTATTCCAGTGACATAAAACCAGAATAATACAAGGAAAAAGTCCAGCCAGTACACTTGAACCTTGTCTCTGAAATGGGATTCAATATTAGGCAGATTCCTCTTAGACTGCAACTGAACAAGGGGGCTTACAAATTAAAGATTATACTACCCATGCTACTACCCTCTTGGGCATATTGTGAAGACCAGATGTGAAACTGAGATAAGAAAGAGCTATGAAAATGATCAAGCATTATGCAAATCCAAGTTAGTACAATTAGTATAAGACTGATTTGCACCTAAAGAATTCCCATGGAATTTACTTTGAGTTTTCATGCAGACTACAATTTAGCTGTATTCTCATGTAACGTGAAAGGCTTATAAAAGTTCTCTAATACGGAGTAAGTTTAACCAGTATCTTGTCCAGAGAAAAACTCCATTAATTTGTGACCTAACGAGGGATGACGAGCAAACAGTCTTTAATTAATACTCAATAATGCATTATAAAATAAGAATGCCTTCAAAAGGGCTTGGGTCATTGTATTTGTTAATATTTTAAGCAAGTGTTTTTATACACAGGAAAAAAATCAAAATATTAAGCATGTATTTATGCACACACACTTTAAATAACAGAATTAAATTGTTAATGGTTATAAAGCAATTAGGGCCATATTAATATGTAATGAAAAGCGAGTCTGTGCATTTTCTAAGAGAGATTTAAATTATTCTGTGAATGTCTACAAGTCTTCTGGAAAGTAAAACAATATTCCACCTTAGCTGATTCCCTGAAACATTTCCAAATGGGCTGGATGATCTTAGAGATTTTCTACAGTAATTTCAAACCTAATATATCATCATAAATTTATCTTCTAAGACTGCCGTGGAATACTTCATATTTCATTCATTATGATTGAGTTTTGCTGAGGGCTGGGGTCTAAAACCATCAGATTAGGTTTAAATTACACTTTGGTTCTTTTTTATTCAACATTAAAGCAATGTTATATTATTTGTCTATGAAAAGACAGAGGCTATTTCTACACAGGAGAAAGAGACCATATAGATTTTTATATCCCTTCCATCACTAAAATGAAAACATTTAATTTTTTATTGTGTTAAACTAACACATAAAGACATGAATCAATGTGTCCAGCATTTACTTAGGGCCTGCTAAGTATTAAAAGGATTTTCAAACTCTGAGATTACAAACGAAACAGTTCTCTGTAATGTCAAAATAACTTTCCACCACCCACAGCAGAATAATATTATTCAGCACCAGAACTGGTCATGACATCCTATGGACCAATCTTTCATTTTCATTTATGGAGTCTGGGATAGAAGTGGAGGCTTACACATTACTTTCTATCCAACTTGGCTAATTATTCTGACATCATGGGAAACTAGATTTGTAGTAGCAGTCAGACCTTGAGATTTATCTAGAAGTAGCTAAAATTTACCAAATCTAGAGAATCCAATCTAATTAAGGAAACTTTTATACTGATTACTATTAGGAATTGCACACAAACCTTATAATAAATTAAAGCAATAGATATGGGCATTGGATGAACTAATAATCCACATTTTGCTTGGTAAAACTTGTTGAGCACTGTTGGAAAAATTACATTTAATCCAACATAGTTTTTTCTTTTTTGAACTATAAATGTTTAAAAGAGAAGACTGTGATAGAGGGGAAAAAATTAAACATATACAATAGTGGGCTCTCACTCAGTTCCTGAAAGAAATGTTATTTAAAAGCTTATGTATTACTCCGTATAAACTATAACTGCTTTATGAAAAAGAAATAAAACAAATGGTCTGTTTTATTAGACAAAGCACCAGCATTGCAGGGGACCACAGAATTGGATGTAATACTGCTGAGCAAACAAACATCAACATTATTTTACATGTGTGACTTCTGAAAAATGTCTCAGAAACTGCTAGAATCTGGATATATATATCGGCAGGCTTGAGTCACCAAACATCTCACAACATGTAGAACAATCTCACCAAAAAAAGACATTTAGACAACAGCCTCCTCAAGTTAGGAAAAATCAAAAACTATGAAAGAATTCTTCTAAAATATTGACAAATTCCAGGCAATCAACTAAACCATGCCCTTTCCAACATATCACACATTCTCTCACATGAAAGAACAATCCAGAAATCTTTATTTGCATCTGGAGAGCAAATTCATCACTGGATGGAGTTATAACAGCGTAGTCAATGCAAGTTGGGGTAAATTGGAGGGTAAACATTTTGATATATTAGCAACATTCTAAGTTTCTTCTACCTTAGGCTACCAAGGAAAGACACTCAACATTTTTTTTTTAATTTTGGCCACAGAAATTTTTTTCAAAGAAACTATTTCTGGAACATTTATTCCACAAATAGTTATTGAACATGGGCTAGGACTGTTCAAAGCCCTAGTAGTAACAGAGCTATGAATATGATGAAGAGAACTAAAAATTCTGTGAGGTTATAAGCTCTCATTGCTTACACTATAGGTAACACCAACTCATACACACACTTTTTTTTATACAGAGAGAGAAAGACGCAGAGAGAGAGACTGAGAAAGAAAAAGAGAAAGTTGGAGGCACCGTAGTGGATAGATCATACTGTACATTTGTAGAAACTGTAACTTAATGAAAGAATTTATGGTTCTACTCTAAGATTATGTTTGAATCTTTTTTATCCATTACATTTTCTATCTGATTTTCAAAACGTCTCTAAAATATAGGACTTTACACTTTGAATTTCAGCTACAAGCTACAATGTCTTTCGGTAAATGCGCCAAAGAAGGAGTCAAACTGGTAAAAAATACTGCTATGCAATTTAAGTAATTAAAGTACATTTACTGAAATGGCACAATGGTAGACTTACTTTCATTTTCAAATATAAAAGATACAGACATTTATAAGTAACTGAAAGGAGAAATAAGGATTCATCAAAGGAGAACTTCTCGGGCTTCCCTGGTGGCGCAGTGGTTGGGGGTCCGCCTGCCGATGCGGGGGGCGCGGGTTCGTGCCGCAGTCCGGGAGGATCCCGCATGCCACGGAGCAGCTGGGCCCGTGAGCCTTGGCCGCTGGGCCTGCGCATCCGGGGCCTGTGCTCCGCGGCGGCAGGGGCCTCAGCGGTGAGAGGCCCGCGTACCGCAAAAAAAACAACAAAAAAGGAGAACTTCTCTAGTTCAGGAAAAGGTACATTCCTATACTCTGTACATCACCTCTGTGCTAAAACAAGATTCCCTCCTCCAGACCCACAGCCTTCCCTAGCTTCCAACATATTCCTGTTCCATTCATGGCACAGCTGTGAGGTAAGACCTACACAAAATTAGAGATTTTACTGTAAGGACATATAAAGATTTCATCCTGTGTGCCTTATACTGACTACCTGGAAATGAAGCATGCTGCATCATAGCAAAATGTCCAGCTTAAGCCTCAAGGGGCCCATCTATCATCATTTTTCTGAATGCAATTAGATTTCCAGTGTTTTGCCTCTAAAATCAAGGTAGACTGTGGCAGTCCTTGCCCTATCTACTAGTGTACACATCACTTTGAAAAAAACAAAAGTATTTAAAGAATTTCTTGAAAAAAATCTCAATTCCCAGCAGAGCCCATCTTTCTATCACCCCTCCCTTATAGGTTGCTCAATAAATATGATAAATAAATATCATTTTTGTAATAGGAAAAATGAAGAGGCTAAATAATTAGATACCAGAATAATCGTTATTCTTGGATTTCTGATGACAAGACGAAGAGATTCTATGAGATATACAGATGCCTAATGCTACCTATTTATGGTAAAGAAATAAATTTAAAAATACAAACATTCACATATACACATACTAGAGACATCATATAATGATTAATGTTTTGACAATCCCAGGACATAACACTATAAAAAACCAAATGTCTTTTCATGCTTTTTCTGTTTTAAGCCAATTCTATTCTTTGTTGGCTTCCTAAGGCATTAAAACAATAAGTATCTTTTCTTTGGTTCTAGAATGGTCAGCACGCTAACTAAGTTGTCCCATTACTTAACGTAGGAACACTCTCATGTAAACAAATTCGCAAAAAGAATTGTTGTTTTAGATTCTCCCCCCCCATTTATTTGCCATTATTCTGCAGTACTATGTTAATGCATCATTTGTAGATTGTTTTGCTTCAATACAGGGCTATGCAGATTAGAGGCAAGTGGAGAATACACACATACATGGAATAGGCCATATGTAAATGTACTGTGATACAGAAGTAATATTCTTATGAAAATCTTTACCACATAGAAAAGTATAAAGTAAAAATTGACAACTTTTCCACTGTACATACTAATATAAAAAACAGGTGGGTGTATTAGTTATCTATTGCTATATAACAAATGACTACGAACTTAGTGGTTTAAAAACAACACACTTTCATTATCTCACAATTGTAATTGGGCAGAGATCTAGGCACAGGTCAACTGGGTTCCTCTGTTTAATCATCTTTTACAAGACTATAATGTAATTAAGACGTTGGTCAGGGTTGGGGTCTCATCTGAAATTTAACTGAGTTAATAATCCACTTCCAAGCTCTTGTGGTTATTGGCAGGATTCAGTTTCTCACAGGCTATTTGAGTTCCTTCCCATGTGCATCTCTACATAGAGCAGTTTGCTTTATCAAAGCCATCAAAGGGCAATCAATAGAGAAAGTCTGCTAGCAAGACAAAAGTAACAATTTCTTGTATCTTAATCATAGCGGGGACATTCCATTGTCTTAGACATATACTGTTGGTTAGAAGCAGGTCACTAGGCCAGCCCATACCTAAGGGGTGGGAATTATAAACACGATGTAGGATCATTAGGGGCTGTCTTAGATCTTAGTGGATATATAAAAAAATGTGGAAGTTCATTTTCTATACGCACTTTGGCAACTCTGTTTTATTCACTTACTATATCATGGTCATCTTCCTATTCCAGTACAGAAAGATTTACTTTTTTCTTTTAAATAGTCATATACTATTTATTTCATATATTTAATTAGTTTCCTATGCCATATCTTTTCAAACCTCTTCATTTTTCCTTGGCTTTTCATCTCCAGCCCCTAGAAAATGGAGATAGTCTAATACCTTTAGATTACAGAAGATTAGTTCTAGCCGGAAACTTAAAAGGGTTGATATTACTATTTCAACTTACTAATGATTCAGAAGACACATATAGTGTGGCTCCAAACATCACAAAAAGGTACAAACATTTGGCAAGTTTAATTTCTTTAAAAGTTTTATGGGAGTGACAAAAGCAGCAGGAAAGAGATAAGAGAGTCAGTGATTCCACAAATCTACTTTATGTAATTCTAGCATACATTTTTTAAAACTTTAGGGCTTCCCTGGTGGCACAGTGGTTGAGAGTCTGCCTGCCGATGCAGGGGACACAGGTTCCTGCCCCGGTCTGGGGAGATCCCACATGCTGTGGAGCGGCTAGGCCCATGAGTCATGGCCGCTAAGCCTGCACGTCCAGAGCCTATGCTCCACAACGGGAGAGGCTACAGCAGTGAGAGGCCCGCGTACCACACACACACAAAAAAAAACTTTAGGAAAATGAGGAGGAAACCACCCATTCCTCTTGGGGAAGTGATGGCATATCTTGTTCCTTCTAAGAATTTTAGATTTTACATAACACAGAATGTAGATAGCGTTCTACCCATGTGATGAAGGCAGTTGTTAATCTGGTAAAATGATAAATAGGCTCAAGAGGCCCCGTTTGCCCATCACCATACATAAAAATGTCTAATTATAAGCCTGATACTGACACCATAAGTGTTCTTAATTTCTTCTGTAAAGGTTCTTACTAATAACTGCGAGTCCAGACTATATTAGGTACTAGCAAAGGGCTGGATGACAAGATGAGTTATAATAAAAAAATATCCATGTGTGAGATATGGAGAAATATATAGATGAAAAGTCTGGCACACCAACAATTAAACAATAAAAAACTATAGTACACATTTCTGGTTAGGACAGGATGGCAAAGATCCATTTCTACATTCTCCATTCATTCTAAGCGTAGCTAGAAACCCTGGAAATGGTATGAGACACAACCGAAGGAGAATCTCAATACATGTAGAGAAAGCTTTCCACAAAATTCAACACCCATTTATGATAAAAACCCTCCAGAAATTAGGCACAGAGGGAACTTATCGCAACATAATAAAGGCCATATATGACAAACCCACAGCCAACATCGTGCTCAGTGGTGAAAAACTGAAACCATTTCCATTAAGATCAAGAACAAGACAAGACTGCCTGCTCTCACCACTATTATTCAACATAGTTTGGGAAGTTTTAGTGACAGCAATCACAGAAGAAAAAGAAAAAAAAAAGGAATCCAAATTGGAAAAGAAGAAGTAAAGTTGTCACTGTTTGCAGATGACATGATACTATACATAGAGAATCCTAAAGATGCTACCAGAAAACTGCTAGAGCTAATCAATGAATTTGGTAAAGTAGCAGGATACAAAATTAATGCACAGAAATCTCTTGCATTCCTATACACTAATGATGAAAAATCTGAAAGTGAAATTAAGAAAACACTCCCATTTACCATGGCAACAAAAAGACTAAAATACCTAGGAATACACCTACCTAAGGAGACAAAAGACCTGTATGCAGAAAATTAAAAGACACTGATGAAAGAAATTAAAGATGATACAAATAGATGGAGAGATACACCATGTTCTTGGATTGAAAGAATCAACATTGTGAAAATGACTATACGACCCAAAGCAATCTACAGATTCCATGCAATCCCTATCAAACGACCACTGGCATTTTTCACAGAACTAGAACAAAAAATTTCACCATTTGTATGGAAACACAAAAGACCCTGAATAGCCAAAGCAATCTTGAGAAAGAAAAAACGGAGGTGGAGGAATCAGACTCCCTGACTTCATACTATACTACAAAGCTACAGTAATCAAGACAGTATGGTACTGGCACAATAACAGAAATATAGATCAATGGAACAGGATAGAAAGTGCAGAGATAAACCCATACACATATGGTCACCTTATCTTTGATAAAGGAGGCAAGAATATACAATGGAGAAAAGACAGCCTCTTCAATAAGTGGTGCCGGGAAAACTGGACAGCTACATGTAAAAGAATGAAATTAGAACACTCCCTAACACCATACACAAAAATAAACTCAAAATGGATTAAAGACCTAAGTGTAAGGCCAGACACTATCAAACGTTTAGAGGAAAACATAGGTAGAACACTCTATGACATAAATCACAGCAAGATCCTTTTTGATCCACCTCCTAGAGAAATGGAAATAAAGACAAAAATAAACACATGGGACCTAATGAAACTTAAAAGCTTTTGCACAGCAAAGGAAACTATAAACAAGATGAAAAGACAACCCTCAGAATGGGAGAAAATATTTGCAAATGAAGCAACTGACAAAGGCTTAATCTCCAAAATTTACAAGCAGCTCATGCAGCTCAATAACAAGAAAACAAACAATGCAATCCAAAAATGGGCAGAAGACCTAAATAGACATTTCTCCAAAGAAGATATACAGATTGCCAACAAACACATAAAAGAATGCTCAACGTCATTAATCATTAGAGAAATGCAAATCAAAACTACAATGCGATATCATCTCACACCGGTCAGAATGGTCATCATCAAAAAATCTACAAACAATAAATGCTGGAGAGGGTGTGGAGAAAAGGGAACGCTCATACACTGTTGGTGGGAATGTAAATTGATACAACCACTATGGAGAACACTATGAAGGTTCCTTAAAAGACTAAAAATAGAACTACCATATGACCCAGCAATTCCACTACTGGGCATATTTCCTGAGAAAACCATAATTCAAAAAGTGTCATGTACCACAATGTTCACTGCAGCTCTATTTACAATAGCCAGGACATGGAAGCAACCTAAGTGTCCATCGACAGATGAATGGATAAAGAAGATGTGGCACATATATACAATGGAATATTACTCAGCCATAAAAAGGAATGAAACTGAACTATCTGTAGTGAGGTGGAAGGACCTAGAGTCTGTCATACAGAGTGAAGTAAGTCAGAAAGAGAAAAACAAATACCGTATGCTAACACATATATATATGGAATCTAAAAAACAACAACAAAAAATGGTCATGAAGAACCTAGGGGCAAGACAGGAATAAAGACGCAGACCTAGTAGAAAATGGACTTGAGGACACAGGGAGGGAAAGGGTAAGTTGGGACAAAGTGAGAGAGTGGTAGTGTATGTATGGACATATATACACTACCAAATGTGAAATACATAGCTAGTCAGAAGCAGTCTCATAGCACAGGGAGATCAGCTAAGTGCTTTGTGACCAGCTAGAAGGGTGGGATAGGGAGGGTGGGAGGGAGGGAGATGCAAGAGGGAAGAGATATGGGGATATATGTATATGTATAACTGATTCATTTTGTTATAAAGCACAAACTAACACACCACTGTAAAGCAATTATAGTCCAATAAAAATGTAAAAAACCTATAGTACATATTTCTGGTTAGGACAAGATGGCATAGATCCATTTCTACACTCTCCATTCATACTAAGCATAGGTAGAAACCTTGGAAATGGTATGAGAGACAACCAAAGGAGAACTCTAATAGGTAAAAAGAAGGTGGGAAACTGGACCCCAGGATGAGAGAACAGCACAGTGGCCAGATGTTTTGTTTCCTCTTTATCCAAAGGAGGAAGGCAAGCCAAATCTGGCATTTTCAACAACTGCCAACTTGGGGGTGGAGAGGGGAGAAAGGCAGCCCAGGAAGGCTCATTCCTCCCTGGAATTGAGTGGGAGTTCTTATGACAACATGAGGTGAATCTCAAAGCAAAAAGCAAGGAGGATAAATTTGGAGCCCAGCCAGAAAAAAGCAGCCAAGGGAGGTATGGACCTGAGATCCCCTTCCTTGCAAGACATACACAGGTGGTATGAAGAGTAGGCTGGAGAGACTCCTCTCTAGCAAGCAGCCTGGTCCAGAAAACCTCTCTCCTACAGAAACAGCAGGATGGTAGTCAGAACTGGATAAAGGGAAATAATCACTGAAAGAGGGCCATATTAAGAAGCTGCTTTACTACTGTGGACCCAAGATACTCCTACCCTTCCTAAAAACGCTGGGGTAGGGGTACATGTAATGGAATACCAAAAACCTTTATCTCCCCAGGAAACAAGAAGTCTATGTAGTAAAGCAGCCTGACCTGGGGAAACTCTCTCTGTCCCAGTTGGCACTAAGAGTCGGGACACATGGGGATTCCTGTGGCACCAGATAAACCAAGCAGATCAAAACAATAACAGAAAGGATCTGAAAATTAAACTGCCATTGGAAACACAGCCCATAACATTTGACCAAGACCTACATGCCAAAACTAAACAAGGTGACTGCCTACTGAAGT
This sequence comes from Mesoplodon bidens, assembly GCF_964165515.1. Classification (NCBI taxonomy): domain Eukaryota; kingdom Metazoa; phylum Chordata; class Mammalia; order Artiodactyla; family Ziphiidae; genus Mesoplodon; species Mesoplodon bidens. The sequence continues at coordinate 134,445,443 of NC_138160.1, read as the reverse complement.
AAAAGATTTAAATAGGACCTAGATTCTGACATAATAGACAGAATGTTCAGGATAAAATAAAATATTACCCATCAAACAAGACCCAAGGAAATCAGAACTTGAATGAGGAAAGACCATCAACTGATGCTAACCCCAAGGTGAATCAGGATTGTAACTATTTGACAAAGATTTTAAAGCAGTTGTCATAAATAAGCTTCAACAATCAATTACAAATGAAAAAAACAGAATCTTAGCAAAGAAATCAACTTATAAAGCAGAACCAAATGGAAACTACAGAACTGAAAAAATACAGTAATAAAAGTGAAAAACTTTCTTCATGGGCTCAAAAGCCAAATGGAGGTAACAAAGGATTAAAAATCTGTGAACTTGAGGCCAGAGTAATAGAATTCACTGATCTTAAAAACACACAAAGAATAGACTAAATAACAACAACAATAACAAAGAACATTGCCTCAGAGACCCATAACAAAAGAGTAATGATAAAAGATCTAACATTTATATCATTTTCTTCTCCTAAAAGGAGAAGAAAAAAGGGTAGGGAGAGTATTTTTTTTAATGTAGCTCAAAACTAATCAAACCTGGTAAAAAACACAAAACTACTTATCTACAAAGCTAAGTGAATTTTTTTTTTTTTTTTTTTTTTTTTTTTTTTTTTTGCTGTACGCGGGCCTCTCACTGCTGTGGCCTCTCCCGTTGCGGAGCACAGGCTCCGGACACACAGGCTCCGCGGCCATGGCTCGCGGGCCCAGCCGCTCCGCGGCATGTGGGATCCTCCGGGATAGGGGCACGAACCCGTGTCCCCTGCATCGGCAGGCGGACTCTCAACCACTGCGCCACCAGGGAAGCCCCTAAGTGAATTTTAAACAGGGTAAACAGAGAAATCTAGAACATGACACACCATAATTAAACTTGTGTAAACTAAAAATAAAATCTTAAGAGTAGCCAGAGAGAAACATTACATGGCCAGGCCTCATAGACAGCCAGGCTGGGACCAGCCCTGACCACCAGGGCATCAGCAGCAATTGTGGCACAAACACAACAAGAGGACATACACAGCCCACACTGGAAACATACCTGGAGCACCTGCTATGGTGACCAGCAGGGACTGTGCCATTGGGCCCAACAGGACACCATCTACATAAGGACACTCTTTCAAGACTGGGAGATATAGATGACATAACTAAAACGTAGACACAAACACAGAGAATTAAGCAAAATGAAGAGACAAAGGAATACCTTCCAAACAAAAGAACAAGACAAAACTTCAGAAAATGAACTGAACAAAACAGATATAAGCAATTTACCAGATAAAGAGTTCAAAGTAATCATCCAAAAACGCTACCTGAACTCAGAAGAATCAATGAATTCAGTGAGAATTTTAACAAAGAGTTACAAAATATAAAAGAAAACCAATCAAAACTGAAGAATATAATAGCAAATAAAAAATATACTAGAGGGAATCAACAGCAAATTAGAGGATGCATAAGAACAGATCAGCAATCTGGAAGACAGGAGAGTGGAAATCAACCAAACAGAAGAACAAAAGAAAAAAAAAGAATAAAAAATAAAAAAGTGAGGCTAGCATACTAACAATTGCATTATAGGGTCCCAGATGAAGAAAAGGGAGAAAGTAGCAGAAAATCTGTTTATCTGAAAACTTTTCTAACCTGTTGAGAAATATAATATCCAAGTCCAGGAAGCACAGAGAGCTACAAACAACATGAATTTAAGAGGCCAAAACCAAGAAACATTATAATTAAAATGTCAAAAGGTAAAGGTAAAAAGAAAATCTGAAGGGCAGCAAGAGAAAAACAACTAGTTACACACAAGGGAGCCCCATAAAACTACAAGCTGATTTTTCAGCAGAAATTTTATAGGCCAGAAGGAAGTAGCACAAAATATTCAAATCACCAAAAGAAACAAAAAAATTAAAACCAAGAGTGCACTACATGTCAAGGTTATCATTTAGAATTGCAGGATATATAAAGGGTTTCCCAGATAAATAGAAGCTAAAGGAGTTCATTACCACTAAACCAGCCTTACAAGAGATATTTACTGGAATTCTTTAAATGAAAAAGTCCATAACTAGAAATAAAACAATTAGGACAGAAAGAAATCTCACTGATAAAGGCAAACATATGGTGAAAGTACTGGATCAACTAATTATAAAACTAGTATGAAGGTTAAAAGACAAAAGTAGTAAAATCGTCTATATGTAAAACACATAGTTAAGCAATATGCAAAATAAAAACATGTAAAAATATGACATTAAAACCAAAATGAGAGGAAGTAAAAATGTAATGCTAAAAATTAAGAGACAACTTAGAATGCTGTATACATATATTGTAATACAAGAAACTCATGCTAACCAGTAAACCAAAAACCTGTAACAGATACACATACAAAAAAAGAAATACAAATATAGCAGTAAATGAGGTCATCAAATCACAAGCTAAGAGAACAAGAGAAGAAGGGAACAGAGAAGAACTATAAAAACCACCAGAAAAAAACTAACAAAATGGCCACAAGTACATACTTATCAGTAATTACTTTAAATGTAAATGGACTAAATGCTCCAATAAAAATACATAGGGTGGCTAAATAGATTAAAAAACAAGACCCATATATATGCAGCTCACAAGACACTCACTTCATATCTAAAGACATACACAGACTGAAAGTGAAGAGATGGAAAAAGATACTACATACAAATGAAAACAAAAAGAAAGCAGGGGTAGCAATACTTGTATCAGACAAAATAGAATCTAAAACAAAGACTCTAACAAGAGACAAAAAGGGCATTATATAATGATAAAGGGATCAAACCAACAAGAGGATATAATGCTTGTAAATATCTGTGCACCCAACACAGGAGCAAATAAAGCAAATATTAACAGACTTAAAGGGAGAAACTGACAGCAACACAATAATAGTAGGGGTCTTTAACACCCCAATTACAATAATGGATGAATCACCCAGACAGAAAATCAGTAAAGAAACATTAGCCATAAATGAGATATTAGACCAGATGGACTTAACTGTACTCAGTATTACACCCCAAAACAGAAGAATACACATTCTTTATGAGAATGGAATATTCTCCAGGACAGATTACATATTAGGCCACAAAACAAGTCTCAAAATATTTAAAAAGACTTAAATCATATCAAACACCTTTTTTGACCACAATGGTATACAATTAGAAATCAATTACAAGTTAAAGATAAAAAACCCACAAACACGTGAAGGCTAAACAACATGCTTCTAAACAACCAGTGGGTCAATGAAGAAATCAAAGGGGAAATTTAAAAAATACACGTTGAGAAAAATAAAAATGAAATTATAATATTCCAAAAGCTATGGGACACAGAAAAGGCAGTTCTAAGAATGAAATTTATAGCGATACAGGCCTACCTCAGGAAACAAGAAAAATCTCAAATAAACAATCTAAACTTGCCCCTAAAGAAACTAGAGTAAAAGGAACAAAAGAAAACAAAGCCCAAATTTAGTAGAAGAAAGGAAATAATAAAGATTAGAGTAGAAATGAATGAAACAGACAATTTTTAAAAATATAAAAGATAGAGGAAACTATGAACTGGTTCTTTGAAAAGATAAACAAAATTGATAAATCTTTAGCCAGACCAATCAAGAAAAAAGAGAAAAAAAAAGAAAAGAAAAAAGACAAAGGGCCCAAATAAAAGAGGAAATAAATGAGAATTTACAATTAGCATCACAGAAATAAAAAGGATCATAAGACATTAACCAACAAACTGGACCACCTAGAAGAAATAAATAAATTCCTGGAAACATACAATCTTCCAAGACTGAGTCAATAAGAAACAGAAAATCTAAACAGATCAATAACTAGTAATAAAACTGAACCAGAGGTCAAAAAAATCCCCAAAAAAGTCCATGACTAGGTGGCTTCACAGGGTAATTCTACCAAATATTTAAATAAGAGTTTAATACTTATCCATCTAAAACTATTCTAAAAATTAAAGAGGAAACAATACTTCAAACTCATTCTATGAGGCCAGCATCAACCTGAAAAGAAAAGCAGACAAAGACACCACACACACAGTTATGAATTAATATCTCTGATGAGCATAGATGCAACAATTCTCAACAAAATATTAGCAAAACAAATTCAACAGTGCATTAGAAGTATCATAAATCATGATCAAGTGGGGTTTTTTTTTACCAGGAATACAAGGAAGGTTCAGTATCCAAAAATCCATCAATGTGACACATCACATTAACAAACTGAAGAATAAAAATCATATGATTATCTCAGATGCATAAAAAGCATTTGAAAAAATTCAACATCCAATTTTGATAAAAACTCTAGAAAGAGTGGACATAGAGTGAACATACTTTAACATAATAAAGGCTATATATGACAAACCGCAACTAACATAATACTCAATAGTGAAAAGCTTAAAGCTTTACCTTTAATATTGGGAACAAGACAAGAATGCCCACTCTTGCCATTTTATCATTTTACTCAACACAGTACTGGAAGTTTTAGCCACAGCCATCAGATAAGAAAAGGAGATAAAAGGCATCCAAATTGGAAAGAAAGAAGTAAAGCTGTCACTATTTGTAGATGGCATGACACCACATATGTGCATGTGTGTGTATATATATAATTATATATATATGTGTGTGTGTGTGTATGTGTGTGTGTATATATATATATATTGAACCCTAAAGACTCCAAAAAACTATTAGAATAATTGAATTTAGTAAAGTTGCAAGATACAATAAACAGAAATCTGTTGCATTTCTGTACACTACTTACAAACTATCAGAAAGATAAATAAAGAAAACAATCCCATTTACAATTGCATCCAAAAAAAACCCCAAAATACTTAGGAATAAATTTAACTAAGAAGGTGAAAGACTTATACTCTAAAAGCTATACGACAGTCATGAAAGACAGTGAATATAACACAAATAAATGGAAAGATATAGCATGCTCATGGATTGGAAGAATTACTAGTTTTAAAATGTCCAAACTACCCAAAGCAATCTACAGATTCAATGCAATCCCCATAAAAAAAAAATGGCATTTTTACACAACTAGAAAAAATAATCTAAAATTTGTTTAGAACCACACACGCATACACAAACAAAACCAAATAACCAAAGCAATATTAAGGAAGCAGAACAAAGCTGTAGGTATCATGGTCCCTGACTTCAAACTATATTACAAAGCTATAGAAATCAAAAGTGTATGGTACCGACACAAAAACAGACACATAAATAAATGGAACAGAATAGAGATCCTAGAAATAAACCCATGCTTATATGCTCAATTAATTTATGACAAAAGAGTCAAAAATATCAGTGGGGGAAAAGACAGTCTCTTCAATAAATGATCTTGGGAAAACTGGACAGCTACATGCAAAAGAATGAAACTGAACCACTTTCTTACACCATATACAAAACTTAACTCAAAATGGATTAAAAATTTAAATGTAAGACTTAAAACCTGAAACTCCTAGAAGAAGATATAGGCAGTAAACTAGCTAATGTTTTGACACTGGTCTTAGCAGTATTGTATTGGCTCTGTCTCTTCAGGCAGGGCAACAAAACAACAATAAACAAGTGTGATTACATCAGACTAAAAAGCTCTTGCACAGTGAAGAAAATCATCAACAAAAGCAAAAGGCAACATACTAAATGGGACAAAATATTTATAAATAATATATCAGATAAGGGGTTAATATCTAAAATATAAAAAGAACTCACACAACTCAATAACAAAACAATAACAACAAAATCTTATTTAAAAATGAGCAGAAAATAGAGCTACCATATGATCCAGCAATTCCACTTCTGGGCATATATCCAGAAGAAACCATAATTTGAAAAGAAACATGCACTGCAACGTTCATTGCAGCACTATTTACAATAGCCAGGACACGGAAGCAACCTAAATGTCTATCAACAGAGGAATGGATAAAGAAGATGTGGTACATATATGCAATGGAACATTACTCAGACATAAAAAAGAACAAAATAATGCCATTTGCAGCAACGTGGATGGATGTAGAGATTCTTATACTGAGTGAAGTAAGTCAGACAGAGAAAGACAAATATCATATAATATTGCTTATATGCGGAATCTAAAAAAAGGCTACAAATGAACTTATCTACAAAACCAAAACAGAGCTACAGATGCACAAAATAAACTTATGGTCACCGGGGGATAAGGGGTGGAGGGAAGGGACAAATTAGAAGATTGGGATTGACACATATACTCTACTATATTTAAAATAGATAACTAATAAGGACCTAGTGTATAGCACAGGGAACTCTACTCAATACTCTGTAATGGCCTATATGGGAAAAGAACCTAAAAAAGAGTGGATATATGTATTTGTACAACAGATTCACTTTGCTGTACACCTGAAACAAACACAACATTGTAAATCAATTATACCCCAATAAAAATTTTTTAAAAATGAGCAGAGGACCTAAATAGACATTTTTCCAAGGAACACATATAGATGGCCAACAGACACATGAAAAGATACCCAACATCATCAGATGCAAATCAAAACCACAATGAGATATCACCTCACACCTGTCAGAATTGCTATCATCAAAAAGACCACAAATAACAAGTTGGTGAGGATGTGAAGAAAAGGGAACCCTTGTGCACCCTTGGTGCACTGGTACAGCTACTATAGAAAGCGTTATAGAGGTTCCCCCCAAAATTTAAAATAAATCTACCATAAGACCCAGAAATTCCACTCCTGGGTATTTATCTGAAGAAAACAAAAACAATAATTCTAAAGACATATGCACCCTTATGTTTATTGCAGCACTGTTTACGATAGACAAGATATGGAATCAATTGATGTGTCTATCAACAGATGAATGGATAGGAATATGAGATGTGTGTGTGTGTGTTTGTGTATATATATACTTTTATGTGAATATACACATGTATGTATATATATACATGTGTATATATATGTGTGTATATGTATATACAAATATTATTCAGCCATTAAAAAGGATGAAACCTTACCATTTGCAACAACATGAATGGACCTAGAGGGTATTATGCTAAGTGAAATAAGTCACACAGAGAAAGACATATACCATACTATTTCACTTATATGTAGAATCTAAAAAAGAGACAAGTGAACAAACAAGACAAAACAAATGACTCTTAAGTATAGAGAACAACATATGATAGCCATAGAGGAAGGAGTAAGGTGTTCTGACAAAATAGGTAAAGAGGATTAAGAGGTACAAACTTCCAGATGTAAAATAAATAAGTCATGGGGATATAGCACAGCACAAGGATTATAGTCAATGATTCTGTTATAATCTTGTATGGTGACATGGTTATTACACATCATTGTAATCAATTCATAATGATACAAATGTCGAACAACTATGTTGTAAACCTGAAACTCATAGGTCAACTATACTTCAAAAAAATAAGGAAAAAGCATACACTCAAAACACATATAAGGGCTTCCCTGGTGGTGCAGTGGTTGAGAGTCCGCCTGCCAATGCAGGGGACACGGGTTCGTGCCCCGGTCTGGGAGGATCCCACATGCCGTGGAGCGGCTGGGCCCGTGAGCCATGGCCGCGGAGCCTGCGCGTCCAGAGCCTGTGCTCCACAACGGGAGAGACCACAACAGTGGGAGGCCCACGTACCGCAAAAAAAAAAAAAAAAGAAAAAACACGTATAAATAAGTCATGATGAAATTTATAAAACGTTGAACCAACCTGTAGTGAGAAAAAAAAAACATGGAAACATGGAAAACAAGTGAAAAGTAATAAAATGGTGTACTTAAGCATTAATATATTAATTTTTTAAAGTTTCCATACATTCTTTAAATTTTTTAAATTGAAGTATAGTTGATCTACAGTGTTGTATTAATTTCTGCTGTACAGCAAAGTGACTCATTTATATACATATATACATTCATTTTTATATTCTTTCCCATTATGGTTTATCCCAGGATATTGAATATAGTTTCTTGTGCTATACAGTGGGACCTTGTTGTTTATCCGTTCTATATGTAATAGTTTGCATCTACTAACCCCAAACTCCCAGTCCATCCCTTCCCCACCCTCCCTCCTCCTTGGAAACCACAAGTCTGTTCTCTCTGTCTGCAAGTCTGTTTCTGTTTCATAGATAGGTTCATTTGTGTCATATTTTAGATTCCATATATAAGTGATATCATATGGTATTTGTCATTCTCCTTCCGACTTACTTCACTTAGCATGATAATCTCTATTTGCATCCATGTTGCTGCAAATGGCATTATTTTCTTCTTTTTTATGACTGAGTAGTATTCCCATTGTATATATGTATCACATCTTCTTTATCCATTCATCTAGCCATGTACATTTAGGTTATTTCCATGTCTTGGCTATTGTGAACAGTGCTGCTATAAACATGGGGTGTATGTATCTTTTTGAATTATAGTTTTATCCAGATATATGCCCAGGAGTGGGATTGCTGGATCATATGGCAATTATATTTTTAGATTTCTGAGGAACTTCCATACTATTTTCCATACTGGCTGCACCAACTTACATTGCCACCAACAGTGTAGGAGGGTTTCTTTTTCTCAACACCCTCTCCAGCATTTGTTATCTATAGATTTTTTAATGATGGCCATTCTGACCAGTGTGATGTGGTACCTCATTGTACTTTTGATTTGTGTTTCTCTAATAATTAGTGATGTTGAGAATATTTTCATGTGCCTATTGGCACATGTGCCTGTATGTTTTCTTTGGAGAAATATTTATTTAGGTCTTCTGCTCATTTTTTGATTAGGTTGTTTGTTTTTTTGTTATTGAGTTGTATGAGCTGTTTTTATATTTTGGAGATCAAGCCCTTATTGGTTACATCTTTTGCAAATATTTTCTCCCATTCTGTAGGTTCTCTTTTAGTTTTGTTTATGGTTTCCTTTGCTGTGCAGACGCTTTTAAGTTTAACTAGGTCCCATTTGTTTATTTTTGTTTTTATTTCTATTGCCTTAGGAGACTGACCTAAGAAAACATTGATACAATTTATGTCAGAGAATGTTTTACCTATGATTTCTTTTAGGAGTTTTATGGTGTTATGTCCTATATTTAAGTCTCTAAGCCATTTTGAATTTATTTTTGTGCACGGTATGAGGGTAGTTTCCATACATTTTAAAACAGCCTTATTAAAATATAAGTCACATACAATTAACTTTACCCATTGAAATTGTACAATCAATGACCACTAGCATATTCAGAGTTGTACATCCATTACTACAGTCAATTTTAAAATAGATTCATTACCCCAAAAAGAAACTCCAGGCAACCTGGCCCCCAACCCTCAAAAAACTCGATCCTCCCAAGCCTTCAGCAACCACTACTCTATGTCTATAGATTTCCTTATTCTGGAAACTTCATAAAAATGGAATTATATACGAGGATAGAGATTATATCTAGCATTTTTTCCCAATCACTGTGGTATGAAACTAGAAATCAATTACAGGAAAAAAAAGGGAAAAACACAAACACGTGGGTACTAAACAACATTCTACTAAATACATATGGGTCAATGAAGAAATTAAAGAGGAAATCAGAAAGTTTCTCAAGACAAATGAAAATGAAAATACAACTTTCTAAAAATCTGTGATGCAGTAAAAGAAATTCTAAGAGAGAAATTTGTAGTGAGACAGGCCTACCTCAGGAAATAAGAAAAATCTCAAATAAACAATCTAACCTTACACCTAAGGGAACTAGAAAAATAAAGAACAAGCAAAGCCCAAAGTCAGCAGAATGAGGAAAATAATAAAGATTACAGAGGAAATATATACAAAAGAGACCAAAAATAGAAAAGATCAATGATACTAAGAGCTGTTTTGTGAAAAGATAAACAAAATTGATAAGCCTTCACCTGCCTCATCAAGAAAAAGAGAGAAAGGACCCAAATAAACAAAACAAGAAATGAAAAAGGAGAAATTACAGCTGATCTCACAGAGATACAAAAAATCATAAGATAATACCACATATATGACATCCAAATTGGAAGGGAAAAAGTAAAACTGTCACTATTTGCAGATAATATAATACTATATATAGAAAACCCTATAAAGTCTCCACCAAAAAATTATTAGAACTAATAAATGAACTCAGTAAAGTTTAAGGACACAAAATTAATATATAGAAATCTGTTGGTTTTCTACACACTAATAATAAATATCAGAGAAAGAAAGCAAGAAAATGATTCATTTAACTGTATCAAAAAGAATAACGTATCTAGGACTAAACTTAACCAATGAGGTGAAAGACCTATACCTTGAAAACTATAAAATACTGATGGAGGGAACTGAAGATGATACAAAGAAATGGAAAGATATCCCACGTTTGTAGACTCGAAGAGTTAATATTGTTAAAGTGTCCACAATATCCAAAGCAATCTACAGATTTAATGCAATCCTTATAAAAAACCCATGACATTTTCACAGAACTAGAATAATCATAAAATTCATATGGGACCACAGAGGACTGACTTTCCAAAGCAATCCTGAGAAAAGTAAAGGCGAGGTATCACACACCCTGACTACAGACTATTACCACAAAGCTACAGTAATCAGAACAACATGGTACTGGCATAAAAACAGACACATAGATCAATGGAACAGGACAGAGAGCCCAGAAATACATCCACACACTTATGATCAATTAATCTATGACAAAGGAGGCAAGGCTATACAATGGAGAAAAGATACTCTCTTCAATAAGTGGTGCTGGGAAAACTTGACAGCTATATGTAAAAGGATGAAATTAGAACATCTGTCATACCTTGTACAAAAAATAAACGCAAAGTGCATTAAACATTTAAACATAAGAACAGAAACCATAAAACTCTTAGAAGAAAACATAGACAGAACACCCTCTGACATAAATTGTAGCAATTTTTTTTTTTTTGGCTGTGTCTCCTAAGGCAAAGGAAACAAAAGCAAAAATAAACAAACAGAACCTAACTAAATTTGAAAGCTTTTACACACCAAAGGAAACCATTGACAAAAAACAAAAAAGACAACCTACTGAATGGGAGAAGATTATATTCACAAATAATATGACTGATAAGGGGTTAATATCCAAAGTATATAAAATGCTCATACAAATCAATAACAAGAAACCCAACAACCTGATTAAAACATGGGCAAAAGAACTGAACAGATATTTTTCTAAAGAAGACATACACATAGCTATCAGGTACATGAAAATTTGCTCAACATCACTGATCATCAGGGAAATTCAAATCAAAACCACAATGATATATCATCTCATACACATCTTTTCACGTGCTTATTGGTCTTGTTTATATCTTCTTTGAAAAATGTATTTAAATAATTTATCCATTTACATTATTTTCATTATTTAGTTGTTATAGTTCTTTATATAGTCTAGGTAGAAGTTCCTTTTCAGATATATGATTTACAATATTTTTTTTTCCAATCTGGGATTGCCTTCTGATTTTCCTGATAGTATCTTTTGAAGCACAAAATTTAAAATTTTAATTAAGTATGGTTTATCTATTTTTTTAACTGTTGTGTTTTTGGTGTTATATCCAAGAAACTATTCCTAATTAAAGGTCTTGAAGATTTATGCCAACGTTGTCTCCTAAGATGTTTATAGTTTTACCTCTATTTACATGCATTTTGCATTAACTTTTGTATATAGTGTAAGGTTTGGTTCAAACTTCATTCTTCTCATATGGATATCCAGTTGTCCCAGCATAATTTGTTGAAAAGACTATTCTTTCTCCACTAAATTACCTTGGCATCCCTATCAAAGATCAGTTGACCATAAATGTGTAAGTTCATTTTGAGACTCTCAATTCTACTGATCTAGATGTGTATCCTTAAGCCTGAAGAACACTTTCTCGATTGCCACGGCTTTGTACTAAATTTTGAAATCAGAAAATTTGTTTCTTCCAACTTTCTTATCCTTTATCAATATTTTTTATAACACAGAGCATTTTGCTTCTTGTAAATATTTACCCTAAACTGAAATGACATAAATACATCAATCTAAACAGATTTGTAGAGTAGTATAAAAAAGTTCACAGCACAATTATACGCTGATTATAAGAAATTCACTTCAAATCCAATGACAAAGATAAACTAAAAGGAAAGGATGGAAAAAAGATATAATGTGTCAACATTAATCTAAAAAAGTAACAGTGGCTACTTCAATATCTGATAAAGTAAATTTCAGAGCAAAGAAAATTACTAGAGGCCAAAGGGAAAATACCTTTTGAAAAATATCAATCTACCAGGAAGATTTTAATTTTAATATCAATTAAAAATGAGTACGCACCAAACAATAGAGCCTCAGAATACATAAAACAAAACTGATAAGAGTTAAAAAGAAAAGTTGACAAGTCCACAATTATGGCACTCTACACCTCCCTCTCAATAACTTATAGAACTACTGAACAGAAAACCAGCGAGGATATAGGTGATCTGAACAATGCAATCAAATAGACTTTAATTGATGTATATAGAACACTCCACCCAACAATAGTAGAATATGCTTTTTTTTCAAGTGACTGTGGAACATTGGCCAAAATGTAACATTTAATGGATAATAAAACAAACCTCAACAAATTTTAAATAACTGATCATGTATAGAGTATATTTTCTGACTATATAGAATCAAACTAGAAATCAGTAATAGACAACAGAAAAATCTCAAAAAGGTGAAAATTAAATAATACACTTCTGAAGAATCTATGAGTGAAAGAATTCAAAGAAATTTTTAAAAACAGAGCTAAATGAAAGCAAAATACAGCATATCAAAATGTGGGGTATAGTTAAGGCAGTGCTAAGAAGGAAATTTATAGCAATTAATGTTTACATTAAAAATGATGGAAGGTTTCAGGTCAATAACATAACTTCTCATTTCAAGAACCTAGAAAAAGAAGAGCAAAAAACCTCAAAATAAACAGAAGGAAGGAAACAATAAAGACAAGAGCAAAAAATCAATGAAATTGAAGATAGGAAAGCAATAAAGAAATGAAGGAAACAAAAAGCTGTTTCTTCAAATAAGTCGGTATAACTGATAAACCACTAGCAAAACTGATACAAGTAAAAATGGAGAAAACACAAATCACCAATATGAAAAATGAAGTAATGGATATCATTACAAATCCTGTGGCAATTAAAAAGAGTATACTACAAACAACTTCATACTCAAAAATTTGGCGACTTAGAAGAAATGGATCAATACGTGGAAAACCACAGACTACCCAGGGTAGGCAGAATAATGGACCCCCAAAATGTCAACATCCTAATCCCTGGGAAACTATGAGTATGTTATGTTATATGCCAAAAAGGAATTAGCTCTGATGATTACGGTGACCAGTCTTGAGATGGAGAGGGTACCATGAATTGATCCATGAATTATCCAGGTGGGCTCAATCTAATCACATCAACTTATAAAAAATGGAAAACCCTTCCCAGCTGTCGTCAGAGAACCACAGAGATGGCAGCGTGAGAAAGATTTAGCCTAATGTTGCTAGTTTTGCAGGGGGCCATAAGCCAATGAAAGTTGGCATTCCCTAGAAGTTGGGAAACGCAAGGTAATACATTCTTCCCTAGACTTCCAGAAAGGAATGCAGCCCTGCCAGCACCTTTATCTGAGCCCAGTGAGACACACATCACACTTCTGATGTACAGAAATATAAGATAATATATTTTATTGTTTTAAACCGTTGTTTATTGTAATTTGTTACAGCAGAAAAGAAAACTAATACACTACCAAAACAATCAAGATGGACTAGACTATCTGAATAGCCCAAAACCATATGAATTGAATACATAATTTAAATGCTCCTGTAAAGGTATCTCCAGGCCCAGATGGTTTCACTTGAGAATTCTACCATATATTTAAAGAAGAATATCAATTTTACACAATCTCTTCCATAAAACAGATGTGAGAATACTTTTCAACTCATTTTATGAGGCTACTGTCACCCTGATACCAAAATCAGACAGTCCAAAAACAGAATAAAAGAATCAAAACTACAGACCAATATCTCTCATAAACTTAGATGCAAAAATATAAACTTAGATGCAAAAATTCTGAATAAAATATTAACAAGCCAACTCTAACAATATGTAAAAAGAATTAACAAACCATGACCAAGTGAGATTCATTTCAAAAATGCAAGGCAGGTTCAACTTTCCAAAAAAAAAAAAAATCAATGTAATCAAGTATATGAACAAGCTAAAGAAGAAAAATGACATGATCATACCAAATGACAGATGAAAAGCATTTGACAAAATCCAGCATCCATTTCTGATTTTAAAAACTCTCAGAAAGTTAGGAATAAAGGGAAATCACTTCAACCTGATAAAGAACATCTACAAAAAAACTATATATGACATCATACTTAATGGTAAAGACGGAATGCTTCCCTGAAAGGTTGAACACAGTACTGGAAGTTGTAGCTATTGCAACAATGCAAGTAGAAGAAATAAAGATCGGACAGGTTGTAAAGCAAGAGATAAAACTATCTGTATTTACAGATGGCAAGATTGTCAACACAGAAAATCTCAAGGAATCTACAAAAAAAAAAAACATAGAAAAAATGAGTTCAAAAGGTCATAGGTTATAAGATCTACACACAAAAATCAATGACATTTCTATATAGTAACAATTTACATACAGAAACTGAAATGAAACACACATTACCACCCACAATCCCTCCAAAGAAAGACATACATAGGCAAAACTGTTATGTACTGTATCTATATACTAAAAACTACAAAGTGTTGATGAAGAAATTAAAGAGGTCTGAGATAAATGGAAAAACATACTGTATTCATGGATTGCAATATTCAACATAGGAAAGGTGTCATTTCTCCCCCAATTTATCTATAGATTTAGGCAATGCCTATCAAACACAAAGTGTTTTGGGTTTTTTTTTTTTTTTGGTTTGTTTCTCTTTTGTAAACACAGACACGTTTATTCTAAAGTTGAATTGAAAAGACACAGGCTCTTGAGCATCTAAAGTAATACTTACATAGAAAAATGAAGTAGAAGTAGGAGGAGTTATTCCACCTGATATTAAGGCTTATGAGAAAGCTACAGTAATCATGACTATGTAGTATTGTTGGGGGGATAGACACAAAGATTACCAGTATAGAATACAAGACACAGAAATAGATCCACAGAGATATCCTCAACTGATTATAGACAAAGATACAAAATCAATTCAATGGAGGAAAGATAGTCTTTTCAAAAAATTTTGCTGGAACAACTGGACACCTACAGGCAAAAAGATAATCATGACCTAAACCTCACACCTTATACCAACATTAACTCAAAATGACTGAAACGTAAACAAAACCTATAAAACTTTTAGAAAAAAAAAAGGAGAAAATCTTTGAATAGGACTAGCAAAGGAGTTTCTTAAATTTTATACCAAAAGCACAAGCCCAAAAGGAAAAACTGGTCAAATGGGCCTCATTAAAATTAACCACTTTAGTTCTTGGAAATTCCACGTGAAGAGGATTGAAGGACAAACTACAGACTGAGAGAAAATATTTGCAAACCACATATCCATTGAAAGACTAGTATCTTGAATATATACAAAAGTCTCATCGCTCAACAGTAAAATAAAGACAGTACAATTAGAAAAAGGGCAAAAGAGATAAACAATTTCACCAAAGAGGATATACAGATGGCAAACAAGCAAATGAAAAGATGTTCAACATCATTATCCATTAGGGAAATACAGATAAAACCACAATGACATAACACTGCACACCTATCAGATTTGTAAAATTTAAAAAAAAATAGTGACAACAGCAACTGCTGGCAAGGATGCTGAGGATCTGAGTGACTCATACATTGCTGGTGGGATTTTATTTTTTTGTTTTTTTTTTCGGTACGCGGGCCCGTTGTGGCCTCTCCCGTTGCGGAGCACAGGCTCCGGACGCGCAGGCTCAGTGTCCATGGCTCACGGGCCCAGTCGCTCCGCAGCATGTGGGATCTTCCCGGACCCGGGCACGAACCCGTGTCCCCTGCATCGGCAGGCGGACTCAACCACTGCGCCAACAGGGAAGCCCCGCTAGTGGGATTTTAAATTGGCACAGCTACGTTGGAAAAACAGCTCTGCAGTTTTTTAAAATAATATTAAACATGCAACTATCATATGACCCAACAACTTTACTCCTGGGAATTTATTCCATTTACACACTCCTTGCATATTCCAAACAAATGCAAACTTATCTTCATAGAAAACACTGGTTCATGAATATTCATAATGGTTGTATTTGTAGTACCCAAAAACTGGAATCAGCCTAGTTGTCCTTCAAGGGATGAATGGTTAAACAAACTGTGGTACATGCATACCATGGAATATAACTCAGTAATAAAAAAGAACAACCTGATACATGCAACAACTTGGATGAGTCTGCAGGAAATTATGCTGAATTAAGGCTAATCAAGAAAGGTCACATACTGAATTATTCCATTTATAGGACACTGTTGAAATGATAAAATTTTTGAAAATGGAGGACAGGATAGTGGTTGGCAGGTGTGAGATGCAGAGCATGTGGAGGAAAGAGATGGGTATGGTTATAAAAGGGCAACATGGGCTTTCCTGGTGGCGCAGTGGTTGAGAGTCCACCTGCTGATGCAGGGGACACGGGTTCGTGCCCCGGTCCGGGAAGATCCCACATGCCGCGGAGCGGCTGGGCCCGTGAGCCATGGCCGCTGAGCCTGCGTGTCCGGAGCCTGTGCTCCGCAACGGGAGAGGCCACAACAGTGAGAGGCCCGCGTATGGCAAAAAAAAAAAAAAAAAAAAAAAAGGGCAACATGAGAGCTATTGTGAGATTGAAAATGTTAAGTATCTTGCCTATAAACGTGATACATAAACTAGGTGATGAAACTATATAGAACTTAGCACACGTACACACACACAGGTGTACATGAGTACAAGTAAAATTGCAGAAATCTGAATAAGATTGGTGGAGTGTATCAATGACAATATCCTTCTTGTGTATTATATGAATACTATAATTTTGCAAAATATTACTATTGAGTGAAACTGGGAAAAGTACATATGGGATATTTCTGCATTATTTCTTACAACTGTATGTGAATTCATAGTTATCTTAATAAATTTTTCAATTAAAGGAAAAGAGTAAATGATAATAGTATAGGAAGGTGCTCAAAGAGAGACAAGGCCAGAAAATTTTCTCTTCTAATGCTTTCCCTAGAGTTTGGCACTTTCCTAGAATAAGATAACAGAAAGGAGGGTTTCGGAGGGTTTGAGTATTTTTTCTTTTTTTTTTGGTAACATCACTCCAGGCTGGAGAACATAACCAGGTGTTTACATATAAGAAGGTATAGTTAGAATGACAGTGAGAAATTAATCTTTATAACTTTGAGATATTGGCTGTCTTTTAGATGCTTTACTCTGAGGCCAAACCACAGAATTCTTAGGAATCATGTCAAAACACAAATGATCTCCCTTTATGCCCCTCTGTCTAGGAGCAGAAACTGACCTGGCTGAGAAGGACTGTAAGCACACAGTAGTGCTAAGACACAAAGGGATATGGGATTTCAGGGGAGGCCAATTCTTAGAAAGTAGAAGTGGCTGGGGGGAGGGGGCAGTGAGCAGTCAGGAAAGCAAATGAAGATTTAAAGAATGTTTGGGGGAAGGTGAGAGGAAGAATCTCTGCCCTTCCTGTCTGTGTGTGTAAAGCCAGGAAGCACTAGATGATAAACCCCAAGAGTGGAAGATGAAGGTTCCACAGCAGTGAATGGCACTTGGGGACAAGTTGACTAGGCCAGAGAAGACACTTCCATATTCCTACTGCTCTGGACTCGGAGTTTGAATAGAAATTTTAATCTTAAAGAAAAGAATTAACAGAATATCCTCTGGGATTTATTAGGGCCTTACTGCTAACTGCAGGAATATTTTATTGCTGAATTGTCCTCCTTCCAGCCCCATAAGAAAAGAGGGCTGGGATTAGAAAAGTAAGTTACTGGGAAAAGGAGGAAGTGGGCAATTGATCATGCTCTGAGGTATCAATCAGGGCCGGGAGGGCATCACAGAGCCCTGACATCTGAGATGGGTCTTAAACAATAGGAAGGAGGGGGCACAGTGGTTAAGAATCTGCCTGCCAATGCAGGGGACATGGGTTCAAGCCTTGGTCCAGGAAGATCCCACATGCCGTGGAGCAACTAAACCGGTGCACCACAACTACTGAGCCCGCGCTCTGGAGCCCACACAGGCTACAACTACTGACCCCACATGCCACAACTACTGAAGTCCAGGCACCCATGCTCCGCAACAAGAGAAGCCATGGCAGTGAGAAGCCCAAGCACCACAAAGAAGAATAGCCCCCATTCGCCGCAACTAGAGAAAGCCCACACACAGCAACAAAGACCCAACACAGCCAAAAATAAATAAAATAAATAAATTTATAAAAAAAAAAATAGGAAGGAGTTTGCCAACTGGTGATTTATTTTTAATAATCTTTTCAGCTCAGGAGGTTGGAGCCAAATATTATCAGAGAGAAGTCACAGTAAGCCATACATCTTACTCGAAATTTGCTTAATTGGCTTCAGTTCCCTCAAGATCCAGAATGGGACAGAAGCAGTGAGGGAGAGGATAGAGAAGGGCAGTTATCCAGGTGTTTTCAGAGACATTTTTTCCTCCTTCCACCTTTTTCCTTTCATACATAAACCTATCATGTAGATACTATATTTCCCCTTGGGCAAATAAAAAATTCAGACTCAAAGGAGGGAAACTGAGTTGGTCAAGGCCACACCCTCTGAGGTAGAAGAATATTTAACATGCAGATTGGACCCCAAACCCCAGGCTTTTTCCACCACCATCATATTGTGACTGCAAAAGGTATGTTCTTATATGAAGGGATGGGTTACAGGTGTGATGCACGTTATACAACAAGAATGGGCCACACGTGTACTGAAATAGTGCATCGTCAGGGCCTCAAGAGCAGCAGAAAGGGGAAAAGGAGGCAAACACACTGAGAATTGCTGAAGATGAACTTCACCTCTGCCACATTTCAGTCAAGGCACTCTTTTCCATCAAGAAAGATTATCAAATGTTTACAGGAGACCCCAGAAGAGCAAATCTAATGAGTCCGATATTACATTTGAAGATAGCAATGTATGGTGGTAAAGTGAGCAGGTTTTGGAATCAGATTGGCTTGGGTTCAAAACCTGGTTCCTTTGGGAACCCGCTGCACCAGGTTCCTGCTCTGAACCACTACTCAACCTCTGTTCACCCCTTATTCCATCCACTGCTGGAAGAATCAGTTTCAAGCAGGCTTTATCCAGCTTCACAGTAGTGCAAACTGACAGCATCTTACCTTGGGCCCTTGACATATACCTGGTACAAGTACCTGTCCCAGGACTTCACTGACAGTGTGGTGGGAAACCCCAGTGGCAACCCCCTTGGCACTGAGAAATGTATAATCTAGAAGTCAGTGTAGGACAACAACCAATGAATAGATGTTTCCCTTTCATCGCCGAGGTGGATGGTTTTAAGATACATTTCCTAAAGCTCCTCAGACTATCCTTCCAGCAAGTTCAAAGAACAGACTTCCTCGTGGTGTTCAACTCAGTAACAAGTCACATACTGGTTCTTTCCTTCACTCCTTGTCACTCCACTCCAGGCAATCATTTCCTGGGAGACTACCTTTGTCTCAGGGCTGCTTTCAGAACCCAGCCCAAGAAACTAACTATATGACTTGAGCAACTTCCTTTACCTATGTGAAACATATTTGCCCCAAACATAAAATGGGATTAATAATTATATTTTCCCTATAGTCTTATAAGTTTTAAATGAGATATTACATGTAAAGCATTTGGCCTGATGTTGAGCCCATGGTAAACAGTCAATAGATGACAGTTATTTTATTCCCTGGTTCCTCTGTAAAGTCACTGGACATCTTATATGGAAGCCCAGGACATACATCCCAGAGTGTCTCCAGCAAATGCCCAAATGCAAGCTATGACATACCCTATTTTTAAAAAATATTTTGAAGTTTATTACCCAGATACATAGTGCCCAAGCTCAGAGTGCTCCATTATTGTAAAACCTACAAAAGTTTGAATAAAATTAAAATATTCGAAAGGTAAGAAGGAATTGGGGAAGAGTAGGATTATTTACTGCTGATGTAATACCTACATTAACTCAACAAGAAATGCCAAATAAACCAAACTTTGTCACATAGCTAGCTAGCAATTCTAAAAAGTCTAGGGACTGGTTTCAGTCTTTGACATTGCTTCAGTAGAATGCCTGTTTTTCTCGCCTCCATTCTCCCCAGATTTCTTAGGCATTCTTTTGAATCCCCCTGTTGTGTTGGGAGGTTTATTTTGAACTGAAGAAGGTAGTAAAGCTTTATACTATACACTACGTAAAATTATGGTAAATGAAACACCTATTTGGAAGAGTGAAAATGAAGGTTATTCCCAGAAGCTCTTGGAAAGAAGAAAAAAAAAAAAGCAGTGAAAGGGCAAGAAAAAATCCTCCTCCTATATCGAAGTGAAGATACATGGAGGAAGGAAAAAGCATACAAAAAGAAACCTGTGAGTTTTGAAGCAACCTCAACAAAACACAGATGGCACAGAACAACCTCTTTAACTTTCCAAGAGACTTAAATCTCTCCCTGTTTCAGCACACTGAGTTCTGTCCATTCTTGGAGCTTCTAAACAAGCTTGTTTCATTTTAAAGCGAGCACCCAAAGCCAAAATAAATCCTACTGGTCTATGATATCTTGCACAGCAAAAGGACAAATCTGGAGAAGATTTCAGATTTGAAAGATGAAACCAATCAGTATAGAATTCTGTCTGAGTAGAAGCCCCAAAGCCTACAACAGCTTTGGAATTGCTATTCAGATTGTCATCACAGTCACCAGGTTAAATCTGCAGATGAGCTGCATGATGAAAATGAAGATGATCCAATGGACTCTTCAAATTATTCTGGCCAGCCGTGAGATCTCACCAACTTGGCCTCTGTGAGATTTGCTCTATCAAACATTTTGTACTGTTCATACCACTGTTACCCCAATACCCATCTTAATTACCTCATATTTGGAATAATACAAAGGCTCTTAATAAGGCTCCCTTGATCACCATTTTTCTTTCTACCCACCAAAATTAATCAGAAATTCTTCTGTCATATTATCATTGCACAGTATCAGTAGAATAGAGTCCTTGGGCTGTAAAGTGATGTAATGGAGGTGAGGTCTGATGAGATACAGGAGATAGGCCATCTCATCCTAACTTTACGATCTATACCCTCCTGAAATTTTCTACAAGCCAGCCTCTTGAATTTCATTTATGAAATTAGAAAAAGGGAAGGTGGGGGCATTATGGCCATATCCTATGGAATTTTACAGTTGAAGAGGCATTTCAGACCACTGCAGGTGGAGAGGAACGTTGAGAAAGGAAGGTTGTTGGTTAGACAATGGTTTCAATGAGATTTCCTTTTTTTTAATTGAGGTATAATTGACATAACATTTTATTAATTTCAGGGGTACAACATAATGATTCGATATCCATCTATCAATGCTATTTTTAAAGAATTCTATCAATGACAACTATATGCATAAAGATAACTGATAGCCTGAGAACATGTCAGCACTCCTTTGGGAAAAAGAGTCGAGTCTGAGGCCCATTAACAGCTAAAAAGGAGAAAGTAAAAGATAAAAAGACAGCAAAGTGGGAAACCATTCATAGATTAGTTTAAATGGCAGCCGTGGATATTTTATTTTCTACTGGCAAGAACCACAAGAGTAACTTCTAATTATTATGTATGTACTCCTTCTAGGCACTACACTTCTAAGCCTGTGAAGTGGCATTGTTGTTTCTTTGTTTTACAAATGGAGAAATCCAGGCTTAAAGAAGGCAAACCACTTTGTCAATGCTTCAGAGCAGCTAAGTGGCAAAGCTGAGATTTGAAACTGAATCCTGATGCCTCTGAAGCCTGTGGGGCTTAAAATCATTACAGTCTTTTACCTTGCCAGCCACTGGCAACACACACGTATGAAGATAGCCAAATCCAGGTGGTGCTCCAATCTCGCAAAGTCTGATGTTTGCTGCAAGCGTGGATATCTAAAGTACTTTTCGGACAAAAGTTTAAAATAGCTTGACTCAAGATTTCCTAGACTTTTCTCCCGGACCCCTCAAGTCCTTAGTTCTAAGGCTGCATTCTTGCAGTGGACCACAAAGCCTCTTCCCACAGTGTAAATTTCCTTTAGCAGAGGAATAAGCTAAATAAATGTGCCTTCCCTTTCCTGGTTTCTCTCTTCTCTCTATCTACCGGGAAACTACCTTAATTTAATTAACCTGTGTTCCTCTAGCCTAGGCTTGGTTTTGCTTGCTAAGCCTCATTACTTTCAGCTGGGCCAGTAATCAGTGGCATCTCCCTGAAAACAACAAATTTATTGATTTAAAAAAAAATACACACACTTGTAGAAATTTGGAAACTATGGGGCAGCACAAAGAAGAAAATAAAAATCACCTATAACCACTGTTACATTTTGTAGAATACACCTCTCATCGTTTTTTCTAGGCAAGGGTGATAGATATTTATAAAATAACTTTTCTCACGGAAAATTGCAAAAATATACAAAAGTAGGCAGCCTAGTGTTAAGAATCCAATGCACACATCGCTCTGCACAATTAATAATTCATGGCTAAACTTATTTCATCCATAATGCTACCCACTTTCCCCCTTCCTCCACAATATTTTGAAGCCATCCTGGACGTCAGAGCATTTCAACTGGAAAAAGTCCATTATGTATTTTTATAAAATAAAAGAGATTTTCATTAGTAATAATCTAATGCCATTATTTCACCTACAAGTTTAGTAGTTCATTCGGACTTCCCTGGTGGCGCAGTGGTTAAGAATCCGCCTGTCAATTCAGGGGACACAGGTACCTGGTCCAGTAAGATCCCACATGCCACAGAACAACTAAGCCCGTGCACCACAAATACTGAGCCTGCGCTCTAGAGCCCGCAAGCCACAACTACTGAGCCTGAGTGCCACAGCTACTGAAGACCATGCTCCTAGAGCCTGTGCTCTGCAACGAGAAGCCACAGCAATGAGAAGGCCACGCATTGAAGGAGTTTCAAGATGGCGGAAGAGTAAGATGTGGAGATCACCTTCCTCCCCACAAACACATCAGAAGTACATATACATGTGGAACGACCCCTACAGAACACCTACTGAACGATGGCAGAAGAACTCAGACCTCCCAGAAGTCAAGCAACTCCCCACGTACCTGGGGAGGGCAAAAGAAAAAAGACAAAAGGATAGGGACGGGACCTGCACCAGTGCGAGGGAGCTGTGAAGGAGGAAAGGTTTCCACACACTAGGAGCCCCTTCGCGGGCAGAGACTGCTGGGGGCAGAGAGGGAAAGCTTCGGAGCCGCGGAGGAGAGCACAGCAAAAGGGGTGTGGAGGGCAAAGCGGAGACATTCCCGCACAGAGGATCGGTGCCAACCAGCACTCACCAGGCTGAGAGGCTTCGCTGCTCACCCGCCGAGGCGGGCGGGGTCTGGGAGCTGAAGCTCAGGCTTCAGTCGGATCGCAGGGAGAGGACTGGCGGCATGAACACAGCCTGAAGGGACTAGTGCGCCACAGCTGGCCGGGAGGGAGTCCGGGAAAAAGGTCTGGAGCTGCGGAAGAGGTAAGAGACTTTTTCTTGCCTCTTTGTTTCCTGGTGCGCGAGGAGAGGGGATTAAGAGCGCTGCTTAAAGGAGCTCCAGAGACAGGCGCGAGCCGCGGCTATCAGCGCAGACCCCAGAGACGGGCATGAGACGCTAAGGCTGCTGCTGCCGCCACCAAGAAGCCTGTGTCCAAGCACAGGTCACTATCCACACCGCCCCTCCCGGGAGACTGTGTGGCCCGCCACTGCCAGGGTCCGGGGATCCAGGGACAACTTACCCGGGAGAACGCACGGCACGCCTCAGGCTGGTGCAACGTCATGCCGGCCTCTGCTGCCGCAGGCTCGCCCCACCTCCGTGCCCCTCCCTCCCCCCGGCCTGAGTGAGCCGGATCCCGCGAAGCAGCTGCTCCTTTAACCCCGTCCTGTCTGAGAGAAGAACAAACGCGCTCAGGCGACCTACACGCAGAGGCGGGGCCAAATCCAAAGCTGAACCCCGGGGGCTGTGCAAACAAAGAAGAGAAAGGGAAATCCTCCCAGCAGCCTCAGGAGCAGCAGATTAAAGCTCCACAATCAACTTGATGTATCCTGCATCTGTGGAATACCTGAATAGGCAACGAATAATCCCAAATTGAGGCAGTGGACTTTGGGAGCACCTATATATATTTTTTTCCTTTTTCTCTTTTTATGAGTGTGTATGTATATGCGTCTGTGTCTGATTTTGTCTGTATAGCTTTGCTTTTACCATTTGTCCTAGGGTTCAGTCTGTCCGTCTTTTTTTTTTTAAGTATACTTTTTAGCACTTGTTATCATTGGTGAATATGTTTTTTGCTTTGGTTGCTCTCTCTTCCTTTTTTTTATTACTTAAAACTATTTTTTAATTATTATTTTTTATTTTAATGACTTTATGTTATTTATTTATTTACTTTCATTCTATTTTCTCCATTTTATTCAGACCTGTGTGGATGACAGGGTCTTGGTGCTCCGGCTGGGCATCAGGGCTCTGCCTCTGAGGTGGGAGAGCCAAGTTCAGGACATTGGTCCACCAAAGACCTCCCAGCTCCACATAATATCAAACGAAGAAAATCTCCCAGAGATCTCCACCTCAACGCCAAGACCCATCTCCACTCAACAACCAGCAACTTACAGTGCTGGACACCCTATGCTAAACAACTAGCAAGACAGGAACACAACCCCACCCATTAGCAGAGAGGCTGCCTAAAATCATAATAAGGTCACAGACACCCTAAAACACACCACCAGACACGGACCTGCCCACAAGAAAGACAAGATCCAGGCTCATGCACCGGAACACAGGCACTAGTCCCCTCCACCAGGAAGCCTACAGAACCCACTGAACCAACCTTAGCCACTGGGGGCAGACACCAAAAACAACGGGAACTACGAAGCTGCAGCCTGAGAAAAGGAGACCCCAGACACAGTAAGTTAAGCAAAATGAGAACATAAAGAAACACACAGAAGATGAAGGAGCAAGGTAAAAACCCACCAGACCAAACAAATGAAGAGGAAATAGGCAGTCTACCTGAAAAAGAATTCAGAATAACGATAGTAATGATCCAAAACTTGGAAATACAATGGAGAAAATACAAGAAACGTTTAACAAGGACCTAGAAGAACTAAAGAGCAAACAAACAATGATGAACAACACAATAAATGAAATTAAAAATTCTCTACAAGGAATCAATAGCAGAATAATTGAGGCAGAAGAATGGATAAGAGCCCTGGAAGATAAAATAGGGGAAATAACAACTGCAGAGCAGAATAAAAAAAAAAATGAAAAGAATTGAAAACAGTCTCAGAGACTTCTGGGACAACATTAAACATATCAACATTCAAATTATAGGGGTCCCAGAAGAAGAAGAGGAAAAGAAAGTGTCTGAGAAAATATTTGAAGAGATTACAGCTGAAATTTCCCTAACATGGGAAAGGAAATAGTCAGGCAAGTCCAGGAAGCACAGAGAGTCCCAGGCAGGATAAACCCAAGGAGCAACATGACAAGACACATATCAGTCAAACTATCAAAAATTAAATAAAAGAAAAAATATTAAAAGTAGCAAGGGAAAAACAACAAATAACATATAAGGGAATCCCCATAAGGTTAACTGCTGATCTTTCAGCAGAAACTCTGCAAGCCAGAAGGGAGTGACAGGGCATATTTAAAGTGATGAAAGGGAAAAAACTAAAACCAAGATTACTATACCCAGCAAGGATCTTATTCAGATTTGATGGAGAAATTAAAAGCTTTACAGACAAGCAAAAGCTAAGAGAATTCAGCACCACCAAACCAGCTTTACAACAAATGCTAAAGGAACTTCTCTAGGCAGGAAACACAAAAGAAGGAAAAGACCTACTATAACAAAACCAAAACAATTAAGAAAATGGTACTAGGAACATACATATAGATGCCTACCTTAAATGTAAATGGATTAAATGCTCCAACAAAAAGACATAGACCGGCTGAATGGGTACAAAAACAAGATCCGTATATGTGCTGTCTACCAGAGACCCACTTCAGACCTAGTGACACATACAGACTGAAAGTGAGGGCATGGAAAAAGATATTCCATGCAAATGGAAATCAAAGGAAAGCTGGAGTAGCAATTCTAATATCAGACAAAATAGACTTCAAAATAAAGACTATTACAAGAGACAAAGAAGGACACTACATAATGTTCAAGGGATCAATCCAAGAAGAAGACAGAACAATTGTAAATATCTATGTACCCAACAGAGGAGCACCTCAATACATAAGGCAAATACTAACAGCCAGAAAAGGGGAAATTGACAGTAACACAATCATAGTAGGGGACTTTAACACCCCACTTTCACCAAGGGACAGATCATCCAAAATGAAAATAAATAAGGAAACACAAGTTTTAAATGATACATTAAACAAGATGGACTTAATTGATATTTATAGGATATTCCATCCAAAAACAACAGAATACACATTTTTCTCAAGTGCTCATGGAACATTCTCCAGGATAGATCATATCTTGGGTCACAAATGAAGCCTTGGTAAATTTAAGAAAATTGAAATTGTATCAAGTATATATTCCGACCACAACACTATGAGACTAGATCTCAATTACAGGAAAAAATCTGTAAAAAATAAGAACACATAACCAAGAGATATAATAACCAAGAGATCACTGAAGAAATCAAAGTGGAAATCAAAAAATACCTATAAACAAATGACAATGAAAACACAACGACTCAAAACCTATGGGATGCAGCAAAAGCAGTTCGAAGAGGGAAGTCTATAGAAATAAAATGCTACCTCAAGAAACAAACATCTCAAATAAACAACCTAACCTTACACCTAAAGCAATTAGAGAAAGAACAAAAAAAAACCCACAGTTAGCAGAAGGAAAGAAATCATAAAGATCAGATTAGAAATACATGAAATAGAAATGAAGGAAACAATATCAAAGATCAATAAAACTAAAAGACAGTTCGTTCAGAAGATAAACAAAATTGATAAACCGTTAGCCAGACTCATCAAGAAAAGGAGGAAGACTCAAATTAATAGAATTAGAAATGAAAAAAGGAGAAATAACAACTGACACTGCAGAAATACAAAGGATCATAATAGATTACTATAAGGAACTATATGCTAATAAAATGGACAATCTGGAAGAAATGCACAAATTCTTAGAAAAGCACAACCTTCTGAGACTGAACCACGAAGAAACAGAAAATATGAAGAGACCCATCACAAGCACTGAAATTGAAACTGTGATTAAAAATCTTCCAACAAACAAAAGCCCAGGACCAGATGGCTTCACAGGCGAATTCTATCAAACATTTAGAGAGGAGCTAACACCTATCCTTCTCAAACTCTTCCAAAATATAGCAGAGGGAGGAACACTCCCAACTCATTCTATGAGGCCACCATCACCTTGATACCAAAACCAGAAAAAGAAGTCACAAAGAAAGAAAACTACAGGCCAGTATCACTGATGAACACAGATGCAAAAATCCTCAACAAAATACTAGCAAACAGAATCCAATACCACATTAAGAGGATCATACAAATGGTCAAGTGGGGTTCATCCCAGGAATGCAAGGATTCTTCCATATATGCAAATCAGTGTGACATACCATATTATCAAATTGAAGAATAAAAAACATATGATCAGGGAAGGGTAAGCTGGGACAAAGTGAGACAGTGGCATGAACATATATACACTACCAAACGTAAGGTAGATAGCTAGTGGGAAGCAGCCGCATAGCACAGGGAGATCAGCTCAGTGCTTTGTGACCACCTAGAGGGGTGGGATAGGGAGGGTGGAAGTAGGGAGACCAAGAGGGAAGAGATATGGTGATATATATATGTGTCTAACTGATTCACTTTGTTATAAAGCAGAAACTAACACACCATTGTAAAGCAATTATACTCCAATAAAGATATTTAGGGAAAAAAAAACACATGATCATCTCAATAGATGCAGAAAAAGCTTTTGACAAAATTCAACACCCATTTATGATAAAAATCCTCCAGAAAGTAGGCATAGAGGGAACGTACCTCAAAAAAATAAAGGCCATATATGACAAACTCACAGCCAACATCGTCCTCAATGGTCAAAAACTGAAACCATTTCCTCTAAGATCATTAAAAAGACAAGGTTGCCCACTCTCACCACTATTATTCAACATAGTTTTGGAAGTTTTAGCCACAGCAATCAGAGAAGAAGAAGAAATAAAAGAATCCAAATCGGAAAAGAAGAAGTAAAGCTGTCACTGTTTGCAGATGACATGATACTATACATAGAGAGTCCTAAAGATGCTACCAGAAAACTACTAGAGCTAACCAATGAATTTTGTAAAGTAGCAGGATACAAAATTAATGTACAGAAATCTCTTGCATTCCTATACACTAATGATGAAAAATCTGAAAGTGAAATTAAGAAAACACTCCCATTTACCACTGCATCAAAAAGAATAAAATACCTAGGAATAAACCTACCTAAGGAGACAAAAGACCTGTATGCAGAAAACTATAAGACACTGATGAAAGAAATTACAAACAGATGGAGAGATATACCATGTTCTTGGATTAGGAGAATCCTGTGAAAATGACTATACTACCCAAAGCAATCTACAGATTCCATGCAATCCCTATCAAACTACCACTGGCATTTTTCACAGAACTAGAACAAAAATTTCACAATTTGTATGGAAACACAAAAGACGCCGAATAGCCAAAGCAGTCTTGAGAAAGAAAAACAAAGCTGGAGGAATCAGGCTCCCTGATTTCACACTATACTACAAAGCTACAATAATCAAGACAGTATGGTACTGGCACAAAAACAGAAATGTACATCAATGGAATGGGTTAGAAAGCCCAGAGATAAACCCATGCACATATGGTCACCTTATATTTTATAAAGGAGGCAAGAATACACAGTAGAGAAAAGACTGCCTCTTCAATAAGTGGTGCTGGGAAAACTGGACAGCTACATGTAAAAGAATGAACTTAGAACACTCTGTAACACCATACATGAAAATAAACAAAATGGATTAAAGACCTAAACGTAAGGCCAGACACTACACAACTTGTAGAGGAAAACATAGGCAGAACACTGTATGACATAAAACACAGCAAGATCCTTTTTGACCCACCTCCTAGAGAAATGAAAGAAAAACAAAAATAAACAAATAGGACCTAATGAAACTCAAAGGCTTTTTGCACAGCAAAGGAAACCATAAACAAGATGAAAAGACAACCCTCAGAATTGGAGATGTATTCCTTTAAAACTGGGCCACTGTGACTGGTTGATCATAAGTAACAATCTTCAGATCCATATTCATGTATAAGAAGTGATTTCTCTTTATCATAATTTCTAATTATGTCCCTGCTCTTTTTTTTTTTTTTTTTTTGCGGTACGTGGGCCTCTCACTGTTGTGGCCTCTCCCATCACGGAGCACAGGTTCCGGACGCACAGGCTCAGCGGCCATGGCTCACGGGCCCAGCCACTCCGCAGCATGTGGGATCTTCCCGGACCGGGGCACGAACCCGTGTCCCCTGCATCGGCAGGCAGACTCTCAACCACTGCGCCACCAGGGAAGCTCCTCCTGCTCTTAATGGGATGCTTAAGCATTAACTGGAAGGGGAGACCGAATAAAATACAGAGCTTTTTTTTTTTTTTAATCCAGAGCTTTTGATAAACATGTTTCTAGTTTTCTCTGACGTCATTTGCAAGAGACCCAATTTAGAAGTGTCCTGCGTAGAAGTCAAAGACATAAGTCACACCTTAAAGAGGAGCCATGGTTATAACACACCTCTGCCAGGTCTATCAGACACTACTCTACTTTGTCCTTTAAAAGAAAAGAAAAAAAGGAAAAAAGAGAACTAGCCTAGGGTCTGAATCCGTCTTTGGGAGTAAAACAGATAAATGGAAGCTGGCACTGCTACAGGCAAAGCATTGGAGAAAGGTTTTTCTCACATACCACCAGCAGGCAAACATCTTATAACTCCTCTGAGCACAGAACTCTTGTTTTAAATTATTCTTGACTCCTTCTCTTTCCTCACAGGGGAAGGGGGAGAGTGGTCAGAATAGCTTCATTTGGAAACGTACTTAGGAACTCTGTGTGAAAAAAAACAAATAACAAGCATGTTGCCCAGAGTTTTCTACTTTAAACTATATTTGAGGCAAGAGGATCTGGCCCAGCTGCACATTTTGATTATATTTTAAGAAAAAGAAGTCTAGCGTCCCTCTTTTTTTATATTTCTAACATAATATAGAATTGCATACACGGCAAATCAGAATAATTCGAGAGCTAATTTTTACTTGAGAAACCAAAATACTATTTGGAAATTAGAAAAGTGAGAAGAAATGGAATCATGAATATAGGCGAGTACATGAAAAAGAAAGGCCTTTGGAAATTCATGAATGTCCTGGTCAAACAAATACAAAGGTATGCTAAAAGGTGTGTGAGATACATCACTACAGAAAATCCTTGTTTACCTAGAACCCAAACATCCAGGTGTTTGGAGTTGCACTTCATTTTTGTGAAAAAGAGTTAAATAGGATAATCAGGTTATGACCCTGAACATTGCAAAGCCTCCAGAACTTAAAAGCTCTACACTCATATCAACATTTCCAATTTCTTCCTTGACATCTTCCCCCTGATACATCAAAGGCATCTGGAATTTAGCATCATCAAACCGAAGACCTGATTTCCCCTAGCAAACTGGATAGTTTTCACTCTTCCCTCATCTCAGTAAATGGCCCCAGTATTTACCAAGAGGCTTAAGTCAAAAACCCAGGAGTCAGGCCAGCTTCAGAGGCATGCAACCAGCGCAATCACATGGAGCTGCACGCTCAGAAAGGTCCTGCACTTAAAGTTTAATGCCCTGTGGTTGCTGTCTGGCATTTCTTAATTTGATCTTCTAATTTGCATTTTGTAAGTGAAATCTGATGGAACAGTGAAGCACCCCAAGGGCTTGGAGCTTTGACTCACATGTGGAGCTGCCTCTCGCCACCTCCCTGCATCCCAGGACAGGTTGTCAGTCTCCTGTTTCTTGTTCCCTGGCATCCTGAGTCTCCCCCAGACTCCCCCTTCCTGTTACTGCCCAGCTGCCCTCTGCCCATGACGGTGACCAGATCATGTTGGTGGCCAGCAGGGGCATTGCATTTTGCAATGGGGACCTGAGGGCAGGCAGGTACATGGAGAGTCAAGGTTAAGCACACTCAGCCAGTGGTGTGTCAACAGGGCACAGTAGTGGCCATCACTGCTCAGGGCTGGCAGTGCCATAATACATTTGCGGGCTAGCTGGCAGGGGGAAACCTCTTGCCCACCCCCGCATCCAGGTACCAAATGCATCCTGGCGCAGAGGCTACAACACCTCGGGGGTTGCCTGTTGGCCATGGTTGAGGCAGCATGCCTGTGGAAGGGGGGATTAACTTCCCAGTCCCCAGTGGGGGGCACAACATGTCCGTCCCTCGTTGGCGTGACAGTAAACCCAGCAGTTGGTTGACTGAGCCCATACCAAGCTGCAGGGCAGAAACCGGGGGTGCCTGTGAGGGTCTGGACTTTGTCCTGCAAGTATCCCCATGCCCGAGGGAGAGTGACATTCAATAGCAAATAAAAAAGCATCATGACAGATGGAGAGAGAGACCATGGATGAAAGGCAACAGTTTTACATTTTAGAACTTTTAATGACACTTTTTTTTCCTGCTCTTTTTACAAGGAACCCTACATTTTCATTTTGCACTGGGCCACACACATTATACACCCAGCCCTACAAGGGGTCATCATTTGGAAGTCCATATTTTCTGTCTACAACCCTGCTGTTTCCATCACCAAAATAGATTCCATGTTCACATCTCTCCATCTGCACCTCTCCCCTCCACTACGTCATTAAACCTTCCAACGAGGCCTGGCCCCTAACGTCTCCTCACAACACCCGGAGTGATCTTTTAAAAACTTAAAGTCACTTTAAAGGCTCAAAGGCTTCCCATCATACTTAGTAGGAGGCCCAAAGTCCTACTCATGACCTATAATGTCCTACCTGATCTGGTCCCTGCCAAATCTCCCCTCTCTTCCATAATATTCCAGCCACTCTTCTTCCTTCCCGCCACCTGAACACATCAGTCTGCACCCCCTGCCCCCCTCCCACCCAGGACCCCTTCCTCCTCTTATAGCGTCTCACATCCCATTCCTTCTGCTCAGAACCACAGCCCTTTCCCAACTCCACCCAATACACGGTGCAGGCACTAGGGCGTGGAGACAGGGCTGGCTGCTTCCATCCTACAGGCCAGTCCTCAGACAGAACCTCCCAGATGTCATTCCTCAGTCTTCCTCCTACACTATGCTGTTTCCTTCAGGCCAAGTGTGCTGATTGAGGTGTTTGTTTGTCTATTTTTTAACTAGTTTCTGTCTGCCTGCCTCCTGAAAGCTTCATGAGGACAATATGTCTGTTTTCTCAACCAATCTCTATCCAGGAACTTAGCAGAGGACTTGAGCATAGCACTCAGCAATTAGCTATTAAATTAACAAAAACTCATTACAGTTATAGTATTTGGTGTATTCATTTTGGAAGTTGGAAACCTGGGTATATTATGTGTAGTTATTAAGTTTACCACAAAGGAGACAACCCCTGTCTCTCCCTATATAGTCAAATATAAATTTGCACATTAATTTTTATGTCTCAACCCAATCATTGAACTGTTGACTAGAGTATCTATGAGTCATGTTTTCACGGAAGAAGGGAAACACAGTGTTACTTTGGAAAGAGTAAGCTAAATTTTGAGATGAATCAGAAATTATCTAGAGGGATAAACTCAAAATCAAACAAGCTTTCTCTCTCCCTCCCTCCCTTTTTTCCTTCCTTCCTTCCTTCTTGCCATCTTTCCTTTGTTTTTAATAATAGTCCAGAATATCCATCCCTCAAATTTCATCATAAAGTTTAAGAAAGCAAATAAAATTGCTTTTTAAGTAAAATGTTCACTATTTATTTCAGCTATTATTTTAGTTTCTGGTAAAGGTTTATGTGGTAAGCTGAATAATGGTCCTCCAAAGATGTCCACATCCCAACCCTGGGACTGAGAATATTTCACCTCACATGGCAAAAGGGTCTTTGCGACGTGATTAAGTGAAGGATCTTGGGATGGGGAGGTTATCCAGTTTGGACCAGTGTAATCAAACAGATCCTTATAAGAGGGAGGCAAGAGGGCCAGAAACAAGAGACTAGAAAATGTTACCTTGCTGGTTTTGAAGATGGAGGATGGGAACAGGAGCCAGGAATGCAGAGGTAGTCTCTGGAAGTTAGAAAAGGCAAGGAAATGGATTCTCCCCTAGAGCCTCCAGAAGGAATGCAGCCTTGCTGATACTTAATTTTAGGACCTCTACACGGCAGAACTGTAGGATAGTACACTTGTGTTGTTTTAAGCCACCAAATTTGCGGTCTTTGTTGCAGCAGCCATAGGAAACTAATATGGCTTATGATTAAGGACAGTTATATAGTTTATGCTTTTATATATAGTGTAGAGCAGAAGCATAGGTGAAAAAAAGCCACAACATATGATCTACCCTGCTGTTTCCTAAACTTGCCTAGGGATCAGAGTCACGTGGGGCATTTGTTGTGAACACGACGTCCAGTACTCCTTCCTTACACACACTGGGTCAAGAATTCTGGTCCAATATAGGAAATGAAGCCCAAGAAAGTGAAATGATGTTCCCAAGGCTGCAAGGATAGTCATTAGCTGGTCAAGAGCAAAACTCTGACCCTCAACCTATACTTCCAAGATTACTGTTCCACACTGAGCCATACTGATCCTAAAAGGGCCTTACAAACAATTTAAAGGGATTAGAGCATAATTTTATGTTTTTTTTTTTTTTTTTTTTTTTTTTTTTTTTGCGGTAGGCGGGCCTCTCACTGTTGTGGCCTCTCCCCTTGCGGAGCACAGGCTCCGGACGCACAGGCTCAGTGGCCATGGCTCACGGGCCTAGCCGCTCTGCGGCATGTGGGATCTTCCCAGACCGGGGCACGAACCCGTGTCCCCTGCATCGGCAGGCGGACTCTCAACCACTGCGCCACCAGGGAAGCCCTTATGTTTTTTTAAAGATTAAGATGTTTCAACATATCAGGTCATACATAAAAGTGGGAGGGGGTTATGTTAGATTAAAGAGTCTTAAGGACCTATTACTGACGGAACGTGTCCCCCCCCCCTCCAAATTCATATATTGAAGCCCTAACCCCAGGGGGACTGTTTTTGGAGATGGGACCTCTGAAGAAGTAATTAAGGTTTAATGACGTTATAAGGACGGGGTTAGTGTCCTCAGAAGAGAAACGCCAGCAAGCTTGTGCCTGGGCTCTCTCTCTGTGCAGGTACACATGGAATGGCCACGTTAGCAGACAGGGAGAAAGTGGCCATCCACAAGCCAGGAAGAAAGCTCTCACCTGAAACTGACCCTGTCGGACCTTGATCTGGGATTTCCAGCTTCTACAACTGTGAGAAAATAAATTCCTACTAGTTAAGGCACCCAGTCTCTGGTATTTTGTTATGCCAGCCTGAGCTGAATAAGACAGGACCATAATAACCAGATGCATGTGTGGTCCTGAATTGGATACTGATTTAGGCAAACCAGCCTTAAAGGGCATATTTGACTCAACTGGGGAAATCTGAATGAGGTCTGGGTATTAGATGAGATGAAAAGTTATAGAAATGGAAGAGTAAAGTTTATGAACTGAAAATATACAGATTACAAAATAATATGTATAGTATTATCTCATGCTGTGAAACAATACAAAAATGTGTGTATGTGTGTATATATGTATATATATAGATATGTATGTGTGTGTGTATATATATATATATATATATACGCATATATAATATATCTGGAAAGATATACATTAAAGTGTTATAGTTTGGAGCTCTCAGTGGTGGGCATGTGAATAATTTTTAAGTTTATTTGTCTGTATTCACTAATTTTCTGCCATATATATATACTACTTCCATACAAAATGAAATGCCATTTAAAAAATTGATGCCAAGTCCTTCTTTAGGAAAAAAAAAAATCCTGTCAATTTATGGAATGTTTCTGACCTTCTTCATGCCTTACACTGAACCATTTTCACTGTCCCATCTTTCTCCCAGTGGACCAGCCACAATTATGATCAAATAGCTATCAGTAAGGAGAGCTGCTAATAGATACCCTGCCTCATAAAAAAGGAAAAGCAACAAGCATCGTTTGTCCAATGGGTCCAAGCTTCCATTCATTTGTGGTTGAGGCAACTCATGATTCAGTCTAATTCAAACAAGACTTGCTGGGTGAATTAATCCATTCTCCCTAAGAAAGTAGTCCTCTAAATAATGTAGTATTTACGTTAAAAAGGTATGTAAATACCATCTTCTGTTCTGACATAAAAGTATTCAGGAAACCATTAGACATGGCAGTAGAGGGACATAACTGAAATATAAACTTTTAATTTTATTCCATTCAACAGCCTTTACTGAGTATCTAATGTGCTCAAAGCTCTAGGCTGGAACACTCCACTCCCTCTTACCTGAAATGTTTTAGTCTTTCTTCCTCACCGCTTATCTGAATTTCATCTCTTCTAAATCACCTAATCCAGATTTCTCCAAGAAGTCTTATCTGATTTCTCCAGGCCAGAGCAAATATCCCACTTGTCTGAAAATGCACGATGCGTAATATCTCTTTGAGCCCATATAAGCCTTCAGCCCTCAGTTATTTAAATATATTTTTAACTTCTCTCCCCAGATAGACTGTAGGGCCCTGTGGGGTAGAGTCCTTTTTAAAAATCATCAGTATTTTCCACAGAATTTTATACTTGGTAGACACTGAATAAATGCTTGTTGCTTAACTGACAGATCTGGGATTTGCCTTTCTCTTGGTCCAAAACTGTAGTACAAAACTGCTAGAGTACAGTTAATATTTGTTGAAATAGATGCCAATTCTTGGTCGCTAAACAGTAGTGATCCCTTTCTAAAGAGTCTTGGATTTTACCCTGTTTTCTAACTGGTTCTACAAAGGGCAGGGCTGGTGTGTTAAGTTACAATACAAAGAAGAAATCTTTTCCTTCCAGTCTGTGCCAGATGCATTGAAAAACTGAATAAGAACTGGAGGTTTCCACAGTCATGCACCAGGTGACAAGAAAGAAGCTTTTTCAAAGGAGTAAAACTGCTAAGAGAGCATCTTAAGAAGCAAGAAACAGCCAGGGTGAAAGTTGTGTCTTTGCCCTCACTTTTCCAGTGCTGAGCCAGGAAAATGAGATACTGAAGACGTGAAATGTTGCCAAACCCCTGAGAAATAAGGCATTTGCTACTGGGGATGCAAGAGGATTGGTGACATTTAATTGAGGAATTGCCCAATTTTCCATCTAGTTGAAGGCAATGGTGGGTCTTAGCAATGAGATGGCTCTGTTCCACGCTCTGAGGACGCAATTAGAAATACGGGAAGCTTCATGTCTTGACTCTGGTTCTTCCAGAAAGACACGTAGAGTATGTTAAATTTTGAACCTACTCTACTATGCAGCAAAAGCTGATCACATAAGACATGGGCTGTGGAGTTACACAGATCTGTGTTAAATTACTGGCTCTGCCATTTATTAGCTATGTGGCCTTGGACAAGTATTTCTCTTTGTTCCTTAATTTTGTCATCTGTGAAACAGACACTCTCATATAATACATATACATACACACACATCACAATGATTGGCTAAGGCAAGTAATTTTCAGGGTATCTGACACACACTTCTTTAAAAATGGAGCTTCTATTACTATTCTATACTATCACCAAGGACACTCTTAAATCCTTATAAATTCAAAATCCTTAGTCTACTGAACTTCCAGCCTTGGAGGAAACGGTCTACCCGAGGCAGTTCTACAGAAGATCAGAGTATATTAGAATCACTGGAATAGTTGCATCCAAGGCTCTCAGTGTTACCTCACTTCAATTTTCCAAGTCTCTAGACTGGTTGCTATGCTATTCCTCATTTTGATCAAGCGCTTTATACCCTTGCCTTGTCACCTATTTATTGCCTATTCCTAGCATGTCCTTGGCTGCCATTCTCTATATATAGCCAAGTCCCATCACCCTTCAAGGCTTAGTCCAAATCACTGTCTTTGTGGAACTATAAGCCACAGACAGAAGCTACCGTTTTTTTCCTAGAACCTCCCCATACAGTACTTTGCTATTACTTCCCTTTCATGTTTATTTCATTCCATTTTGCATTTGATTATCTATTTAACAGGCAAGATTTTTTGCATCCCCAGCAGCAAATGCCTCATTTCTCAAGGATATATCTTTTTACAGAGAGTACACCCTCTGAGAGTACACCCTCTCACACCTAGAAAGTGTAAAAAGATAAATGGGTGTAGAGCTTTTTACATAATTGGTGCTCAATAAATGGCTGATGAATAAATAAATAGATGAAGAGCTTCCAGCCTAT
Source organism: Mesoplodon bidens (assembly GCF_964165515.1). Classification (NCBI taxonomy): domain Eukaryota; kingdom Metazoa; phylum Chordata; class Mammalia; order Artiodactyla; family Ziphiidae; genus Mesoplodon; species Mesoplodon bidens. The sequence goes on along the minus strand of NC_138160.1, from coordinate 134,407,812 downwards.
TTTTGAATCAATTAAAGAACCTGATCTATTCTGTAGGAGGAACATCCATCCTCTCCCCCTCCTAATTTCCACCATCCTTCTTCTGGTATTTCTACTTTTCCCCATAAAACAGCAACATCTGCTCTTTTGGAAGTATTGGTAAGAACACTTCTGTCTGTCTTCCCACCCTGTCTCACTCATTCCTGCCCAAATGAGGAAGAAGGAAATATCTCACCAGTAAGGTAAGAAAGGGGCCCAAGGGCTTCTCTCGTGGCACAGTGGTTAAGAATCCTCCTGCCAATGAAGGGAACACAGGTTCGAGCCCTGGTCAGGGACGATCCCACATGCCACGGAGCAACTAAGCCCGTGTGCCACAACTACTGAGCCTGTGCTCTGGAGCCCGCGAGCCACAATTACTGAGCCCGCATGCCACAACTACTGATGCCCGCACGCCTAGAACCTGTGCTCCGCCACAAGAGAAGCCACTGCAATGAGAAGCCCATGCACCACAATGAAGAGTAGCCTCCACTCGCCACAACCAGAGAAAGCCCGCGTGCAGCAATGGAGACCCAATACAGACAAAAAAATAAATTAATTAAATATTTTTTAAAAAAAAAAGAAAGAAAGGGGCCCAAATATCAGGCAACCAGCCCATTCCAGAGGCTCAGCATGCCACCAGATGGGTAAGTCAGCCTGATTCAGAGGCACTATTGGTCTAGGCCATCAGTGCTAACCCAGCTTGCCCATGAGTCCTGTGTGGACTTGTCACCTAGTTCACAACTTATAGAGGGACAAGGGCATGACCTGCCTCTATATAGACATCTGATAATACTTTTCCAAGTCCTGACATTGAGCTAATGCTGGGAAGGATACCAGGAATAAATAATATTTCAAAATATGGCATTTCTAAAGGAAAACAGAATATTTTGCAGTTTATACATCAGAGGGATGAAAGAAAAACCCCAAGAAGCTGTAACCCTTCTTTGAACTGAAATTCTAAATATGATGTTTTATTAATAGGCCACTATAAAATCAAGATGGGCCTCCAGCCAGTGCATTCCTAAATTAGAGGCTTACACATCATTGGAACAAGCTCCACCAGGATGGCACTATATTCAGTAGAGGATGTTAAAAGGCCTAAAATAATTTGACGTAAGGCTTAATAGTAGGTGCCCCGCCATAAAAGATTAAAAATGTCATCTAAATGGAAATAAAGGCATGCATCTTCCTACACTCATGGGAGGTTTACACACAGCTAGATGACAGATCCTGACCACAACACAACACATCTTTGAATTCATTTACTGCAATAGCAAATTCAGAAGAGTGTAAAGTGGTGGCTTTTCACAGACACCAATTTTAATTCAACAAGGATCTAATGAGTTTCTGCTTGGTATGCAGTATGCTAGTAGAGCAGGATCCCCCTAGGCATCAAAACACATGTCATCTAGCTTGTTGTGTACTCCATACTGGTATTTTTGTTTGAATTCCTCTACTGGATAATTATAATCAGGGGCAGATCCAGATTTTATGGGGCCTGAAGCTTATACAATTTGAGAGTATGTTCTTTAAGAAAAAGAATACAAAATTATAAACACAAAATCAAGTGGACGTTCTTGGAAGGGGTTCTTTTACTTTTTTTTTTTTTTTTGCGGTACATGGGCCTCTCACTGTTGTGGCCTCTCCCGCTGCGGAGCACAGGCTCCGGACGCGCAGGCCCAGCGGCCATGGCCCATGGGCCCAGCCGCTCCACGGCATGTGGGATCCTCCCGGACCGGGGCACGAACCTGTGTCCCCTGCATTGGCAGGCGGACTCCCAACCACTGCGCCACCAGGGAAGCCCGGAAGGGGTTCTTGCAAGCCAAGAGACTGAGGCTTAAGATGCATTCGCTTTTCAGTAAATCCTCCTCTGGTTATAGCACTTAGTCCCTGTCCCAATAAAATCCTCTAGCTAATGGTATGGTCGATATTTGCCAAAAAGACTCTGCAAGTGATGAAACACAAATGATGGTGAAGATGATGATGAATATATAATTATGACGAAGATGATGCTGATGAATATGATAATGATGATGAAATGATGATCAAAAAGAAGGAGGGGGAGGAAGAGAAGAAGATTTATACACACAGCGTATCTCCATATCGCTTCATGCTCTTGCCACTGGCCAGTGGAACTCCATATCAGAAGCCTAGATGACAGCACTCTCCTAACTCAACTGTCTTGTAGCAGCTCTCTGCTACTCTCTTCCACACACAACCCCTTGTCTGGAGCCTGCTGCCCCTACAAATGGCCTGACATTCACTATAACTTATCTTCACAGTGCACCACTGAGAAGAATCTGAAGGGACTGTACATCAATCTCTTTCATTTCTAGAGTAGTTTAGAGGATTTTTTTTTCTTTTATACCGGAGTCATGACAAGAGCCAACTGAAGTTTTTCTGCAAATATATCTCCTGTGATATGTTACTTCTCTTTCTTTCATGATTGTGAAACAGAAAAGGAAGACAATTTTCTCTATAGTAAAAGGAGGTTCAGTGGATACCCAGGTGTAAAGGCTGAAAGGAGAAAACATATGATTATTTCAATCTAGTTAAGTTAGGTTTCCAAATGTTGCTTTTCCTTAACAGCTTAGTTGGTTTTCAGAGAAATACTTTAACTACCTAGTTTTCATCTCATGATTTATGTATTCAATAGGTAGTTTAAATGTGCACCATGTGCTTGCAGTCTGTTAGATCCAGGCGATCTAGCCATGAATTTGTAAGAAATGGCACATGCCTAAACATCATGCAAAAAGAAACCCTCTCCCAAGAAACATACCACTCACCTTATCAGTGTGGGTATATTGCATCTACTTTTGGTACTAGGATGCTGAGGGGTGGGCATACAGGGATTAAAAATAACAAATAGTATTTGAGAGGCTCTTTTAAAATGGGCAATAAAGTTTGGCAGTTACGCATCTATATATTAATAGTGTGTTGTAGGGAAAAAATGAACATGAAAGGCTAAGTGTGCTGGTTGTTTCAGTAGACAGGCACAGGGTACTACCGGGGGTGGGGGGGGAAATAGGTGGACTAATTAGTTCTTAGGGGTAGGTGGTGGGGGAGACCATAATGGAAGAGTACATATGACCTAAAGGTGGCATCCCAGTACTATGTGTGTATGGGGGCAAGAATGCCACTCTCCAGGCAGATAAACAGGTCCTGTGGCAGGAAAGTGCATGATGCATTTGGGGAAAGAAGAGGATAGCTGAACTGTAGAGAGAAGGTGAGCCTGGGAAGGTGGGCAGAGGCCAAGTCTTGCAGAATTTTATAGCCCATACCAAGGATTTAGCCTTTTACCTAATATATGCCATTTTGCACATTTGTGAAAACAGATAGAAAAAAGACTAAAACAGCCTCTACATGTAGTATGGTGGATGGAAAGAGATCTTGTTAGGATCTTCCAAGCCTTTGGTACAAACCCAGAGAAAAGATCCCCTAGGGTGGAAAATGTTTCTTACCTCCATATTCCCCAAGTCTAACAAGGTAAGTAAAAAAGTAAGACCCTGGGGGCTTCCCTGGTGGTGCAGTGGTTAAGAATCCGCCTGCCAGTGCAGGGGACACAGGTTTGATCCCTGGTCCAGAAGGATCCTACATGCCGCAGAGCAACTAAGCCCGTGCGCCACAACTATTGAGCCTGCACTCTAGAGCCCGTGAGCCACAACTACTGAAGCCTGCGCACCTAGAGCTGGTGCTCCGCAACAAGAGAAGCCACTGCAATGAGAAGCCTGTGCACCGCAGTGAAGAGCAGCCCCCGCTCCTGGCAACTAGAGAAAGCTTGCGTGCAGCAACAAAGACCCAATGGAGCCAAAAATAAATAATTAAATTAATAAATTTATTTAAAAAATAAAAGTAAGACTCTGGGCGGGCATGTTGCCTCTGTAAATTTCGGTTTCCTTATCTGTAAAGTGAAACCTTTGCCATAGGTTTGTGTGTGTGTGTGGCCCCATTTTTTTAACTTTTTATTTTGAAATAATTTTAGATGTGCAGAAAAGTGGTAAATATTGATACAATACAGAATTCCTGTATATACCCCACCCTGCTTCCCCTAATAGCAACATCTTACAGAAGCATGGTATAGTTATGAAAACTGAGAAATCAACATGGGTGCAATACTTTTCACTACACTGCAGACTTTAATTAGATTTCATCAGTTTTTCCATTAACACCTCTTTCTGTACCAGGACTCAGCTCAGGCCACCTCACTGCATTTAGCTGTCATATCTCCTTAGCCTTCCCCAATCTATGACTGTTTCTCCATCTTCCTTTGTGTTTCATGACCTTGACACCTTTGAAAAGCAGTGGCTAGGTATTTTGTAGAATGCCTCTCCCCATGTTTTCCCATGGATAAACTGAGGATGTGGATTTTGGGGGTAGAATACTCTCTCCTTGGCCAGATGATTTTGAGTTTTGCACAGCTCTGGACTTATAAGAAAGTCATTTTCCCCTGGTCTCTACCCTCTTCTTCATTCTATCAGGTGCAGAATAATCTGCACAGACCTGAAGGAAGTATAAGATAGACAGTCACAGGAAGTCCTCTGTCCTATCTAGTTTTCTTTTTAGGAGCCTCATTAATCTTTAACCCTCCTTAAACATTATTTATCCTCTTCATTTCTTGTATTTTCCCCTTCTCTCTGTACCTTGAAGTCACTACAGATGCAACATGTCTAAAATGACAAGGTAAGTATTATGTTCTGTAGAAGAGTTTTCTTTCTTTTTTTTTTTTTTTTTTTTGCGGTACGTGGGCCTCTCACTGTTGTGGCCTCTCCCGTTGTGGAGCACAGGCTCTGGACGCGCAGGCTCAGCGGCCATGGTTCACGGGCCCAGCCGCTCCGCAGCATGTGGGATCTTCCCGGACCGGGGCACGAACCCATGGACTCTCAACCACTGCGCCACCAGGGAAGCCCAAGAGTTTTCTTTTTAATGTCATTATTTTTGGTCTCTAATACCCCCAGGAAATCTCTTTCAAGGTAGCCTAGTCTATCTACACTGGCAGGGAATTAGCACGTGCAAGACCTGTGCCTGCAAATTTTCTAGACCTCACTGTTTGCTCTTTAAAAAGACAATGACTCATTTCCAATTATCTTTTCTCTTGAAGACAGAATTGTCTCCCTGGATTTAAATCGCACCTATTAGCGTGCTACCTAATCTTTGGATGGAATCTGTAAAGTTGGAACACAATAGAAGCAAGATTTCTTTGTGCCTTAAGATAAGTCTCTTTCAGTTTGTACAGGTAACTTTGACTTTAGATAAATCTGATGGGCAGAATTGCCTGCTTTCAGAGTTAGGAAATTAGGATATGAGAACTGTGAAGGTGTCATTAGGTGAACTCAAAGACTTGGAGAAATGCTGGGTGTCAGGGGAAACACTGAAGAGAAAATTATTGCAGTTGTACTACTTTAAAAGTTCCATCACACTTGCTTTCACTTTCTTGAACGCATGGTGCTCTCCTCTGCCTCAGGGCCTTTGCACATGCTGCTCCTTCCACCTAGATAACTCTCCTCCCCATCTTCCTTTTTTGCCTCCCTTGGGAAAGCCTTCATCCACCAGACTAGGTCAGGTCCTCCTTCATATGCTTTCACAATTCCATGTGCTTTTCCTTCATAGACTTTGAACACAGTTTATAATTAACATGTGTGTTGTAAATTAATAACCATAACGTCAGCTAACAATTTCTGGGCACTCTCTCCACATGCCAAGTGCTGTACCTCTCATTCAGTCTCCAAAATAAAACTCTGAGGAGCCTGAGCTACAACTATATCAATGTCTGGCACGCCAGTAAACTGCAAGTAACAGGAGGGCAGGTTCAGTGTTTGTTTTGCTCTACCCTAAATCACTGGTGTCTGGCAAAGAGCCTGGCAGGAAAAAGATGCTTGGTATGCATTTATGAAATACATGCCTGCAGCATGAAGCAGCAGGAAAAACACACACTTCAGAGTCAAACACATCCAGTTTCAAACCTCAGTTCTGTGATTGGCTAGCTCTATAAACTGGGACAAAGTACTTAGTTTCTGTAAGTCTTAAGAGTCCTCATCCATTTGAGATAATAGGACCTCACTACAAAAGCCTTCAAGGGGATTAAATAACATAGCTGAAAGCATATAATCATGCTCTGCATGAACTAGATGGCTTCGTTACTCCTTTAAAAAAATATTTCTTAGTGTTCTAACAGCTCTTCATACAATTAGCCATGCTATCCTGTCAGTATCTTAGTTCATTTGGATACTTCACTCACCAAATGCTATGCTTCAAGATAATTACTTTGGGTTCCTTCTATGATGTTATTTCAAGAATGAAGATGGGTTTATTAATGTTCAGGGGAACACATGTCCAGTGGAAACTGACAGGAAATCATCATTTTACAATCTATTTTATTGGCTTCTAAAGAGGCAAATTGCATTCTGTTCCACGCTTGCAGAACCACCCGAATAGTCACCCCATCCTACTTTTCTGGTTTATAAACTCACCTGCTTTAACCACTTTATTAAAGTTTTGGTAGCAGGTGGAAGTTGTATTGATAGATGGCAGAATTGAATCCCAAATTAAAAGATGCAGGAGATGAAAGAGACTCATGATATCAGCATTTCAAAGTAGGAAAGCAAACAGAGAGACTCACAAAGAAAAAGTGTAAAAAACACCTTAGACATTCCTTTGAAATACCTCAATTCCCAAAATAACAGAATGGTTATCTAGTGGTATCCATTATGTCCTCCTAATTACTTTATGAAACTTATGCTGGAAACACATAGAAGTCATGAAATATAAAAATTGCCAATAAAATATGTGAGACTAAAGAGTGCTCACAGACAGAAAATAGCAAAACTTGCTTACATTTATTAAGCATTTACGATATGGTAGGCTCTGAACCAGACATTTTAACTGATTTCATTTTCATTGCGCCCTGTGACATATTTATTCAACAAATATTTATCAAGTGTTTGCAATGCATCAGCCACTATGCTTAGAACAAGACAGACAAGATACCTGCCTGCACAAAGCATGCATCTAGGAGGGAAGACATACATTAAACAGTTTCTTAATGTTTACTGCATAACTTAGGGTGACCAACTCATCCCAGTTTGCCTGGGACTTGCGGTTTCAAGACTGAAAGATCTGTATCCTTGGAATACACCCTCAGTTCTGGGCATAGGAGGAGAGTTGGTCACCTAGCAAAGTGACAAAAGACATAATTAAATATATTAAGCACTATTACAAAGAAGTGCAGGGTTATATGAACTATGAATGATTAGCTCTCTTTGACAGTTGAAGAAACTGAGCTTTACAAAAGTTAATATGCCCATGTAGGTATGTGGTAAAGTAGGGATCTGAAGCCCAGTTTTTCTGACTCCCAATTACATGGCCTGATTCCATGTCTGAGTCAAAGAAATGTCTTCTGATACTTTAAACTTGAGAGTACAAATCTAGACTTGCACTAATTAATGAAATGCTTCCAAAAGGTTTGGTGGAGGAACAGTCATCAGAGCAAGGAAAGAAAGAATTCAGAGCAAATCCCTTGGGTCTGGATCCTGAATGCAACTCTATCCCTATTGGAAATGCATGAGAAAGAAACAACTGCATACCCTCTGCCATCCCCACCTTGCAGCTGTGGGTGGCTCAGGAACAAACAAAGGAAAGCATTTTTCAGCTTGACTGCAGTCTTTTGTGGGAAACAAATTGTATTTCTTCAAGGGTAAGGAGTAGGGTAGGAGAGGGTGACTGTTAAAAATTGGCAGGACATACCTAAATACCTCTGGGCAGTGGAGGAAAATGCCCCTGCAGGGGGTTTCAGCAGACTGCACCAGCTTGTTTCCATTAGAAAGATGCAGTTTTCCCTTGGTATAAACTCAGTGAGGGAAGGATTGTGTCTTGCACTGAGCAGTTCTATTTCGCTGGCATCCTTTACAGGAGACACAAAACCAAGTGGTCTACAAAATTCGCAAAGTGGGGCAGTAAAAAGAGACAGGGTTACGAATTCCCCCATCACATCAGCTCCAATGACGGCAGGGTCTTTGGACTGTTTTGGTCACTGCAGTACACAGAACTATATCTTACACAAAGTAGGCACTCACTAATATTGGATGGAAGGATGGATGGATGGATGAAGGGATAAATGAGTGGATGGATAAGGAGATACCAGTCCTAGTTTCTAATTTGTGAGTGTAGGACAGCTACTTTACCTCCCTGGGCCTTACCTTTCTCATCTATTAAATGGGAGAATTTAACTGCATGACTTTTATACCTTCCAACAAAGTTCAGAGTTTACGCTCCAAGGTGTATACTTCAGGTTAAGAATCCATCTGTAGATAAGATAATTCTCAGTATCAGGATATATTTCTAGATGCCCAACTACAGAAGAATAGTTCAATATATTATGGCATACTCATAAAATAGAAAAATAACTTACCACTAACATTGATATAATAGAAGTATATTTATTGACAAGGAAATTGCTCATGGTACTGTTAATTTTTTAAAGAGTTATAAAACAGCATAAGGAGTACAGTGTAATCCATATGTGTATTAATGTGCAGGCTTAGAGAGAAATCTGAAAAGATATATACTAACATGGTAGCAGTGCCTATCACTGGGTAGTGGATTTATGGATGAGTTTATTTTTTTACGATTATTTGTATCACCTAATTTTCCTCTATGATTATGTTGTTGTCATATAATATAAACAGATATAATGACCTAGCATCTATTAAGCTCCTAGATCTTCACTGGTGAGGTGCTGTAATGTAGGAGTTAGGACATGGGGTCTGGAATTGGACAGCCTGGTTCAAATCCTGGTTAAGCCCCTTAGTTACTGTGTGACCTCAGGTAAGTTACTCAACCTCTCTTAGCTTCACTTTCCTCTTATATAAAACCAACAGTAACACCCAACTCACAGATTGGTGCTGAAGTTCAAAATTGGTAATCTATGCACAGTGCCTGGCATACCTTATACATTTGATAAATGTTAGTTATTATTATACTAAATACAAAGAGTTTTTTTTATACACCTGCCAAATGGCATAGTCATTGTCCTCAGAGAGTTTTTAATTTTGGTGAGAATAATAAGACTAACACACAAGGAACAAAAAGAAAGCATTACAATAACCACCCAGAGCAAAAGATGTGGAATAACTATTGCCTCTCTCTCCCTGAATCTTTACAGGTGATGAGATGCCAAGACCACGTGGTGGAAATCTTCTCCCTCATCTTCATGCCCACCACCACTCCTCCAGCTCTTGTTTATCTTTTGTCTGTTCATTGCATTAAGCTCCAAAGGGTTTCTTGGCTTAATGTCTCTTCAAATTCCCATCTCTCTATGCCAGAGGCCCTCAAAGGGGAGGTTGCCAGAGTAGTAGCACTAGTATCACCTGAGAACTTGTTAGAAATGCAAATTCTTGGGCTCCACCAAAGAGCTACTGAATCAGAAACTGTAAGATGGAGCCCAGTAACCTGTGTTGTAGAGCCTTTGCTGGATATGATACGGTCAGATCAGTTTTCCCAAAGGATACATACTCCTGTCACTCTCTACTCTCCAGTTCTCTCTGCCTATTGAGTAAATGGTGATAGATTTTCTTATCCTGCTGCTGAAGGTTTTCCCTCTATGATCTTGCCCCAGTCTACTTCTCCAAGTTCATCTTCAGCTACTTTTAACACTCACAAAATGCTCTAGAAAACTAAAGCACCTAACTCTCCCTGGACACAATCTATGTTAGGATTCTATTCATATATGTTATGCCTTTACTCATGTGAATTCCTAAAAGTGTAATGTAATTTCTTCTTCCTTCCCATCTTTGATGTTTAAACCCCACTAAGCCTTAAGACACAGTGCCCACCCATGAAACTTCCCCCACCATACAACCAATCCCCTACAGAGATGACTGCTTTCTCCTCAGAACATCCAAAGCATTAAACTGGCCCAATCTTGCCTCATTTCTTCCCTTGGAATCATCATGATATATTAGTTTCCTAGGGGTACCATAAAAAACTACCATGAACTGGGTAACTTAAAACATTAGAACTGCATTCTCTCACAGTTCTGGAGACTAGAAGTCTGAAATTAAGGTGTTATCAGGGCCATGCCTTTTCTCTCAGGGTGCGGTGTTTCTGGCAATCAGAGTTCCCTGGCTCATAGACACACCACTCCACTCTCAGCCTCCAGAGTCAAACGGTATTTTCCCTGGGTTTTGGTGTCCATTCTCCTCTTCCTATAAGGACTCCAGTTATATTGGATTAGGATCGACCTCATCTTAACTTGGTTACATCTGCAAAGACCCTATTTATAAATAAGGTCACGTTCTTTGATACTGACAGTTAGGATTTCAACATTCCCCCCAACATACAGGGGAACACAATTCAACCCACAGTAATGTGCATATATGACATAGTGCCCCTAATTCACAGTAGGCTCCTTGAAGGCAGGTACTCTAGCTCATTCCTCTTTTCCCTTCCCTATGCATCCTCCCCAACTCTTGCACCCAATCTCCCCATGGGACCTAGTTCTGAAAAAGAACTCCTTTAGCATATTATGGTTGAATGGATGGAAAACTAAAGACAGGAGGCAGAAGGTAACTAAGCATTAGTTACATTAACTAGTAACTAAACACTAAATTGTGTGATGTGATCTATTCAGTTGCAGGGAACTGGGAAGTCAGAGAAGTGGGTCTATGAGGGATGGAGTGCTTAATAAAGGCTTCTTGGAAGCAGAGGGGCTTCTTAATGAATGGATAGGATTTGGGGAAAGACAGAAAAGAGTATACGTTTCCAAGTAGGAAAACAGTATGAACAAAAGCTTGTGGAAAATGAAATTAATTTTTTTTTCCCTGTATCAATAGAAACAGAGCCCTAGCAAGCAGATCTGGAATGAAAGGTGGACACTAGGCAGAAATGGGAAACAATCCATTGCTTGTTCTTGTTAGTTCAGTGATCACTGTTTGATTTCTCCTGTTTCTCCTGTTTGTTTATTATACCCTAGCTGGATTCTAAATTCCATTCCTGAGAGAACATAATTGAGTTGGCAGCCACATGTGCCCGTGGAACCTTGGACTTCATTCTGACACTAATTATCTTCCTGTGCTAGAGGGCAAGCTAGAGAGTGAGGATAAAGACCAGGTCTGGTTACATTACTGTAGTATCTCCAATGCCTGAAAAATAAATAGGCTTAATACACGTATCTTGAATGAATGACAAGATAACTATAAGAATGTCTGCATGTATAAATACATGCATGTGTGTGTGTACATGTGTATGTGTATTTATCAGTGGTTATTTCATTCCATTAACTATAGCCTCCTGATGACCGGAAAGTAACCATTCCATTATTGCCTTGGGTTCCTAGGCAATGTTAATTGCTTATTTGACTCCAATTTTTGTTGCTTAGTCCCCAAACTTGTTTATATTATTAATCCATTAGACAGGACTTGCATTCCTTTCTTTTTTTATATATATAGTTGATTTATTAATTTATTTTATTTATTTTTGCTGTGTTGGGTCTTCGTTTCTGTGCGACGGCTTTCTCTAGTTGTGGCAAGCAGGGGCCACTCTTCATTGCAGTGCGCGGGCCTCTCACTATCGCAGCCTCTCTTGTTGCGGAGCACAGGCTCCAGACGCGCAGGCTCAGTAGTTGTGGCTCACGGGCCTAGTTGCTCCGCGGCATGTGGGACCTTCCCAGACCAGGGCTCGAACCCGTGTCCCCTGCATTGGCAGGCAGATTCTCAACCACTGCGCCACCAGGGAAGCCCTATTTCTGTTTTATAATCAGTTGAAAATAGCTTTGTTTGATCAACATGAAATATACCAAAGAACACTAATGCAGAATCTGCTTGTATTCAAATTCAAAGCAGATGATGAGGCTGAAAATGGTGACCTTTTTGAATGAATTCTTAAATTGAATTCTTAAATTGTGGTGTAAAAAGATCAGAAAAGTCTAAAAGAGGAATGGAAAATGTATGATTTTTTGCATAGTTTCCCCCTGCATTTCCTCCAGGATACACACTTGAAGTGTATTAAACAAGCAGTAGATACGGTTTGTGATTTTGTGCTGAGTTGTATGTCCTCCTAATGGGTAGCATTAACACTGACAGTCTTTCCTTGACAAGCAACAGTAGGTTTGGGACAGCATCATGCTTTATTCTCTTCCTTAGGAAGGAGGAGTATTAAATTTTTATTTTGTGATTTAGACAAAATATTGAATCTCTTTCAAGGAAAAAAAAATTCCCCCCAGCCTTCTCAGATCTCATAATGTATGGTACCTACATGTTAATGACTTGTCTAGTACCGCCACCTTCGTTATGCAGAGAAGCTTAAGAAAATCAAAAATAATATTCTGATTGATAGAACTCACCATCATTATCATCACAGCAAGTATTTGTTGAAGAATTCCTATATACTAGACAGAGTTTTCCACACTCATTAAGGCAGAGCATTCAGTTCTCCAATTTAATCATCATGATAATGTTATGAGCTAAAAGTTATGATTACTATTGTTTTACACAGGATGAAACTGAGGTATGAGAGGATAAATAACTTGCCCAATGGCACATAAGTAGTAATTCAAGGAGTCAGGTTTCAATTCAGGTCTGGCTGACTCTAGAACATACGTGCTATTTGCTGAATTATTTTTTTACTCATTTTTTAACAGAAAAAGTTAAGCCATAAGAAAATCAACTGATTTTGGGGACTTGCCTCGTGGTGCAGTGGTTAAGAATCCTCCTGCCAATGCAGGGGACACAGGTTTGAGCCCTGGTCCGGGAAGATCCCACATGCCGCGGAGCAACTAAGCCCGTGCACCACAACTACTGAGCCTGAGGGCCACAACTACTTGTCTTCGTGGCCAACCAAGTTTATTTACTACTAGATAGATAGATAGATAGATGATACATAGATAGTCAGCTGTACAACTATTTTTTTTACCTGAATCTTGACTGATGTATTACACAAAAATACAAAACTAGCACAATCTTAGCTCTTATTTGCTCACTCATTTATTCATTTTTAAAATATATACTCAGCATATTGAGTACCTATCACATATGATATTTTAAGGAGAACATGTAACATTTAAAAATGTGATCCCTCCCATCTAAGGGAGAGACTGAAATAATTATCATCATGATATCTGCTATTCAATTCTCATCATATTCCAGTAAAATTAGAATCAGTATCAGATCCATAAAAGTTGTGGGATAGGAGGCATACTCCTATTGGCAGCATTCTATTTCATTTGCCCCCAGGTGGACAGGTCTTCAGAGAACCTTTCCATTCATTCAAAACTCATTCTTAAAGCCTTTCTTCACACTAAGGTGTTAAAGCTGAAATAAAGTACCTGCCTTTCTAGAAAACTTGGTATCCAACTTGGATCTGAATACTTAAAACAGATAATGTACCAGAAGGAGAGTTTGAAAAATCACATGGGAATGAATAAGGATTGCTTTTGATGGAAAGGGCCAAAATGCTTTTCTGATATTTTTATAATTGCATTGCATTTGCTGAACCCGTTTGAAATACCAAAGGGATGTCACCAAAATGCCTTTCTTCATCTGAGAAACAAAATGGGCTGGTTGATAGTAGATAAAACCAGGTATTCAGGAATTGTGAATTAAGATAAGGGTCTGCAAACTATGACCCAAGGGCCAAATCCAGCCTGCCACTTGATTTTATAAATAAAGTTTTATCGGAACACAGCCACACTAATTCATTTACATATTACCTATGTTCAAGGGCTAGTTCTGGGGTGAGTGCAGATTCAACCCCATCTTCAATACTCCCATGGTGGCCATCAACAATCACTTAACCCAGAAATTATATAAGATTCAGAAAAAAATTGAAGTAAAAATACTTGTCTTTGTGGAAGACATACAGATGGCCAGTAGGCACATGAAAAGATGCTCAACATCACTAATTATTAGAGAAATGCAAATCAAAACTACAATGAGGTATCACCTCACACCAGTTAGAATGGGCATCATCAGAAAATCTACAAACAACAAATGCTGGAGAGGGTGTGGAGAAAAGGGAACCCTCCTGCACTGCTGGTGGCAACGTAAGTTGGTGCAACCACTATGGAGAACAGTATGGAGGTTCCTCAGAAAACTAAAAATAGAATTACCATAAGATCCAGCAATCCCACTCTTGGGAATACACCCGGACAAAACTATAGTTCAAAAAGATACATGCACCCCTATGTTCATAGCAGCACTATTCGCAATGGCCAAAACATGGAAACAACCTAAATGTCCATCAACAGATGAAGGGATAAAGAAGATGTGGTACATATATACAATGGAATACTAGTCAGCCATAAAAAAGAACAAAATAATGCCGTTTGCAGCAACATGGATGCAGCTAGAGATTATCATACTAAGTGAAGTAAGTCAGAAAGAGAAAGACAACTGCCATATGATATCACTTATATGTGGAATCTAAAATATGACACAAATGAACCTATCTATGAAACAGAAACAGACTCATAGACATAGAGAACAGACTCATGGTTGCCAAGGGGGAGTGGGGGAGGGAGAGGGATGGACTGGGAGTTTGGGGTTGGTAGATGTAAACTATTACATTTAGAATGGAAAAACAACAGGGTCCTACTGTATAGCGCAGGGAACTGTATTCAGTATCCCATGATAAACCACAATGGAAAAGAATATAGGAAAAGAATGTCTATATGTGTATAACTGAATCACTTTGCTGTACAGCAGAGATCGCCTCAACACTGTAAATCAACTATACTTCAATTTAAAAAACTGAAGGAAAAAATGCTTGTCTTTGTGGCCGGCTACAAATAAATAATTTTAAAAGTTTATTTATTATCAAATAAATATTTACATATATATATTTTCTTACTAGTCAGCAGAACAACAATTTCCACATGATAGCAGCAGAGCTCTGTCATGGCAGAAACCATATGCCAGGCAAAGTCTAAAATATTTATTATCTGGCCTTTAAAAAAAAAAAAGTTTGCCAACTCTTGCTCTAAACCATCAGTCAGATCCTTCCCAAACAGCTATGCTCCACTATGCCTGTACTCTTTGGCAACTGCCCCTTCTGAATAGGTTACCTCAGGAACTCTAATAAAACCCATGCACTAGGAAAAACAAGGTAACAATACTCTTGGAATCAGATTTGCACTTGATACCACCAGGAGGCTGATGATTGAACTGAACTAATTTCATTTAGGTCTTTCTAAGGACAAAGTTCTTCGCTAACTTAGGCTCAAAGAACTCTTCCATATAAAAAAGATAGTTTGTAAATTGAAAGTGTACAGATCCACACAGTGATATGTTTACACTTGGGATCTGCCCCCTGCCACGTCTGAGACTGCTCACTCCTTGTTAGCCTGGGAGTGCAGACTAAACAGTGCACCCCTTGTCTCCATCCAGGCTCCTTGTTTTAGAATTTCACACACTCCTTTCACCCAGAACATGGATCTCAAGTTGTTTCTATACACTTGAAAGTGTGATTATTAGATTAATATTTGTTCTAGAATAAACTGTAACCTTTATACGAACTGTCGCCATGTCAATTTCTCATTCCCTAACATATCCCTAGAGCTTACTACAGTGTGGGGCACAGAGTAGATCCTCAACAAGCATCTTTTGACTGATATTTATTGTCTATCCAGCAACAAGTACTTACTGCTGCTTACCATACACAATACTAGGTTGCATGTTTCTTTTAACCCTCCTCAGAGCCCAGCAGTGAGGCTCACAGTTATCAAAAATTCAGTGACTCTTCTTTGATAAACTGAAAGTCCAATCAAGTTTGATCTAACAGCAACCAACGAGAACCACCATCTCTGCTACTCACTTTTTAGATAATGATGTCACCCAGCAGCTCAAAGAAACTTGGTGACAGCTCTTGTTTCACATGAGTGATAATATTTTCATCTCCTAGCCTTCTAAAATAAAGGGCTAGTAGACTGTTTAAACAGCATGAACCATACTACCACCAGACGGCAGTTCTTTCCTTGTCACCCAGTAATCACTTCTGCTATCTTCCAACAGCTTGCTTTGCCTTTTCTGAGTGTGCTCTTTGCAGACACTGGAATTCGGCTAGGAATGGTAGTGGCAAGCAGCAGGCTTTTAGCAATTTCCATGATAATAAAGGTTTACCAATAAGACTACCACAAGGGAGATGAGAAAAAATGATGCTAGTAGCAGCAGTGAGAAAGGAAATGTAGGAATTATCTATCTCAGTGTTTATCAAAATATGTTCCATGGAATAGTCATGCTGTAAGTTGCTTCATGAAGGAAAGGTTCTATGAGCAAGTGAATTTGAGGGAAACTGCAAAGAATGGGCCCATTTTAAAGATGGGCAAAGTGTGTTACCATGTTCAAAGCTTCAAAAAATTTCCTACAGTTATAAAAATGTGACACAATTTGGCTCAAGTAGCAGAGATTGCTAGTGCTCATCCATATCTGTGTTTTTTACCTTTCCTAAGCAAAGGAAGAGTCTCAGCCCCTTGCCATCTGGCGACACCCTATGGCTAGTTCCAATCGATGAAATGAGAGTGTGTGTGACTAGTGTCACTTTCAAGTCGAGACTAAGAAAAGCTTCTGTGTGAACTTCCAGCTCTATTATTTCCTAAGAGAAAACCATGAGCATCATGCTATTCCAAAGGCAGAGCCATTTGATGGAAATACCACGGGTCACTAAGTCACCACATGGAAGCCAGCTGCCCTGGAAAGTTCCACAGGTACCACAGGACTTTGAAAAAGCAAGAAAAAATCCTTTTCCAAATTAAGCCACTGATACTTGAGAATTCATTTGTTACCACAGCATAGCCTATCCCAATTTACCAAGCATTTCTTAAATTGATTTGTCCACAGAATTCTTTATTCTCACAAAAAGAAATAATATCACAAAGAAAAATTATTACAGGGAAATACTTTGGGAATCACTATGATACTTAAAAGAGAGTTTTTGTTTTTGTTTTCCCCAGGAACCATGGCTATAGCATTTTGAGCAAATATAGTCCAACCTGAAAGAGAGATAGAGGGAGAATTCAGAGAGGCAATTCAAAAGTGGAGGAGAGGTACTAGGACAGACACATGGGTTGGAAATCCCAAAACCAGAGTTCTGCCTCCCTACAAACTTTCTCAGTGTTGCAGACCCAATGTTTCTTCTTTCAACAATCCATTTAGCAAGTATTCATTGTATACATCCTGAGGGCACTGCATGGTCTGCGACACAATTTGTGATTGACACTTTACCTCTGCCTTCCTTGATTACTCCGGTGGGCTATTTTCTCCACTGAAGTTGCATTGCCTGTCGGTCTCTTGGCATTTACCTCAAACTGCCGTCTTGATAGCCATCCATTCACTTCTACAGAGGAAAGGCTAGAAATGTCATGGCTTCCTACTCCTCCCAATACTGAGGCTGCCACATCGGGAACCCCAGAAAACCCGGCCATGGCCACAGCTGCTGAAATCATTATCACTATGGGAGCCAATGGTAGCAGCAGGAAACCACAGGGGAAACAGATCCATGTGGTGACCTGTGCTAAGAGCCTTTTCTACTGGGATGTTCGACACTGTATTCCAACCAGAAACCCAGCTAGACCTCCTCTCTTGCGAAGCCTGAAAGTCAGAAAGATAGCCAGGCAAGTGGTAGCCACAGAAGAAGCAATTGCAATTCAAGTGGAAGCTGAGATGAAGACAGGAGACATGCATAAGGAAAAGCCTCTTGAAGTGCCAAGCTTGTTAGACAGCCAAAGATGTACTGAGTCAATAACACTGCTGGTCATTCTGCATGATGCTCCAGAGCTCCATGGCTCCCTGCTGTGGCACCCCTGCTGTGGCAACAGTTGCCTAAATGTTCTCACACGTCCTCTAGGTAACTGAGCCCATCTCAATCCCTGGGCACCTAAAGGAGCCTAGCCAGTACCTACCAAACTCATATTCCAAGTTGCTTGAGCATGGTGACTGGGTGCTAGTCCTCTCACTAAGTCCTCCCTAGTGCTCAGCACATAGTAGAGGCACAACTCGTTAATTTTAGAAATGTTGCTGAGATACCTATTCAATCTCAGCTGCAGACAGCTTTTAAAGAGCTAGAAATGTTTCTGACCTTTTGGAGCTCATAGTCTTATAAAACAAGAATAATATAAAATAAAGTATAATTGTATATAAATATAAAATAATGAAATTTTAAAACTATAACTCTACTATTTGATTGGCTGGGTGAGAGTAATATTAAGCACAGTTCTTGGCAACACTGCGACACCGTTTTAACGTGGAAAGCAAGGCATAAAACAACTAAAGAACCATGTGTGTCACGTGGAGTCATACTCTTCCTTCTTTAGTAACTACCATTTAGTATGCCAGGCACACTAGTGGGTGCTTACGTATGCTTTCTAATTCAATCTTTCTAAGAGTCCCAGGTCAGAGATGTCATCATCCCTAATTCACAGGTGACGAAATACAGGCTCAGAGAGTTTAAATAACTTGCCCAAAGTACGTGAGTCACAGAGTCATCATTCAAATTCTGTTTTGCCCTAGCTCTTTCTAATTCTAAGTTTGTGCTCCTTCCACTGTATTCCTCTTAGGGGAAAACAATGAGCTTTTTAGCCAGGGAACAAAGAAGTGACAGCTGGGGTAGAAAAGCACACTGCTGTACCATGTTTTCACTGTGCAATTCATAGTAATCTGACAGCAAAAGATTATTTTCCACAGTGAGTTTCTCATAGTAAGGAAAAAAGTAATTACTATCTGATTCTACCTCCATCTGTTTATTTCGGCATGACAAAACAAGGAAGAAAGAAAAAAAAAAAGGCAAGATTGGGCCTCCCTGGTGGCGCAGTGGTTGAGAGTCCGCCTGCCGATGCAGGGGATACGGGTTCGTGCCCCGGTCTGGGAGGATCCCATATGCCGCGGAGCGGCTGGGCCCGTGAGCCATGGCCGCTGAGCCTGCGCGTCCGGAGCCTGTGCTCCGCAACGGGAGAGGCCACAACAGTGAGAGGCCCGCATACCGCAAAAAAAGAAAAAAAAAAAAAAAAAAAGGCAAGATTGCACTGAGTATTATGTTTTAAAACAATTTAAAATACTGACTGGAAGGTAACTTTGTCCCATTTATTTCTTTCAAAAGAATAGGTCCAAATGTTTACCACAGAAGAAATCCCTACCCTACCTCCCGTCCTGAAAACCAATTTCTATCCATTACTGGGAAAGTTTAACAGATCTATGTAAACCCACTTATTCTATAATTGAAGTAATAAAATGTGTCATGTTTACAGACTCTGATAATATTGCAAAAAATTAAACCTTGAGAAATTCTGGAGTTATTATTCCTTCAAAGGAGAAAATATGTATTATCTTATTTTACAGGTCACAGTTGGCCATCGACAATAATTCTGTTGCATGATACTTAAATGTTTTAAGAATAACAATAACCAGGATATAATTTCACGTTTCTCCTGGCCTAAAGGTGAGCTTATTTGGGGACTTAAAGTCTCTCAGGTATTTTTAGAAGCTGCTGAAATCACTATACAACGACAAAGATAAAACATCACCAGCGTTTACTCGTCAATAAACTTCCGCAATTATTTGGCAATAAAAAAGGAAAGAAGTACTGATACATGTTACAACAGGGATAAATCTTGAAACCATTACACTTCGTGAAAGAATCCAGACACAAAGGTCACATCTTGTATGATTCCATTTACATGAAATGTCCAAAATAGGCAAAGCCATAGAGCCAGGAAGTATATTAGTGGCTTTGAAGGGATGGGGGAGTGAGCAGGTGGAAATAAGGAATGACAGGTGATGGGTACTGGGTTTCCTTTTGGGGTGATGAAACTATTCTGCAATTGACTGAGATGATGGTACAACTCTGTGAGTACACTAAGAACCACGGAATTGTACACTTAAATGGGTGAATTGTATGGTACGTGAATTACATGCCAGTAAAGCTATTATAATTAAACATCATTACCCACAGTGCCCAATGGCAGCCTCTCCTTGAACCACTTTTCTCATCCTTGGTGCTGAGATCACACGCCTTCCTCCGGCTCCTGGGAATCGCACCCACGCCCGGCCGTCCTGCCATTCCCACCACTCAGCCTACACCCTTCCACCTCTGCTGCTACCTCTAACCCATCACCCGGTGCCCACACCTGGGTCAACTCTCACCCTGGAACAGCACACTGCTATGCTCATGTGCCCACAGGAAGCCTTCCCTGACTCTCCAGAATCATCCCTGCAGAGCACCCATGATCGCTTTGTGCACCCACACATTTAGTTAGGCTTTCGGTATTGTTCAAGGTGTTTCTACTCTTGCTGCTTCCTCCAGAGGGTAGCACAACACGTGGCATATAATACATGCTCAGTAAATATTTCAGAAATGAATGACTTCTTATTTAAACTTTTTTTTTAAAATCATAAAAGGCCTTCCTCTCCCCCTTTGTTTTCCTATCAAAGAAATGTAGTTAGAATTTCTCTTAAAAACTTGCAGATAAACTGTGTATTCAGGGATGTACTAATGGATCTATGGGTATTAACCAAACACAAAACAGATCTATTTTTTCCCAGAAGATAGATGTCCTCAAGGAAAATAACTAACAGGTTTGTTAAGATAATTTGTGGCTGAAAGAAGAAACGTCTTTTCTTTATATGACCAATGTCTGTTTTATTTTCTGTGAAAGTTTGCCCTTTGCTTTGTTCTAGGCATAATCACTCAGCAAATATCTCCAGAGGGCCAGCTGGGCGCAGAGGAGAGCACAGCAGTTAGGAGTGAGTTCAAATGCAGCCTCATAAATTGAATTCAAATATAACTGCCTTCTTCTGCAAGCTACTTGACCTCTTTAAGCTTCAATTTCCTCATCAATACGATGACGATAATAATACCCAACTCCATGGGGTTGTTCTGAGGACTAAATGAGATACACCTAATATACAGGATGGATAAGCAACAAGGTCCTACTGTAGAGCACAGGGAACTATATTCAAAATCCTGTGATAAACCATAATGGAAAAGAATATGAAAAAGAATATATGTATAACTGAGTCACTTTGCTGTACAGCAGAAATTAAACACAACATTGTAAATCAACTATACTTCAATAAATTTTAAAACTAAAAAAAATGAGATACATCTATAAAGCAGTTAGCATAGAGCTTGAAGAATACATGCTAATGATGAAAACGACAATGACCCCTGCTATCAAGAAGCCTGCAGGCCTTTGAGGGAGGGGATGGCGATGAAGAGACACCATTAAAATAATTATAATATAATTCAAGATAAAAAACAATCTCATTGCCAGGATACATTCTACTAATAATCTTTGCAAAAGTTCTCCAGTATAAATATTTAAGAGTGTTTTCTGTAACAAACAGCATTGTTTATAATAGACTTTTAAAAAGCAACGACTGAAAACAACTAAAATATCCATTAAGACGGGATCGGTTAATTAAATTATGGTGTGCCCATATGATGTGATAGGGTATAGCTGTTAAAAAAGCTGTTTAAAAACTGAGGAACGGTGCAGCCCTGTTCTTAGCGCCCTCCATTTTTTCTAATGCTTCTAGTTTCATCTTTAATTAAGGAGACACAATGGCATTCCTCATTTATTCTTCAAAATCATTCAATAAAGACACTGATATGAAAAAATGAAGAGGAGGTATACATGCTCAGTATTTAAAGATACTTCAGATAC
This sequence comes from Mesoplodon bidens, assembly GCF_964165515.1. NCBI lineage: Eukaryota > Metazoa > Chordata > Mammalia > Artiodactyla > Ziphiidae > Mesoplodon > Mesoplodon bidens. The sequence goes on along the minus strand of NC_138160.1, from coordinate 134,386,151 downwards.
ATTATTAAGTGAAAAAAGGAAACAATAAAATAATAGGTACATGGGCTTCCCTGGTGGTGCAGTGGTTGAGAATCTGCCTGCTAATGCAAGGGACATAGGTTCGAGCCCTGGTCTGGGAGGATCCCACATGCCGCAGAGCAACTAGGCCTGTGAGCCACAACTACTGAGCCTGCACGTCTGGAGGCTGTGCTCCGCAACAAGCAAGGCCACAACAGTGAGAGGCCTGCGCACGGCGATGAAGAGTGGCCCCCGCTTGCCACAACTAGAGAAAGCCCTCGCACAGAAACGAAGACCCAACACAGCAAAAATAAATAAAATAAATTAATAAACTCCTACCCCCAACATCTTAAAAAAAATAATAGGTACAACATAAACCCTCTTGTGTACATGAAAATATATAAAAATAGGCACATATAGTAGGTCACATCTAGTTGGAAGAATCAAGAACTGTTTTACAGTGGATTCGGGCAACTGGTGATGGAAAACTTGAGAAGGCACTTCCAGGCTGAGGAAAGTGTGGGCACAAAGACTTGGAGGCAGACACGCACAGGGAGAGAGAGGCAAGAGTGTGCAGATTCCAGAGGCAAAGGGTCAGGGAAGGTACACAAGTAACAAGATTTGAGCTTTGAGACAAGAGTTAGGCTGATTGTGTAGGACCTTCAATGGCAGATCTGGGCACCTAGACTTTGTCAGGTAGGTACTGGGATGTTATGGTAGACTTGTAAAGAGGGAATAATATGATCAGAGTTGCACATTAGCGATGCCTACATGGAGGGGTATGCAGAGAGGAGTGGAGAACAAAGAATGAAGTAATGCATTTAGGATGCAACTACAAGTTGCCTGGTTTCTCCCTCTGCATTTTACAACTGCCATGTTGATAAAGCTTCAGTTTTACTTCCTAATATAATGTATGTGCTGCTTTCACATGAAAAAAGCCACATTAAGGGAGTCAGTGATTCCTTTCCAAAATTCCCCATAGATGTTCTACACAACCTAAAATTACTGATCTCCAGTCAATAATCAACTTCTCGGCAGATATCATTTTTCAAAGAAATGTTATTCTGCCTGTTAAATGAAAGGAAGTAAGATCATTAAAACAGTTCCCTAAGTAATGCATTTTAAATGAAAGGCTCTTTTGAGTCTTTGGGAAAAAATATCAAAAGTTAAACTGAAACATCCAGGGAAAGCTCAAATTAGTATGTTAATTCTGTCAACATTCAAGGTTCTGAGCCCAAACCTAGAAGTAACAGAGCATATGGTGATTTACTGCTCCCTAGCTATAATTTTAACTACTTTTGTTGAAATCACAAAAGAAATGTCGTGACTGAAGTTTTCATCACTCTTTCAGTGTGAAATATGCAAGTGTTATAACTTCTCTGTTTTGTTTTAGAAATAGGTTTATTATACTAGGAGCCATCAATGATTTTCATTAAATGTGTCAAATGAGGTTGAGCTAGGAAATAAGTGACGGATTAATATGCAGCAATTTTGTCTTTACAGCGACAAATGTAATGTCTCTCTGTGGACATTATGTACTTCCCTGTCTGACAGATTTTTTTCATAAAAAAGACAATGAACCTTTTGAATTATAGGTAAATGAAATTACATGGTTAAAACTCAATGAAACTCTAAGAAAAATTAGACAGCATCAACTGCTGAGATTTAAGTTTTCTATTTATCAATTACCACTTGAGAAATTGCCATCAGTGCTTTGGTGAGGAAAAAAGTAAATGTCTGTGTATGAATGCTGACCTAGGTCCATAAAAAGGGAATTTGACAAAATTACACATACTCTACCATTCTGTGGGTTAAAGAGTTTTAAAATATTGTTTCCCAGAACTTAGCTTTATGCTCAATACCACTAGGTGAATGGGAGATATGCATTGGATGCATGGATAGATGGATGATGTAGAGATGGATAATGGATTGAGGAATGAGTACTACTCCACTCTATGGTCTTCATCCCATTAAGAAGAATTCACCAATATACACGTACATAAACATATAATATAAAAATATGATGTTTAAAAAATAAACACTATCTATTAAACTCATAAGATATTTGTATCTAACACCTATCTGTTTATCTATCTATCTATACATCTATCTTTCTTTAAAGACACACATATTAAAACACCTCAGATATAGTTATTTCTATATTTACGTTAAAAAACACTGAGTTAGGGCTTCCCTGGTGGCGCAGTGGTTGAGAGTCCGCCTGCCGATGCAGGGGACACGGGTTCGTGCCCCGGTCCGGGAAGATCCCACATGCCGCGGAGCGGCTGGATCCGTGAGCCATGGCCGCTGGGCCTGCGTGTCCAGAGCCTGTGCTCCGCAACGGGAGAGGCCACAACAGTGAGAGGCCCGCGTACCGCAAAAAAAAAAAAAAAAAACCACTGAGTTAGAGATCATCTTTTAAAAATATATAAATGCTAATTCTGGGGTATAATATAGGTAGTATAGGTATAAAATTTATTTTTCATTTTAATGATGGAGTAATATAGGCATTCCCAGGAAAGTCACAAAGAAGATGAAACTTTCCACTGTCACAACTAGCATCTTAATTTAAATTGCAACATGAATCATAAGATAGGAAATTAAGATTCTTTTTTGTTGTTTTGTTTTCTTCAATACAATAAATGCTATATAATTATATTATGGCTAATGCAGTAAATCAAGAAAAGATATAGAGGGCATAAAAATAAGAAAAACAAAATGGATGCATTCAGTTTTTGACATGTTACTCAAAGAAAATGTGACAAGTTAGATGGATACCAATAACTATAAAAATCAATCGTTTTCTTATATATCAGAAATAACTAATAAGAAAAATTGATGGGAAAATATTCTAATTATAATAACAATTAAAAGTACAAAATATTTAGCAACGTTCTCAAAAGAAATAGGTAGAAATATTATGGAAACAATTAGAAAACATGAATAACTATAAAAAAATGAAATGATACAAATTCTGGAAGAAAATGTAGATGATTTCCTCTATAACCTAGGAAGAGAGAACAGCTTCCTATTTATGAGTCAAAAGTCAGTTGCAGTAAGAAAAAATAAGAGATCAGTGCATATGAGTACATAAAAATAATAAAAATGTTAGTGTGTCAATTACATCTGAATAAAGCTGGAAAACAAAGTTTTTGCACAGAAAACAACACTATAAGCAAAGTCAAAACACAAATAAAAAATTAAGGAGATATTTGCAATAATATCCCTAATACTATTTTTTAACATTTTTAATTTTTAAACATTGGGGAAATAAAAACACAACACGGTTATAGAAAAGAAGGCAAAAGATATTTTATAAAAAGTTTTCAGAATGGTTTTTAAACATATGAAAATGTGTTCATTTTCACGTTTAATAAAAGAAATGCAAAATTTTCAACCATAGGATTGGCAAAAATTCAAAGCTTGACTATATAATTTATTGGTAAGGCCATGGGAAAACAGTCACTCTCATATATTTATAGTGGAAATTCAAAAATACCACCCCAGTGGAGGAGAATATGCACATGTATTATAAACTCCATATGTTTTGATTATTTGATCCAGAAATCACATGAGAATACACCTCAACATACACCTCCAATGATATAAAAATATATATAAATACACAAAGTCATGCATTAAAGTACTATGTGCAATTGCAAAATATTGGCAATTATCTTAAGTTTCTAAATGGAGGCCATTAGTTGAAAAAACTAAGGTATATACACAAATGGGGAACCCAGCATCCATAAGGAAGACTAAGGGAGATCTCTGTGAACCGCATGGAGAGTCATTTTCAAGATACATTTCAGTAAACAGAGCAAAATAAAAGAGATTATAAATAACATGTTACCTTGTGTGAGATACAAAGGAAACTAAGAAAACATACACAAATCTGCTTATTTTGCATAAAGAAATACAGAAAAAGTAAATCAGAGACCAATCAAGGGCTTGGGAGGGGTTATGAGTTTTAAGGGACAGAGTGACCCTTCAAAACTATACCTTCTTTGATATAGTTTTGACTTAGAGTCACGTCAATATTCTATGTATGCAGAAAATAAAATTAAAACATCAAGGATAAGGATAAAACCTAAAACTAAATACAAACAGAAGCAAATGAACTCAACTACGTTTTAAGTGAATAATAACAATACTGAGGGGAGCAAAGAAAACAAATCCAGGGAAATGTTAAACACAGTACTTTGACATATATCTTCAGTCTTGTGAAAAAAAGAACTGCAATGAAATATTGAGCTCTTTGTGGGAGGTTTGTTTTTCATAGAGGTAAGGTTCTGAAACTATTTTATGTGTACTGCTGAAGTGAGCAAAGAAGTAAATGTGTTGATGTTGGGATCAGGGTCTCACTGTGAAGGAAGGGAGATTAATGTATGTGAAATAAGAACATGTTGTAAGTTCTCTGCTTTGTTTCAAAAATCAGGTTATTGTACGAGATGACATCAGTGAATTGTCAAAGTTAAGGAAGAAACCTTTGGGACTGAATTGATTTTGAAATATATGTATTTCCTTTTTCCATCTGCTAAACAGGCTTACAAGCAATATTGCCTCAGTAGTAATGAGCCACTCAGAACCCAGGTTCTGGCTACTAAATACCATTCCCCACTAAGAGAACCAGGGCTCTTTGAAGAAATGTCTGTCTCCAGAGCTGGAACATCTTTTGTCAGAAAGTAAGAAAATACACGCTCAAAGGATGATGGGTGTATCAAAAGGACATAAGAATCACTTTCAGCTGGCTTCTACTGGCCACATCTGGTACAAATTTAGCATCACAATAACTAAGATCACTAAGGTATTTTAACCTATTGAATAAATAAGAATCCACAGATCCATATTGAAAATAAATGGATAAAATAATAAACAAATAAGAGAAAAGTCAGGGTTCTTCCTTATCTTAGAAAACCAACTGATTAATGTGGAGGGAGTAGGGGAATTAGAAAAATCACCATTTTGCAACCAAGTGAAGGTGGGTTCAGACCAGAAACATCAAAAATAATGATCTCCTCAAAGACTATTTCTTAGCTGCAAGGGAAAAAGTACTCAAAATGCAGGGAAGAAACTGCACAGCACCCTGACTGGTGTCACAACTAACATTATCCATGAACAACAGGTAGACATCGTGTGCCCCCGGATGCGATATCCTGGGAAGGACACAACATTACTTACATAAGTTCTGAATGGAAATGCATAACCTGAATCTTTCTTATGAGGAACCATGCTTGCAGAACACTATAGAGAATAACTGGCCTGTATTTGTCAAAAATGTCATTATCATGAAAGCCAAGGAAGGTTGAAACACTGTTCTAGACTAAAGGAGACTAAACAGGACAAATAATAATCTTAGACTAGATCCTCTACTAGAGGAAAAAAATGCTATAAAGGATATTATTGAGACAATATTGGACAAATAGGAACAAAATTGAAATATGGAATGTAAAGGAGATAAAAATATTGTATAACTATAAATTTTCCTGAAATTGATCAATTATTCAATATATAGTGTGACTATATAAGAGAATATCCTTGTTCTTAGAAGTTAAATACTGAAGTATTAAGGGATGTGATGTATGCAATTCACTTATGTGAAAAATAATAATAAAAGTAAATCATAACATCAGTTTCTCAAAATAAATAATAGTACACACATAGGGATGATAAAGCCACGCAGTAAATGTTAAAGAAAACTGAATCCGGGTAAAGCATATATAGGAGTTGTTTGGGCTATTCTTGCAACTTCCTATAGATTTAAAATTATTTCAAATAAAAAGTAAGAAAAGAAAGGCTCTATATTTCACTGGAAGAAATAAACAGTAAGACAAGACAAGGAAACTGAAAGAACAGACTAAGAAGGATAGTCATGCTCTACCAGATATTAAAGCTCATAATAAAGTTTTAAAAAGTTACAGAGGTGTACTACACTTCAAGGATTGATGAACAGATCAAAGAAAGAAAACTAAAGCTCCCCCACCCCACCCCCCGCCAAAAGACACTATCATTACATATGTCAAAGTTGAAATTTCTATCTCTTGGCAAAAAATTCATGTCTTCAATAAGTAATGCTGGAACAATTTTATAATGATTTGAGAAAAAATTAAGCTAGATCCTTATCTCATAAAATAACTAAAACATGTCAGGTACAACTAAGTGAGCATAAACAAATGAAAATACACACACACATGCAGTAAAAGAAAAATACTGAAGAATAGGGCTTCCCTGGTGGCGCAGTGGTTGGGAGTCCGCCTGCCGATGCAGGGGACGAGGGTTTGTGCCCCAGTCCGGGAAGATGCCACATGCCGCGGAGCGGCTGGGCCCGTGAGCCATGGCCGCTGGGCCTGTGCATCCAGAGCCTGTGCTCCGTAATGGGAGAGGCCACAACAGTGAGAGGCCCGCGTACCGCAAAAAAAAAAAAAAAAAAAAAGAATACTGAAGAATAAATATCTAACTTAAGAATTAGGAATGTCTTTTAAAGAATGAGACAAATTATAAAATTATTAAGGAAAATGTTAATTATTTTGACATAGAAATAAAAGATTGCTGTATGTAAAAATGTAGCCATAAATAAAATTAAGAGCACATAAAAAATTCAAAAACATATTCATCTCAGTTATGGCAGATAAAGGTTTAACCGATGCTGATACACTCATTGGTCAAGTGGCATGGACTCTACGTTGAGAGCCAGTGGTGGAGCGAAATGCCTGCTCTGTAAGGCATGAATGAGCTGACAGCACAGAGACTTGGGGGTCTTTAGCAAATAAGAGCCAACAAGGGTCCATCCAGCCACAGGGCTTCATGGAATTTTCACCAAGTCAAGGGAGACCAGGATAGAAGTTACACTAATCAAAGACTCCAACACCACGCCCAGGTAAGTGATAAGACTGCATCACAGCAAACTGCTAAGTGAGGAATTCTGCCTTGGAGATCAAGGGGACAGAGGACTCCTACTTGTCCCAACCTGCATTTAGTCACCCAAGTCACTGCTGCTCCAAGTGTGGTCCATGGGCCTGCAGCATCACCTAGGAGCTTGTGAGAAGTGTAACATCTCAGGTCCGCTCCACACCTACTGACTTATTTAATGCATGTTAACAGGATCCCAGATGATTCATAAGCATCTTAAAATTTAAGTACTGAATGAGGCCACACCCTCAACTCCTATATCCAGGCACTATCTCAGAAAGAGAAATGGGGGAGAGGGTGTTTGAGATACAGAATACCTTGACTTATAGGTAGAATCTAAACTATAAAACAAACTAGAGAATTTTGCTCCACTATTTGTAAGTTACGTAACTGAACCATAAGTCACTTAAACTCCTTGAGCCACAGTTTCCCGATCTATGGTGTGTGGATAATACACATCCACAATCCATAATCCACAATGCTGAATCAAAAGATCTGAAAAATGAAAGGTTTTCAGAACTTACTTGGTAGCAAACCGGAACTGACATGAACTCATTGGTGATAAAGTCTGACCTGAACCAACACAGGACCATGGATAGTCTTTACTTATTCCATTTAGGATGATGATGTATGCATTCCACATGTTTTTCTGACATCAGAAAAGCACATGGGGACTTCCCTGGTGGCCCAGTGGTCAGGACTCTGCACTTCCACTGCAGGGAGCGCGGGTTCGATCCCTGGTGGGGGAACTAAGATCCCACATGCTGTGCTGGCATGACCAAATAAAATAAAATAAAATCCAATGTCTAATTGTTAGGGAAAAAAAAAAAAAACACGTGATTTGATGACAGGGTTCTGCCCAAGATCCCAGCAGAATATGTACATTGTATAGCCTTTCTAAAATTAGAAAAAAAAACTCTAAATTCTAAAACACATCTGGCTTGTAGGGTTTGGATAAGGGATTGAAGACTGCAAATCATTACAAGGATTTAATAAATGAAGTGTCTAATTCAACGTCTACAACAGAGTAGATGCCTAAAATAAATTCATTTCCTCCTCTCTCCTTCTTCATCCTTAAATCTCTCCCTTAAAAAGAAAGCCACCATGGTAAAGATTCATAAAAATGCATATTTTTAATCATTAAACTTTTAATGTCTTTCTCTAAGATATGCAAGCTAATCACAATTCTGTTTGGTAAAGAAATGCAACTGAGCATAATGAAACTATGTGAATGAGCTATAAACATGAAACAAGCCATAACAATATATATCACTAACAGCATTTTCTGGGAAAGGCAGTCATGAGTCGTATATAGTTAACAACATGAGGTTTGGTATCAAGCAGCTGTGGGTTCAAGTCCAGGCTTTGCTTCTGACCATCGGCATGACAGCTAGTAAGTTACTTAGATAAGCAAGTTAATTCACCGAGCCTCAGTTTTCTAAACTATAAAATAGGCATTTAAAGTTGCTCCCAACCCAAGTTTGTGCCAAAGATTAAATGAGATGATGTATGTGGAGCACTTAGCACAATGCTTGTCATCTTACTGTGTGGTAACAGTAACAACTTAATAATTGAAGCTGTTATTCTTACAGATTAAAGTTTCAGCCAACTAGATACTGTAATCACCTTGATTCATTAGGCATCAACTACATGAAGAATCATTTCAGTTCCACATCTGATTATGCACTGAGTAAAAATATATTTATAAAGTTAATTTATACATTAATTGGGTTTTTACACTAACAAACAGGTTGTAAGAGCTGCCTAACATGTGTTGACATCCTAACAGCTATTGGGCATATTCTCACACTAAATTATAATTTTGTAAATATTTTGTCTGCCAAAAGCCACAAAGTAAACTGTATTATACTTCCAACTGCTAAATCTTCACCTGAAGATTAAGATATTACGTAATACACAGAGAATCGAATTGCTACTTTGTGTAGATTTTCTACAACAACCCCAAAGTTATGGGAAGTACCCATATCTATCTAAACTTGGGAAAAATTAAGAAACCAAAGACGCACATTTGATTTTACACATTAGCACATTTTAATTAAATCTCTCAGAGTCTATGATAATATATGTGGATCTAATTAACTAACTCATCAAGCTTCTAAGTGGACCAAAGAGTAAAATAGTTGAACTCATGCAAAGCAAGATCATTAAAGAAGAAAATTTGTCAAAATTTGTTGGAGTCTATTTGTTGGAAAACTGGCCTTTTTGTCCATGCAGAGTCTTGGCTTTCTGAAAATATAGATCTCCATTTAGAGAAGCCTGAGGAATCCTCATTTCAAAGGTAGTAGATTAACATTATGGACAGTTGTTAGCCTATGAATAGACTGTTATTCAAAGGTTCAAAAGGTGTCAGCTGTAACTCAGAGGACAGGCTGAGATAGACAGTTCAAGAGAGCTGTAAAAGCCTACAGAGGAGAAACTGGCAATTCTTAATGATCTATGACAAAGATAAAGAGTTTGAAGAAGCAAGTGGATTTGTTGGCAGCATTTGGGCCGGATATAACCTACTTGGTTTGCTTATTCCTTTAATCAAATAGTTATTGTGTATCTAATGTGTGCTGAACACTGTACTAGCAATGAATATCCAGGAGGTCTGGGAGCAGACAATATGGGTACCAAACACAGAAGCCAAGGACTAAAACATCCCCAAAGATCTGAGCGAGGAAGCTAAGGACTAAACTCACAGTTGTCAGAAGTGCAGTCCAGTAGCATGGAATTAACTGAGTCACATGGCCAAGGTCCTGCATAGATGCAGGTGTATATAATGGCAGAGATCAAGCTAAATTAGCATCCATTGCTGTGGGGATTGGAGAATTGAAAGGCAGGGCAATTGAGTGAGGCATTATAATTTGTGAACTTGGTTGTGTGGAACCCACAGGGTCATTTGACCTGTGAAAAAGTCCACAAACATATATTTCATGAGAAATCTCATGTACTAATCTAGTGGTGGTGTTAAAGAACCTTCCCTGCATTTTTAAGTGTTTCATAGGGGGGAAGGTGTATGTGACATCAGGGGACACATCTTCCACCACCTGCTGGACCGACCTGGCAGTGGAATGAGAGACACTTCTTCCCTCTCTCCAGTCATTGGCCAGACATTCAATGTCCATGAAAAGTTTCAGGCTGATCTCACACCTGCCCTCCATTCCAACTTCCACATTAACCTCAGATACCTCTAAAGATGGTCCAGTGTAATTTCCAAAGGGTTAAAACCATGACTCCCATATAAATACACAGCGAACACATACTGAAGTTTTTCTTTAGCTCATTCATGAGAGGACAAGCAAGTTGGTTTGTATGGGTTGAACTGTGTCCCCCAAGAGGATATGTTGAAATCCAAGCCCCCAGTACCTCCAAAGTAACCTTATTGGGAAATAGGGTCTTTGCAGATGTGATAAGTTAAAGTGAAGTCGTGCTGGAGTAAGGTGGGCTCTTAATCCACTCTGACTGGTATTCTTATAAGAAAACATCCTGAAGGTCCGGAGAGAATACCAAGTGACACAGAAGCAAAGACTGGAGTGATGTAGCTGCAAGCCAAGAAACACCAGGGTTGCCAGGCAACCCCAGAAGCTAGGAAGAGGCAAGGATGGATTTCTCTACAGGTTTCAGAGGGAGCACGGCCTCCCGACACCTTTATTTTGGACTGTGAGAATGTGAGTTTGGACTCCAGGACCATAAGACAATAAAGTTCTGTTGTGTTAACCTCCCCAAAATGTGGCAATCTGTTAGGATAGCTCTAGAAAAGTGATATCCTGGGTAAAGCTGGCCTAAAGAGCATTTGAGAAACTGGGTACTTATCACCATTTGGGGGAAAAAAAAGAATCTTGGAATAACATTGTCAAAGAAACAAAACTAGTCTATGTTCTAGAGGGCAGTAAAATCATTACCTTGGTGGAGACAAACTTTCTCTCCAGGATGAAGTTCTACAAGTTACCATGTAACTTCACCAAGCCTGAGCCTTTAATCAATGGTACATGGCAAGCCAAACAAGTCATACCCCCTTAGATAATTAGAAGACCCACTGGTGTGCCCATTTGAAAATGCTCCAATATGACCTCAAAAGGACTTACTCCCACCCCCCTCCCGCCAGTCTTTTTACATAATTCCCAAGAGTTGCACCATTTTTCTTGACAAGTCCCTTATTCACATGCCTGCCCCCCTTGAATTTGGGGTTTTACTAGCATGCTACCCTGGCCACCACTCACCTACTTGCTGACTGCTTGCAGATGAAGCTTGTCTCCCTGCCCACCACCCGCAGGACTCTATTCTTGTCCCAATCCCGATAATGATCAAGCTCCTCCCCTTTTAATATAATTAGCTCTTTATCAATTCTAGTCCACTTCTCAGGTGGACAGGAGGCTTAGTGAGATGCAGCTTATTTCAGTAGGAAACAAACAGCAAGACCTCATGACAGAATCTGGAAGGAACTACAGCCCATTTTAATGTGAAAATGTAACTGCTTTTTCTTTGATGCACGAAGAAGGTGAAATGAAATACTCTCTCTCATCTACCAGGAGGGTGTGAAGATTAAGGCCACCCTGCCTTCCAAGAAAGGACACAGAGATCCTACCTTGCTAAGGATTTAGACTCAAGGTTGAATGGGCCAGTAAGGTCTGTTGTGAAAGAAAAAGGAACCTGGGTGGGGGTCTGTTCAGCATATTTACCACGCAGTGTGGCAAGAGAACTTAGCAAGCAGCATGAAAGCTGGTGCTGCAAAACAGAAGTGGGGGTCTGGAGGTCTCCAGCCATGCCCAGGGTCAACATTTTAAGTAACTGGGGGATTGGTGAGGGGAACTCAGGGATCCTGGGAAACAGATCAGGGCAGGCAGTGGAAGGGGCACTTGGAGAGGGATTCTTAGAGGCCACTGATTAACCACCATGAAACTATTTCAATAGATTCTAAAAAGGTACAGCTGCATCAGCATGCACCTGCTAAGTATCGGTCCTGGAAAATCATAAAGGTTGAGCAGAAACAGAACAGGAAATAGCTTGGTAAAATGAAGATGGGAAAAGGATGGACTTCCCAGATATCCCAGGACAACCAAGAATCCAAGAGAAGGATATTAGGGTCCTTGGCTTTTGGGGAGTGGGTGTCAGAACTCTCCAGAACACAGGTATTTCTGGTGGTTGGACAGCACAACTTTGAGAACCCCTCAGCTGGAAGAATGATCCATGACACCCTAGTACAGTCAATTTCCATTTTAAAACTTAAAATAGAATCCATTCATTTATCTTTTATTTTTCCCCACTAGGCAATGCAGCCCAAATAGAAGGATGAAAATCTAGGGATACATTTTTGTATTTTATCTTGGGGTGGTGGAAGTTAGGGAGAATGATTTCTCCTTTCAAGTGTCAAGTGAACGGAACCAAATTTTTCTGGCTTTCAGCTATGGTAAATGATTAGATACATAGCAAAGCTCAGTAAAGTGGTGAAGTTTTCATTGCCTGGGAGGAAGAGAGGTTTAAATCCACCAGACAATTCATTTGTAACAAGCTTACAACTGCGTGCAAGAATGCAATAACTATCCACCCTGCCTGAACAAGTCAGTGAATGAAAGAAAAGCTTCTGACCTCAAATGAAAAAAAAAAAAAAAAAAGGGATTTGTCATTTTGACTTTGGTTCTGAATTCAAAATCAATGCCAAGATAGAAAATGCCATGATGCATATAAATGCTGTCAGTGACCTTCTTTAGAAAATGGGGTGAACCACTCTGGCCCCCTTGCTGTTCTTCTAGCTGCTATGATTTAGCATAAAAATCTAATTCCTTCCTGCCTCAGGGTCTCTGCACTTGTGTTTTTCTCACCCTGGACACTCTTCCTTCAGACATCTGCATACCTGCTCCCTTACGTCATTTATGTCTTTGCACAAATATCACCTCCACAAGGAGACTTTCCCTTGTCATATGATTAAAAACAGCACTATGCAAAAAATAAAAATAAAAAATAAATAAATGAATAAATAAATAAAAATAGAAAATGGGGTGAAGTATTAGCAGTCACTGGAGGAATTCGGGTCCTACACACAATCAATAGGGATCCTTCATTCCAACAACAACAATATAATGATAATAATAGTATCAGTTCCCACTGATTGAATGTTTATTCTGCTAGAGATGGTGCTAAGGGCTAAATCTGTGTTCTCTCAATTGATCTCAAGCCACCCGAAGTACTTATTCTTCCCTGATTTTACAGATGAAGAAGGTACAGATACGACAGGTTATGTAACTTGCCATTAATAAATGGAGAAGCTGGAGTTCAAACTCAGGCCCATCTGATAATAGAGCCCAGGATCTCAAACATTGATTATGCCAGCCTATTACTTAATAGCTCAAAAAAAAAATCTGTGGGGCGCCACCTAATGATGCATCCTGGACTGTAAATCCAAGAGAATGAGTAAGCCCAAGAAGCTACCCCTGACATTAAAAAACAAACAAACAACCCAAAATTGAAGACTTCTCTTGAAAGCTACCTAATTTTTATTTTAGTGTGATTTGATTTCCTTCCTTGAGAACTTTCTTAATTCTGCTAGAATACCCTCAGTGAAATACAGACTTGGCCCAAACTGTCCAAATGCAAACTGGAAAGCAAGACCAATCAGAAGTCCATGAGGAGAAGGATGAAGGGGAAGTGGCTGAACGCTGCCAACGCCAAGAGACGATCGGGATGCTTCTCAGGTGTTTCCGACGTCTTCAGTGTCAGGTGCTTCCTGAAATGCTGTGACTCTAGACTCAGTTTCCCTGTCCACCTGTGAATCCCCCTCTCTGCAGCTTTATCCTGAAGCCTTTGAAGGTTTATGCCAAAAGTGGCTCCTATCCTCATGTCGCTGACTCCGGGCCCTCCAGCTAGTTAGTGCTCACCACGCAATGGAAGGCCATCTGACCAGGCTATGTGGTTCCTCTAACTCGCTAGTCCCTCCCCTACTGGGAAGCAATGGCTTTTTTTTCATCTGTATTTAGGTCTGTGCCATGACTGCTCTCCCAGCCCTATTTGCTCACAGAACCAGAGACAGGAAGGGGTACAATCTGGGAAAGGAGGATTAATTCATTTTGGCTGAAGCCAAGAAATATGTATGTATGTATGTATTTATTTTGCTGTACGCGAGCCTCTCACTGTTGTGGCCTCTCCCGTTGCGGAGCACAGGCCCCGGATGCGCAGGCTCAGCGGCCATGGCTCACGGGCCCAGCCGCTCCGCAGCATGTGGGATCTTCCCGGACCGGGGCACGAACCCGTGTCCCCTGCATCGGCAGGCGGACTCTCAACCACTGCACCACCAGGGAAGCCCTGTATTTATTTATTTTAAGAGGTGGACTCCAACAAGGATTTATTGTATAGCACAGGGGATTATGCTCAATATCTTGTAATAACCTATCATGGAATATAATTTTCCAAAAAGTAAAAAAAAAAAAAAGCTGAATCACCATGCTGTATACCTGAAACTAAAATATTATAAAGCAACTATACTTCAATGTAAATAAATAAATAAATAAAAATAAAGGAGGTGGGCTCATTCCCCCAGCTTAGAGAACATTTGTACTGCATCATAATGGTTTAAAATTCTTTGAAAAGGTCACATGACAGAAAGGTAGGAAAGAAGGTCAAGCTTCAAACTTTGCTTTATCTAAGTGTGATTTTTTCTTTCCTAATCAAGACGAAGCTTGGAAGGGTTGAAAGAGCTCAAGCTTTCTAGGGAAGCTGATCTGTGTTTCAGCTGAGGCTCCACCACTAACCGGCTGGGTGATCTTGGGCAAATTACTCCTGCCTTCTGTCTCTCTCCTAGTCAGTGATGGAGGCAACATTAGTACTTATATCTTCTGGGTGGCTGTGATTATACAATGAGATAGCATATGAAAAGCACCTCATAAAATACTAGGAACACTGTGGTCAGTCAGTAAATTGGAGGTATCATCATTATCATTATCATTAATAGTATTAGTAACGGCAGCGGTACTGTTACAGAAAGGAGCAAGTTACAAGTGTTGGATATATTTTGGATAAGAGTTACCCCCCCAAACGCAAATATTATATTTAAGAACTACATATATTTGTATATTTTTAAATAAGCATTGCCTCTAGCTACGAATATCAAATAGCATCTTACCCTAAAATAAGGACTAGCATAACTAATTAAGATGCTTTCCATTTATTTATTCTTTGAAGATACTAATTCAAGAGAATTGCTTAATCTTCTTCTTTCTTAATCTATTTAAGCATGCAAAACATAAATGCATTTCCCTGAGACCCTAATAATATGAAATATAAGATAAGGCCACTTGCTTCAAATTAAAACAAAATCTATGTTTCTATCTTTGTTCCTAATATAGTGGCTAATGGAGCCTTGATGCTTTGATCTTCCACTTGAAAAATATCAAAACATCTTTAATATGCAAATCAAGGCAAGAGCTTGTGGGGTCATCTGTAGCAGGTTTTTTCCCCTCTTATAGCAGTAACTGGAAAATCTATGGGGGCCCTGAGGATCATTACTTTAAAAATAACTCTACCACTAACAAAAATCCACTGGCTTACCCTTAGTCACATTTGGAAATGAAATTTAGATATTGAATAGTATTGATTTCAATTCAAAAGCTGCTTTGAGCACCTCCATATCAATCTTCCTGACTTGGAATGAGGATGGGTGGAAATCATAAAGTCATTTATCTTGTCAAAAATCTTGGCAATGTGCCCAGATGTATCAAATACTAGGTGAAGCTACTTTGAGTTCCCATTTCCACTGGGTAACCGACTGACTTCCCATAAACCCTTCAGAAAGTCTCAGCCCAGGTCAGACAGCTCTGAGGAGGAGGGAAAGGAATTGAAAATACACATCATTAGAACTGATGAGAAGGGCCTTTCAAGATGGAGGTTAGGGGTGCGGGAGTGTGAGTTAAATTTCCTTACAAGTGATGTAATGACCTCTAAAACCCTTGTTCACACTCACAGGGTTTTTCAACACATACCTCTTCCTTTCTTCATTCAACAAATACATATCTAGCTTTTACCTTGTGCCAGCATGCTGCTAGGTACTGGGATTATGGTGATGAACCAATAAAAAAGAAAGCCTTAGAGAGCTTAAAGGCTATTGGGGAAGGCAGAAAGTAAACAACTGATTGTACAAATAAATACATAACTGTAAGTTATGATACCTACTATGGAGGAAAATCATAATAGCATGCTCTGAGAAGGAGTAATAGAGAAATTGATTAGATGGGGCAGGACTCTACAGAGGAAATGACATTTAAGCTAAGTTATGGGGGTAAGTGGGATTTAGCCAGAAAGGAGAAGCAGTCCAGGCAGAGGGAAGCTGTATGGCAGGAAATTGGAAGTCAGGAGCGATTAGTGATGAGTGATTAGCAGGTAGTGTGAGCGATTCCTGAGGGATGACACTATCCCAGGATGAGTGTGTTTTGCTGCAGACTCTTCTGCAAAGCTTCCCTGGATCACAGCAAAGATTGCAGAGCTGATTCTAAGAAAAAAGGGAATAATTTTAAGCAGGGAGGTGACATGAATAAAATAAACAGACAGTAAACATCTACTAGAGTTTTCTAGAATATCAGATATACTAGAGTGTTTCATTTGATTCCCACCCCCACCCCGCCCTGGAAAATTTCTAGAGTGCAGCTTTTCCTCTTGCTGGATGGTGTAAGGCAATTTTTGATCAAGAGTGGTTCCTTGCCCCAGATCTCCTGCAAAAGAATCAGCCAAGGTAGTTGTTAAAAATGCAGAAGTCTTCTGCAGACCTCCTTGAATCAGAATCTTTTGGTATGGAGTCTAAAAATCTGCTCTGTAAAGGAGCACTCTGAACAATTTCAGCATACTCTAAATTGGCATGGACCCAGAGGTACTGGATCCAGCAGTTACACCACGGGTTGGACAGAGAAGATTCACTGAGAAGCAGAGTGTATTCAGGGCAGGCTGGCATCACAAGGATGATATAACAGAAACCAGGGGGGAACAAGCAGATAAAGACTCCACCTGGGACCTGACTGGGTGGTGCAGCTCTCCTCCAGGAGCATGGAAGGAGCATGCCCACAGGACACTTCATCCTCAAAACACAACACCTAGGCTACCCATCTGTATTAGTTTGCTGGGACTGCCAGAACCAACTGGGTGGCTTAAATAGTAGAAATTAATTTTCTAATGGTTCTGGAGGCTAGAAGTCCAAGATCAAGGTGTCAGCAGAGTTGATTGCTTCTGTGGCCTCTTTCCTTGGTTTATAGATGGCCATCATCTCTCTGTGTCTTCACATGGTCTCTCCTCTGTGCCTCTCTGTGTCCTAATCTCTTCTTACAAGAGCACCACTCTTATTGGATCAGGAGTCACCCCTAATCACCTCGCTTTAACTATAATAAATTACTTCTTTTAAGACCCTGTCTCTAAAAGCAGCCACATTCTGAGGTACTGGGGTTAGAACTTCAAAATTATGAATTTGGGAGGGACACAACTTAGCCCTTAGCACCATCTGACACTTCTTTCGCTGAATTTCAAGCTTAGACCTCGTATATCAGGATAATCTTTCTGCACCTCTTTCAATTCTGGGTCTGTCAGTCAAGCCAATCGTATCTTCTGACATAACTAAAGCTCCTCAGAAGTATCTATTTTTAAGTGGTCTGACAGACTGCCGAGGGGGACTTTTCTGATAGTCCCTTCATCCTCACTGGTCCTTCTGAGTCAGTCATTGAGGGTGGGGCTCTGCCTGAGTGCTGGCATGCTATTTTTAAATTTTAATTCAAACAGATCAGTCATTCCTACTGTTTCTTTACTCATAATCATCTAGTCCTCATCTTAATATATTCCACTTAAAAATGTAATTGCTGGGCTTCCCTGGTGGCACTGTGGTTGAGAGTCCGCCTGCCAATGCAGGGGACACGGGTTCGTGCCCCGGTCCGGGAAGATCCCACATGCCGCGGAGCAGCTGGGCCCGTGAGCCACGGCCGCTGAGCCTGCGCGTCCAGAGCCTGTGCTCCCCAACGGGAGAGGCCACAGCAGTGACAGGTCCGCGTACCGAAAAAACAAAAAAAAATGTTAATTGCTGCCCAAGATCATACATGTATCTAATAGAAAACTAATACTCAGCTCAAGCCAATTAGATGTTCAGTAATACCTCTTACAGAATATAAGTATTTGGAGATTGAATTGTTAATTAACAAGAATATTGTTTATATGGAAAACATTAACTGTTCAAAATTGAGAATATGAGGTAGAAAGATGCTATTCAGACCCAAAGCTATTCTCAATATGAGAGTAAAATGTAATTATATCATTTTTCAATGAATCAATGGAATATAAAACACTTTTTTCTAACGAAAAACAAAATTTAATGAATCACTGACAATGTTCTGAAATTTAGCCAGTTACCGATAAAACAAATGTGCCCAATTTTTTATTGGGATTGACATATATACACCAATATGTATAAAATGGATAACTAATAAGAACCTGCTGTATAAAATAATAAATAAAATTAAAAAAAATAATTTTTTAAAAAGTAGTGACAAAAATCTTTCCACCCATTTCAATTGCATTTTGTTTTGAAGACTTTTTTTCTAATCTTAAAATAATTTATTTACACAGCTGTTTCAGCTCTCATTCATTCATTCATTCTCCCATGGAGAATGTGGGATAATGCAGTGGCCTTTCCTAACTGCCACACGTAACCATTTAAACAAAAGCTCCCAGAGCACATCTCTGGCACACACAAAAAAAGTTTGAGAAGGAAGTTATGTGAAATACCAAGCAAGCAGTAGACCTTGCAGCTTGCCCAACAAAGCCCTTTCCTATTTTATGATTTCTCCATGGCATCTAAATGATATGCATCACTTGGATGGTTCCAGTGAAAGACAACAAGCTCCAAAGGCTTGCATGGGAATTAGCACCCGTTGGATTCTCAGCCATCATCCTCTGATCCAGCAATCTTTAACATGTGGTCTCTGGATCAGCAGTGGCATCACTGACTGGGAACTTATTAGAAATGCAAATTCTCAGGTTCACCCCAGATCCTCTGAAATGGAAACTCTAGGCCTTGGTGGTGGTGGGGGCGGGGGGCGCCATTTAGGTTTTAATAAGTCCTCCAGTCAATTGTGATTCCTGCTCAAGTTTGAGAACCAGTGGTCTAGTCCAAAGTCAGAGTCCTCAGTTTCCTCTAGGTGCATCCTGCATTGAGTATGGGGATGGAGTGAGGGGCCAGGAGAGTGGAGGGGGGAGATGATGTCAGGGAAGTGGGATGGCAGAATGTGGACCCAAGAGCAAAACCAATCAAGGCACACCTTAGGCTCTGGTACTGACAACAATATGAGTACCTTTCTTTTATCTGTTTCATAAATCAGGGCTTCATATATGGCTTCATCAAAAAACATTATTTTTCTGTTTTTGTTTTTTAATTTAAAAACCCGCTGTTACAGGCAGTACATCTCTTAGAACAGGGAAAGAACTGCCTTGAGCTTTAAAAATCCTCTGCTCAGCCCTCCTCTGACCACAAGTATCCCCAGAAGGACAAGGGAACATGCCCAACTAGGGCCCAGGACCTTCCAGACTCTGTTCTGCATTTGGGGTACCAGAACTGCCAGCCCATACATGCCCACGTCTGCTTCCCAGGCCTGTGCTGCTGGCCTCTTGCCCAGAGCCATCTCGAGGGTAGACTATGCCATGTGTGTGTACTCTAGGCCCAAGAGGTCATGTATTATATCTTATTTTTTACTTTTTAAATTTTCGGTAGCTTGTGATGTTTTAACATCTTAAACAACAACAACAACAAACACACAACTTTCTGGCTGGACACGGCCTGTGCCTCCTGGGGCTAGCTGCTTCTTTGACAGCAAAGGATCCAGCCAGGTGTATGCCTTTGACGTGCAAGCCACCCGATCCTGAGATTATACCCCAACCACTGCCTTATCTAAGTCTTGCACACTATGCCCTAAATCATCCCAGGGTCAGGTACTGGGTGATCAGAGACAACTTCTATAGCTTAGACACCTCGGAAATTTTCAAACCAGCCAATTCTAAACATTCACCCTGTGCTGCTTTGCCTTTCCAGTGGAAACCTCAATAAAGGCCACGGCCTCTATTGATCACTCCTGCCTTCTGCCTCTTGACCACCATAGTGTTTTCCCCTGTGACCCTAAGTGGCATGTGGTAACTCCCTCTCTGGCACATGACAGTATAATTAACTTCTTCCTTCCATAGCGCACAAGGCCCCTCACAGTATGATATACACCCAAGTTGGAAAGAGAAGCCTGAAGCCC
Organism: Mesoplodon bidens; assembly: GCF_964165515.1. Lineage (NCBI taxonomy): Eukaryota > Metazoa > Chordata > Mammalia > Artiodactyla > Ziphiidae > Mesoplodon > Mesoplodon bidens. The sequence goes on along the minus strand of NC_138160.1, from coordinate 134,365,992 downwards.
AGGGCTGAAGCAACAAGTACCTCCATGTTCAGGCTCCAAGAATCCTAAATTCAGACCTAAATTCAAGTCATTATGAAGGTGTATTTGTCAAGGTAGGGAGATAAAACCTACTCTAATTAACAGTTTGTTCACTTGATTTATAATTTATACACCTAGTAGGTGGGCGTCCATTTGTATTCCTGCCTCAGCTACCACAAAGTTTAGGAGAGAGCCTGCTTAGAGGGTAGGAAAAGTCATTGTGTTTAGGTGGGTTGCTTGTAGGAGTATTGTACTGTAGTGAATTGTATTGTACTGTATTGTATTTTTTTATGAAGTAGTGGGAAGTTCTCCCACCTACCTTCAGGAAGGGTGAGTATCTAGAAGAAATGGGAACATTTCTGCATTCAGTCTGTACCAATGTACCTTTAAGGAAGAATAAAAACACTTTTCTGTTGCCAAGGATTTGAAGTCAAGCTCCAATAAAGCATTCTGCTTTTCAGAGGACCTATGAAACTCTGTCACTGGGGTAGGGATTTTGTCTTATTTATCACTAGATCCTAAGTGCCCAGCCAGGAGCCTGGCACAGAATAAGGTCTTTTTTGTTGCTCTTGCTCCTGAACCATTGTCAGCATCATTTTTAAACCATTATTGAGATGTGATTGGCATGTAAAAAGCTGTACATATACAACTCACTGAGTTTGAGGATAAGTATACCCCCATACCCATGAGACCAGCACCACCATCAAGGCCATAAACATATCCATCATTTCCCAGCATTGCCTGTCACCCCCTCATATTATTATTCTGTTTGTGTGTGTGGTAAGAACACCTAACATAAGAGCTACTGTCTTAGTAAAATTTAAGTAAACAATACAGTACTGTTAGCTATATGCTGTATAGTATATCTCTATGCTATGTGGTAGAGTGGCTCTCTTATTTATTTTATATAACTAAAACTTTGTATCTTTTGACCGTCACTTCTACCCATTTTCCCCCTTCTTCCAGGCCCTGGCAACTACCATTGTACTCTCTGTTTCTATGATGTGACTATTTTAGATTCTACATATAAGTGAGATCATACAGTATTTGTCTTACTGTGTCTGGCTTCATGTGTCTTTGCATAATGCTCTCCCGGTAACTCATGTTGTTACAAATGGCAAAACTTCCTCCTTTTTTAAGGTTGAATAATATCTCATGCTATGTATATACCATATTTTCTTTATCCATTCATCCAGGGATGGGCACTTAAGTTGTTTCTATATCTTCGCTATTATGAATAATGCTGCAACGAACATGGGAGTGCAGCGATCTCTTCAAGATTCTGATTTCAATTCCTTTGGATAAATACTCAGAAGTGGAATTTCTGGGTCATATGTCAGTTCTATCTTTCATACTGTTTTCCATAGCAGCTGCACCAATTTACATGCCTACCAACAGTGCACAGGGTTCCCTTTTCTCTACACCCTTGCCAACACTTCTTAACTCTAGGATGTTAGGAGGACTAGTTAAGTCATCCTAATAGGTGTGAGGTGATAGCTTATTGTGGGGTTTTTTTTTTTCTTTTTTTTTTTTTTTTGCAGTACGCGGGCTTCTCACTGTTGTGGCCTCTCCCGTTGCGGAGCACAGGCTCCAGACGCGCAGACTCAGCGGCCATGATTCACGGGCCCAGCCGCTCCGCGGCACGTGGGATCCTCCCGGGCCAGGGCACGAACCCCTGTCCCCTGCATCGGCAGGCAGACTCTCAACCACTGCGCCACCAGGGAGGCCCGATTATTGTGGTTTTGATTTGCATTTTCCTGATGATTAGTGATGTTCTTGATAAATGTTTGTTAAATAAATGAAAGAAAAACAAATCGCTGAAGAACCAGTTCAAAAGGATCAAATTATATTACATCCACCTGAACAATCATGTATTGACCCTCTGCTGGGTAGGGCACCCCAAGATGGAGAGGACACCAAAACCATCCTGAAGCATTTGCTATTTAGCAAAAGAGACAAACACATGAACCAGTGATTTCTATGGGAGCTGGTGAAGGCACAGCTGTTTATCCTGTTTGTCCAAGGCAATTGTTTATCGGTCTTTGTCTTTAAAACTTACTGAAAACCCTGGGGTAACAATCCCAAAGGGATTAAATGGGCAGGGTCCTAAATGTTGGCAAACTAGTCATAGACACTAAGGTTTCTTTATCCAGCACAAGGCTGGGATCAATGCTCATTGTGAGTGTGGGATGGCAGTAGGAGGGGGGTATTAGTTGCAGGTGAAGGTATCAGAAATTCAGATACACCAATTCTACATACTAGACTTATTTGGTTCTCTTAGTATTTTCAGAAGTGTGTGATCCCACAGCTGCAAATAAAACATGGTCACTGCTTGAACATTCACTTCCAATGAGACCATCAAAGAAAAACTAACAAAGTCTGCATTTTGTCCATTTTGCAGCCACCCTCCACTGTACGACCTGTCATTAGGGGAACCCAGCAGATAAGTCATAAACAGTATAGGCCAGTGTTTTTACTAAGCTTCCTGCAAAATTCCAGGACTTAGCAAGCTTTATAGAGTAGAAAGACATTTTACATACATTGATTTGTACATTACAGGTATTTTTCCACATGAAGCCCTGCAAGGTGCAGTTATCCAAATGGCCAGACCTACAATTCAAGGCTGACAAGAAAGATCTACACCACAGAGGAAAATGTGCCACCAACTGATGATGAAATGAGTGGATTACCTTTTACGGTGATGCCATCAGTGAAAATTCTTCACATTTTTCTGATTACAATGTAAGCCAATACAAGAAGCCAGTGAGCAGAGGTAATTACTAGTCAGCAATTTTCTCAGGAAACACCTCCATGGAATTTTAAATAAGCTCTGAATTGAACTAAAAATTGCCTTTTCCTAAGTTATTTTCTTGCCTGATCATAAAAGATATTTTAAAAATTATTTTTAACTCATGTGTAGGTAACATGACCAGATTTGTCACTGCAGATCACAGAGCTGATTCGCTGACTTTAAAATTCTACATTTGGCCAACCCCTGTTATTTTTTTTTAAGATAGAGGGAATTATTTTTATGAAGTTTGATGATTATGTTAAACTGCAATAACTTCATCACTGTAAAATTATTATGCTACACAGACCTTCATACTTATGAGAAGCATCGGGCATCTCCCATGCCCGAGGCAAGGCTATCTTCTTAACACACAAGACAATCCAGTCTTACCTAGATATAGGCAGCCCCTGATACATGAACACTCAGTGCATACAAGTTTTCTCCCAAACCTCATATCCCAAGGTTGTGCTTTTTTTTTTTTTTTTTTTTTTTTTGCGTTACGCGGGCCTCTCACTGTTGTGGCCTCTCCCGTTGCGGAGCACAGGCTCCGGATGCGCAGGCTCAGCGGCCATGGCTCATGGGCCCAGCTACTCCACGGCATGTGGGATCTTCCCAGACCGGGGCACGAACCCGTGTCCCCTGCATCGGCAGGCGGACTCTCAACCACTGCGCCACCAGGGAAGCCCTGTGCATTTTAAAATAATTTATATATGCATAGATGATGGGGAAGTTCAAATTCAATGTAAGACTGCGCAACTATTAACCTAAAAAGGGACTCCCTGTAACACAAATTTAAAAGTCAGTAACAAGTTGGTAGTTTCGAAGAGCACCCCTCCACAGTGTCTTTGGAGGGCACTAGGGGAGGTTTGCATCCTTGATATTCTAATTTTAAATTATAGCATTCTCCCTATGGGGAAATGCCTTCTGAGATTCAAACAAATGACATATCTTTTGGAACACAATGCATTTGGAGGTTGAAGACAATCTCTGGTAGTGTTAAGACTTCCTCATGAAGTACAGACAACTGCTTTGAGGCAGGAAGCAAAATCTCTGGTAAGATCCAAGGGTTCACTTAAAATGGAGAGACGAATACATTCCCTTATGTTCTACTTTCTTTGTTGTTGAAGTGGGCTCCATGTTGAACAGTGTTATCCACAATGAAATATTGACTTCCAAGATCATTATTCTAACTCCTGTATTCACAAACAGGCTTATGATAAAAAATTGAGGAACACTGAAGTACTTATGTAGGTCTCCCAAGCTTACCAATGAAATGCAGAATATTCCTAACTCTCAGGGTTTGATAGATCAGTAGCCTGGCTTTCTCACTATACTGGGAGTCAGTATAACATAGTGACAGAGAACAGGGACTCCAGTTCCACCCCTTATTAGCTGGGTGACCTTGAGCTTTCTTTCTGTGAAATGGGATTAATAGCAGTATTTACTCCCTTAGGTTGCTGCAAAAATTAAATTAGTTATTACCTGCAGTATTCTTACAGTATCACATAGCCAACGCTCAATAATAGCTCAACAATGATTACTACATTCAGTAGGACCACTTCCCCACATAATCCATCTCCTCACACAACCTCTCAATAAGAAAAAGAGACTTGAGAAGTGACAAATTTTAACTTCTTCAAAAAACATGGATATAATAACTTGCTATTAAAAATACAGAAATAGGGCTTCCCTCATGGTGCAGTGGTTGAGAGTCCGCCTGCCAATGCAGGGGACACAGGTTCGTGCCCCGGTCCGGGAAGATCCCACATGCCGCGGAGCGGCTGGGCCCATGAGCCACGGCCACTGATCCTGCGCGTCTGGAGCCTGTGTTCCTCAACGGGAGAGGCCATGGCAACAGTGAGAGGCCCGCGTACCGCAAAAAACAAAACAAAACAAAAACAAAATAAAAATACAGAAATATAACACGAAAGCATATATATAAAAATATATATGTATATTCAAAGGCTACCAAAAGATAAATTTTATATATACAAAATTTATATATACACCATATTATCATATATATTATAGAGTATATATAAATTTTATATCTATATAAAATTTATCTTTTGGCAGCTTTTGATTTTCAAATGCCTAATAAATAAAATTAAAACAAACCCCACTTACACATTAAACAAACATACAGACAGAAGACAGGACACTGCTGGTTTTGACCCCATTTCATCACTGAACGCTGATATAGAGGGACAGAGCATGGCTTGCTGCCACACAAATAAAGCCAGTTAAGAAATCAGCAGATCCCACACCCTTGTCAGGCTGCTGAAATGTGCTCCTGACCTGTCTTGTAGAGCAAAGGGAATTCTCATTCTTCTGAGTGCTGACAGATGGCTTTTAAGTAACAGGGATCGACTACAGCTACAGAGCCCAACTCTTACCAGTGCACTTATCATTAAGAAGACTGGCCAAGGACCAGCGTCAGTGTGGCTTTTCAGGATCAGAGGCTTCAGGGAAGAGGATGAAGGTTGGGCTGTAGGGTCAAAGGGCTTGGGTTCAAATCCAGACTCTATCTCCCAAGGGATGTTCAGCCTTTGGTAAGTTATTCTCTATGCCCAAAGATCTCCCACATGGCTGTGAATGAAAATGGTACCCATAGGTATATCACAAGGGTTCAACCTGAATCAAGTCAAGTGCTCAGCACAACTCCTGGCACTAAGTCAGCATCCATATGAATTCTTGTGTTTCACCTACACTGCTGCAGCCTTGTTGTCCTTACTGTACCAAGATTCCCATGACAATCTGTATTAGCATAATTATAAAACAACTGTGGAACCAGTCACAAAATGTTTCTAAATTCACAGTTCATTTGAAGATAGGAAGACAGGAAAGCAATTATTGATTATGTCTTACAAATAAGAAAAGCCAGGTGTTTGGTTTTCTGAAACCCCAAAGCTAGAAAGAAGGAAGGCTAGAACATAATTCCAAGTAACGTAACCAGAACTTTTCACTCAGAGTAACTTTTACTTAATAAAACCTGTAACACTGTGTCTTCACCAAATATGACCTTGCTTCGTGCCATTAGTGGTGAGAGAGATGTCTCACTGCTCTTCAAATTCAAGTCCTAGAAGAGGTAAAATATAGATGCAGCACCAACAAGCACCATAAGAACAGCATGCACTTACATATGTTGTTACATTAAATGCTTTATATGTGAGACCTCATTTAATTTTCACAACACCCCAATGACATGGATACTGCTAATAGGCCCATTTTCTAGATGAGAACACTGAGGATTGGGGAGGTTAATGAGTTCCCCAATGTCACACAGCCAGAGAGCCAAAATTTTAATCCAAGTCTTTCTGGACTCCAGAGTTCTAACCAAAATGAACTGGGTCTAGCATGCCTCTAGTGTGTGGTGATGGTGTTTTCTGTTTTTTTTTTCCCTCTGGAATGGTCTCCATTACCCCTCAGAAGAGATACACAGAGTGAAAACCTTAGGGCAGACTGTATTATCCAAGGAGGATCACTATAATATCTCTCATTCGACATGCTCCTTTTTTCAATGTGAACTTGATAAAGGAGGTGGTTGGGGTATGGGCTGTAGATTGGTTGCTTTGCATAGGAAAGGGCATGTGTTTGCTATCTCTAAAAATTAGCTAACCCTTAGAGCACAGTCCCTCCAGCATCAGGAAGCCTCCAGATGTCAAATCATCAGAAATACAGAAAATAAAAGGGCATATTCCACAGATGATTCCAGCCCCAGCCATCAACTTAATTCCAGAATTAAGATCTTCCCAGCTGAGGCTCCAGACATTTCATGGCAGAGAAAATCTATCCTTGCCGTGCCCTGTCTGATTCTCTGACCAAAAGAACCATGAACATGGTGAGTTGGCTGTTTTACACCATTACATTTTAGAATAGTATGTTATGCAGTGGTAGATAACCAATACAAAGTTTTGGCTTGAGTGATGATAATTTCAGTCAACTCTCATTCATTTTGCCTTGTGGAAGGGGGAATTCCTGAGTACACTGTTTCTCTTGGTATTACATTTTCACCAATTAGTGCTCATGAATGATATGAAAATGTGTTTAAGTTATTTTTACCTCTGACTGCAAGAAGAGTTCTCACAGATTAGTGATGCTAATTTTTCAGTGTTCTCATGAAATTTTCCCTTATTAAAAAGAGAAGAGACAATGGCAGAGTAGAAGGACATGTGCTCACTCCCTCTTGCGAGAGGACCAGAATCACAACTAACTGCTGAACTATTATCAAAAGGAAGACACTGGAACTCACCAAAAAAGATACCCCACATCTAAAGACAAAGGAGAAGCTGCAGTGAGATGGTAGGAGGGGCAAAATCACAATAAAATCAAATCCCATAACTGCTGCATGGATGATTCACAAACTGGAGAACACTTATACCACAGAAGTCCACCCACTGGAGTGAAGGTTCTGAGCCCCACGTCAGGCTTCCCAACCTGGGGGTCCGGCAACAGGAGGAGGAATTCCTAGAGAATCAGACTTTGAAGGCTAGTGGGCTAGTGGGATTTGATTGCAGGACTTCAACAGGACTGGAGGAAACAGAGATTCCACTCTTGGAGGGCGTACACAAAGTAGTTGGGCATGAGGACCCAGGAGGAAGGAGCAGTGACCCCATAGGGGACTGAAACAGACCCACCTGCTAGTGTTGGAGGGTCTCCTGCAGAGGTGGGGGTTGGCTGTGGCTCACCGAAGGGACAAGGACATTGGCAGGAGAAGTTCTGGGAAGTACTCCTTGGTGTAAGCCCTCCTGGAGTCTGCCATTAGCCCTACAAAAGAACCTGTAGGCTCCAGTGCTGGGTCACCTCAGGCCAAACAACCAAGAGGGAGGGAACTCAGCCCCACCCATCAGCAGACAAGCAGATTAAAGTTTTACTGAGCTCTGCCCAACAGAGCAACTCGCAGCTCTACCCACCAGTAGTCCCCTCCCATGAGGAAGCTTGTGCAAGCCTCTAAGATAGCCTCATCCACCAGAGGGTAGACAGTAGAAGCAAGAAGAATTACAATCCTGCAGCCTATGGAATGAAAACCACATTCACAGAAAGACAGACAAAATGGAAAGGCAGAGGACTATGTACCAGATGAAGGAACAAGATAAAACCCCAGAAAAACAACTATATGAAGTGGAGATACCTTCCAGAAAAAGAATACAGAATAATGATAGTGAAGGTGATCCAGGATCTCGGAAAAATAATGGAGGCAAAGATCGAGAGGATACAAGAAATGTTTTAAAAGACCTAGAAGAATTAAAGAACAAACACCTAGAAGAACTAAAGAACAAACAAACAGAGATGAACAATACAATAAATGAAATGAAAAATACACTAGAAGGAATCAATAGAAGAATAACTGAGGCAGAAGAACGGATAAGTGACCTGGAAGACAGAATGGTGGAATTTACTGCATGGAACAGAATTAAAAAAAGGAATGAAAAGAAATGAAGACAGCATAAAAGACTTCTGGGACAACATTAGACACACCAACATTCACATTATAGGGGTCCTGGAAGGAGAAGAGAGAGAGAAAGAATGTTAGAAAATAATTGAAGCGATTATAGTCAAAAACTTCCCTAACATGGGAAAGGAAAGAGCCACCCAAGTCCAGGAAGCATAGAGAGTCCCAGGCAGGATAAACCCAAGGAGAAACACGCTGAGACACACAGTAATCAAACTGACAAAAATTAAAGACAAAGAAAAATTATTGAAAGCAGCAAGGAAAAAACGACAAATAACATACAAGGGAACTCCTTTAAGTATAACAGCTCATTTCTCAGCAGAAACTTTATAAGCCAGAAGGGAGTGGCATGATATATTTAAAGCGATGAAAGAGAAGAACCTACAACCAAGATTACTGTACACAGCAAGGACTGCATTCAGATTCGATGGAGAAATCAAAAGCTATACAGATAAGCAAAAAGCTAAGAGAATTCAGCACCACCAAACCAGCTCCACAACAAATGCTAAAGGAATTTCTCAAAGTGGGAAACACAAGAGAAGAAAAGGACCTACAAAAACAAACCCAAAACAATTAAGAAAATGGTAATAGGAACATACATATCAATAATTACCTTAAATGTAAATGGATTAAATGCTCCCACCAAAAGACATAGACTGGCTGAACGGATACAAAAACAAGAACCGTTTATATGCTGTCTACAAGAGACCCACTTCAGACCTAGGGACACATACAGACTGAAAGTGAGGGGATGGAAAAAGATATTCCATGCACATGGAAATCAAAGGAAAGCTGGAGTAGCAATTCTCATATCAGACAAAATAGACTTTAAAATAAAGACTATTAGAAGAGACAAAGAAGGACACTACATAATGATCAAGGGATCAATCCAAGGAGAAGATAGAACAATTGTAAATATTTACGCACCCAACATAGAAGCACCTCAATTCATAAGGCAAATGCTAACAGCTGTAAAAGAGAAATTGACAGTAACACAATAATAGTGGGGGACTTTAACACCTCACTTACACAAATGGACAGATCATCCAGACAGAAAACGAATAAGGAAACACAAGCTTTAAATGACACAACAGACCAGATAGATTTAATTGATATTTATAGGATATTCCATCCCAAAACAGCAGATTACGCTGTCTTTTCAAGTGCACAAGAACGTTCTCTAGGATAGATCACATCTTGGGTCACAAATCAAGTCTCAGTAAATTTAAGAAACTTGAAATCATATTAAGCATCTTTTCTGACCACAATGCTATGAGATTAGAAAGAAATCACAGGGGAAATTATGTAAAAAACACAAACACATGGAGGCTAAACAATACATTACTAAATAACCAAGAGATCACTGAAGAAAGCAAAGAGGAAATAAAAAAATACCTTGAGACAAATGACACGAAAACATGATGATCCAAAACCTATGGGATGCAGCAAAAGCAGTTCTAAGAGGGAAGTTTATAGCTATACAATCCTACCTCAAGACACAAGAAAAATCTCAAATAAACAATCCAACTTTACACCTAAAGGAACTAGAGAAAGAAGAACAAAAAAACCCCAAAGTCAGTAGAAGGAAAAAAATCATAAGGATCAGAGCAGAAATAAATGAAATAGAAAGAAAGAAAACAAGAGCAAAGATCAATAAAACTAAAAGCTGGTTCTTTGAGAAGATAAACAAAACTGATAAAGCTTTAGCCAGCCTCATCAAGAAAAAGAGGGAGAGGACTCAAATCAATAAAATTAGAAATGAAAAACGAGAAGTTACAAAGGACACAGCAGAAATACAAAGCATCATAAGAGACTACTACAAGCAACTCTATGCCAATAAGCTAGACAACCCGGAAGAAATGGACAAATTCTTAGAAAGCTATTACTTTCCAAGACTGAATGAGGAAGAAATAGAAAATATGAACAGACCATCACAAGTAATGAAATTGAAACTGTGATTCAAAGTCTTCCAACAAACCAAAGTCCAGGACCAGATGGCTTCAGAGGTGAGATCTATCAAACATTTAGAGAAGAGCTAACACCCATCCTTCTCAAACTCCTCCAAATAATGGCAGAGGAAGGAACACTCCCAAACTCATTCTATAAGGCCGCCATTACCCTGAAACCAAAACTAGACAAAGAAATTGCAAAAAAAGAAAATTGCAGACCAATATCACTGATGAATATAGATGCAAAAATCCTCAACAAAATATGAGCAAACAGAATGCAACAACACATTAAAAGGATCATACACCATGATCAAGTGGGATTTATCCCAGGGATGCAAGGATTCTTCAATATATGCTAATCTATCAATGTGATACACCATATTAACAAATTGAAGAAGAAAAACCATATGATCATCTCAATAGATGCAGAAAAAGCTTTTGACAAAATTCAACACCCATTTATGATAAAAAAATCTCCAGCAAGTGGATATAGAGGGAAGCTACCTCAACATAATAAAAGCCATATATGACAAACCCACAGCAAACATCATTCTCAATGGTAAAAAACTGAAAGCATTTCCTCTAAAATCAGGAACAAGACAAGGATGTGCACTCTCACCACTATTATTCAACATAGTTTTGGAAGTCCTAGCCATGGCAATCAGAGAAGAAAAAGAAATAAAAGGAATCCAAATTTGAAAAGAAGAAGTAAAACTGTCACTGTTTGCAGATGATATGACACTATACACAGAGAATCCTAAAGATGCCACCAGAAAACTACTACAGCTAATCAATGAATTTGGTAAAGTTGCAGGATACAAAATTAATGTGCAGAAATCTCTTGCATTCCTTTTCACTAACAATGAAAGATCAGAAATAGAAATTAAGGAAACAGTCACATTCACCACTTCAACAACAACAGAAAAATACCTAGGAATAAACCTACCTAAGGAGGTAAAAGACCTTTAGTCAGAAAACTATAAAACACTGATGAAAGAAATCAAAGATGACACAAGCAGATGGAGAGATATACCATGTTCTTGGATTGGAAGAATCAATATAGTGAAAATGACTATACTACCCAAAGCAATCTACAGATTCAATGCAATCCCTATCAAATTACCAGTGGCATTTTTTACAGAACTAGAACAAAAAATCTAAAAATTTTTATGGAAACACAAAAGACCTCGAATAGCCAAAGCAATCTTGAGTGAAAAAATGGAGCTGGATGAATCAGACTCCCTGACTTCAGACTATACTACAAAGCTACAGTAATCAAGACAATATGGTATTGGCATCAAAACAGAAGTATAGATCAATGGAGCAGGATAGAAAGCCCAGAGAAAACCCACACAACTATGGTCAATTTATCTATGACAAAGGAGGCAAGGTTATACAATGGAGAAAAGACAGTCTCTTCAATAAGCGGTGCTGGGAAAACTGGACAGCTGCATGTAAAAGAATGAAATTAGGGCTTCCCTGGTGGCGCAGTGGTTGAGAGTCCGCCTGCCGATGCAGGGGACACGGGTTCGTGCCCCGGTCCGGGAAGATCCCACATGCCGCGGAGCGACTAGGCCTGCGAGCCATGGCTGCTAAGCCTGCATGTCCGGAGCCTGAGCTCCGCAATGGGAGAGGCCACAACAGTGAGAGGCCCACATACAGCAAAAAAAAAAAAAAAAGAATGAAATTAGAACACTCCCTAAAACCATACACAAAAATAAACTCAAAATGGCTTAAAAACCTAAATGTAAGACCAGACACTATGAAACTCTTAAAGGAAAACATAGGAAGAACACATCTTTGACATAAATCTCAGCAAGATCTTTTTTTGACCCACCTAGAGTAATGGAAATAAAAACAAAAATAAGCAAATATGACCTAATGAAACTTAAAAGCTTTTGCACAGCAAAGGAAACTATAAACAAAACAAAAAGACAACCCTCAGAATAGGAGAAAATATTTGCAAGCGATTCAACAGACAAAGGATTAATCTCCAAAACATATAAACAGCTCATGCAGATCAATATTAAGAAAACAAACAACCCAATCAATAAATGGGCAGAAGACCTAAATAGACACTTCTCCAAAGAAGACATACAGATGGCCAAGAAGCACATGAAAAGCTGCTCAACATCACTAATTATTGGAGAAATGCAAATCAAAACTACAATGAGGTACCACCTCACAGCTGTTAGAATGGGAATCATCAGAAAATGTACAAACAACAAATGCTGGAGAGGGTGTGGAGAAAAGGGAACCCTCTTGCACAGTTGGTGGGAATGTAAATTGGTACACTGACTATGGAGAACAATATGGAAGTTCCTTAAAAAACTAAAAATAGAATTACCATATGACTGAGGAATCCCACTAATGGGCATATACTCAGAGAAAACCATAATTCAAAAGGACTCATCCACCCCAATGTTCACTGCAGCACTATTTACAATAGCCAGGTCATGGAAGCAACCTAAATGCCCATCGACAGATGAATGGATAAAAAAGATATGGTACATATATACAATGGAATATTACTCGGCCATAAAAAGGATGACATTGCGTCATTTATAGAGATGTGGATGGACCTAGAGACTATCATGCAGATTGGAGTAAGTCAGAAAAAGAAATATCGTACATTAACGCATATATGTGGAATCTAGAAAAATGGTACCAATGAACCAGTTTGCAGGGCAGAGATAGAGACACAGATGTAGAGAACAAACGTATGGACACCAAGGAGGGAAAGTGAGGGTGGTAGTGGTGCTGGTGGGATGAATTGGGAGATTGGGATTGACACGTATACACTAATATGTATAAAATTGATAACTAATCTGCTGTATAAAAAAATTTTTTTTAAAGAAAGCAAAGAGACAAGCTGCAATTTCTAAATCTGTAGCACGTGAGGCAGCCCTAGTGAAAAACATGTATCCTGACCTTCCTTGGCAAAAAGAAGAGTTGCAGTCATTTGTATAACCTTTACCAAGGCAGAAGGATAAATTCTCCAGAGTGTGCACAGAACAGTAAGAAAGGAGCAAGCAAGTATTCAAGAGGTCTATTTCTATCTGATTCAGTTTGCTTTTCACAATAACAGAACTCTGGTCTTAATTTGAAAGTAGCATCCAACCCAGAAAAGGAAAAAAATTATGTATTTTGTGAGAAGATGATGAAAATTAAAATTCAAAGTCATATGTCAATCTGAAAAAAGAATCTAAGATCTTTGAAGATTCAACCCCAAGAGAGGTGGAAAAGTGGCACAACAATCCCCATGTTAAGATAAAGAGAGAAATGAGCAAAGGCAGAAAAGTACCTCTAGGGATAAAGTTGAATTTTTGTCCTCTGACCTTATCAAAAAGCATGCCTCTGGAGAGTTCAGAATATAGTCCCCTTTTGAGAGGGTACTGTTACATGATAGGGAAAAAAAAAACCTCCTTGTAGACTTGACTTTAAAAATAGTCACAGCTTATAAAGCTCCCATTGGAAAGTAATGACAAATGTATGATAATACGTGACTTCCATTTTATCCCAGTAATATGTTACTTTATATTTAATAATCATTTTTGGTCATAAAATCTAGAAGGTGTTTTGGGTTCAGAACAGGAAAGGATGAGTCAAAGATGACTGAAAAGTGTTTCTGATTCTGTTCATACTTAAAATAGTCACTCAACAATTTTTTATAGAAACCTACTATACACGTGACACTGTGGTATGATGTTCACTTCAGACAACATAGGCACACTTCCCAGGGTATACGCTATTCTCTTGAACTAAGGGAACTAATTCATCCCAAAAGAATCCATTGATTTGTTTCTTCACAATCTTGAAAGAAGACCTTGCTGTATGCCCAAACTATTTAGGTCCAGACATTCTCAAATTGTGGTTGAGCATCTGAATCAACAGGAGGTCTTCCTGAAAGGGATCTATGCAAAGATGGTGGTTTCCTTCAGCACACATGAGACAAGAGGCAATTTTCAAAAAACCTTTCCTTAATATCAAGAGGAAACCATAATAATAATAATAATAATGAAAACAACAGCAGCAGCAGAAGGAGCAACAATACTAGTAAAAAAAATAGTAGAATTCAAAAGCCTAGATTAAAAATAGAACTTTCCAGCATGGTGATTATACCTAATAACACTGCATTGTGCACATGAATGTTGCTAAGACAGTAGATTTTTTGTGTGTGGAATCAATGAACACTGTTCTAAATTGTTGCCAAAATCTGTTTGTGAAAGTTCTTTGTATGACTGATGTGACTTTCCTCCAGATTTCAAGTCATTCTGGCTATTAAATGCCACTAGCTTGATTGTACAAATTCTGGGTGCCCAGTTTCGTGTCTGCCGGGGACACTCTGTTAACCAAGCACTGAAAGGCAAAAGTCAGTTGGAAAATTAGCAGATACCTTTCTTTGAAAACCTGAGCCTGTTATTATAGGGCGATTGGCGGGGAAGCTGTTCACACAATTTGATGGGATGGGATCAGGTTATTGTGCTTCAATTTTGGCTTTCAACCAGCTTTGTACTGCTCTCCGAGAGGTTCTGTATACATGTGGAGGCTTCATGTAGTGCTTTAGGTGCTTGTGACCTAGATGTATCAGTTTCTGTTGTTTATATCACAGCTTGGAAATGAACAGCCATAATGGAATCTGTGACCTTTTAAAACCTAAATATTTTGGACTGTGCCACTAACTGGGATGTGAGACCCTGTGGTAAATTATCTCACTACTTAATCAGATTTTAAAAATATGTATTTAAAACTTGCTATGAAGAGTAGAACTGCTCAAAGTAGTGGGGATACAGAGTAGAATGTGAAGGAAATATGTGAAAAGCAATCACAAAAATATTGCCCTCTTTAAGGTGAGAGACCCATTTCTTACAGGGAGAGATGGCTCAATACATTTTTTAAATGAGATATAATTGACATATTTGTTTCAGGTGTAGGACATAATGATTTGTTATATGTATACACTGTGAAGTGATCACCACAATAAGTTTAGTTAACATCCATCACCACACATACTTAGAAGTTTTTTCCTTGTGATGAGAACTTTCAAAGATGTACTCTCTGAGCAGCTTTCACATATACAACAGGTTATCTGTAACGACAGTCACCACGCTGTACATTACATTCCCACAAATTACTTATAACTGGAAGATTGTACCTTTTTTTTTTTTTTTTTTGCTGTACGCGGGCCTCTCACTGTTGTGGCCTCTCCCGTTGTGGAGCACAGGCTCCGGACATGCAGGCTCAGCGGCCGTGGCTCATGGGCCCAGCCACTCCATGGCATGTGGGATCTTCCCGCACCGGGGCACGAACCCGTGTCCCCTGCATCGGCAGGCGGACTCCCAACCACTGCGCCACCAGGGAAGCCCAGTTTGTACCTTTTGACCAACTTCACTCATTTTGCCCAGCCCTCCCACTCCACCACCTGCCTCTGCCAACCACCAATCTGTTCTCTGCACGAATGAGTTCTGTGTGTGTGTGTGTTTTAAGGTTCCACATGTGAGATTATACAGTATTTGTCTTTCTGTCTGACTTATTTCACTTAACATAATGCCCTCAAGGTCCAACTATGTTGTATCCGATGGCAGGATTTCTTTGTCATTTATGGCTGAATTATATTCCAGTGTGTGTGTGTGTGTGTGTGTGTGTGTGTGTGTGTGGTAAATATTGCAATTAACATGGGGCTGCAGATATCTTTTCAAGATAGTGATTTCATTTCCTTCAGATAAATATCCAGAAGTGGATGCTGGATAAGATAGTAGTTCTATTTTTTAATTTTCTGTGGAATCTCCATACTGTTTTCCACAGTAGCTGCACCAGTTTACATTCCCACTAACAATGCACAAGGGTTCCCTTTTCTCCACATCCTTGCTAACATTTGTCATTTTTCTGTCTTAGTGATAATGGCCATTCTAACAAATTCACGTGAGGTGATATCTCACTGTCAACGCATCTTTAAATCACAAGATACTGCACCTGTGGTGAAGTTCACGGCTGAGGGTCAAAGGTTTCTGGGTCTTACTGGGGACCCTCTTCACCCTCAGAGGCACTTGTAGGAATAAAGGACTATATTTGATCATTTTTAAAAGACTTGAGCTCTCAAAAATCTTAAATTGCAGTTTTAAAAGCACAAACATTAATTTCAACACATCTGATAACTATTTTACTGTTAGAACTTCATACTGATCCTTCAGAAGAGAATGCCTGTGGTCAGTACACATACATGGATATCAATTCAACTTCAAGATCTTTGTTCCCAATAAAAATGTTAGCCCTATAAAAGCAAGGAAGGATATATTTCATTAAAGCTTTAGGAAGGAAAAGGAGTGATGGTGATTATAGCTAATGATACCATATTATACACCTCAATCCTGCTAAGAGAGTAGATCTTAAATGTTCTCAATACAAGAAAAAAAATGGTAATTATGTGACAGGATGAAGGTGTTAGCTAATGCTACAGTGGTGATCATTTTGCAATAAAGAAGTGGATCAAATCAACACGCTGTACACCTTAAACTTACTCAGTGTGATATGTCAATTATATCTCAGTAAAGCTGGAAAAATAAAAATTAAAAAAAATGGAACTCTGATCACATGCCTAAAAAGCCCTTGAGGACTGCAAACCCACATTCATTCTTCACCCTCCCTAACATCATTATCTGGCTTTATTTGGCCCCGGTGCCCAGTTTGTCCCTGCCTGCCTTTCAACCTCATCCCACTCCTCCTATGACAGGATGGACCTCCTTTGACTTCCTCTGAAGCACTAAGCTCTTTCAAGTCTTGAGGCTTTCCTCATCCTGGAACCTCTTCCTTCACCCATGATTCAGTCAACTACTCCTTTTTCTTTAGGTCTCAGCTTGAGCCACAGCCTCTCTGACCCCAAAATTAGGTCATTCTCTCACTGTACTATGTTGTCACTGGGCCCTCCATTTCCTTTTCAACGTCTCCTATTATGATGAGAATAGAACAGAGAATTATTGGTGGGATTCTTTGTTTGATGTGTATCTCCTCCAACAAAACCTGAACTGCAAACTGGCAGACAACACAGCTTACAACCTATTATCCCAGAACCTAAAACCATGCCTCGCTTCCTAGTAGATGCTCCATAAATATCTGTTGAATGGATGGATGACAAATACTGAAGATTTTTCCTCTTCTACCAGATCAACTTTCACTTATTTCCCAGACTCATTTCAAATTCTCTCTTCTGTAGAAAACTTTTCTTTTTTTCTAATTGAAGTATAGTTGAGTTACAGTTTTGTGCTAGTTTCTGGTATACAGAAAAGTGATTCAATTATATATACATATATATATATTTACACACACACACACGCACACACGTTTTTTCATATTCTTTCCCATTATAGTTTATTGAATATAGTTCCCTGTGCTATACAGCAGGACCTTGTTGTTTATCTATTTTACATATAGTAGTTTGTATCTGCTAATCCCAAACTCCTAACTTATTCCTCCCCCCTGCCCCTTTCCCCTTTGGTAACCCTAAATTTGTTTTCTATGGCTATGAGTCTGTTTCTGTTTTGGAAATAACTTCACTGGTATCATAGTTTAGATTGCACATATAAATGATATCATATGATATGTTTTGTCTTGAGGGTGATGGTGGCCTCGTAGAATGAGTTTGGGAGTGTTCCTCCCTCTGCTATTTTGGAAGAGTTTGAGAAGAATAGGTGTTAACTCTTCTCTAAATGTTTGATAGAATTCGCCTGTGAAGCCATCTGGTCCTGGGCTTTAGTTTGTTGGAAGATTTTTAATCAAGTCTCAATTTCACTGCTTGTGACTGGTCTGTTAATATTTTCTATTTCTTCCTGGTTCAGTCTCTGAAGGTTGTGCTGTTCTAAGAGTCTGTCCATTTCTTCCAGGTTGTCCATTTTATAGGCATAGAGTTGCCTGTAGTAATCTCTCACGATCCTTTGTATTTTACTCTCCTTATTCATTTCTAATTTCATTGACTTGAGTCTTCTCCCTTTTTTTCTTGATGAGTCAGTCTAATGGTTTATCAATTTGTTTATCTTCTCAAAGAATCAGCTTTTACTTTTATTGATCTCTGCTATTGTTTCTTTCATTTCTTTTTCATTTATTTCTGATCTGATCTTCATGATTTCTTTCCTTCTGTTAACTTTGGGGGATTTTCTGTTCTTCTTTCTCTAATTGCTTTAGGTGTAAGGTTAGGTTGTTTATTTGAGATGTTTCTTGTTTCTTGAGGTAGGATTGTATAGATATAAACTTCCCTCTTAGAACTGCTTTTGCTGCATCCCGTAAGTTTTGGGTCATCGTGTTTTCAGTCATTTGATTCTAGGTATTTTTTGATTTCCTCTTTGATTCTTCAGTAATCTCTTGGTTATTTAGTAGTGTATTGTTTAGCTTCCATGTGTTTGCATTTTTTACAGATTTTTTCCTGTAATTGATATCTAGTCTCAGAGCATTGTGGTCAGAAAAGATACGTGATAATGATTTCAATTTTCTTAAGTTTACCAAGGCTTGATTTGTGACCCAAGATATGATCTATCCTGGAGAATGTTCCATGAGCACTTGAGAAGAAAGTGTATTCTGCTGTTTTTGGATGAAATGTCCTTTAAATATCAATTAAGTCCATCTTGTTTAATGTATCATTTAAAGCTTGTGTTTCCTTATTTATTGTCATTTGGGATGATCTGTCCATTAGTAAAACGGAGGTGTTAAAGTCCCCTACTACAATTGTGTTACTGTGGAATTCCCCTTTTATGGCTGTTAGCATTTGCCTTATGAACTGAGGTGTTCCTATGTTCGGTACATAAATATTTACAATTGTTCCATCTTCTTCTTGGATTGATCCCTTGATCATTATGTAGTGTCCTTCTTTGTCTCTTGTAATAGTCTTTACTTTAAAGTCCATTTTGTCTGATATGAGAATTGCTACTCCAGCTTTCCTTTGATTTCCATGTGCATGGAATATCTTTTTCCATCCCCTCACTTTCAGTCTGTATGTGTCCCTAGGTCTGAAGTGGGTCTCTTGTAGACAGCATATAAACAGTTCTTGGTTTTGTATCCACTCAGCCAGTCTATGTCTTTTGGTGGGAGCATTTAATCCATTTACATTTAAGGTAGTTATCGATATGTATGTTCCTATTACCATTTTCTTAATTGTTTTGGGTTTGTTATTGTAGGTCTTTTCCTTCTCTTATGTTTCCTGCCTAGAGAAGTTCCTTTAGCATTTGTTGTAAAGCTGGTTTGGTGGTGCTGAATTGTTAGCTTTTGCTTGTCTGTAAAGGTTTTAATTTCTCCATCAAATCGAATGAGATCCTTGCTGGCTAGAGTAATCTTGGTTGTAGGTTTTTCCCTTTGATCACTTTAAATATCTCTTGCCACTCCCTTCTGGCTTGCAGAGTTTCTGTTGAATGATCAGCTGTTAACCTTATGGGAATTCCCTTGTATGTTATCTGTTGTTTTTCCCTCGCTGCTTTTAATATTTTTCTTTGTATTTAATTTTTGATAGATTCATTAATATGTGTCTTGGTGTGTTTCTCCTTGGATTTATCCTGTATGGACTCTCTGTGCTTCCTGGACTTGATTGACTATTTCCTTTCCCATATTAGGGAAGTGTTCAAATGGAATCACTTCAAATATTTTCTCAGTCCCATTCTTTTTCTCTTCTTCTGGGACCTCTATAATTCGAATGTGGGTGCATTTAATGTTGTCCCAGAGGTCTCTGAGACTGTCCTCAATTCTTTTCATTCTGTTTTTTCTTTATTCTGCTCTGCGGTAGTTATTTCCAATATTTTATCTTCCAGGCCACTTATCCGTTCTGCCTCAGTTATTCTGCTATTGATTCCTTCTGGATAATTTTTAATTTCATTTATTGTGTTGTTCATCATTGTTTGTTTGCTCTTTAGTTCTTCTAGGTCCTTGTTAAATGTTTCTTGTATTTTCTCCATTCTATTTCCAAGATTTTGGATCATCTTTACTATCATTACTCTGAATTCTTTTTCAGGTAGACTGCCTATTTCCTCTTCATTTGTTTTGTCTGATGGATTTTTACCTTGCTCCTTCATCCGCTGTGTGTTTCTCTGTCTTCTCATTTTGCTTAACTCACTGTGTTTGGGGTCTCCTTTTCGCAGGCTGCAGGTTCGTAGCTCCCGTTGTTTTTGGTGTCTGCCCCCGGTGGCTAAGGTTGGTTCAGTACATTGTGTAGGCTTACTGGTGGAGGGGACTGGTTCCTGTGTTTTGGTGGATCAGGCTGGATCTTGTCTTTCTGTTGGGCAACGCCACGTCTGGTGATGTGTTCTGCGGTGTCTGTGCCCTTATGATTTTAGGCAGCCTCTCTGCTAATGGGTGGGGTTGTGTTTCTGTCTTGCTAGTTGTTTGGCATAGGGTATCCAGTACTGTAGCTTACTGGTCGTTGAGTGGAGCTGGGTCTTAGCACAGACATGGAGATCTCTGGGAGAGCTTTCACCATTTGATATTACGTGGAGCCAGGAGGTCTTTGGTGGACCAATGTCCTGAACTCGGCTCTCCAACCTCAGAGGCATAGGCCTGACACCCAGCTGGAGCACAAAGACCCTGTCAGTCACATGTCTCAGAAGAAAAGAGAAGGAAAAAAAAGAAAGAAAGAAAGGAAAAAATAAAATAAAATAAAGTTATTAAAATAAGAAATAAAATTATTAAAAAGAAAAAAAATTAAAAATAAAAAAAGGAAAAAAAAAGAAAAAGAAAGAAAGAAAGAAGAGAGCAGCCAAACCCAAAAACAAATCCACCAATGGTAACATGAGATAAAAATGATACTAAAAAACAAACAAAGAAACAAAAAACCAGACAGACAGATCCCTAGGACAAATGGTAAAAGCAAAGCTATACAGACAAAATCACACAAAGAAGCATACACATACACACTCACAAAAAGAGAAAAAGAAAAAATATATATATATATTAAAAAAAAGGAAGAGAGCAACCAAATCAATAAACAAACCTACCAATGATAATAAACTCTAAATACTAAACTAAGATAAACATGAAACCAGAAACAAATGAGATGCAGAAAGCAAACCCTAAGTCTACAGTTGCTCCCAAAGTCTACTGCCTCAATTTTGGGATGATTCGTTGTCTATTCAGGTAATCCAGAGATGCAGGGTACATCAAGTTGATTGTGGAGATTTAATCTGCTGCTCCTGAGGCTGCTGGGAGGAATTTCCCTTTCTCTTCTTTGTCTGCACAGTTCCTGGGGTTCAGCTTTGGATTTGGCTCTGCCTCTGCATGTAGGTCGCCTGAGGGTGTCTGTTCTTCACTCAGATAGGACGCAGTTAAAGTAGCACCTGATTATGGGCCTCTGGCTCACTCAGGCTGGGGGGGTGGTACAGAACGCAGGGCGAGCTAGCGTGATGTTGCAGCAGCCTAAGGCGTGCCGTGTGTTCTCCCAGGGAAGTTGTCCCTGGATCATGGGACCCTGGCAGTGGCAGGCTGCACAGGCTCCTGGGAGGGGAGGTGTGGACAGTGACCTGTGCTTGCACACAGGCTTCTTGGTTGCTGCCGCAGCAGCCTTAGCGTTTCATGCCTGTCTCTGGTGTCCGCGCTGATAGCCACAGCCTGGGCCCGTCTCTGGAGTTGTTTAGGCAGTGATCTGAATCCCCTCTCCTCCTGCACCCTGTAACAATGGTCTCTTGCCTCTTAGGCAGTTCCAGACTTTTCCCCAGACTCCCTCCAGGCCAGCTGTGGCGCACTAGCCCCCTTCAGGCTGTGTTCATGCAGCCAACCCCAGTCCTCTCCCTGGGACCTGACCTCCAAAGCTCAAGCCTCAGCTCCCAGCCCCCAATCCCCACCCACTCCGGCGGGTGAGCAGACAAGCCTCTCGGGCTGGTGAGTGCTGGTTGGCACCGATCCTCTGGGCGGGAATCTCTCCGCTTTGCCCTCCGCACCCCTGTGGCTGTGCTCTCCTCCGCGGCTCTGAAGTTTCCCCCTCCACCACCCGCAGTCTCCACCCGCGAAGGGGCTTCCTAGTGTGTGGAAACCTTTCCTCCTTCACAGCTCCCTCCCACTGGTGCAGGTCCCATCCCTATTCTTTTGTCTCTGTTTATTCTTTTTTCTTTTGCCCTACCCAGGTATGTGGGGAGTTGCTTGCCTTTTGGGAGGTCTGAGGTCTTCTGCCAGCGTTCAGTAGATGTTCTGTAGGAGTTGTTCCACGTGTAGATGTATTTCTGATGTATTTGTGGGGAGGAAGGTGATCTCCACCTCTTACTCTTCCGACATCTTAAAGGACTCTCCTCTAGTATTTATCATTTGTAGACTTTTGAATGATGGCTTTCTGACCAGTGTGAGGTGATACCTCATTGTAGTTTTGATATGTGTTTCTCTAATAATTAGCAATGTTGAGAATCTTTTCATGTGCCTATTGGCCATCTCTATGTCTTCCTTGGAGAAATGTCTATTTAGGTCTGCTGCCCATTTTTTGATTGGGTTATTTGTTTTTTTGTTATTGAGTCATGTGAGCTGGTTGTATACTTTGGAAATTAAGCCCCTGTTTGTTGCACTGTTTGCAAATATTTTCTCTCATTCTGTGGGTTGTCTTTTCATTTTGTTTATGTCTTCCTTTGCTGTGCAAAAGCTTATAAGTATGATTAGGTCCCATTTGTTTATTTTTGCTTTTATTTCTATTGCCTTGGGAGACTGACCTAAGAAAACAATGCTATGATTTATGTCAGAAAATGTTTTACCGGTGTTCTCTTCTAGGAGTTTTATGGTGCCGTGTCTTATATTTAAGTCTTTAAGCCATTTTCAGTTTATTTTTGTGTAGGGTGTGAGGGAGTGTTCTAATTTCATTGATTTACAATTGGCTACCCAGGTTCTAGAAAGCTTTTCTTAACAATCCTCTACATGAGATCAAGTCCTTTGAGTGTAGGAAAAGAATCTAATAGAGGCAAACCTCAGAGACAGTGTGGGTTCAGTTCCAGACCAATGTAGTAAAGAGAGTCACATAAATTTTCTGATTTCCCTGTGCATATAAAAGTAATGTTTACATTATACTTTAGTCTATTAGTTGTGCAATAGCATAAAAATGTATATATCTCATGAAAAATATTTATGGTTAAAAAATATTCACCATAATCTGAGCCTTCAGTGTGTTGTGATCTTTAGGCAATAGTAACATCAAAGATCACTGATCACAGATCATTGTAACAAATATAACAATGAAAAAGTCTGAAATATTGCAAGAAGTACAAAAATATGACACAGAGATACAAAGTGAGCAAATGTTTTTGGAAAAACTGGTGCTGATAGACCTGCTTAATGCAGGGTTGCCACAAACTTTCAGTTTGTAAAAATAAAAACCCACAATATCTGAAAGTACATTAAAGTGAGGCGTGCTAAAACTGGGTATGCCTGTCTATCTAAGGGCAGTGCCTGCCAGGATCCCAAACACTTTGGTAAGCACTCAATAAATATTTGATACACCAAATTGAGTAGTTTGGTTTTAATTTTCTGTAGAAAATGAGGAACCTCATTTCATGTTTTAACATAAACATGTAAAGTGTCAAAAAGTCAAAACAGTTTGTCTTGGCTTACACTTAACACTTTTAAAGTATGCAGCAAGAATAAAGACAAAGAATAGCAGCGAAGCATATAATCATCTTTTTTTTAACCATCTCAGAGGTATTTCCAGCATTCTGTAACTAGATATAGAAAAGAAAGTTTCTGAAGGAAGGGAGATGATAGTTATAAATGAACAGAGAGTTCAAAAGAATGCGTATCATCACATTCTTTATGCGAAAAATAATCTTTATTCAAAAGAGTTTCTTCCTAGACATTGCTTCTTTTCCCCTTTAGCAATCTTTTTAAAGTCTCTTGATCACACCACCTGCTCCCTCCTGAGCTTGGGGTTACACCTGTGAAATAGCAACCTTGGTTGGCAGCTACTGTTGGCTGTGAACTCCATTCAGTGTGATCCCTTTGAGTCTGAATTCAAACTCAGTGCCATGTACCTCAGTATGCTGTTTAAGAAAAAAAAGCTTGGTCTTTAAGAGATTAACCTGCCAATCATAGGAAGATGCCTCATACCCCCCCGGGCACAGGCAAGCTGTACAAAGCAGTGAAAGCCTTTAAATGGAACTTTGAAATATCAAGCCATTTATTCCCGTGTGTGTGTGTGTATGTATGTTATAATTGTGTATATATTGTGTTTACTTTTGAAATGAGATTTGTTTTGCTCAGATGACGCTCTAAAAAGCATAGTGCTTTACATTTAGGTCGCATTTTATACCTTCAAAGCTTTGTGCAGATAGTAAACAATTAGACAAAGAGGATACAATCCCTGACTTGGGAAGTGATTTACATTGAGGTTCTCAAAGTTCACATGGGCCTGGAAACAGAAGCATCAGCATCACCTGGCAGCTTGTTAGAAATGCAGAATCCTGGGCCCTATCCAGAACTACTGATTCCCCAACTTTGGAGGTGGGTTTTACATGTCCTCCAAGTGATTGTGAGACATGCTCAACTTTGACAACTGCTGGCTTGGAGAAAGACGCATAGGAGATTTCGTACAGTGCTGGTGAAGACCACAGAAAATGCTCACCAAGTGTTAGGACGGAAACATGGCTCCTCCACTTACTTCAGCAACTTGTTCACTGACATGGTCTCAGATCCCCCATCTCAAAATTTGGAGTAATAATAATACTTACCAGAAAGAGTTGCTGCAAAAATTAAATGGTAAGATGCATGAAGTGCTTGGGATAGCATCCAATAAATGTTAGCAATTATTAAATGGGTCAGATTCATTAAATAGAGAGACTGGAAGTTGGGAAAGCCTTGAGGCCAAGAAGGTAGGAAAATTCTAAAATTATCTATGACTAAAAAGAGTAGAAGCCAAGAAATAAATAAAATGACAACGTACCCCAATGTTCATAGCAGCATTATTTACAGTGGCCAAGATATGGAAGCAACCTAAATGATGAATGGATAAAGAAGATGTGGTATACACATATACAATGGAATATTACTCAGCCATAAAGAGAATGAAATTTTGCCATTTGCAGCAAAATAGATGGACTTGGAGGGTATTATGCTAAGGGAAATAAGTCAGAGAAAGACAAATACTGTATGATATCACTTACACTTGGAATCTAAAAAATAAAACAAACTAGTGAATATAACAAAAAAGAAGCCAACTCAAAGATATAGAGAACAAACTAGCAGTTACCAGTGGGGAGAGGGAAATGAGAGGGACAGTATAGGGGTAGGGGATTAAGAGGTGCAAATTATTACATATAAAATAAGCTATAAAGATATATTGTACAACATGGGGAATACAGCCAATATTTTATAATAACTATAAATGGAGTGTAACATTTAAAAATTGTGACTCACTATATTGTACACCTGTAATTTATATTTTACATAAACTATACTTTAAAAGAAAATATAAATAAATAAATAAATAAATAAAATGAAAATGCGTGCACTCACTGCAAGGTTAAGTCTTACTTTTATACTTGATTTGTGTGGAAATCCCAGCCGACCCCACAAGCATCACAAACGTATCTGATGGGACTTCCCTGGTGGTGCAGTGGATAAGAATCTGCCTGTCAGTGCAGGGGACATGGGTTCAATCCCTGGTCCGGGAAGATCCCACATGCCGCAGAGCAACTAAGACCATGTGCCACAACTACTGAGCCTGTGCTCTAGAGCTCGCGAACTGCAACTACCGAGCCCACGGGCCTAGGACCCATGCTCTGCAACAAGAAAAGCCACCACAGGGAGAAGGCGGCGCACTGCAACAAAGAGTAGCCCCCGCTCACCACACCTAGAGAAAGCCCATGTGCAACAACAAAGACCCAACGTACCCAAAAATAAATGAATTTAAAAAGTCTGATAACATCATATAAGATCACCCATGTGCTTTCCTTATCTAACACAGATGCAGGAAGAGTAAGCAAAGATTGACATATCTTTACAATTTTTTTTTTTTTTTTTTGCGGTACGTGGGCCTCTCACTGTTGTGGCCTCTCCCGTTGTGGAGCACAGGCTCCGGATGCGCAGGCTCAGCAGCCATGGCTCACGGGCCCAGCCGCTCCGCGGCATGTGGGATCTTCCGGGACCGGGGCACGAACCCGTGTCCCCTGCATCGGCAGGTGGAGTCTCAACCACTGCGCCACCAGGGAAGCCCCTCTTTACAATTTTATAATAGTACTGCTATTTTTCAAGTCTTTATATGTTACATCCAGAAATTCTATGGCTGCCTTGTTTCAGTATCATTATTGATATTAAACATGCTGCTGTGGCTCCAGAGAAAATAAAACAGGTATGTTTTTGTGCAAAACAACTTAGAGGGAAGCAACTGCTTCCCTATCTCAGAGCTGCTCAGAGCCCTTAGTTTAAGAAACGGCGAATTCTCCCAATTGTACAGCTTGCAAGCATGCTCTTTTGCTACAAGGAAACATGTCAAAGGCATCAAATGCTGACTCTGACAGCTGTTGTCTCTCATTTTCAACCTGACATAATGAGTTTTAAGACTTCAAGGCTGCTGCCCAGAAGTGGTGGTGAGGCCTGAGTAATTGGTTTGGAAGAGGGAAGAAACTGAACAAAAGGAAGGAAGGAACAAACATGGTCTCATTCTTACTCTTGAGCTATCAGTCTGGAATTTACTTACTCCTGGTGGCATTCTGCAAGTCAAACCATGATTCTTCATAGTGCAAAATATGCAAGGATATATTCGTCCTGTATTATACATATGCCCAGCCTAGCGACACAAAGAGATGAGGTGGACACACGAGGGTGGCTGATCAGAAGAATCTTGCTCACCACCTGTTGAGGGTGTGATACTATTTCTTGCTTCCTCAGAAATCAAGAACATTCTCGTTACACTGAATTACATTTATTTAACGCTACATTATCTACTTACAGAATGCAAACGAAAGTTCAGTGCTTTTGAATCCTCTGCTGTCATTCCAGTAAGAGGAACTGGAAATTTGCACATTAAAATTCCGCTTGCCAATACTGAGAGCCACCATATTCGATGAGAAAGTAGATTCCAGGGATGAGCGAGGGAGTGATAACTGTAACCTAGTATGATAGAAAATATGCCATTGGTATTAAGTGAAACAAGGGGTTGGCAAACAACGGCCCACAGGTCAAATCAAGCTAGCCACCATGAGCTAAGCGACATTTTCTCATCTTTAAATGGTTGAAAGAATAATCTAAAAATAACAGTTCATAACTCATGAAGATTATGTGAAATTCCGATTTCAGTGACCACAAATAAAGTTTTATTGGACTGTATACCTATTGTCTGTGGCTGTTTTGATGGGACAACAACAGAGACAGTATAGCCTATGAAGCCTACAGTACGTACCACCTGCTCTTTATAGAAAAAAAATCGCCCATGCTTGAGTTAAACAAAGAGCAAAAGTGGAGACGGGTCTACTGGTTCTATCTTTCACTCTTACACTTTCTTGCCAATGGCAAAGAAACATGCGCTCTTGAGAAACTGTAATAATTACAAGAACAGGGACAGCCACATTTACTCAATGCTTCCAGTGTTCTGGGGAAATGAAACATGCATTATCTCACTGAATCCTCACATCAGTCCTGTGATGTCATTATTATTATTCCCATTTTACAGAGGAGGAAACTGGAGCTTAAAAAGCTTAAACTTGCCTGGTTAATGATTAAGGCTTATTTTTTGCCCCCTGCAAACATCATTTAACCTTCAAAATATCACTAACTCCATTTCTAATAATTTTGAGTATCTACCTTTCTTTTTGGACAATAAAAAATTGGGAAGGACAATATGATGGAGACTGAAACATAAAGTCAGTTTGACCAATGAAGGAGAAAAGCATACATGTGACGGTTGGCACTATTAGTTGTCTATCTATTACCTAGCTCCCTCTTTTCTGTTAAAAGACCCTGACACCATTCAAGGTGGTTCTGTACTTATTCCTTTCGAAATCTCCCTGACAGCCAGAGTGACCCTAGGACATGGTTTGGGCCAAGGAGATGCAGGTGGAGGTCTGTTGGGGGCTCTTGGAAAATATTTTGTTCTAATAAAAGGAAAATTTACAATTGGAACCACTCCTGTTTTCTTCTTCTCTATGCTTTAAAAGTGGATGTGGTGTCTTGAATTACAGCAGTCATCTTGTGATCATGAGGCAACATGCACAGAAGTAAAACAAAGAACTGTAGAGATGCTGCTTCTGAACCAATGACGGCAGTTGCCATCTCCAGATTTCTTTAGGTCATTTAGGTCATTACCTGCAGCCATTCCTAACTGACAGAGCTACACAACAAAGCATACAAATCTAACTCATCTCTACATTCAGTCCTTCCTGTTTCCTGGATGAACTGTCCCCCACACAATATATTTCAAACTCTTATGATATTTCTAAATAAACAAACAAACAAACGCTCTATACTTAACCCAGCTAGGCCTTTATTAAAACACAACATTCATTCATTTGATCTTTCATTCTCTCACTCAAAAAATACCTTTTAAGAATCTATTACTACATTTTTTTCCTCTAAGAGTTTTAGAGTACCTGTCCTTACATTTAGGTCTTTAATCCATTTTGAGTTTGTGTATGGTGTTAGGGAGTGTCAGAACACTCTCTGACATAAACTGCAACAATGCCTTTTTTGATCCACCTCCTAGAGTCATGAAAATAAAAACAAAAATAAACAAATGGCACCTAATTAAACTTAAAAGCTTCTGCACAAATGGCTCATGCAGCTCAATACCAAAAAAATTACAATCCAATCAAAAAAATGGGTGGAAGATCTAAAGAGACGTTTCTGCAAAGAAGGCATAGGGATGGCCAAAGAGCTCATGAAAAGCTGCTCAACATCACTAATTATTAATGAGAAATGCAAATCAAAACTATAATTAGGTATCACCTCACACCGGTCAGAATGGCCATCATCAAAAAATCTACAAACAATAAATGCTGGAGAAGGTGTGGAAAAAAGGGAACCCTCCTACACTGTTGGTGAGAATGTAAACCATTATGGAGAACAGTGTGGAGGTTCCATAAAAACTAAAAATAGAACTACCATATAATCTAGCAATCCCACTCCTGGGCATATATTCAAAGAAAACCATAATTCGAAAAGATACACGCACCCCAATGTTCACAGCAGCACTATTTACAATAGCCAAGACACGGAAGCAACCTAAATGTCCATCGATAGCGGAATGGATAAAGAAGATGTGGTACATATATACAGTGGAATATTACTCAGCCATAAAAAGGAATGAAATTGGGTCATTTGTAGAGATGTGGATGGACCTGGAGATTATCATACTAAGTGAAGTAAGTCAGAAAGAGAAAGACAAATATCATATGATATCACATATATGTGGAATTTAATAAAAAATGATACAAATGAACTTATTTACAAAACAGAAACTGACGCACAGATTTCTAAATCAAACTTAGGGCTACCAAAGGGGAAATGTTGGGGGGGGTGGCATAAATTGGGAGAATGGGATTAACATATACACACTATTATATACCAAATAGATAACTAATAAGGACCTGCTGTACAGCACAGGGAACTCTACTCAATATTCTGCAATAACCTACATGGGAAGAGAGTCTGAAAAAGAATGGAGATTATCTATCTATCTATCTATCTATCTATCTGATTCACTTTGCTGTATACCTGAAACTAATACAACATATTACTACAGATCAGGCACAGTTATGTATAGACACTAAAGAAAAGAAGGCCTCAGAACTCATAGAAAAGGAGAAAGGCTTTGGTACCAGAAAGTCTAATTGCCAGGGATCATTTCTGTTACTGTACTGTGGATAGCCATGAGAAGCAACCATAAACAATCCAGTTTCTTGAGTCAAAAAAATCCAGGTTTGAACTCATATGCTGCCACTTACAAGCTGGGGAACTTATAAGAGTCACTTAACTTGCTCCTGAGCCTGTCTCTTCACCTCTAATGTGGGAATCATAATCTCCACTTATAAGGTCGGTGGGCGATTAAGTGAGACTGTGCAGTTGTGGTACCCAGCACAGCCTGACACAGAGTCAGTTAATGGAAGTTGCCATTATTACTGTTAGCAGCATACCAGGATATGAAAAACATATATTTAAGTGTTGATGAGGAAAAGGGTTGGGATGGAAGAAGGCAGGTATGAACCAGAGAAGGCAGTCTGGAAAGAGGGACATTTCAGCTAGAAATGGAAAGATGAATAGGAGTTGGCTGGAGAGAAGTAAGAGGGAGAGTGGAATATTTTGAGCACGGATAACCGCCTTAGGGGGACAGAGAGGGCAGATGGAGGAAAGACTGGCGTGAGCCCTGAGAACTGGCAGGCAATGACACTGAAAGGCCAGGTTGCAGCCAGATGGTGAGAGGCTTTATAAATACCAGGCTGAGTCGGGTGCTTTATCCCATAAGCAAGGAGCAACCTCTGAAGGACTGTAAGCAAAAAAGTGACATAATCGGATCTCTGTTCTAGATGGATAATTAGCAGCAGAATGGGAGGTGGACTGGAGTGGGTAGAAACCTGAGTAACAAGAACCATGAGAAGGTTATTTGTACAAACCAGCCAAAGGGTAATGAGGGACCAAACTAGGACGGTGATACTGGAGCAGAGAGCAGGTGGAAGATGGTGGGTTTTAGAAATATTTGGGGGGTAGAAAAATAAAATTTAGAGACCAGTGCATTTTAGAAGGCTAAGAAAGTTAAAGACTCAAAACTGACTCTGCATTGTCTTGATTGTGGGGTTGAGGGGCTATTAGATGCTATTGGCTAAGACAGGAGTGTTCAGGAAGGATATTAATAAATGAAAAAGTTCAAATTATAAGAATATGGTCTTTTTTGGAAGTTAGCTATTTCTGTCAAGTCCTCACTCAAGAGTCAACCTAATTCTTCTTGAATGCCACTCAAGCCTGCTTTGTCTTGTGACATCAGTGCATGGGAATAAGGACTGGCCACATTCTGTTCTTAACAAACCATTACGAACACTTGTGAAGGTACCTTAATGAGAAAGATGACTTCCAGCTCCTCTACTGATACTTTTAAAAGGATTTCGCAGTCAAGAAACATGACTCGTACACCCTATTATCCACCATGCTGCTGCCAGGCCTAGTGCGGGGCCTCGCAAACGTTAAGTGCTCAACAAAGGGTTGTTACTTGGACTTGATGGAAAATCACACTTCTTAAGTGTCAACTTTAAAGTCTTCAGTGATCACAGTGAAAACTCTGAAGAGACAACTGTGGAAGCAGGTCTCAGAAGGAAAGAACATGGAGCTATTTGCATGAATCTAGGCTCTCAGTGATCTGTCTACTCTTCCAGAGACAAAATATGGCATTCTGTGGCCTGAGTTCCAAACTTTTCCCTGTGCTTCTATGCATGATCAGTTCTCAACCTTTTTTTTTTTTTTTTTTTTTTTTGCGGTACGCGGGCCTCTCACTGTTGTGGCCTCTCCTGTTGTGGAGCACAGGCTCCGGACGCGCAAGCTCAGCGGCCATGGCTCACGGGCCCAGCTGCTCCACGGCATGTGGGATCTTCCCGGACCGGGGCACGAACCTGTGTCCCCTGCATTGGCAGGCGGACTCTCAACCACTGCACCACCAGGGAAGCCCAGTTCTCAACCTTTGACCCAGC
This sequence comes from Mesoplodon bidens, assembly GCF_964165515.1. NCBI lineage: Eukaryota > Metazoa > Chordata > Mammalia > Artiodactyla > Ziphiidae > Mesoplodon > Mesoplodon bidens. Next base: position 134,334,183 of record NC_138160.1, on the reverse strand, counting down.
TTTGCATGCTCTTCTCAATTTGCATCCCTCCCACTGTTCAAAATAGTACATTAGAGTCACAAGCTGTACCAGTGCACATGCTTGCTCCCTGCATTAATCCTGGCGAGCTTGATGCCATGCTCATCACAGGCCATGGGAGTCTTCTTGTACTTTTTCGCATCCCAAACTTCTCTTGTTCTGTGTTCTCACTCACCATTTCCCATGTGCTCTCTAGAACCCTGGTTCCATGCACATTAATCACATAGGCTGGGGGAATATGGGCACAGTGAAATAAGTCTGGTAAATAATGGATCCTTTTAATATGCTAATATGCACTGAAAATGTTCAGAAACAGAACCTTTCATAATATTTCCCACACTGACCTGATAATGGATGTTTTAAGTGAGTGTACATCTCCGGGATGGATAAACGAAAAGGTAAACTGACTTAAGCACAATTAACAAAGAGTATTTGCTCATGGACTTCCCTGGTGGCGCAGTGCTTAAGAATCCACCTGCCAATGCAGGGGACACGGGTTCGATCCCTGGTCTGGGAAGATCTCACATGCTTCAGAGCAACTAAGCCCAGGCGCCACAACTACTGAGCCTGCGCTATAGAGCCCACGAGCCATAACTACTGAGGCCACATGCCACAACTACTGAAGCCCACACACCTAGAGCTTGTGCTCCGCAACAAGAGAAGCCACCACAATGAGAAGCCTGCACACCACAACGAAGAGTAGCTTCCGCCCGCCGCATGTAGAGAAAGCCTGAGCGCAGCAACAAAGTCCCTCACCGCAGCCAGAAATAAATAAATAATATATTTAAAAAAAATCTTTGGTCATAAGATACAGGGAATGAATGAGACAGAAAGACACAGAGGGAAGGAAGGAAGGAAGGAGGGAAGGGAGAAAGGGAGGGAGGGAAAAAAGGAAGAAAGGTAAGTCAATGGAATGATTGAAAAAATTACCTATATTTCTTTTTCTCTGAAATAATTATCTCCCCTCCATTCCTGACTGCATCAAGAGAAGAGGAAGAACATCAGGGGTCTGAAAACACAGGAGGAAATTCTGAAGTGTCCAAATTTAGGAAACTCCCCTTTAGAGAAAGACTATTACCTTGGGCAAACACCCAAGAGGAGGCATTCCTGTGAAAGAGGAAAAGCACTCACAAGTAAGTGAGCAGTAACTCCAAAGGGACAGCCATCTATTGAAGCTGGCAGCTGTCTGCCACGAAACACACTTCTCTCCTTTGTCCATTTTGTGAACCCGATTCAGTCAGCACTCCTGCTCTGTAAGGAACCGGGGCACTAATGTGAACCGCTACCACTCGAAAGTAGTGGACTGAGAATGTCATTATTTTAAATTGTTTGAGGCCATGCAGCCCCAACTTCATTAGCTCCATGTCTAGGAAACCTATCTACCAAATTCTGTGGCATCTGCAGAAGTGGAAGAAATCCACACAAATGCCATTCTATCGCAAATGCCATTCTCTTCATTAAGATAAGTCACACTCAAACGTATAGGTATTTGTCTTATGGTAGGCAGGGAAATGGTCCCCCAAATATGCCCATGTCCTAACCCCTAGGATACATCAATATGATGAGATTATCCTAGAGTATCCTGATAGGCTACTGAAGAGCCTGAAAAGCAGAAGAAATAGGAAAACCAGGAATTAGAGAGATGAAGCAGAAGGGAGAGGCAAAAGATTATAAGCACAAAAATAATTCATGACCATGGGCTGAGAGATGTTGGTTCCAGGAGCTAAGAGTAGCCCCTGGCCCACAGCCAGGAACCACACAAATTCTACCAACAACCTGAATAAGGCTAAAAGCAGATTGTCCCCCAGATAACAGCCCAGGCCTATCAACACCTTCACTTTGACCTTGTGAGACCCTATGCAGAGAATCTAACTGAGCCACCCCATGCCTAGGCTTCTGACCCATGGAAAGAGCAAGACAATAAACAGGTACTGTTGTAAGCCATGAAATTTTGGGTAATTTGTCACTGCAGCAATAGAAAACTAATACAGGATTTGTGTGCGAGTAACCCAGGAACATTAACGATCCACCACTGGATCCATACAACTTGGGATCCATCCAACAGTGGATCCATCCAACTATCTATTTTTGGAGCGTCTCACCTACTCTGGTCAGGCACCTGGTGGTAACCTGTACGTGAATTAAGCTCACAGTGATGAACGAAAGCTGGCATCTCCTCCACTGCTTTCAGTCCATTTGGGGACAGAAATATTCAATAAACAGCATTTACATAAATACATATGCAATAGTAGGCTGTGATCAGTCAAATGGAGGGCGGGTGCTTGGTGCTAAGAGTCTCTGTCAGAGGCTCTGGTAGGCGTGTGTCAGCTAAGACTTCCCTGACAAACTGACAAGCTGAGATGGGCAGTATATGTAGGAAGGATGTGAAGGTGCAGAGATTTGGGGGGAGAAAGACCAGTGAAGACTTTGAAGCAAGAGGAAACAGAAAGTGAAAATGCTGGGGTCGCAGGATTAGGCTGAAGAGGGATGCAATGGCTAGAGGAGGAGGGTATTATAAACCATTCTAAGGATCTTCCATAAAGAAAATATAAACATGCACCGTGCTTCAAAAGGAAAGGGACTGTTTACTGATTAATGCAAAGGAATTCTTTGTTGATTAATAATTCTAGAAAGTGTTGTATTCATGAAATGATACTCAGGCTGTCCCCTGTGAGCTGCAGGCTTACACAATTTTAATCCACGGCTTAGGAAATGAAAAATGAAGTCCAGAGCCTGCCCTGCAAACATCAGCTCACCCAGAGGTTTAGAGAAAGCCCCAAAGTTGGCATTCTAAGACTGAGAGATGCAGAGAAGGTGATTTAATCTCTCTGAGATTCAGTTTACTCATCTTCAAAATGGACATGATACTTTCATGCAAATAGAAGACACACCAAAAACTTGCTGAGTAAATAAGTGAATGAATTCCTGCCCTGTCTGACTCAGAATCAAATGAAAACCAAGTATGTGAACGTGCTTTGTAAAGCAGAATGTATTTTATAAATATGAATAATAATTATCATTAAGCGACAATGTCTTCATACAAGAGACTGCTTAATGTTTCTAAAGAGAGAAATAAGAGTTGTGTTAATGACGCTGACAAATGGACTGGGACAGGTCAGTGAAAAAGGTCATGGAATTTTCACCCACTTATGCCCGGAACAGCAGTCACCTGCCATGGACAGATGAGGAGGATGTCAGCAGAGGGACAAACAGTTATTCTGGATAAGGCCCCAGGTTTCCATGTAAACTTGCTCTAACTAGAACAATACAAATGCCCCAGTAACCCTGGGGGTTATTAATGTAACACACGGTTATCATTAAAGTAAAAATCTGCCAAAAAGCCATCAGTACAAGTCTGACATTCTTTTAAAACATAATATTTGTAGGTTCGCCTAAACCTTTCCTTGGAAACCTGAGAAAATGTTGTTTCTTTTTTTTATTTATTTATTTATTTTTTTTTTGCGGTACGCGGGCCTCTCACTGTTGTAGCCTCCCCCGTTGCGGAGCACAGGCTCCGGACGCACAGGCCCAGCGGCCATGGCCCACGGGCCCAGCCGCTCCGCGGCATGTGGGATCCTCCCAGACCGGGGCACGAACCCGCGTCCCCTGCATCGGCAGGCGGACTCTCAACCACTGCGCCACCAGAGAAGCCCGAAAATGTTGTTTCTATGGGGGCTCTCTTTCTGAAATCTTCATTCTGGCCAAGACTTTCAGCGTAAGTAGTTTCACATCACAGAGAGGAAACAGTACTGCTAAAAGCATGAGCTGTGGAGTCCAAGACAACTGTGTTTGAGTCACAGCTATGCCAGCTAGTAGGAAAGTTACTTAATTGCTAAGACAGTTTCCTCATCAGTAAAAGAGGAGTGAGAGGACCTAACACACATGGCTGTGCTTTGTGCAGTGGCTAGCACAGAAAAATACTTGGCAAATACTATATATTATCATCATTGCTATTACTGATCCACATCACGTGTGAGAACCTTAAAGCGTGAATTCTTTCAAGACTGAAAAAAAATGTTGAAAAAACAAGCTGTATCTCGTTAATTATTCAGCAGCCTATTTCTTTTGTCCCTACTACTAACAAAGGAAAAAAAAAAAAACTGAAACCTGCCTACAAAAGGTTTCCTAGCTGAGCTCTTTGTCTTCACTGGGGGTTGTCTGTTCAAGGCAGAAATGAAAACTGCAAAAATTCAGGGTTGTGCCAAGTACAGAAACCAGCACATCCTTACTTCAGAGCCCAATCTCAATTGCTGGCATTTGAAATACTTTGGAGATAGGAGTCATCATAATTTCAAAAAAGTCTTCCCCCCAGAAAGCAGCTAGACCAAGTCATTCATCTGCAGTATCACAGCTGAGGGCTCAAAGCAAGCCCAGAGTTCAGGCATGTGGTAATTAGGTCTCTAAATTTACTCCACTGGCTGGGAAACCTGTCAAAGGAACTCTTATCACGGGCAGAGTTAATTACACATAAAATGACAGAGCGGACACGCTGGGACACAAACGGTAACCTGGAGAGAGAGATGGCCAGAGGTTGGGTAGCAAGAGGCCATGTTCATATGGCCTCTATGAATATGAAACCATACCAGCCCCACAAGTACAAATGAGTCTATTGGGATTGGAAAACAGTGTTTTAAACAGATTTATGTTGGGTTCATTCCCAGAAAGCTGAAATATACTACAAAACCAATAACTTGGAACTTTCTAGTGTTTGATTTACTTCCTCACCAGTGCAAAAAGTTCTTTACATTCTTCTTCCATTTCATTCATTTGTTCAAACAATATTTACTAAGAATGGGCATGTATCAGACACAAAGCTTGACATGGAAAGACAGACAGAGCCCTCCCCTCGTGCCACTGACAGTCTGAGGGGAAACGGGAATCAAACAGCAAACCACACAAAACAAATGGATAGGTGCCTCAGAGGAAAAGAAAAGGGTACTATGAAAGGTAGGTTTGGGGCAGAGTGCATAATTTGAATTGGGAAAGAAAGTGGAAGGGGGGTGATATTTACATTTCGGACTGGAAGCAAAATAGGCATTCAGTACACTAAAAATGAGCAGAACAGTGTTTCAGGAGAATAGAGGGTTTCAGGGTCCTCTATTTCCTTTAGGTCTCTTCTTTCTATTCTTCCTTCCTTCCTTCCTTCCAGCCAGACCTCAGAGTGTTGGTTTAGAAGAGCCCATGTACTGTTAGAGATAAAAGGAGGATATAAAATAAGGGAAGTGTTGTCCTTGCCTTTTAAGAGTTTTTATCTCGTTGGGGGCAGCAAAGCTTCTGTGTATGTGAAGCAAATGGTAAACAGTGCCAAAGAGTGCATGGGAGAGACCCAAACCAAGCAGCCTGGGGCTCGGTCTCCAGGCCATGCAGCCCTTCCCTGGCTGTTGTCAATCTCCTTACTGACACCCCACCCTCTCGCCACTGGGCTGGAGGGCTTTTCCCAACTGGGTTCCCTCTCCTCCATCCCCTGGACCATGGAGACCACGTCCGCCTGCTGTCACGCACCTCTTATGAGCCAGATGGAATCCTTCGAAAGTGAACAAGGATCCAGACTGAGCCTGAGTTTGCTGTGTCCCTTTGGATTTTGTGAATTGGACCACTGGATTTTCACATGGTGCCATCCTTAACTGCTGGGTCCCTGCCACTGACCATTCTTTCTCAGTTTAGAAGCCATCTGTATCCCAGTATGCACAGCACATGGTACTGATATCTTCTGAGGCAATGATTTTGTTTGCTTGTGTATTTTGGGGGGTGAATTACCTTTGTATCCTCCCACCACATATGAATGTTTTCTTTTCAAATATGAATAAGTTCAATATTTTTTATTATACACAAAAAAGGAGTTATGGAAATAGTGATCACATTTGCAGTCCATGCACTAAGTGACCTTTGACAGGTGTCTGTGCAGCTGATAAGAAGTCTTCAGTAGTCCACATCAGTCGTCATCACCAGGAGTCCAGCTCATGGTCATATAACTTTCATCTGAGCCAGCCCCAATGGGCACCCCAAGCACCAGAACACGGAATACCAGGATGGGCATTACCCAGAGCCCATTACAGCCCTCAACTGTAAACCCTTTCTGAGAATTACCCTTGTGAGCCTTCCTACATCCAACGACTGGTCCAAGCAGGGGCATCAGGGCTCAGTTTCCTCACCTCACCTAGGGACAATGGCAGAGAGCCATCGCAGCTTCAGAACTCTCCATGGGGTTGGCAGAGGCTTCTTTGAAACTGTATCTCATTCTAACTTCTCCATCTGCTCAATCTTTCTTTCCCTTTCCTTCCACAAGTATTGAACACAACAGCACTCTTTAATTAAAGTAATACATATTAATCTCAGAGTCCAGTTCCTGGGGACCTAATCTACCCCAACCAGAGAATGGAGAAACAGTCGTGTGGATTCTCCCAGTGAATTCATCTTACACCTCCAGCATTTACTGAACACTGCGGTGTGTCAGGTATTGTGTTCCCTTAAGAAGCTCATAGCTCTGGTAATCCCTATCAAATTACCAAGGGCATTTTTCACAGAACTGGAACAAAAAAAATTTCAATTTGTATGGAGACACAAAAGATCCCAAATAATCAAAGCAATCTTGAGAAAGATAAATGGAGCTGGAGGAATCAGCTCCCTGACTTCTGACTATACTACAAAGCTATGCTGTCATCAAAACAGTATGGTACTGGCACAAAAACAGAAATATAGATCAATGGAACAAGACAGAAAGCCCAGAAATTAGCCCACGCACTTACGGTCAATTAATCTACAACAAAGGAGGCAAGACTATACAATGGAGAAAAGATGATCTCTTCAGTAATTGGCACTGGGAAAACTGGACAGCTACATGTAAAAGAATTAGAACATTCTTAACATCATACATAAAAATAAACTCAAAATGTATTAAAGAATTAAATGTAAGACCTGATACAAAAAAACTCTTAGAGAAAAACACAGGAAGAACACTGTGACATAAATTGCAGGAATATCTTTATCGATCTATCTCCTAGGATAATGGAAATAAAAACAAAAATAAACAAATGGGACCTAATTAAACTCAAAAGCTTTTGCACAGCAAAGGAAACCATAAACAAAACAAAAAGACAACCCACAGAATGAGACAAAATATTTGCAACTGATGCAACCGACAAGGGTTCAATCTCCAAAATATACAAACAGCTCATGCAGCTCAATATAAAAAAAAAAAAAAAATCAAAAAATGGGCAGCATGCCAATATTCACTGCAGCACTGTTTACAGTAGCTGAGACATGGAAGCAACATAAATGTCCATCGACAGGGGCTTCCCTGGTGGCGCAGTGGTTGAGAGTCCACCTGCCGATGCAGGGGACACGGGTTCGTGCCCCGGTCCGGGAAGATCCCACATGCCGTGGAACGGCCGGGCCCGTGAGCCATGGCCACTGAGCCTGCACGTCCAGAGCCTGTGCTCCACAACGGGAGAGGCCACAACAGTGAGAGGCCCGCGTACCGCAAAAAAAAAAAAAAAAAAAAAAAAAAATGCCCATCAACAGACGCATGGATAAAGACAATGTGGTACATATATACAATGGAATACTACTCAACCATTAAAAAGAATGAAATAATGCTATTTGCAGCAACATGGATGGACTTAGAGATTGTCATACTGAGTGAAGTAAGTCAGACAAAGAGAAATATCGCTTATATTGCGGAATTGAAAAAGAAATGATACAAATGAACTTATTTACAAAACAGAAACCGACTCACAGACTTAGAGAATGAACTTATGGTTACCAGGGGGTAAGGGGGGTGGGTAGGGAGTTTGGGACTGACATGTACACACTGCTATAAGAGGGAGGGGATATATGTATACATATAGCTGATTCACTTCACTGTACAGCAGAAACTAACACAACATTGTAAAGCAATTACACTCCAATAAAAATATTAAATTAAATTAAATTAAAATAAGACACAACATAAAAAAATAAATAAAATGGATAACCAGCAAAGAACTACTGTATAGCACAGTGAACTCTACTCAATATTATGTAACAACCTAAATGGGAAAAGAATTTGAAAAAGAATAGATACACGTATATGTATAAATGGATCACTTCGCTGTATGCCTGAAACTATCACAACATTCTTAATCAACTATACTCCAATATAAAATAAAAAGTTTAAAAAAATGGGTAAATATTTCCTCCCATTCTGAGGGTTGTCTTTTCATCTTGTCTATAGTTTTCTTTGCTGTGCAAAAAGCTTTTAAGTTTCATTAGGTCCCATTTATTTATTTTTGTTTTTATTTCCATTTCTCTAGTAGGTGGGTCAAAACAGGTCTTGTGATTTATGTCAAAGAGTGTTCTTCCTACGCTTTCCTCTAAGAGTTTTATAGTATCCGGTCTTATGTTTAGGTCTTTAATCGATTTTGACTTTATTTTTGTGTATGGTGTCAGGGAGCGTTCTAATTTCAGAAAATATTTGCAAACAAATCAGTGGACAAAAGGATTAATCTCCAAAATACGTAAACAGCTCATGCAGCTCAATATCAAAAAAACAAACAACCCAAACGAAAAACGAGCAGAAGACCTAAAAAGACATTTCTCCAAAGAAGACATACAGATGGCCAAGAGGCACATGAAAAGATGCTCAACATCACTAATTATTATAGAAATGCAAATCAAAACTACAATGAGGTATTACCTCACACCATTATCAGAAAATCTACAAACAGTAAATGCTGGAGAGGGTGTGGAGAAAAGGTAAGAACCCTCTTGTACTGTTGGTGGGAATGTAAATTGGTATAGCGACTATGGAGAACAGTATGGAGGTTCCTTAAAAAACTAAAAATAGAGCTACCATATGATCCAGCAATCCCACTCCTGGGCATATATCCAGAGAGAACCATGGTTCAAAAGGATACATGCACCCCAATGTTCACTGCAGTGCTGTTTAGAATAGCCAAGATATGGAAGAAACCTAAATGTCCACTGACAGATGAATGGATAAAGATGTGGTTACATATATACAATGGAATATTACTCAGCCATTAAAAAGAATGAAATAATACCATTTGCAGTAACATGGACCTGGAGATTCTCATACTAAGTGAAGTAAGTCAGACAGAGAAAGACAAATATCATATGATATCACTTATATGTGGAATCTAAAAAAAAAAGATACAAATGAACTCATTTACAAAACAGAAGGTGACTCACAGACTTAGAAAACAAACTTATGGTTACCAAAGGGGAAAGGTGGGGGGTAGGGATAAATTGGGAGTGGGATTGACAGGTACACACTACTATACATAAAAAAGATAACCAACTAGGACCTACTTGATAGCACAGGGAACTCTGCTCAATATCCTGTAATAAACTAAATGGGAAAAGAATTTGAAAAGGATAGATACATGTAGATGTGTGACCGAATCACTTTGCTGTACACCTGAAACTAACACAACATTGTTAATCAACTATACTCCAATATAAAACAAAAATTTAAAAAAAGAAGCTTATAGCTCTACTATAGAACTTGGAGCCTTTTCTTTCCCACAGCTGTACATCCATCCATTAGAAACTTGTCTACAAAACGTAATGCACTAGTTGTTATTCCAGAGTTTGACCCTTAATATCCAATGTAGCTGCAATGATCCAATGTGGACCATCTGTTGCTGTCAATCTGCTCAGGCAAGAGAGTTAAAATCCTAGGAGAGCATGGAATCACAAGTTTCCTGCATTCACAAATAATGTAGCAGCATTTTCAGCCCAACTGTGAAGTGCTGCACGACTAAGAAAATACAAGTCCCCAAGAAGACACACTGTGCTACATGATAATGAAATCAGGACGAGGCCAGCTTTATGATCTAATTGGTCATCCGAGAGGCCAATTTTTTAACCAGGTCTTTTTTTGTTGTTGTTGTTGTTGCAGTACGCGGGCCTCTCACTGTTGTGGCCTCTCCCGCTGCAGAGCACAGGCTCCGGACGCGCAGGCCCTGCGGCCATGGCTCACGGGCCCAGCCGCTCTGCGGCACATGGAATCCTCCCGGACCGGGGCACGAACCCGTGTCCCCTGCATCGGCAGGCGGACTCTCAACCACTGCGCCACCAGGGAAGCCCTAACCAGGTCTTTAAATAGAGATTTCTTTGCTGTAAATACTCTTTTAAAGGCGGCTTTGTAGCTCCAACACTTTCCACCTTGACTCTTCTTTTTTTTTAACTCCAACGCCCCCTGCCCCATTCTCTCCAAAGAAATAGTTCTGCTCCTGAAGATGAATTTTGTAAAAATAACATGAAATGCTTGTATTTATAGGGTTGAGGACTAACAACGTGTATTGTTTTAGAGCTTAATTAAGAAGGCGTAGGCATGAAAGGGCTGGGTTGATATTTATACCTGGTGAAGGCTGAGTCTAGATAAGGGAAGCCAATTCAACACGAATCTTTGTCATGTATGAGTTAAAAGCAGAATCCACCATGTACGACAGATTATTTAGCACATTTCATTGGTGTAGTAACTCTGCATCATCCGTCTTGCTTAAAGGGAATCCAGTGACACAGTTGCCATAATGTCATGAAGACATACACCATGACTTGTGTCTTCATTAAATCAAAATGTTGTAATTGGCCAGGGATTTTTAGAATTGTTTTTCCTTTCCTCCAATGTCCCACCCTACCCCCACTCTCTTATTTACTATTTTTAGGCAGACACTACAATATTTTGATGTAGGACACCAGTAGGTGAACCTACTGGTTCAGAATTGTTTTCTCGAGATGCTCTGGAATCTGCATTTTTAGGAAGCCCAATGTGATTGTTATGCATAATAGTGTTTTGGAACTAATCTTTTGACAAGTGAAACCACAATTGGAACCCCCAAATACAAATGAACTATGCTATATTCTGGTCCTTTCATAGATGTATGTATTCTGAACACTTATATGGGGCTGCCCCCCGCCCCATGAAAACATCCACCATGGCCTTCAGTTCTTCACTCTTTACTTCCTTGGTTTCCTGGCCTTTTGGCCTCCACACCTTGACTCATAATAGTAACCTGACATTTCCCTTTCTTTCTGGTGGCCACTCTGGGTGAACTTTTCGCCCTTCAGATCCATGCAACATGACATAGGGAAGAGACAAAATAAGGCCACAGTTTGTGGACTAGCTGAGTTCTCTTCCTGTCCAGTCACCACATCAATAGAGAAAACTGCATTCATTTATTCACTCTTTCATTTATTCCTTCATTTATTCAATATATATTTATTGAACACCCATTATGCACCAGACACTTTACTACACCCTGAAGATACAGCCATAGAGAAAACAGGCTTGGCAGTCATTATGGTGTTTATATTTCAGCAAGCTTTAAAATAATTAGTTAACTGTTTAATTAAACTTGTGAGTACTATAGAGAATATTACGCTTAGTGAAATAAGTCAGACAGAGCAAGACAAACACTAGATGATATCAGCTATATGTGAAATCTTAAAAATAATACAAACGAGTGTATATGCAAAACAGAAACAGACTCACAGATAGAAAACAAACTTGTGGTTACCAAAAGGGAGAGAGAAGTGGGACAGAGGGAGAGAGGGACAAATTAGGGGTATGGGATTAACAGATACAAACTACTACGTGTAAAAGATATAAGCAACACGGATATAGTGTATGGCACAGGGAATTATACCCATGATCTTGTAATAACCTATAATGGAGTACAATCTGCAGAAACACTGAATCACTATGCTGTATACCCAAAATTAACATAATATTGTAAATCAACTATACTTCAATTTAAAAAAAAAAGAGTGATTATGGAGTTCTATGAGGGGTATATAGCAGTGGATCTACCTAAGTGTGGAAGAGACAGGAAAGACTCTGGGGGAGTAATATTTGACGTAAACACTCCACAGTGGGCAGGAGTCAACAACTTGGCTAAGAGTGTGAGATGTGGGTGACTGTGGGGTTGGGGTGATGCTAAGGTGTTCCCTGCACAGGAAGCAGTGTGTGCCAACACCCCAGGTGCCAAGGTGCTTGACCAAGTGGCTGGAAAGCTAAGGAGAGACTGGCAAGAAAGGAGGCTGATATCCTAGATCATGCCTGATCTTTACACTAAAGATTCTCTTCTTATTTTAAGAACCATGTGAAGCCCTGGGAAGGGGAATTATGGGATGCAATCTGCATGTCAATCCCTCTGCTCAGATGTAGAAGATGAAGAGTAGGGGCAGCAGGGAGAGCTTTCAAGAGGCTATGGCACGTGGAAGACAAGAGTAACTGAGAGGACAGTGGCGGGCAGTGGAGGTGGAAAGAAGCGTGCAGTTTGGGGATTCAGGAGACTTTGGTAATTGATGAAGATATGGGATGAGGAAGCAGGTGGTGTCAAGGGTGATGCCCAGGGAATGGACGCATTGCTGTTCCCTTGTGAACCCTCATTCATGGTCTCTCCTCTGGGGAGGAGGAGGGGCAGCTGACAGACACTAAGAGAACAGATTCCACATGACATGTGCTCTGCATACCCCTCCAATGCCTTCATCTACAACACGAAGAAAATGAGAGGAATTACTGCCTGGCATCACTGGGAAGGGTAAATGAGTTAATACACGTCAGCTGCTGAGGACAGTGTCTGGCACCCCATAAGCTCCCGTCACTATTACCTCTTCCTGCCTTGGCTCATGCGGGAGAAGTAACAAGGTGTGTTAGTTAAGAGAGTGGGCTCTAGAAGCAGGTATACCTCACTCTGAATCCCAGATCTGGAATTTTAGCTACTATTTAGCCATTATATCATTTTAGCTCTATTTTCTTTGTATTGATAATCAATAAAAGAAATTTTAAAATTTCTCTTTAGGCCTGTGTTTGTTTTTTTATTTCTTTTTCCAAATCTAAACTTTTTCAAATGTCCAAAAATATGGAAAATAATGTATTAGGCACCCCGTGCACACTCTCAAATTTAACAAATGTTTGCATTATGCTGCATCACACCTACCTTTAAAGAAATAAAGTGGTGCGAGACCCTGTTAAAGAACTCTCTCTATGGACTTCTATTTCTTCCCGTCACGGAAGTAACTGTTATTCTGAAATTGGTGTGTATCTCTCTCCTACAGGTTCTTAAAATACTTTTACTACATATGTATATGTTCATCATAATATATAGTATTGTTTGGTATGCTTAAAATTTTCATATAAATGGTATCCTACTGCGACTAAGCAGATATTTTCCCCAGGAAGAACGAACGGTTTTAACATTTGAAAATCTATTGCTAGAATTTATCGTAACACAGATTAATAAGGAAATAACACAATTATCTGAATATAGTACAAGCATTTGACACATATTCAATACCCATTCATGATAAAATGCTCTTCAACTTGCTAATGTATCATGTCACACCAAAATTTCTTAACCTGGGCATTAGTGACATTTTGGTCCAGAAGATTCTTTGTTGTGGGGGCTACATGTACACTGTAGGATGTGTAGCCTCCTGTGCATGACGATCAAAAATGTCTCAGGGGCTTCCCCAGTGGCACAATGGTTAAGGATCCGCCTGCCAATGCAGGGGACACGGGTTCGAGCCCTGGTCCGGGAAGATCCCACATGCCGCGGAGCAACTAAGCCCGTGTGCCACAACTACTGAGCCCATGCACCACAACTACTGAAGCCCACACTCCTAGAGCCCGTGCTCCACAACGAGAGAAGCCACCGCCATAAGAAGCCCGTGCACCGCAAGGAAGAGTAGCCCCTGCTCGCCGGAACTAGAGAAAGCTCGTGCACAGCAACAAAGACCCAAGGCAGCCAATAAATAAATAATAAATAAATTTTAAGAAAACAAAAATGTCTCCAGACATTGCCAAATGTCCCCTAGGGACAAAATAGCACTTGGTTGAGAACCACAGTGTTAGGCAATTATTTAATCCCTATGAGACTCAGTTTTCTCACTTACAAAATAGAGAAAATAATAGGACTAACACTATAAGGAATCTGTGCAATAAAAAGATATATTTATGATGTGTGCTGGCAGTTTCCCAATAAGCCGTCAATAAATGTATTTGCTTGATGGTGGTCGTGGTGATGGTGCTGATGGTGCTGATGATGATATCCATGTTGACAAGGGCAGGATAATATTGTGGAAATATAACAGGCATGTTTTTGGTTTTGTTCTCTCTTCACTCATCAGAGAGGCCCTCTGCAGTCATATCCTCCAGGACGGATGATGCAGAGGAGTTAATTACCAGCTTCAGGGAATAAATGTGGCCTCATTGGCAAACAGAATAGATTTTGGGGAAAGATGTGATGAATAAGGTGGAAAAGTTTTATACCTTGTTCTAGAACAAATGTCCTGGGCTGAGGGGAAAAGGAGGGATAAGAGTGCTGCAAAGAGGATCAGAGGTCAGAGGGGTCCCTGAGAGGAGGATCAGACCTGGAGGGCCTGTCAAAGGGAGACAAGGCCACCTCAAAAAGGCCTCCCATCTTCTGTGGGGCATCCCATCAGGGTCCGCTATCCATCTTCCACATCCCTGGGAATGAGGCAAGCTCCTACACCCCATTTACTGTGTTTACATGAACAGTGCTTGTCATCCCACTGAGGCTGCCAATAGCTGACCTTGCAGGCTCTGTCCATCAGGGAACTCCACACCTACCACCAGCACACTGTGCACTTGGAACCAAGCAGGGCCCTGAGGGGCCCTCCCAAGTACTAAAGCCTTTCTGTGTTCCCCATTTCTTGTTTGTAGGAAAAAGGTTTCAGCCTCCCAGACCTTCTGTGACTTCCAAAGGGTAGAATCAAACAGTTACTAATTAGGGGGGTGAGGGAATACAGAAAGAAACAAGAGTGCAGTGATGTGGGCCTGGTCCTGGTTCCTCCTCGGGGGATGTGCATACGTATCTCTGAGCTATTCTGCAGGAACTAACACCCCAACCCAGGTGGGGGATGGTAACTCCAGGCTGAGCACAAGCAGTGGACCCCAGACTGGTTGGGACCAGAAGGCTGATGACTGAGATTCCTGAGACACCACCCAGTTACCTTCCCACCAACCATCAGAGGAAGGTCTTACACCCTGTACCCCCAAAGGTTGCCTATGAAAACTCTTCCTGGAAGACCATCGAGGAGTTCAGGTCTTTTGAGCATGAACAGCCCCATTCTCCTTGCAATACGCCTTTCTCTGCTCCAAACTATGACGTTTCAGTCTGTTTGGCACACGAACTGGGTTCGACAACATTCTCAGTGCTGCTATCTGTCCAGGGAGAGCCACATCTATCCATGCCCTGGACACTGATGGATACCTCATGTTTCATGACCTGGGAAAACAGCCTTCCTGGACATCTAGATGGCCCTTGACACCCTGGAGAAGGAGGATGTGAGGATGAGAAAGTCACCTTGCACCCATACCTCACCCTTACATGGGATACAACAGAACCAGCCCAAGACCCACATTGTTGCATTACAATTTTGTAGTGGTTGCTTTTTATCATGATGACTAATATTTGTTGCTGGGCAAGTAACAAAACTTGCCTAAGTCTCAATTTCCTCCACTATACATGAGCCCGAAATCCCTCAGCTCTAAAATTTTATGATTTCTCTCTCTCGACTTTTCCACAGATTAACTGTTCTTCATAAATATGTAGTAACTGCTTGAGAAATATTCAGATGTCATCAGTTTTAAGTCATGAAAGACTGAGATGTGAAAAATAAGATAAAAATGAAAAGTTGGGCTACTTTAACAGACAGCATGAATTGACTGCCAGAGAGAACTTGCTTATAAAATGTCAAATTAATGGCAGTTTTACTCAGTTTTTATTCACCTCCTTCACTTTCATCTGCTACGATTTTTAAATAGTGCCCGCACCTGGGGCCAGAGTGTACTGACGTTAAAACAGATCACCCACACTTCAGAATCAACAGTGAAATGAACATCAGAAATGAGAAAATAAGTGATCTTTAGGTAACTGCAGTTGCAGGCACTACCCCGCTCTTTTATAGGTAAGAAAACTAAGGCTTTGAAAAGTTAAACAACTGGTCTCACATAATTATTAGGTGGAGAAGTCAGAATTCAAGGCCAGGCTGGCCAGATTTCAAACTCCACACTCATAATCAGAGAACACTCAGGTACAGATTCTGTACATTTTATTCCATGTGTCATTTATATTCATACTGTCTCACTAACTTGCAGATTTAGTCGAATAGCCAAATACCGTGGCTTTTCTTTCTTCTCTCACCTGATCACTTTCATTTGGAAAACTCATCACCATTTACAAGTTTGGGTTGAGCCTACAATTTCATACATTAGAGAGAACATTTGAGCAAAACAAAAGCATGAAACTTTCTAAGAATTTAAGTTACTCCTGTTCTTTTGTAACTGAGCCGCTGACTCTCCCCTTCTCAGAGTAGAGCTAAATTCAAAGGGGACTGTATTAAAAAATGAGTCATTCATCTTTCAGAGCTAATTTTAAATGGTTAGAAAATGAGAAAGTCTGTGCAAATATGCTATGGGTTATTAAATTCTGGTTTGGACTACACTGCAAATGGGTGTGGGTAAATATCAGCCGTAGAATGATAATTACTCCGGGACTTCCCTGCTGGTGCAGTGGTTAAGAATCCGCCTGCCAGAGCGGGGGACACGGATTTGAGCCCTGGTCCGGGAAGATCCCACATGCTGCAGAGCAACTAAGCCCGTGTGCCACAACTACTGAGTCTGCGCTCTAGAGCCTGCGAGCCACAACTACTGAGCCCGTGAGCCACAACTACTGAAGCCCGTGTGCCTAGAGCCCGTGCTCCGCAACAAGAGAAGCCCCCACTCGCCACAAGTAGAGAAAGCCCACACGCAGCAATGAAGACCCAACGCAGCCCAAAATAAATAAATAAATAAACAAACAAACAAATAAATTTATTTTTTTTAAAAAAAGGATGATAACTACTCAAGTCCGAGAACTCCCATATTGCCAAAGCTCCACCCTGAGTGGATTTCCAACTTGAACTACTGTATAATCAGTTTCTAACTTTTCACTGCAATAAGGTCATAAACTAAGAAAGAAGACTGACACATTTGAATATATAAAACAGTTTAAATTGGTATGGCAAAAGATACCATAAACACAAGTTAAAAGTGAGGGAAAAAGGACTGACAACATACGTAACATACATAGGGTAAATATTTATAAAATCTAAAGAATTTCATCAAAAAACAAAACAACCGAGTTAGAAAATGGTCAAAGAGCACAAAGATGTAATGACAAAACCATTAGTGACAAACGGTCATGTGAAAAGATAACTGAGATCACTGTTAATCAAGGAAATGCAAAATCAAGGAAATGCAAAATAAATGAAAAGTAAACTAGATATGTAATTGTTTTAACTTTCAGATTAACAATGACGAAAAATGCACAATGCCTTGTGCTGGTAAGAATGTAGGAAAATAGGCACCTTTTACACTACTGTGGAGGGTAAGTTTGTAATATCTATAAAATCTTAAACACACCTACCTTCTAACAAATCAACATCATTTCTGGGTAGTTTTGCTATGAAAATACTAGATATCTGCTTAAAGATACATATATATTTTCAATAATGCTTAATAGGATATTAAAATTTGGGGAAAAAAATGAAATGGCTACTATTAGGGGATGGGATGCAATAATCATAATTCATCCTTAAATAAACTACTATGTAGCCATTAAAAATAATTAGGTAGATGTAGATACACTGGTATGGAAAGACCATAATATACTGTTCATAATATAGTATAGGCAACAAAAGTAAAACACTATTATATTCCATTAGTAGTGATAATAATAATTATTACAAAATAATAACCACTGCAAAGGGTTATTGAAAAATGTCTGAAAGGATAGAAACTAATCTGATAATGGTGTTTATCTTAAAGATAAACGTAAGGTTGTGACTAAAGAAAAATTTCACTGTGTAGTGTAAACATTTCATATTGTTTGTCCCTTTGACAATTAGCATGTATTATTCTCTCCTTCAGTTAGAAAATAGCCAGAAAATATTTTTTAAAGATTTGATGATTTAATCATTTCACTTTGAAAGGCTTCTAGAATATAATAGAGCAAGTGAATAGACGTGTATTCTAGGAATGATGATTCTGTATCTAACCAATGACAGTTCAGAATTCAAGGCAGTCATCTGTCTGAAGGGGTTTAATTGAATCTACTTTAACAGAGTGGGGGTTTTTTGTAAGACTGAGGAACACCTGATGAGAAAACATTATGTTTATTTTAATATTTTAAGTCATTTAGTTTTTTCTAGGTGTCAGTTTAGCCATATAAGAGGGCAATAATGATTCCTGCATCACTTCTTAGGATAGCGGTGTAAAGCCAATGAGTCCGTATAGGTAAAAACAGCTGTAAATTGAAGGACACTCAGTGGGTATGATGAATTCTGTAACTCTGGACAACTCCCAAGTAATACTATACCAGTATTTCTTCAAAAGATACATCATTTACTTTAGTATTGTCCCTGTGACCCAGTATCTAAATTGCATCTGCAAGCATGCTTGTGGTCTCCGGATTTGCAACATCATCCATCAATCATAGGCAAACTCTTATGAAACAACAGGTTGATCAGAAGAAAAGATGGGCCAGAAAAATTCCAATGTCTGGGAATTACACTTAAAAGAGCAGAGAGTGATATTATCCATATTAGTCATACCTCATTCAAAACTCTGTTGTAACCTCCCATGTTGGGGTGCTATAATTTTAGTAGAAGCTGTCACTAACATTAGTCACCTCCTCCAGATCCTGTAAGAGATGATGACTATCCAAAATGAATCCGCTACAGACAGACTAGAAGAGGAGAACTTTGCTGCCAGATAGACCCAGCTTACATGGGCTGCTGGGTTCATAACTCATGGCAAAGCCAACAGCAAGCCAACACTCGTGTCCACTTTCTCCCTTACTTTCTTCCTCTACAGAAAAGGCAAAAACTAAATACCCACTTCCTCAGTCTTCCTCACAGAAAGCCATGGCCAGGGGACACTGATCTTCCCAACAAGACTACAGAGGCAATCCGTTGAGGCTACTTTCTTCCCTGATAAGAGATAGATAGGATGGAACAGGTGCCTCTCCTTCCTTGCTCCTACCTGGAATGCAGACATGCCTCCTGCAGAAGCCATGCTAAGTCTAAGAGGAGAAGGCTGAGAATATCACAGAGATGAGTGCCTTAACATCACCTAGTTGCTTAATCAGAGTCAGGAGCTGCCGACTTCCCCAGAGTTCTTTTCACTTTAGAAAAAAATCATCTATTTGTTTAGGTCACTGTTAGATGGCTGTTCTGTTACTTGCTACTGAAAAGCATTTCTAATGCATACTAAACCATTTTAATGCATACTTAGTGTCAGTTTACTCATCTGTAAAATGGGGA
Organism: Mesoplodon bidens; assembly: GCF_964165515.1. Classification (NCBI taxonomy): domain Eukaryota; kingdom Metazoa; phylum Chordata; class Mammalia; order Artiodactyla; family Ziphiidae; genus Mesoplodon; species Mesoplodon bidens. The sequence goes on along the minus strand of NC_138160.1, from coordinate 134,314,830 downwards.
GAGTAATGATTACATTGCAGTGATATACACACACAAACACAACATCTATGTAAACATATATGATAAAATCTGTGATATATTCACACATATTCAAATCATTGCTCAAGTGATAGTCCTCAGAGAGGCCCTAGCTGAAAACTCTATGTAATTAGCATCTCTCACCATTATCCGCTTTATTTTTCTTCATACGAATTTGTATGAAGAAAAAAAAATCAGTTTTTGTTTCTCTACTTGTTGTCTGAGACTCTCCACTAAAATGAATCTCCCATGAGACCAGAAACTGAGTTTATTGCTGTTACTCCAGCACTTAGAATAGTGTTTAGCACATAAATCATATTCAATAAATATTTATCAACTACTGAATGAACAAATTAATGTATGTAAAATGTTTAGCATGTAAATGCCTTAATAAATGATAGTGGTTTAGCTGTTGTTAAAACAGCTAAATAGAGAGTAATGGTTATTGCACAAGCAACACCCACTGGGAGAGACAGAGCCTGAGGGCAAGAGGTCATTACATCTACCTTGGAGATGTAGCACACATATGTATATAAAGACATATACACAGATGTTCACAGCAACACATCTTCTGTAAAAGCAAAATAACACAATTTAAATGTCCACAGATATGCTAAATAAATTGCAGTACATCCATATCATGGAATAATGTGGTCATTCTGACAGAGGATAAGTCAGTGGACGGACAGAATGCAGTGAAGCCCAGGAGAGCAGAATGGGAAGGCTCTTTCTGTGGATCAACTCTTGTCTTAGGTAAAGGAGATCTTTCACACCTGGATTGCTCTAGATTGGGACTGACACTCCTTGACTGTTTTGATGCTCTGCCTTGGAAGAGTCTGTGTCCTGTGGTGTTGTCCACCAAATCTATATACTGTATATGTGTGTGTGTGCGTGTGTCCTGTTAACTAAAAGGCTTACAAAGACAAGGAACAAAACTTTCACTTTTCAAAAGGAAGAACCACTTGTTGAAATGAAAATATTGCAAAGGATCTTTGAGATTATCATATTTGGCTTCCTCTTTTATGGAGCAAATAGCAGGCTTAGTGAGATTATAAGTAAACTTGGTGGTCATAAAGATACTGAATGATACTGTTGAGAGTAATAATACTTTCTAAACAATACACTCTTGATGGCCCACTGGGTGGCAGGTGCTGATCTAGACATCTTACACACACTAGCTCCTTTCATCCTCATGACCACTCCAAGAGATATGTTATGGTCAACCCTGCTGTAAAGAAGCTTAGAAACAGCCCACTACCGGAGATCTCAAAGGCTCCTATGTCAGAAGCCCAGGGTTCAAACCCAGGCTGGTCTGACTCCAAATATCATCCCATACGTCATGTGTGCTATCCTCACCCCACATGTCTTCTGCACAGTACAGTGAAACAATCCAAACTCAATATCCCTTGGCCATTCTTGAACACATTCATTTTCACTTTTATGGGAGATGATCCAAAAGTTGATTACCATGAATTCTTTAATTTACTTAAAAAAAAATTCACAGTTCTCTCCATCTGTTGGGAAAATTAATAAAGTCATCTTGTTCAGGCTTCAGAGACAGAAGCAGGCCTCTGACCGACCTGTGACTCTGCCTGGACTGCGTACTTGCTTGCACACCTAACAACTGCTGCTAGCAAGTGAAGTGGCACTTACGATCAGAAAGGGAGTGGGTCTTGGAATGTCTTGAGCCCTGGGGACCTGGCCAGTCCCCCAGGGTCCGGAAAATCTTGTGATCCACATGGTGAAACCAACAGCATTGTTAAAATAAATCCAGAGCTGCATTTCGGCACGCAGAATGATGATATCCTTTTGTGGCCTGGAATTATAAACGGAAGCCAGAACTCCAATCTGAAGTCTCACCCGTGGGATGGACGCACCGCCCGGGACCCTTCCCAGATGGGGCTCCAGATTGCTGTCACTCGGGACTTCCCAGCTGCTGTCTGGATCTGGAAGTAGGTGTCGGCCCAATTTGGTGATGTATACCCTGTTTTGTTTCTCTAATCTCCTAATGACTATATATTAAAATTAAGTTAAATCACCTTTCATTAAAGAATTGATTAAAGCTGTTTATTTGTGTGAAACGAGTGGTTATTTTGACAGCGAATCCAACGAACCCTAAAACCGAAAGGAGGCTTTCAGCAAAACACCATCTTGAAGTATGCATGTTCAGCTCTGCGGGGTTTCTTACAGGCAAACAAACACAAATCACCATTAGGGTTTTTTTTTTTTTTTTTTTTTGCGGTACGCGGGCCTCTCACTGCTGTGGCCTCTCCCGTTGCGGAGCACAGGCTCCGGACGCGCAGGCTCAGCGGCCATGGCTCACGGGCCCAGCCGCTCCGCGGCATGTGGGATCCTCCCAGACCGGGGCACGAACCCATGTCCCCTGCATCGGCAGGCGGACTCCCAACCACTGTGCCACCAGGGAAGCCCCACCGTTAGGTTTTAATTCTGATTTAACAATTTTGCCCAACACAACTCCATGGGCCAAAATTCACACGCTCTTGCAAATGTGTATCAGTTAGCAGTCTCTACATAAACCATCTTTAGTCCATCATTAGGATGACCAGTCAAGAGGTTCCAATAATATAATGTTGCAATAAAAACTAGATGTCTATCCTAGAGATCTAGCACATGTATGCATAAAAAGACATTAGACACAGATGTTCACAGCTACAGCTTTTTCGTAAAAGCTAAATAGTGCAATTTGAATGTCCATCAATATGTTAAATAAGTTGTAGTACATCCATTATCATGGAATACCAATCAGCACTTAAAAAGAATGACCTAGATCTACGTGTATTGATGTGGACAATCTACACAATAGAGTGTTAAGTGAAAAAAAAAAAAAAAAAACCACAGAAATAATAATAAAGTATGATCCCATTTACTTAAAATAATCACAAAGCAAAACATATACATTGTTCTCTGCACCAATTTATACATGTGCATTCATGTCAAAACATCTGCAAGACACACACACCTAACTAGTATTAACGAGGCAAGGAATAGGTTGAAGGGTGGGGATTGAAGTGTAAAATTCCTCTGTTCATTATAGGAATTTTACCAAAAAATTATTAATTTATATTTGTATAGTAAAAAAATGACTAAAACCATAAGTATGAGGAGTGGAGCCTGAAACTACCAATGTGCCATGTGCAACATCTCCCACCTAATTCCAAGTTTCCTTTCATGAGAAATGTCTCAAATACTAGACAGTTATCATTTAGGAAACTAAGCAATTTATTTTTAAATTTAGAACATCCACAGAAAATACACATTTTGATCCTACGCTACCTTGGCTTGGGTCTGACAAAATGATGATCACTTTTAACCCCTGTTTCACATAAAAACGACTACCACCACCACCATCGCATCCCAACCACAGGCTGAAGCAGCTTATCTGTCTGTGAACAGTCCCAGGGAAAAAAACCCAAAAAACTTTATAATTATTTACATTCCTTCTTGAAAAGAAAACAAGAATGCTCCTTGGAAAGCTACAGTACATTGAAGGAAGAAGGTGAGACACAGAAATCACTTCCAACAATGTTCATTTATAAGGAAGAAACAAGGTGTCTGGGAGCTTTCCTCCTTAAAGGATCTCTGTGACTCCTATTTCCAGAAGCTCCATACCATCTCCACCAAATTAAGAGGAAATGGGTTAAGGAAAGCAAATTGGCCATTCACTCCTGGCCGCCTCAGAAGTCATTACTGAACATATTCCAGAGGTTAATAAATAAAAGTGATTTGGTGTGTGGTTAAGAGCATTAAAGGAACATGAAGCGCCTTTAAAGAGCATTGTGCCGAGAGAAGAGTATTAAAAAGTGAGGTATTTCCTCTCTTCACATTTAAATGTGGTGGCTGGGGAGAGAAACTGTACTTGAAATGGATAGGAGTAATTTTCCATTATTATGGAAACCTTAAACCACCTCTGACTGCTTACACCGTCATCTTTTAGCATCCTAGTAAATTGCAGTTATTTGTTCCAAACAAACAGAGAGGCCCATGGTAAAATGGAGCCATTTAAGGCTGCAAGAATACACCTGTAATTCAATTTCATGGCAGCTGGTTTCACACATACTCCTCTACCTCCGCTTATGACACAGGAAACTTCCCTCCAAGTGTAAACAACTCTTCTCTCGCTAAGCCGAGAGCTCAAGGCGATAAGTGGACCTTAAACGGACAGAGACACTCATCACAGCCAAGGGATAACTCAGCTTCAGTTCCCTGGGCAGCTTGACATCCACGAGGCGCTGAGGCTAGCAGGGAATTATTAAACTCTCTCAACTACAAGGGTGAAACAAAGAAGGATTCTAGAAGAAGTGCTCCGGGGGAAGAAAAAAACAACCCACCAATGATCACAACAAATCTCCACTATGCAAGACAATAAAGAAGGAGCTGCACAAAATATATGTGTGTGTGTTTGTATGTATACATATGTACATATTTAGAAAACCTAAACTATCCTTTGTAAAAGAACTATAAACAAAACACAAGACAGCTAATAGCAACAGCTGGTTAAAATGTGATGGGTGGAATGAAACCTTAAGAGGTTAATCAACATTTGGTGACTGTCTGCTACCCGAAGCAAAGCAGTACTAATACGGAGTGAGCACTTACCCTTGTGCTAACCAACTTCAGTGAATTCTCTGAAACAACTCCCAAGAATTTAGGACCACTGCCGTCACTCCCATTTTAAAAATGAGAGAAATGAAGCCCAGAGAGGTTTCATACTCACCCAAAGTCACACAGCCTGTAAGAGGCTAAGCAGGCAATTCAAACCCTGGAAGAGTGATCCACACCTAGATGCAACCCACAGGGTTCTGCAACTTGCTGATGCAGCTGAAGGGAATGTTTTCAAAATGTTGTCATGAAAACTTTTGACTTCTGGCTAGTGTTTGTAAAGTGCTACCCCACACAGTGCCTTCCTAATATCTTGTATTAATTTCTTGTAATAGTAAGAAAGGGTATGATTATCCTCATTTTACAGTTGAGGATATTGAGACTCAGATAAAGCCAAGGGACTTGCCCAAAGTTTCACAAGTGGCAAGGGAAGACACAGAACTTGATCCCAGAGCTTGATACCAAAATTTGCCTTCTCTGTAGGTCTGAGATTGGAATACATGTTGACGTTCAAGATGCTGAAGTCAAGTTGGTGTGAACTCACAATGTCTGGGTGGGCATTTATGAAAAGGGTGGTGGTTCGATTTGGATTTGATAAGAACATATACAATGCAGGACTTCCAGATACTTCTCTTTTCATCAAGAAGTTTCTCGAGGTTTGTGTTTTAAGTGAGCGTATGCCATTTTAAAAGGTTTAGCAGATTTGCAAACATTTATCCATGATTTAAAAAGTGGCTTAACTCAAAGAAGCAAAACTATAATTTCAGGAAGAGAACACTAGGCAGGGAAATTCCATTTTCTTCAAGTCCTCCTACCCATATTTATTAAAATTAGCCGAGGGATGTAGCAATAGAGAGAATCACCGTGAGATATAAGAAAGAACTTCTCTATTTTAATGGCTAGAAATTTATCAACTGTGCATCATTAACTGCAGGCAGGATCTGAGCTATGACAGACATGGAGGTGAAAACCATCCCTAGCAGGGGAGCTCCCTCTTCTGCTGGGAGGGGACCAAGGTCATGAAGCAGATGCCTCTGCTACTGATGAAGCAGACTGAGGGCTAGGATGCATCAGAGGAGACAGCTCTGAAATGTTGGTACAGCATCATGTACCATGAAAGTCTACTTAAAACAAAGGAGAGGATTCTGCAGCAAGATGTAGCCTCAGGTTCACAGACACCAGGGAAAATGTTTAGGATCACTACACTCAACTTCTTTTGTATAGGACAAGACTACATAAGACTGTCTAAATATTGTTAAAGTAACCACTGGGGATTCTGACCCCATTCTCTGAAATTTGCCTTTAACAGTCTTTACCATCTTGCACTCTGGCAGCCATGAACAATTCCAGAATCTCCCTGTTTGGCCAGAGAGGGCTGCTACTATGCTCCAGGGTTGGTTGTCCCAGGGCTCAGAAGGAACGCTGAATCTACACTGACATTCATCTGTATGAGTAGCTGGGGTAAGTTAAGCATAGGCAGGGGTTGAATGACCTTTCCTTAGCAGAGCTGGGCAGATATACCAGCTGCTGGCCCATCAGTAGAGATGCAGGAGTTCTGGTCACATGATACAGGGGAATTGCATGGCCTTTGGAGTCATAATTTTGGAATCCAATCCTAGCTCTGTCACAGACTGGCTGTGCATTCCTAGTCCCTTCTTAGAGGCCCAGCATCCTTATCTATGCGACAAGGAAACTTAATACAGTGTTTATAGATGAAATTAGCAAATCTATATTCAGTGCTGAACACAAAAGATAGCCCTTCATAGATACCCATGAAAAACGTGTTTCTCTTCTTTCCTTCCCTTCCTACCTTCATGGCAGAAAGGAAAATGATGAAGGATGTTTAAGCCAAAAGGAAACACCCAACTGTCTTAAGGGAAAACACCACCCTGGTCATAAAATCACAGAAAAGCAAAACAGATCTAGTATGTACATAGAGGGATTTACTCTGACTATAGCATTAAGTGACTGTAAAAGAAAGTAGTCATTCATACGTGCCGGTATCTTCACAAACAGCTTCCATGGAAATGAGTTCAAGTGCAATGAGTGTCATGGGGCTATGAAACAGGAACAAAATCTGAATAGCTGCAATGACATGCACCAAAGCATCAATTTTTTTGGTGCTTTGATTTCAGGTGATTTTTAGTTTTCTGACTTCTTGGGATCACTTTCATTTAATATGAAAAAGATGAATCAGTTGTGAAAAATAAAATAAAACACTAAACTTTTATATTTTAACAGAGCACCTACTGAATACATCATTGCAAGAGCAGAAAGGAGAATAAAGAAGGCTGGGGCTCTTCCTGAGTAACGAGTCACCTTTATCAATCACAGAATTCTGTGATTCCCTGAGTCTCAGTTTTCTTACCTCCAGGATGGAAATATAAGAATAATGATATTTTTCTCTTACGGGGAGATTGTGAGGATTAAATACACGAAATATAATTAGAACGTTTAAAATGGAGTTAGCACTCAAGAAATGTCATCACCACTGTTATTGTTCTAGATCATTTTGTGAGCCAAGAGGGCAACTCCCAAGCAAAACAAAGAAACTCAGGGAACCGGATACATGGTATGGAAGATTTAATGACTTTTTGACTCTTTTCAATCAGACACAGTTATAACTAGATAAGTGTTTCAGGGAGATATCAAATAATTGATTTAATAAAATTATGAATATAAATTTCAAAGCTTGTTGATGAAGAGTATGTGCCTTAAGGTGCTATATTATTCCAGCAATACTGCCAGTGTCTGGAACTTTTGTTTGTTTGTTTTCCTTTTCAATTAAAGTCAATAAACTTTTGTTGAACATCTATGATGAGCAGGCTGATAAGCTGGTCACTATGGAGGATAAAAAGACAAGCTTAGGAATTGCCTTAATGCTGCGTAACGTACTTTTTTCAATACCCACGATGACAGAAAACCTTTGTCCTTGAATGTCAGCATTGATTACAGGAAACAGTTCAAATTAGTTCACAGCCAAGAGCAGGCAGGTGACTAAACTGAGTAATAAAACTCTGGCCTGCTCTGAAGTCAGGTTTTCCCACGTGCCTCAAAATAATTCTGAAAGTAATTTTTCAAAGGGCTTTTGCAAATGAGCATTGGCAGCACTGCTGAAATTAGTGCATGTATCACTAAGGTGACTACTTTAAAAAGACAGCATTAAGATTTCAATATTTAAGGGCTGGTGGTTTCATCAGGAACCAGTCTCTTAAAGGAGCTGCAGCAGGGCCCAGATTTTCTACTCCCTTTGTGTCTTCCTGGGCCACTTAGTCCTGTTCTGCACACACAGGCCAAGCCCAATCAAGCACCTATTCTACCATTCTACCAACTGTGAAAGAGGCCCACAGGTGGTGAGAAATGCCTTTGCCCCCCTAATTTCTCTAAATGGTTCCGGGCACTTTCTTACTTCAGTCTTGCCACACTCAAATGAAGCATAACCCATTCCCTTCTGCTGCTACCGTATATCCCCTTGCTCCTACTTCTACCTCGGAAAGCTTCCTAGCATGCAAGCTCACAGGGCTCCTAGAAGGCCCAGTAGCTGCAAAGAAACTGCTGGAACAGTGTCTAGAGGGTACTGGGAGTCCTTACTATGAGCTAGTTGAGTGAAAGGACAGGAAGAGTCCTGTCAGTGCCATTTGCATGCCAAAGCCCCCATACACCGGAGACCAGTAATTAAGGTGAGGGCTCTGGAGGGAATGACTCAGAACCATTTCCAAAGATAAACAGACACGTTAAAGGTTCTCACAGACACATGATAGGACAATTTTCCTAAGTTCAGTAAGGCATCATGGGTTTATAATCATTCAAATATAGTGATTAAGGAAATAAGCTCTTAGACAGACTTGAGTTTAAATTCTGACGCTACCCCTGATTGCTATGTGACCAGGTACACATCATGTCACCTCTCAAAGCCTCAGTTTTCTCATCTGTAATATAGGGATTCTAATAGTTCCTACCTCATTAAATGCAATAGTGATTAAATGATTAAATGCAATAAAGCATTTGACACATAGTAAGCACTTAACAATTATTTGTAGTTATGATTATTATTATTTAGAAAGTCTTCAGACCATAACTATTTGCTTAACCCCTTCTATCAACCTGTCAAACAACTCCATGAGTTTTTCTTCGTAAGAAACATGTGCAGAAAGCCTCTACCATACCAAATACCATTCTGCTTTCGTGTGTTTAAAAAGCATTCCTCTTTTCATTGAGAACCTGCATTATTCTATAAAGGCTTGGATTAAGTAAGGATTTAAAAAATTATTCTGCAACAGACAAAAAACCAAAAACAAAAAAATCCCACACTTGGTTTAATAGGTGCCTTACTTTCCTACTTTCTGAAGTAACTGATAACTCTTGGTCTTAATTTCTGTCCAGTGGAGATTAAACCTTGCCAGGTGATAGTAGGTGAGCAACAGATAACAAGGCTAATTGGATTTTTAATCTTCACTAGTCTTTAGCAACAAATACCCACAATGTTTATTTGTTGGCTGCAATGTTAAATTGTCAGCCCATTAAATGCCAAAGGGAACAACTGGTTACCTGGATATTTGTAGTGATTCATACTTGGTTTTCAGGGAAACATTTTAAATTATTTCCCATATAAAGTACAAATTAAAGCTGCAGTTGAGTTAAAATGAGAAATGTAAATATTCATCAGCCAAGGAAAATTATCATATAATCACATCACCATATCACATCATCATATAATCACAATGCTTGAGTTCTCCAAAGTGAAATGTGGGATTTCTGGTTACAGTAATGGAATAACATTACTCAGACTCAGAGTGGACTCAGAGTAGAAACTGAAAATTACTAGCTGTTCTGTGTGTGTCTGTTTCAGCATTCTGGGAGAGAAGCTGGAGCCTTGCATAAGTTATAATTTTGTCCTGTAAGGAATCTCTTGTATGAGCCCATTTAGATATGCAGATTATAAAGTGAGTGCCTACTGACAATTCTTGTGGAAGTCTTAAATCTGTAAAACACCCAAAATACATGTACTTCTAGACGTCAGGCTTTTGGCTTAGCGAGGTAAAAACGGGTTCATCTCTATCAGGACTCTTCCCTTTCAAGTGTATTTAATTTTCTTCTGGAACATAAATTTTAACTACACTATCTTGAAAATTATTGTTTTGGGTGAGATGGGGGGATAATATAGGCTTTTAACTATTTTTGTCCAAGGATGCACTCAGAGACGATGGAGCTAGAGCCTACTAGGAGAGAGATGCAGACCAGAGCTCTCCACCCCATGCTGGGTAAAAGTCATAAAGCACACCTGGCCTGGGCTTGGTGCTGGGCTGGGGCCAGGATATTGGTGTCCTACCCCTGATATGAGTGAGCAACTGAGATGTGAGTCAGCATCCTGTCAGCTCCTAGAAGTGCCTCCCCTGGGCCCTGGCAGGGGCTGGGCTTCTCATGAAGGAAATGGATGTTATCACTATCACGTATCGCAGGGCAACAAAGGAGAGGTGGAGAAAAAAGGGGAGAGAGGGAGGGAGAGAGAAAAGGAGGGAGAAGGGAAGAAGGAGGAAGAAAGAAGAGAAGGAGAAGGAAAAGAAGAAGAGAGAAGGGGAAGGAAGGAAGGAAGGAAGGGAAGGGAAGGGGAGCATAGATGAGGGAAAGGAAGAATAGAGGAGAGGAGGGGAGGGGAGAGAAGGAGCAAGTCAAGTCTTTTGTCTTTTGCCCTGGGAAACTCTAAGTACAGCAAAATCTGTTTCTGATCCACGATTGGTGACTTTTGTTTGTTTTTTACTAAAATATGTTTTTCTCTCTCTAGCTCTGGGGTTAGGACAAGGGCTTTGGAGTCAAATGTCACAGTTTGAAAGCCTAGATGAGAGCCTTCTAAAACCCAGTACTAGTCTGTGACCTTGAGAAGATCAGTTAATCCCTCTGCATTTCAGTTCCCTCAAATGAAAACAAGTGGGATAATAAATCCACCTTTCTTGGAGCTGCTGTGAGAATCAAATAAGTAAATATGTATGGTGTTCAGTGTACTGCTTGACACATGGGTGGTACATCGTGCAAAATATAAAATATCTCTATAATGCGGGTACTACTAACACTTTCAAATCATATTTTTAAAAGATACCTCCTAAAACATTGATTTCAAGTATAAAATGTTATTCAGCATTTACTTAAATACTAGCAACCCAAAGTCACTCTAAAAGCAGCTCAACAAAATAGGCTCAAAAACCAAGGAAACAAAACATAAAATCTTTCTAAATTGTGAAGCTGGATGGTCTTAGGATAGTAAAGACTATTCAAAGAGAAAGATTCCACCAAGAAAAGTAAGTATGCAGACCCCTTCTATTATAAGCTGTATGAAATTGGGGACATATTAAACAATTTCATTTAGCATGCTCTCCAGCCTGGACTCAGGATTAAGACCTGGAGAAACCATAGGGAAGGAACTGAAGAGAGGATGAAAGAAAAGACAGTTCAGCACTGGCCCAGGGCACCTGGTAAAGGGCCTGGCTCATAAATATGAGTGAAATAAACGAATGAATGAAGAAATAGGAAGAAAAACTACAGGTGACTGTGAAAGGCTAATTAACGTGCTCAGCTATGTCACATTAAACTGAGAAATGAGGTAGGTACCCATAAATGACCTCACTGTAGCTAAGTGGTACAGTAAGATTCCTACAGTTGGTAGTGAACTTGTATTTCGGCTGACCTTAGATTATGTTCATGGAAGTTCTGTCATGGAAAATGAGGCACAGAGAGAAGAAAAGGGTGAGGCATGTGGTCTTTGGAGACTAGACTCCTGAATTTGGGGGGCATTGGAGACAACAAGGTCCTGATGCAGGATATGTGAAGAGTTTTACTTGGGGTTAGGATGAGAAATCCTTCCTACTTCTCAACAAAAAATTTATTTAACAAAATAGCAACTCAAGCTTACTGTGTGCCTTCTTGTGACAGGCACGGGGAAGCCTGCCTAGAGGATTTCCAAGTCCTCACAGCAAAACTTGGAGGAGTGCATTATTATTATTTTTAACATCTTTATTGGAGTATAATTGCTTTACAATGGTGTGTTAGTTCCTGCTTTATAACAAAGTGAATCAGCTATACATATACATATATCCCCACATCCCCTCCTTCTTGCATTTCCCTCCCACCCTCCCTATCCCACCCTCTAGGTGGTCACAAAGCACAGAGCTAATCTCCCTGTGCTATGCGGCTGCTTCCCACTAGCTATTTTACATTTGGTAGTGTATATATATGTCCATGCCACTCTCTCACTTCGTCCCAGCTTAACCTTCCCCCCCACCGTGTCCTCAAGTCCATTCTCTACGTGTGCATCTTTATTCCTGTCCTGCCCCTAGGTTCTTCAGAACCTTTTTTTTTTTTTTTTTTTTTTTAGATTCCATAGGAGGAGCGCATTATTATCTCCATCTCACAGGTAAAGAAATGGAGGCTTGGACTTGCAAACTGCACAATATTCCTAGTAAATGATTAAACTAGGACTCAAATGGTGCTCTGAGTCAAGATTTATGTTTTTTAACTATTTTTTTAACTGTCACCATGCTTAATTCATTCAGAGATATTCACTGTCTGTTTGTATTAGATGCAATAAGTAACACTATTTCCTTTTAAGTAGAAGGCATTGGTCTTGCTCCTCAAGGAACACAAAATCTGGCCGGGAATGCGATGCATGAAGTTAATGACAGAAGAGAGTAGTGGTGAAGAGTGGCACCTCTGAGTGTGTGCCTGGTTTATTTCCCATCTCTGCCTTTCCCCAAGTGTGGGATCTTGGGCATTTCACCCCTTTAAGGCCTCACTTATTTCATCTGTAACATGGAGATGACCATACTAATAATACCAATTTCCTTGTCTTGTTGCGAGGATTAATTTAGTTCATACATGTCAAATACAAAGAATGGGAACTAACACAGGATGAGCAACGAATGGAAATTAACTTTTATTAATATACTGCATCAGAGTTTTAAAATCTGCACACACACACACACATATATATATATAATTATATATATACACATAATTCATTGCAACCCTCACAACAATTCTATGAGGCAGGTAGGAGAGATGAGAGCCTTCAGCATCACCTAGCAATACTATGATGTTGTCCTGGCAAACTCATCCCCCACACTCTTAGGGGACTTCCATAACTTATTCTCTCTTCTCAAGCCCTTGGTACCTCTCAGTTGTTGACCTTCCTTCTTATTTCACTGAGAAAAGTGAATTAATCAGAAAAAACAAAAACAAGAAAACCTTCCACAAGTTCCCAACATGGAATCTACCTACCCGTCTGCAACTGTGCCGGTTCTTCCCGTCCATGTTATGATGAAGTGTTCATGTTCCCATCTGCGGTTGGCGGAATACTGTCCCCCCACAAAGATGCCCATATCCTAACCCTCAGAACCTATGAATATGTTACATTATATGACAAAGGGGAAAGAAGGTAGTAGACAGAGTGAAGGTTGTTATTCAGATGAATAGGGAGATTCATTTGGATGATTTGGGTGGATCTGATGTAATTGCATGGGACCTTAAAATGGGAAAGAGGGATGCAGAAGAGCCAGGTCAGAGTGATTTGATGGGAGGAGAACTTGACCCACTGTTGCTGTCTGTGAAGGTGAAAGAAGATGGCCGCAAGCAAGCAAATGAGAGTAGCCATTAAAGCTGGAAAAGGAAAAGACATGGATTCTCCCCTAGAGCCTCCAGAAAGGAATGCAGCCCTGCTCACACCTTGATTTTTAGCCCAGTGAATCCCATTTCAGACAGCTGACCTCCAGAACTGTAATCTTGCCTTGAGGCAGGGAGCCAGGTTTTATACCACCATATAGAGTGGTCATTAGATACAGTTAGATGCAGTCTGCCCCAAGGGAGAGTGTGACCTTGGAGAAGGTAGCTTTCTTCAGTTGCAGGCAATTTCCAAAGAGGGATTCAGCTGAGTTCCCAGCAGCTGAGGGAATGAACCTGTCAGTACTGATGAGGGAATCTGAGCAGCACACCACGGCATCCACTACAGGGACTTTCCACCTCCTCCTTCCTCCATCTGAAATGCTTTCCCCCCAGATACAGGCAAGCCTCTCTTTTTTCAACTCCTTCAGACCTTTATCAAATGTCACTTCTCAGTGACACCTTCCTTGATCACCCTAATCAAAACTGCATTACTTCCCCACCCTCAGCATTCTCTATCCCTTTCCAGATCTATTTTTCCCCCATAGCACTTATCTGATACACGTTAATACTTTATTATTTTGTATTATAATGTCTCTCCCTACACTAGGCTGAAACCTCCGAAGGTGAGGACTCTGGTCTGTACTGTTCACTGCTCCACATCCAGCACTCAGAACAGCACTGGGCCTCTAGAGATAATCAATAAATATTTGCTGAATGAATAAACAGATGAGAAAGCAGAGAATTAGAGAAAATGAATACTTACCCAAGGTCATATACCAAGTGTGAGAAACTAGTGAGATTATGGATGTAAATCCAAGTTTCTGCACTCAAAGTTTAGTCCTCCAAAATCTCCTTGAACAATCAGGGTATCCTCCCTGACCACTCTTCATATGTTATAACTAAATATGAGGAAATGATCAAAATGGCACTATTGATCCCCAAATGAAGAAAAAAATTAGGTGGGCAGGGAGAAACAATATTAGAATATAATCAGTAATAAGTGGCCATATTTTGACTCAAAATACATCATTTAATCCATGTGAAAATATGACCTCTATAGAACATTATTCATTCAGCAAAAGTATTTAGTATCCATTACCTGACAGGTACTCTGCTAGGCTCTGGGAATAAAGTTGTTGAAACAGCATAGACATGTCTGTCACCCCCTGGACTTCTGAAAGCCTTATCCTGTAAAGTATATTCAGGCAATAAGATATATGTGTATCAAAGTGGAAAAATGCTACTCATCTGAAATCAAACTTCCTCTGAAGACTGATATCTAGTGAAAAAAAGTACAGATTTCATAACTCATGTTCTAGATGGTATCTGAAGTAACGAAGAGAGCTAGTATTTGGGCAAGATGCTAGCTAAAAGTAGAAAAAAAATCACTGAATATCTTGATAAAATGTTAATTTAACAGGAATGATTTGAATTATAAAGACCGGAAAACACTTTTGCTTCTCATGTTCAGTGTAATCCTCACATGGAGGTTTCCCTAACAATAGAGGAGCAACTAACATAACACATTTTAGAACATACTCTGAAAATTACTCTGCCAAGTCACTCACATTTTATCCCCAATATGTCCTTTAACCTCTGGGTCTTAGCCATGCCAAGCTAGTAATCTAACATTGTAGCTCCTCTCTACATCTGAATGGACCACTAAACAGGGAAGGTAAGTGAACCAGGTTGAACTGTAGCCCCCTCATAAGGTGTGCCTAAGTTCTAACCTGTGCATATAACCTTATTTGGAAAAAGGGTCTTTGCAAGATATAATAAAGGGAAGGATCTCGAGAGGAGCTCACCTTAGATTAACAAGACAGACCTTAAATCCATGACAAATGTCCTCAAAAGAGAAGACAGGAGGAGAAACAGTGACACAAAGAGACAGCCATGGGAAGACAGAGGCAGAGATTGGAGTTGCACTACCACAAGCCAAGGAACACTTGGAGCCACCAGAAGCAGAAAGAGACAAGGAATGATTCATCTCTAGAGCCTTTAGAGGGAGCATGGCCTTGTGAACACCTGGATTTTGGACTTCTGTCCTCCAGAACCATGGAGGAATACAGTTCTGTTGTTTTAAACCACCAAGCTAGCAGTAATTTGTTATGGCAGCCCTAAGGAACTAATACGGCAAGCATTCCCGGGACGATGAAAGTAAACTCCAGCACCTTCATTATCTTTCACGCAAGCTCAAAGTCTGAGCACTAATCATCTGTCAGAGAAGAATCTCCATGCATTTGTAGTTTTGATTTCTTCTCCTCAGAGCTGATTAAATCTAGTCTGGTTTTGTTTTAAACTCAGTGTTTCATTGGTCATAGACATTCCTAACTTCAAAAATAATCTAGTTTTAAACAAGGCAGCTGCCAAGTCAATAAAATCACCTCCTGCAAGCGAGTAATATCTTTGAAAGATTTACAAGAAACAGCAAGAAGGAAGTAAATCACGCGCAGGAATACTTCAGCCCGTGGCACGTCCACCCCAGAGGCACCAGAGGGAATGTCACAGCTGTGGTAGGTGGGAGAGACAAAACAGGAAGAGCAAGGAGGCAATTTCAACAGGACGCTGAAAAGAATATTCCAAATTTTTAAAGTGGACATGCAATTATTTCAATGTTCACCTTCTCCGACTGTTACAAGTAATACTTATTCCTTTTTCTTCTTTGAATTACAAAGGTGCTCAGCATCAATATTACATATTTTACACTTGATTCCCTATAGTTCTGCAATGCCAGTCAACTCTTACACAACTGTCTTTATAGCTAATTCAGTAAGCCTTCTGAGGGTAGAGATGATCTCCTATTTTCTTCTCTTATATCCCCAGTTTCTTTTCAGGGCCAAGTAAAGAGGAGATCATTAAGAGATAATTACTAATTGATCTATCTTTACATTCCTGTTATAAGTTTCTGTTCTAATATTATAACTATTTTGACTAATGAATACCAACATATTGGTATGTCAGTGTATGAGTATATCTAAAAAATAGGCAGCATACTCATCTATGTGTGTCTACACCCCCTCACACACACACATACTAACACGCCACAGAAATATTTGACCCTAAATCTATTCTGGAAAGTATTATCATCACATCTAGGTGTTCTAGTAATAGGTTAGATATTATTTTCACAAAGGAGAACCAGAAAGATGAAAATATCTCCCATGCAGCCTATAACGGACTGTTTGCATAAATAATATTAGAACTGAAAGGTTCCTGTCAGATGTCCAAATCTGAAATAGTACATGTTGCATTGTATACAATTAGCTATAAGTCTACCCTGGTTCAAGAATACTTCAAATACTTCTGGGAAAATTCATACTAATAATGTTAATTTAGCATTTATTCTGGTCTAGCCACTATTCTAACAACTTAACATTCATTGAATTCGCTTACTTATTAAATCATCAAATACTTATGGAGTGTGTGACAGTTAATTTTATGTGTCAACTTGAGTGGGCCAAGGGGTGTCTAGACATTTGATCAAACTTTACTCTGGGTGTTGCATGAGAGTGTTTTGGGATGAGACTAACATTTGAATTGGTGGCCTGAGGTAAGCAGATCGCCCTCCCTAATGCAGGTGGGTCCTCCTATCACTTGAAGACCTGAACAGAACAAAAGGGAGTAAGCGGAAACCCCTCCTGCCTGACTGTTTGAGCGGGGACATTGGTCTTTTTCAGTCTCTGGACTCAGACTAAAACATCAGCTATTCTTGGGTCTCAAGCCTGCTACCTGTTAGACTAGGAAATATACCAGTGGCTCTACTCGTTCTCAGGACTTCAGACTCAGAAGGAACTACACATAAGCTCTCCTGGTTTTCCAGCTAGCCAACTGCAGATCTTGGTACTTTCAGCTTTCAGAATCATGGAAGTCAATTCCTTACAATAAATGTCTTTCTATATTTATACAGGGATTATTATATAGGGATTGTATATGAATATATATATATACACACACACACACACACACACACAATCTCCCATTGTTCTGCTTCTCTGGAGGACCCTGACTAATACAGAGTGCAAACTTGGTAAAGGTAGGTCCTGGGACTACCACTGTAAACAGAACAGACCAAAAATCCTTGTTTTGGAGGTTTTACATTCTAGTCATTTAATCTGAAGAGAAACACATAAGGTACCCCTACTAACAGTTTTGTAGCCCTATTCTACAAATAGGTCCTTAAGAATTGCTTTAACCCTAAGCCTGGGTCACTAATCAAATGGATTTCTGTTGCTGTTGCATATATCTAGTACATCTTACCAGTGTTAATTTTATCTTTGATTTCATTGATTTATGTCTCATCAGTTTAGCTAGAACATGCTCCCTGCACATCTATATGTGTATGCACGGGTTGTGCTGTGCCATGTTGTGTTGTGTAAAGTATGCATACTTCTGCAATTAGTTCAGCTGAAAACTGATTTACGAGGTGAGCAGGAAAAGTGTGCCTTGTATTCAGAAGTCAAAGTTCAAGAAACAATAAACTTCTCCAAAAACCTGTCTATAATTACAGATGAGACACATACTCTCAGATACTCTTTGAAATAATGTTTTGTTTTCTTTCACAAAGAGAATAATGGTACAGGAGGTCTTTAATCAATATGGTAGAGAAGTTTAGGAGTCAACAAACATAGTTTTTTAAGTCTTTGTTTGACCAGATTTACAACACTGGCCTATTTGCTTAACCTAACCTCCATTTCTGACCTGCAAAACAAGGATAATAAGAATATCTACCTCTATTGCCGGCGGGGTTGGGGGTGGGGGGGCGGCAGGGGAAGGTTGGATTGGGAGTTTGTGGTTGGCAGGTGCAAACTAGTATATAGAGAATGGAAGAACAGCAAGGTCCTACTGTATAGCACAGGGAACTATATTCAATATCCTGTAATAAACCACAATGGAAAAGAATATAAAAAAGAATATATATGTATAACTGAATCACTTTGCTGTACAGTAGAAGCTAACGCAACATTGTAAGTCAACTATACTTCAATAAAAAATGAAAATAAAAATAAATTTTAAATTAAGGCTTTGTTGGGGGGGGAAAAAAGAATATCTACCACTAAAGGGCAGCACTAGCTATTCGATGAGGCAACAAATATAAAGCTCTGAGCACAGTTCCTAGGATAGATTAAATGTTCACTAGGTATTAGGTAAAAATAATGAATAGAGATACTGAGGTTAAACTTTACCATCAATTTAGTACTTTAATGCAGATGTGCAAAGTTAATATTAAGTCTGGCAGGCAAGAGAAGCATGAATTTGTTGGGAGAAATACAAGATGACCTGGCAGCCAGGTATTAGAATAGGAGCACAGATGTCCAGGAAATGAGCATTTACTAAGTGCCTAGTTTGCAGCAGGCACTTAAAAGACAACACAGCTCCATCAGCCCACTGAATTCTCACAGCCACTATATGCAGCTGATATTTTCTAAGCAGCTTCTGTGTGGCAGGCCTGTGTTTGGTGCTAGGAAGACAGTGGTGAGCAAAATTAGGAGTTCCCAGCCTCATGGAGGTTGTAGTAGTCACTAACTAGCTGGTGACAACTGAGTGTATGAAGTGCTTACCTGCGCAAAATTTTTCTGTAAAGGGCCAGATAGTAAACATTTTAGGCTTTGTAGGTAGTGGGCTCTTGCAACTATTCTATTTTCCATTCTAACACAAAGGCAGCCCTGAACAATGTGCAAATAAATGAGCATTGCTCTATTCTAATAAAAGCAGGAGGCAAGCCGGCTGTAGTCTGCAGATCACTGGATAGCAGAAAAAGCAACTAACTCCCAGTCCAGGGGAATTATGAAGGGTTTCAATAAAGAAGGGGGCAGGGGGGCTAAGTGAGCTGTGCTTTGAAGAAACACTAGGCTCCCCAGAAAGACAAGAAGTGGAAAGGGAACTCTGGGCAGCAGGAACAGACTGTGCAAAGTCACGGAAGCATTAAAGGACACGGTTTATTCAGGAAAAGTGAGGAACAGTGAGAACTGGGAGACCTGGGTCGGAGAAAAAGGAACAGAAAATTAGAAAAAGCCTTTTTGTACATACAGTTCTGTGGTGGTTAGAAGCAAAGTTCATATTATCTTGCAGCGTGTCTAAAGGTCGAGCTGCGCTTCCCCTCCCAAAGCTAAATGATAACATAATGCAGTTCAAAAGCTGGTCATATCAAATTGCCATCTAATCATTTAATTAAAGCCCCGTGCTGGCACCAGCCATCCTCAGGGCCCATTTTTCATCTGGGCACATTTCATTACACTTTTCAAAGCAAATGTGCCTTTTCGAAGGCAAAAAATGCAAATGACTAGGTTTGAAAGGAAATGCATAACACTCTGCATAATGACAGATTTTCTTGGAAAGCAGTAATGCACAGACAGAGCTATCTTTAGGGGCTGAGGATGGATTATCAGCCCTGTAGGAACACTACATGATATTTCATTACAGCACCAGGATGCAAACGGAAGTGAAATACCAAATATCAGAAAGCAAACAGCCATCCCGTCTCCTTTTTCAGCATCACTGAAACCACATTTTGAAACAGGATGCATCCTTTGGACCGGTAAGAGCAAGGAAGGCATTGATAAATGGAGGACATTTATAGTGTGGCCAAGAAAATGATGAAAAGCTAGGAGGAACTGACCTGTTCGAAGACAGGAATAGGAACACTTAAAGGCCACTTAACATAAAGCATCAAAGGGCAAATTCAAGTACATTTAAAAAAATTATCAGGAGTAAGAAAACACCCACTTTGAGGCAGTATAATGCATGTTGGTGGTATTCACAATAAAGGAATGAAAGCGACCTTAACAAAAAAGTCAGCATCTTCTCCCTCGGTTCTTGGAAACTCTTGGAAGCACTGCTCCCCAAATACTGTGTCCTTTACCTTGAAAAACGAAGCTGCAGCACAAATTTTATGAATCCACCGACCCTAAAGTGAGAAGCAATTAGTTCAAAGGAGAGAGAGTGGTAAAAAAATGAATACCTGTTAATTCATTCTTTACCATCAAGGAGAGAAGGAAAGCTTAACTTCAGGTTGCCAGATAGACCCCTTCATCCCATGAAAGAGCCGCCAGCAGCTGGAACAGCAGCATCCATTGCGAGGTTGAGAGTCTGAGCAAAGTTCAAGGATGCAGACTATTGTGCTTCATGACCAGAGGACATGTGGGTATTCCAAACAAGAGCTTCTGACCAGGGAAGTTCACTAGTACTTGAATCATGGCTGGTTAGCTCAGCCAAAGCCCCAGTCAAGAGTAAGCTAAAGACCTCATTCTATTCCTTATACAGAAAGGATGCCCATCCCCGGCCAGGCCGCCTACAGACTCAGGCATTCAGTTGAGAGTACCGCCCCACCTCGGAGACATGGGGAAAAACTAGAGCACAGTAGGACTTTTGAGATAGCCTGCCTGACATTTTTTTTTCCATTTTAATTTCAATTACATTGAAATAAAATATATATGGAAAAGTGTACATATCATATATGTATACCTTGATGGATTGTCACATGAACACACCTGTGTAGCCAATAATTAGGCAAAAAACATAACATTACCAGCACACAGAAATTACCCTCATACCCTCTTTTAGAATAACCACTGTCCTGACTTCTAACAACATAGGGTAGTTTTGCATGGTTTGTATTTTGTATAAATGGAATCATATAGTAGATTCTACTATGTCTGGATTATTTGGGCCCATATTAAATATGTGAGATTCATTCATATCCTGAGGTCTAGTTGTAGCCTGTTGATCCTCATCGCTGTAGAGATTTCCATTATATGAATATACTACAACTTATGTACCTATTTCACTATTGACGATTGCTGACATTATTTCCTGATTTGGGCTATCACGAACAATGCGTCCATGAAGACTCCATACATTTGTTTTGGTGAGCGTGGCAGGTTTTGATCTCGCCACTCTGATGTGAAAGAAAATGGCGGTGTGGCATTTTGCCACGGCTGTGTCAAATTTGTCATGTTAAAACGTGAATCTCCGTCTTTCGCTTGGAGTCATGAATGAAGGAGACATTCCTCATCCACATCCTGTCTCTGACCCTTCCACCATCCTCTTCATCTCTGCCCCTGTCCCTCACCATCTTATCTAGTTCAAGAGGCTGAGACTGGGGAGATATGAACAGAAATGAACATTCAAGGAGCCCGACAGTTCACATGCAATATTCATCGCCCTCCTAAAAGAGACAACAAAATATGCTTTTAAAACCACATAAGGATTCCTTAAAGAAAATTTTTTAGGTGAGAGGTCTTCTTGCCTCCAGCACAGGAATCAATAATTATAACAGACTCTATCTGAAGAGCATCAAGTAGCAGCAATTGTTGAGTGAGAGAGAGAGAGAGAGAGAGAGAGAAAGAGAGAGAGAATATATAAACTCACTATAATTCAAGCTTCAGATAGGAAAGGCTATGGGAGTAGAAAGGAAAGAAAAATTCTGTCTGCCAGGTGTGGGTTCAGGTGGATGGAAGTCTGGAAGGCTTTGGGGCAGGGAGACATAGTGGGCATTTGGGGAGGCCTACCTACGAATGATTTTCCCATTGCTTCTTCTTAATCGTATCCCAAATTTCTCATCTATGTCACTGCAGTGGTGCTGAACTAACCCCTGGGTTTAGGGGTAGACACTGACTGATTTAATCCAAGCAAAGTGGTCCTTTTTTTTTAAAAAAAAAAAAAGCCACAGTGATCAGTTCAGGGATAGTTTTAATCCACTTCTGAGCCAATCAGTATAATTCCTTCTTTTGGTCTCAGACATTAGGATATATGACCTAAGACAGTTCAATCATTGTGAAAATCAGTCTTTTTTGAGAAGGCTGAAACATAGACTTTATTAACTTGTCCATTCTGGACTAGGTGGTGAGAAAAAGGAGGTTTGGAGAAAAAAGCAGGATATGGCCAGAGGGGCATGAATTACGTAGAGCTCAAGGACTGGGTTAATTCATAGGACACATAGTAGAGAGATAGGTTCTGATAATATCATTTTTGTCCTAGATGAAACTGTACCTAAAGTGAGACAAATTTCTCGATGTTTCTTATATAAGCTAATGGATTCTCTTTTTAAAACATCCAATTTGAACTGGGTTTTCTAGTGCTCCAAGCAAAACTTTCAAAAGTGAAATAAGTGATGTTTGATCTGGACCTGAAAATATATGAGGCGTTCAACAGGTAGAGGTGACATTAAATTCGGTTCCCAGAGTGAGCACAGTAGGAATGAAGGAAGTCAAGGAGCATCTGTGGTCAAGCACCCAGACTAGAAGAGCATCACAGCAGACTGAGAGGCAGGGTTAAGCAGGGCTTAAGACAGATCAGGGATCAACAAACTTTGTCTGTAAAGAACCAGATAGTAAATATTTTCAGTTTTGCAAGCCAGATGATTTCTGTCACAACTACTCAGCTCTGCTGCTGTAACATGAAATCAGCCATAGACAATATCTAGACAAATAAGCATGGCTATGTTCCAATAAAGCTTCATTTATGGACACGGAGATTTGAATTTCACAGAATTGCCATGTACCACAAAATACTGTACTCATTTTGATTTTCTCAATCATTTAAAAGTGGAAAAAGCATTCTTAGCTCATGTGCCATAATTTGCTGACCCCTGAGGTAGAGTGTACACAGAATATCTACATTCATACTCTTCCTCCACCATGTGCTAGCTACAAACCACTAGACAAATGACTACTTCATCTCTCTAAACATCAGTTATTCCACTGAGAGACTAAGGATCATTATAGTGCCTAACTCACAATTTTGTTCCAGGAATTAAATAATCTAATTCATATAGAAATGTTTAGCAAAGTATCTGATACACAGCACCCAATAAAGACTAGCCATCTTTCTTATGATTGATTAGGAAGGTCCTTGGATATTAGGCTTCATATCTTAATAAGAGAAAGCCATCAATGTTTTCTGAGCAGAAAATTTATACAGAGCTGTGCCTTTGGAACTTAACAAAGGCATCTGTCGCAAGGATAGATCCAAAAAAGGAGTACCTATTTAAATTGACCTAATGTGTACCATCTACCTAGCTCAGGACACTCAGTTGTTTATTAGCATCTTGCTTTTCATTTCAGTGCAGCACTCAGTGTTTTTAAAAAAAAAAAAAGGAGTCAGGTATTTTTGTTGTTGTTTTTGGGAAATCATGCTCCCAGTCCCATGTAATTAATTTCTTTAGAAATGAATTTTTTCAGAGACTCAGCTAAGCTAATAAAAATTTTAAAACCCACGGTCACTTCTGGTTTGAACTGCATTTGTCGATTTTGATAATTTATTCACTGAATAATTAGTTCAACCAAATCTTATAGACTATGTCTCTTTCTACAAGCCCAGATGGTATCCCATCACACAGATGATGGGGAATAAGACCCCATACTGTATTTGTCAGACACCCCACTGGGTAACTGATAACCAAAAAACAATGGTTCAGTAAAGATTTGCATTTAAGGTCTCTTAAGGTTCTCTGATTCTCTCCCCCACTCCTCTCTCCAACACATACTAAAGATCTTAACCCCATTTAAGATCATTAGCAAATTCCAGGCTTCATAAATATCACAGGGGAGCTAATGAGATGACTCACAGAAGGTTTGTAGCTCATTGTATGTGACGGCACCAAGCCAGTTTGATTTCTCTGGTCCATGCTATAGGGAACCAATAAGAGTTTGCGTTTGCTTGAATGATGCAAACAAAAAGCATTATAATTTGGTTGAATAAATCTGTTAAGGTCAGAGATTGGGATCCATATTAATAGCAATAAACACGGGCAATAGATGTGTATTTTTCTCTGCTCCTGCCTCTGTCTTGGGCAGTCACTTAATAAGCAACGTGTATTTATTGAGTAGCTACTGTATGTCAGGTACTGCACTAAGATCTTTAAAGGTATTATCTTATGAAGTCTTTACAATGACCTGTTTTTGCAGTTTTACAGATGAGAAAAGTGAGGCTTAGAGAAATCATGCTCTCACCCAAGTTCACAGAGCTTGAAGGCCTGTGCTCTCAACACTCCCTCTTTCTTCAGTCTCTCTCTTTGCCCATCACTGAGTAACAGTGAACAAAGGACTGCTCTTTGCTCAGCACCAACCTGCATACACCTGCTGGGGGGCAGTGGGTGAAGAGTCAAATATGGGTCCTTCATGCTCTTTCCCATCTCCCATCTCTGCCGTGCTGGTTCTTTAACTTAATCGTGATTGCTTTCATTTTCAAAAGTACATCTTCAGGATATTTCTCTCCCTCTGGAAGATTAATACTTTTATATCCATTTTACAGATAAAGAAACTGAGCCTGGGAGAAGTAAAGTAACTTCCTCAAGATCCAAAACTAGTGGATATGTGAGTCCTATTCTTATCCAGATCTGGGTCCAAACATCACAGTGTTTCTAAGACTCTAAGACTTTGATGACAGTCATTAAGGTTCCTTCCCTAGTCCCATTTCTTATATAGAAAGTTCCATCTTTTCTTGAGACAACTGTATAAAATAAACACAAGTTATCTGTAATTTCCAAGATCCTTAAAACCTGTATACATATATAATCTACATATACAACTTAGGCATTAATGCTAATATTAAGCTAATAATTCAAGCCTCAGTTTCTTCATCTGCTAAGTGGGGGTAATAACACTGTATCACTACATTTTGTATAAGAATTAAATTTTTTTTAAAATGCAAGTAAAGCATCAGCACTCTAGCAACTATTAAAGGGAAGACATTCCTACCTATCTTTCTATATCCATCCATCCCTCCCTCCACATATCCACCTCTCCATCTCTCCTTCTCTCCACCACATGTTTGCTGATAGAATGAGAGTAATGGGCTGGAAAGCTGGGTTCCTGGCCCAACTCGGCTACAAGCTCTGCTGCTCTACTTATCTTCTCTGCCAGGTTCTGTGACCCCCATCTGAAAAATGAGGGGCTTTACTGGATCACCCCTAAAATGCCCAATATTCTCAGAATCCATACAAGCACATCATCGTTAGAGTACACCGCTACCCTATGTGACAACTGCATTCCGTTTCCCAGAGCAATAGGCCAGAGGATGAAATTATGTGCAGTTCTGTCTTAACGATCCAGCTGGTTTGGCTAGCCACATATTTTGGAGACAACTATAACTAGTCTGTGTAGTGGCTGATGAATTTCACAAGATGATTTTTATCGTGGTTATATAAACAGTATCTCTCAAACTACTGGGACTCTAGGTTGTTTTGGCATGAAGACGTGCTTTGACTAAGCTAAAAGTAACAGTCTCTGACTATTTAAATCTCTAGAAAGATTGAGAAAGAAGAAATCAGGAAGGGCATATCCCTATTTGCAATAAAACAGGGTTTTTTAAAGTTTCAAAATACCATTAGAGAAAGGGTCTTTATATTTATCAACAATATAACTATTTGGCAAACATTTGACTAAACTCTCAGCTAGAAAAATAGAGTAGAAAGAGCAGAGACTTGGAAGTTGGCTAGATCTGGCTTCAAATCCAGGCTCTGCCCTAATTAGCTATATAACTTTAAGCTAATTAATCTAATTCTAGTACTTCAACTAGAACATGCGTAAAATAATATCTAACTTGTAAGATGATTAAGAGAATTAATGAAATAAAATATGTAAAGCATCTAGCAGTGCCTTACGACTCGAAGTACCTGAAAAGGAACATACCTTCAACAGGAATCGGGATTTTTTCCCCTAAAAACCTGTTGCTTGCAATCCAGTGCTTCCTGCCTTTATGGACACCACCACTCACCCACCCGCACTAGCAAGAAACCTAAGAGTTATCCTTGTCCTCCTCCTACTGCTTATAGCTTCCCCTTCTCATTCCCTTCAACAGCATGCCCTCCCCACTGTGTCTTTTTTTTTTTTTTTTTTTTTTTTGTGGTACGTGGGCCTCTCACTGTTGTGGCCTCTCCCGTTGCGGAGCACAGGCTCCGGACGCGCAGGCCCAGCGGCCATGGCTCACGGGCCCAGCGGCTCCGCGGCATGTGGGATCTTCACAGACTGGGGCACGAACCCGTGTCCCCTGCATCGGCAGGCGGACTCTCAACCACTGCGCCACCAGGGAAGCCCCCCACTGTGTCTCTTAAATCTCTCCAATCCACCCGCCTCACTTCACTCCCCTGTCCCCATCTCCCTTCATGCTCCCACGCTCTCCTGTCTGAACTATACTATCCCCACCTGAACTGGCCTCTCCACATCTCCCCCTGTTCCCCTCAACATGATTCTCCACAAAGCAGCCGATGTGATTTTTAAAAAAAGACAGTCTCAGCACATCCCTCCTTGCCTTTAAGCCCTTCTGGCTTCCCTGATACTCCTAGGATGAGACCAAACTCTTCAACATGGCCTTCAAGGCTCTCCCTGAACTTAGCTCCTGGCCACTTCTCCAGCCCCATCTGATCAAACCACCCACCTCACTCTCTGGGTTTCACTAACACTGGCCTTTTTTGTATGCCTGAGGGTTCCCAGCACTCTCCAGCCACAGGATCTGTACTTATACTTGAACACTCCATTTATCAGCTCCCACATACACCTCAAATCTTAAGAGAAGTCACCCCTGAGAGCTCGGGCTAGTTCAGCCCTCTGCACACGCTTTCATGGCTTTATGGCTTCTCTTTCAGAACCTACAATGGCTTGTAGTTAGACGTTTGTGTAATTCTTTGCTTACTCTTCGTGTCCCTCCCTATACTGTAAATTCAATGGGCAGGAGGGATCATTTCTGTTGTTCTTGCTACTATTTCCTGGTAACTAACACAGAGCCAGGCCTAGAGTAGGTGGTCAATAGATATTCTTGAACAAATGAATAGAAGTTCTCTCCCTGTCCTCTCATCCCTCCTCTCTCTCTCTTCCACAGATATTTATTGGACGTCTACTTTATGCCAGTTATTCCCTTTGAGAGTATTAACATTCTTTCCCAACATCTGCTTGAACATTTTTAATAACATGGAACTCATTACTTCCACAAATCTTCATTTGCAGATAGTTCTGATACTAATTCTTTTTCAAAACAAGAACTTGAACTTTATGAAACTTATCTCTCTGTAACTTCTATCCCTTTGTATATGTGGCTTATATTTTGCTCTCAAAATCACAGAGAATAAACCCAATGATAGTTACAAAAACTCGTGATACGTCTTTGTTAACTGAGCTTCCATCAATATGGTGAGATTCATATTCAGTTTGCATGGTTCCTACAATAGCATGTTTAAGGACAGATAAATGAACTCTGTCTAAAAATGTATCTAACTTCAAAAAGATATGTTACATATCAGTTTACAAAGACAGAAGAAAAGGAGAGGCAAATATAATAGAAATTTAGGGACAAATTCAGTGCAATGATAGATTCATCACACTCCCTTATAATTTTTTTTGTCAGATTATCTATGTTTGCCACGAGACCACAAGTTTCTTGAGGGTAAGTTCACATCTTCACAGTGTAGACTTTATCCCAGCACTTAGCACAGTAGGCCTTCAATACAAATTTATTGAACAAATGAGACAATGATGATTACCACGACAGCCCTGACTCTAAGTTAAATAATAAAAACTCCTATGTGTCCTATTCTGGACTCTCACTTTTGATGCCATTTGGTAGAATGAGGTAATCAATAGTTTTAGAGAGAACAATGTCTGTAACAGATTCACTTTTTTAAAGTTGTAAAACAGTACACATGTGATTCTATTTGAGTACGAAAAAGTTAAACATGTATGTGTCTACAGATAAATGTACAGCCTATGCCTAGGTATCATCTTGTAAGGCATCCACAGACTCTTAACAGTCGTTTGTAGGAATGTAATTTGCCTAAGGGGGTATATAGACATACTTTTTTATTTCATACAAAACTGTGTAGTTTGGGGTTTGTTTGGGTTTTGATTTGGTATTACCAAAATTTACAATAAGTATATGTCCCTTTTGTGATTAAAGGAAACAACTTACAGAGCTATCGCACAGTTAGAGGAAAGTAACAGGCTGATAAAGGGACTGGATCCCATGAGAAATGAATAACCACCGAAAGAATGGAGACATTCAGCCTAGAGAAGGCCAAGGCAGAACACAATAACTGTCTTCAAATACTTAACAGAGCTGTGGTCATGCAGAAGGGAGCAGGCTGCCCTCTGCAGGGCAAAATGAGGACCACCGAATGATGGAAGGCTCAAGGATGTAAATTTCAGCTCAAAGTTCTTTCCCTCCTTTGAGCTTTTTGACAGTAAAATGGGCTGCTTTGAAGCAGCCTGTGTTACACCCCTAGAAGTAGAGAATTCTGCAACAGAGAATCTGTGAATAGATTTCAGGGGTCAATAGGCCCCTAAGATTAGGTTCAAAATTTGATGGTGTGTATATTTTTTTGGAGAAGTGGATCCATAACCTGCTTCAACTTCCTGTAGGATTCAGTGACCCCCAAATAAAGGGGAACCAGTAGAGACTGAATGACTATTTATCATCATTGACATCAAGGGGATTCATAAAGTCTTGAAATTTAATACTCTCATCTATACCAAAGATCAAAAATTAGAAAAAAAAAATGCAGTTCTGGAGTTTTTTGGTTCCCCCTCTATGCAAAATATTTACTTTTCAAAATTAGGTATTACAATTCACAGAGGGCAAAGACTATGTCTTATATGGCTCTATTTCCTCTGTATCAAGCACAGCTTCTTGTACAAAGTAGGTGCTTAATAAACGTTGAATAAGTATATGGAGCAATACATGAGCAAACTCCTATGGTAGATTTTTCCCTTTTCACTGCTTGATATAGCGATTACATCAGAAAAGTAGAATTCCATATAGGAATTGGTGGTGGCACAATGATAATGATGATGATGATAATGATGATAATGAAAATGTTATTAAGCAATGAAAATGTTATTACTGTGTGTCAAGCACTTTAAGCATTTTATTTGTAATAGCATGAGTAATGCTTACAGCAACTGTTTAAAGAAAACAAGGCTTAGATTCATTAAATAACTTATCAAGGTTATGTAGCTAATAAGTGATTCAAATCAACTATAGCATGTGAGCTCTTAACTTCAATGTTAAATTCTACTGAGCAAGTATATAGTCACCTGGACTCTGGTCTTAACACTGTCATAGCTGTGTGAAGAATTTAGGCAAGGTGCTTCTCTGTCCTTTATTTTTCAAATCTGTTATGTGGGAAACAGTATACTAAGCAAAATCTGGAAGGTAACATATTATGATGATGAAGGGCATGGATCGTGTTTATTCATTATGAGCAAATTTTACTCGACACTTTGAACAGAATTGTAATACTTGTTTTAAAATCCTTGTCTGCTAATGGAGTGATCTCTGTTTATTGACTTGTACATGCTCACGTTTTTATTTATATAAATCTAGTAATTTGGGATAGAATCCTGGATATTGTACATGACAGTTTGTGGCTGCATTCTGTTATGTTCCTCTGAATAGATGTGTTTGTTGTTGTCACTTGCTTACTTTAGCAGACATTTCACTTGACTTAAAGTCCAAATTCTGCCTCTACTACAGTGGGTATCAGCGGAAATCTCAGTTAATTCTCTTAGCTTTCACATTTGTATAGTTTGGAGGTCATTTAGAGATTTGGGCAGAGTTTATATGAAAAATTAGGGACTTCCCTTTATGGTGCTCTCCTTTCTAGAATTTTCTACTTCACTTTCCAGCCTCTCAAGTAGCCCCAAATTCTTTCTTCAAATTCCTCATGCCAGTAAGATTACAGGTTTTAGCTCTCACAGCAGTAAAAAAAACATAAATAACTAGGAAACCCACCCAGTTCCATTCCCTTCTTTCAAGTATCAACTCCCCTCCAATTTTCTGTCTGCTTTATGTCACTTCCCACTGTTTTCATTATATATCTATATATAGAGACACAGGCACACACACACATCCCCATAATTTCTAATGATCTATAGGAGGGTGATCCAATGGGAGTCAGTCCACCAACAGCATGGACTTTGAGGTCAGGCAGATTTGAGTCCCCACCCTGACTCTCCCCTAGACCAGAGCATTCTAGCCATTGTGTTAACTACAGGTTACAAGTGACTTCTCAGCCCTTAAGGTCTTTTACCTCCACCACAGTTCACCCCAATGTACAGTCTTTTCATTTTCTAAGTGTGCTGGAACATAAAAAAAGATTGAGAAACACTGTCTTAAACAAATCTATTTCACCTCTTAGCGTCTGACTTGTTCTGTAAGTCAAAAGGGCTAATAATTATATCTATCCCAAAGAGTTACTGTAAGGATTAAAGAACACAATACAGGTAATGTGTGAGACACTGAACATACAGGCATTCACAAAAATCTTATTATTATATTAATATTGTTGACAAAAATTATCAACAATTATTAATGCCAATGTAACTATAATTTTTATTGACTTAAATAATATCAATGATTATTACTGGTAACATAACTGTGACAGGAGCCCCACCCCCAAACTACATGAGAATATTCATAGTTTCCCCTCCCCTCCACCTTGTAAGGATCCTGCGCCTCCTTGCTGGGTTCCTGTACTTGACTTCTCATGAACTTATCAAGCAATAAGAATTAAAGTAGCACTAGTTAATTTTTTTAGTGCTTCTCAGGTACTGCTCTAAGTGGTTTATGTGCATAAACTTATTTAGTCTTCAAATTAGTCCAATAACACAGACATTATTACACCTTCTTTACCGAAGAGAAAACTGAGATTCAGCTTGGTAAAATCACTTACCCAAGAGTAGACACCTAGGAAGGGTTGGAGCCACGGTTTGAGTCCAGGTAATCTGTTACCAAGGTCTGCTTTCTCAACAACTATAATTTGGAAGGTAAAGAAACAGAACTGGGTAAGTAAACAGGTTAAATGGATTTACACCAAAAGAGGTGGGAGGGGGATACGGGATGGAGAAAAAACTGGATCTGTAAAAGAAGAGGAGAAAGTAAAGTCCAGAAAGGGATGAATTTGGGAGGAAGATCTTTGGGGAGTATGGAGCACTTAGGATGAGACATTTGGGGAGGAGCAAACTTGGGGAAGATGGATAGAAAAACATATCTCTTTAGATTGGTTGTTACACGACATGCTTTGTATTCCTTCCAGGCAAGTTTCAAGACCTGAGGTAAAGATGTAAATTGCTTTTAAATTCTTTGTGGTTTGGTGGCATGGAATATTTTTGCCTCTGCTAAATGTGACACCATATTGACCTTCTTTTGTCCTCAAACAGTGTGGCTTCAGCTGGGTGATAATGGTGATACTGACTATATAAGACTGACAATGAGGGTCATGAGGTCAGCGATTAAGAGGAGAAAATAATAGGATTTGATGTAAAAATCCCAACTTTGACTCTTACTAGTTGGGCCCTTAGACTAATTATTTAAACTCTCAGAGTGACAGTTGTCTCATCTGTGAAATGAGAAGAATAATGTCTACTTCACAGGTATATTAGTAGGACTAAATGAGATAGTACATGTAAAGTACTGGATATAATGCCTGGCATTGTGGGAAATCGAAAACTGTTAGTTCAATTTCCTTCCCCTTTCCCTTCTTTCTCAAACTCTGGAATCAAAACACTCCCTGCCGAGAACAGCTACTACCTTATGAGCAAACTCACTGCTGTAGTATCGGCACTTTGGTTAGTGGCCCAATTAAGTAAACATCTATTAAATTCATGTATACTTCAAATGGACCATACATGATACCAGGCCAATAGAGGGGAAGAAAAAGCCAGAGTGATTAATGAAGCCCCGGGAACAGCCAGCCTGATGCCACATAAACAGCCACATGTCTGTTTACTCATCTGTAATTTGTTTATTTTTACTTTTTTGAGTCCCAAACTCAGAAGGGGCCGTCAGATGAGAAATTCAATCTGAAGTGATTCCCTAAACACACTTATCCTGGGGCAAACCCCGGTTTATTTCAGGCTGACAGCTGGCACCTGTGGCTTGCAGTAAAATACTCTCTGACACTGACAGATAGAGACAGGTGGCAGGGCTGCCACCAAATGCCACATTTGATTGATAAAGTGATCTAAGTATCACAGGCACCAAGAATGTCATTAGCAATCACTGCTTCCCCTGCAGAAAGCACCCTACAGGCCAAGCAGGCAACAGAGAATGTAGCCCTTGAGTGTCTATATATGCAGATGTGTGTGTTTGTATGAGGAAAGACAGTTCCTATCACTGCGGTTTAAAGAAAGAGCACTGGACCTGGAGTGCAGGAAAGCTGGGTTCAAATCCTGACTTGGCCATTACTGCTATAGGGCCAAGGGTAAGTTAGAAACCTGTGAACCTCAGCTGGCATCCTTCTCATCTCCTCTATATTCTCAGCAGTTAAACGCCACTTCCTCAGGTAATCCTTCCCTGATCACTCCCACTCCCAGACAAATTTCACTCTCCTTGTAATCAACTCAAATAATACCTCACACGGTGTTCATATCACATCTGTAATTAGACAAGTGTTGGCTGCTTATCGACTTAATGTCCATCTTCAATACTACATTGTAAGCTCCATGAGGGCAGAGACTGCATCTTTATTATCAAGCTGATCCCCAGTGCCCTGCACATTCATCTTCCCCAATCTGCTCATCCCAGCATAGCAGCCACCACAAACATCTCATTTCGATTGCTCCAGACTACTCCAAGTCTTTTCTTCAAAACTCATCCCTTTCTGGTTTTTTCCTTTCCTTTCTCTCTCCTCTTCTTTTAGAGGTCCAGGCTCTCTGCCTCTTTTAGTGTAAATCAGTTTAACCTTTTCACTTCCCTGGTTCTGTTTCTTTACTTTCCAAACTACAGCCAAATCCCAGAGATATTGTGGGTGCAGTTCGAGACCACTGCAATAAAGGAAATATTGCAATAAAGCAAGTCACACAAATTTTTTGGTTTCCTAGAGCATATAAGAGTATACATGGCACTTGATTCCACTATACTGTAGTCTATTAAGTGTACAACAGCATTGTCTTAAAAAACAATGTACTTGGGCTTCCCTGGTGGCGCAGTGGTTGAGAGTCCGCCTGCCGATGCAGGGGATACGGGTTCGTGCCCCGGTCTGGGAAGATCCCACATGCCACGGAGCAGCTGGGCCCGTGAGCCATGGCTGCTGAGCCTGCGCATCCGGAGCCTGCGCTCTGCAACGGGAGAGGCCACAACAGTGAGAGGCCCGCGTACCGCAAAAAAAAAAAAAAAAAAAAAAACAATGTACTTACAGTATTTAACAAATACATTATTGCTGAAAAATTCTAACCATGATCTGAATCTTCAGCAAGTCATAGTAGCGACATCAAAGTCACAGATCACAGATGACCATAACAAACATAATAATAATGAAAAAGCTTGAAATACTGCAACCATTACCAAATTGTGATACAGAGACAGACTTAGAAAACGATGTCAGAAAAATGGCACTGACAGACTTGCTAGACGCAGGGTTGCCACAAATCTTCAATTTGTAAAAAATGCAAAAAGCATTTTTTACAAATTGCTTTTACAATTTCTTTTTACAAAGCAAAGTGCAAAAAGCAAAGCACAATGAAACAAGGTATGCCTGTATAGTTTTTGAGAAAATAAGCTTGGTAAAGACATTATCTGGATTCAAACCTTGGCTCCAGCATTTCCTAGAGGTATGACCTTGGGCAAGGTGTTGGACACATTAACCCTGTCTCTAATCCTAGCACTAAGCTAGTTTGCAATTGCTGTTCCCCTGCCTGGAACGGTCTTCACCTGACCCTTTCCTGGCTGCCTCCATTTGAAGGTTCAAGTCAAACAGGACTCCTCAGAATAGCTTTCCTTAAGCCCACACCCATCACTCTCTAACTCATTATTCTTTTAATTTTCTTCCATAGCATTTATCACTGGCTGATACTATCTAGTTTGTGTACTTGTTTAGTATCAGTCTTTTCCCACAACAGTGAAGATGCATAAGGATAGGAACCTCTCCTATCTCTTTAAACACAGTAGTCCAGTCCCGAGGACAATTTCTGGCAAAGATTGGCCTTTCAACAAATATATTTTGAATAAATGAACTAAATAAATATCCAACTATTTCATGAGTAAATGAATGAATAAACAAAAGTCACTAAAGTATGGTAAAGTCTAAGTGTCCAAAAACATGTAAAAATGCCTTGTGTCAGCTAGGATTCTTAGTTGCAAGCAACAGAAACAAATTCTGGTTGATTTAAGCATAAAAAGAATTTGATCAAAGGGTATTAGTTAACTCAAAGAATTACAGGAAGAATTCAAAACCTGTAGGGGCTTTGGACCAAATATATTACCCAAATCAAGTCACAGAATGAGGTGAGGACATCATTGCTACTACTGTTCTCAAGCATTAGACAGAGCAGCTGGCACAATGACCATGTCTAACGCTTAGGGACAGTAGCAGCAGTGAACACTGGTAGCTCAGGAACCTTATCAATACATCAAGAATCTTGCCCCTCCAACAGTTTTCCAGGCACCCAGCTTTACCAAGTAATTAGTTCAAGTCCAAGTCTGGGGCAGGCATAACCAACTGGCAGACTGTAAGCCAGATGCCCAACATATTGTAAGAGTATGGGGAAAGCAAGCAGCCAACATTTTCAGCTTCTATAAATGGGAAAAAGGCTGTGATGTCCACCTTGAGTCATAGAGTGAGGCATTCTCCAAACATGGGAATAAGGTTCAGATGCTGAACAGTCAAAAATAATGACAAATTTCCACTACAGTGCTCAATAAGTATTAACCACAAAACAATCCAATTACCGAGCTTCTCTTTTATAAAACAACTGACAATCAATTTTTTGAAAAGGGAAGACACGCAAAAAACTACTGCTTAATTCTTTAAAGCTGTATCGAGTTGAAAGCACACATTTTACAACTTTTTCATGAGTTATTCAGTTTGTCAACTAGCTGGATATTAAATGTGCTTGAGTATTGATTTGAGGGAACTCTTGTCCTGCATAGTTCAGTGCTATGCAAAAAAAAAAAAAAAAAAAAAAAAAAAATCGTTAACGAGGTATCTCACCAATACAACTCTGGGGATGTGAGTTTACTGCCAAATAAGCCAGGCCATTTTCATGGCCTGCATTTTCATGGCTTGCTGCTCACCTAGGAAAAGAAATCCTCAACTGCTTTACAAAAACGCAGAAATCGAATACTTTTTACTGAGACAGCTGCTGACTTTGTCTCTGCACTGTGCAACATTCTCTAACATGAGTTAGTGATTTGGTTTGGACCCACACCGTCCCATCTGAGGAAGCGTTGATAGGATTTAAGAATCAAGATGCCCATCTATTCCTAAGCAAACTTGTTTGATCAGAGACACACTCAATGAAATATGAATCTTGACAGGAGTCATACAGGACAGAAAAAAAAAAGAGAGGGGAGAGAGGGGAGAGAGGGGAGAGAGAGAGAGATGATATCCCCCAATGTTAGTGTCCTAAAGTTCCTGGTGCCTAGATCGTGGTTTCACTCAAATTCCTCTTTTTGAGCTTGGATCTTAGCTTTTCCTTAATTCTATAAACTTTTCAAATAGAAAATAAATAATAAATAGGGTCAGATTCTTTTACTTTTAAACAATGAGCTTTATCGTGTCTGTGTGTGTGTGTGTGTGTGTGTGTAGTGAGAACATTTAAAATCTATTCTCTTAGCAACCGTCAAGCATATAATATAGTATACTTAATGATAGTCACCTTACTGAACATTTGATCCCTAGAATGTATACCTCTTATAAGTGGAAGTTTGTACTCTTTAACCAACACTTCCCAATATCTCCCAGCCACCCCCAAGTCCCTGGCAACCATCAACCTGTTCACTGTATCTATGAATTTGGCTTTTTTAGATTCCACATATAAGTGAGATCATACAGTGTTTGTCTTTCTCCGTCTAACTTATTTCAATTAATATAATGCCGTAAGCTTCATCCATGTGTTGCAACATGGCAGAACTTCACTATTTTTATGGCTAAATAATATTTCATTTTATACCACACTTTTTATCCTTGTAACTCTGATGGACACAATGTTATTTCCATGTCTTAACTATTGTGAATACTGCTGAAATGAACATGGGAGTGCAGATATCTGTTTGACATAGCAATTTCATTTATTTTGCATATAAACCCAAAAGTGGGACCGATGAACCATATGGTAGTTCTATTTTTAATTTTTTGAGTACGCTCCATACTGTTTTCCATGGTGGCTGCACCAATTTACATCCCCAGAAAGCGCACAAGGGTTCTCCTTTCTCCACACCCTTATGAACAGCTATTATCTCTTGTCTTCTTGATGATATCCATACTAATAGATGGGATTTAACATCTCATTTCAGTTTTGATTTGCATTTCCCTGATAATTAGTGATGTTGGGTACCATTTCATCTTTGTCCATTTCTATGACTTCCCTGGAAAAAAGTCTATCCAGGTCCTTTGCCCATTTTAAAATCAGATTATTTGTAATTTTGCTATTGAGTTGTATACATTCTTTATGTATTTTGGACATTAATCCCTTATCAAATATATGGTTTGCAAATATTTTCTCCCATTCCATAGGTTGCTTTTTCATTTTGTTAATCTTTTTTCATCTGTGTAAAAGCTTTTTAGTTTGATGTGGTCCCATTTGTTTATTTTGGCATTTTGTGCTTATTCTTTTGGTATAACATCTAAAAAAAAATCATTGTCCATGCCAGTGGCAAGGAGCTTTTTTCCTATGTTTTCTTTTAAGAGTTTTATGGTTTCAAGTCTACTTTTAAGTCTTTAGTCCATTTCTAGTTAATTTTTGTGAGTAATATAAAAGATGGGTCCATTTTTTTCTTTTGCACGTGAATATCACTTTCCCAGCACAATTTATTGAAGAGAATATCTCTTCTCCATTGAGTACCCTTGGCTCCCTCGTCAAAGATTGGTTGACCATACATGCATGGGTATATTTCTGAGCTCTTAATTCTATTCCACTGGTCTATGTGTCTGTTTTTAATGCCAGTATCATACTGTTTTGATTATTATAGATTTGTAATATAGTTTGAAATTGGGATGTTTGATACCTCCAGCTCTCTTATTCTTTCTCAGGATTCCTTTAGCTATTCAGGAAATTTTGCAGTTTCATACGAATTTTAGGACTGCCTGTTCTGTGAAAAAAAAATGCCACTGGAATTTTGAAAGGGATTGCACTGAACCTAGAGAGAGCTTTGGGACGTCTTAACAAAATTAATTCTTCTAATCCATGACACAGGATCTCCTTCCATATATTTCCATCTTCTTCAATTTCTTTCACCAACATCTTCTCTTACAGTTTTCAGTGTGTAAATCTTTCATCTCCTTGGCTAAATTTATTCCTGAGCATTTTATTGTTTTAATGCTATTGTAAATGAAACTGTTTTCTTTATTTGTTCTTCAGATAATTCATTGTTATTATGTAGAATACAACTGATTTTTGTATGCTGATTTTCTATTCTGCACCTTTACTGAATCTTTTACTCATTACAAGAGTTTTTTGGTGGACTCTTTAAGGTTTTCTGTATATCGATATAAGATCATGTCATCTGCAAACAGAGACAATTTTACTTCTTCGCTTCTGATTTAGATGCCTTTTATTTCTTTTTGTTTCTTAGTTGCTGTGGCTAGGACTTCCAGTACTATGTTTACTAAAAGTGGTGACAATGGACACCCTTGTCTTGTTCCTGATCTCAGAGGAAAAGCTTTCAGTCTTTTACCTTTGAGTATGATGTTAGCTGTGGACTTGTCATATATGGCCTTTATTATGTGGAGATACATTGTTCTATATCCAATTCATTGAGTTTTTATCATGAAAGGATGTTGATTTTTAATAAATACTAACTGTGCATCTATTGTTATGATCATATGATAGTTCTATTTTATTCTATTAATGTGGTGTATTATTGAGCCATGGATGCTGAACAATCCTTGGGGATATATTTCACTTGATCATGGTGTATGATCCTTTTAATGTACTGTTGAAATCATTTTGCTAATATTTTGTTGGGAATTTTTGCATCTATGTTCATCAGGGATATGGGTCTGTATTTTTTTCTTATAGTGTCCTTGTCTGGCTTTGGTATCAGGCTGATGCTAGCCTCCCAAAATGAGTGTGGGAGTGTTGCCTCCTCTTAAATCTTTGGCAACAGTTTTACAAGGAGTGGCATTAAGTCTATCAGCGTTTACCATTTAAATTTACCAGGGAAGCCATCTGGTCCTCAGTTTTGTTGTTGTTGTTGGAAGGTTTTTTTTTTTTTATTACTGATTCAATCTCCTTACACATTGTTGGTCTGTTCTTATTTTCTATTTCTTCATGATTCAGTCTTGGTAGATTATATAATTCTAGAAGTTTATCCATATTAAGCTATCCAATTTGTTGGCACATAATGTTCACAGTAGTCTCTTATGGTCCTTTGCATTTCTGTGGTATCACTTGTAATTTCTCCTCTTTCATTTATAGTTTTATTTATTTGAGTCCTCTCTCTTTTCCTCTTGGTAAGACTAGCTAAAGGTGCATCAATTGTGTTTATCCTTTTAAAACACCAATTCTTAGTTTCACTGGGTTTTTCTATTGCTTTCTTACTCTCTATTTCATTTATTTCTGCTCTGATCATCGTTATCGCCTTCCTTCTGCTAACTTTGGGCTAATTTGTTCTTCTTCTCATTCCTTGAGGTGTAAAATTATGTTGTTTGAGTGTTTTCTTCTTTTCTTAATGTAGGCTTTAGTATAGAAATATCTTCTATCAGCCCTGCTAGGGATTCTGAGGATTTCTCAGACCTCTTCTATGGATACACCTATTCCATAGTTCTTGTTCCCTGAGAGGACTTAGGTGGGAATCCTTAAGATCATTTGCCTTCTCTCTATTCTTCAAAGCCAGGCTGGGTGCTGATAGCCTCCCTCCCATTTGCTTTCCCTAGGGTGGTGCTTAATGCTGAGGTTGCTGTGCTTTCTCCCAATCCCACAGAGTCTGGGTAGCTTTGTGCCAGTGCTGGCTAGTAGTTTGCAAAGGATTGCACTTGCCACCCTCTGGGGCACACACAAGGAGCTGGCCACAGGGTGGGGGGCCATGTGGATGAGGCATGTGGAGCATAGGGGATGACCATGTGCCAGTGGGGGGAATGCACAGGTCAGCTTTCCCCAGTTGCTCATGGGCAGGCTTCCTGATGGAATCTGTGAAGCGGTTAGTAGGACCTGCATCCCTTTGATGCCCTCTGAGAGTTCTGGCTGCTGTTCTCCTAGCCCCTCACTGCCCCCAGGCATGCAGCACACCTTAGCATTCTGGATGGGGAAAGAACAAAGTGAGCCGCTTTGGCAGCATCTCACAGCTGCGAAGCCAGAAGCTCACACACAAACTCTCAGTTTAACCCATGAAAGAAATCGCCAGTCAAGCAGGTCTCTCTTGACACTGAGCTCTGCCTCTTTGAGAGCGAGGTGACACTGGTAAAGTGAAATGGTTCCTCTGGCCCTCTTCAATGTGTCTAATCTTGGATTGTTTCTGCTCTAACAGTATGCTAGACCTTCTCTGCAGGACTCCCAGACTTCCCCAAAGTCATTCTTATCCATGGATGATTGTCAAAATTGGTGTTCTTTGGTGGGGGGGATGGTAGAAAACGCCTATCCCACCATTTTGATGATGTCACTTCCACAATGAGTTTTAACTGGTACAGCCTCCTCTGGAAATAATCTGAGGAAGACTGATAGAATAATATTAATGGTCAAAGTTTAATTAAACACAAAAAAACACAGGCTCTGGGGCAAATGCTTTATGGGCATCATATTATTTTAACCTTCCCAAAACCTTCAAGATAAGTATTCATTTTTTAATCCATTTTGCAGCTGAGAAAGCTGCAGCTTAGAATGGTTAACTGCCCACCCAAGGATGCACTCATGGAAGTGGCATAGCTCTCAGTTCCATCTTAAGTCAAAGCCCATACACTTGACCACTATGCACAAGACCGTAAGAACGGGATTCATTCATTCACTTACTCATTCATTTAATAATTATTTACTGGACATTTATAATATACTGAGTTCTGTTCTAGACATGGTGAAAGATAAACAACATTCTCTGTGCTTGTGGAGTTACATTCCAATGGTAGAGATAAACAACAATGGTAAACACCAAATAAATAAGCATTATACTTTCTGATAATAAATACAAAGCAGAGGCTAAAGAAGCCTAAGGAAATACAGTGAGATAGGGGTGGTATTAACATGCGGTAAAAGGGCAAGAAGCCATGCAAGCATCTGGGACAGAGCACTTGAGACAGACACAAATATCAAGTGTTATCATCCCTGGGATAGGGGTGAGCCTGATGTGTTCTGAGCCACAAGGAGACTTGTGTGGCTAGAATAAACTGAGAGATGATACAAGGAGTAGAAAGTAAAGTCTGGCTGATAGATCAAGGCCAGATGATATGGGAACTTTGGAGTCTGGCTGCCACTTATAGTCCTGTCTCTAACAGTGGTTTATCCTTAGGAGGCTCTCTGGGCTATTTCCTTACTTATAAAATGAGAACATAACAGAGGTAGGAGCAGGGGACCTGAAAGATCCTTTCTAGCCTTGACATTCTGTAGTGAGACAGAGAATATGCTGGATGACAAGGAAAAGGTAAAAACTGAATAATGAATCGAGTCACTGAGGAAGGGTGGTCACCTCGAACGTCTCCATCTTTTTTGCGTATGAGTCAGTGTGAGGGTTTATAAATAAAGCTACTCTTTCCAAATACTGTAGGTTCATCTGATAAACATGTTTGTTTCATGATTCATTAAATATAAGGAGATAAGCCAAATGCCCCTGACATTTAAAGCAAGGAAATTAAAAACATTTGGAAAATCAGTGCAATGCCCTACCACTCTGGTGAAATTATTTTGATCTGATGAAGGTTCAGTGTGAGATAGATATTGGATACGTTTATTGAATTGAATTTTTCCAGAAAAAAAAAAAGTAGCACCTAGGACTGACCATTTTAGAAGCCAAATCATCTTTGAATTAAAATGAATCAAAATAATCCATGAAATTTTGTCCCATGCAGAATATAAAGCTAATGTCAATATATTTCTTCTGATTATTCCTAGTGATACAAACTTTGCCTAGGAAAATGCCTTTCGATGGTAGCTACCTGACAGGTATAGGCACAGATAATGCCCAGAGTCAAGCTAGGTGTCCAAGTTCAAGAAAATTTATTCATTCCCTCCAGAAACTTACACTCTAGAGAAAACCTACGGTCAGGAAATAATTAAATATATAAATCAAAAGTGTGAAAAGTGCTATAATGAAACAGTATTGTGTCATGGGAGTATATGATAGGCTGACAAAACTATTCCATTGATGTCAAGGTGGAGAGGAAGTGAATGGCATAAACACAGACAGTAAGTGGCTAAAAGCAAATATGAACCCCGGTCTCCTGATTTTGAAGCTACACATCATCTTGCGAAATGAAATGCTAAGAATAGCTAACATTATTTCCAGACTTAATAGGAACCTGTAATTTATTCAGTGCCAAAAAGCTAACAATACTTGCTTATGTTTAATTAAGAGAATGTATTCTTTAGCAGGATACCAGAAACACCTGCTAAACAAAACTGGATACTTTAGCTTCATTTCTTCAAGGGCTCCTATGCAATTAAAAAACAAAACCCCCACAACTTTTACGTCTCCTATAGAAAGAACTGTGTAAGTGACATTAAATGAAGGTAACTATTTACAAAGGTAACAATATTTCTGGTGCATGTGTAAATGAGTCTGTTTAGATTGACTGAAATATATTCACAGACAAGTATTTATAAAACTAAAATAAAGGTAGAAAAAATAAACCATTATGGAGTTGAAGCCATTTTGAACAAAATAGTCGTTTTCTACATCTTTCTACTTTCTTATAACCTCCATGGAACTCAGACTATAGAGGCTTATAATAAGTTTTATCTGTTGCAAATAACCAAAAAAAGTCTTCTGCCCTTAAAAACCTTTAAGAAAGCTAGAAAGAATGAGAAGAGCTTTTTGTTGCTGTTTAGTAATTCTACCTTTCATGTGACTTCTTTCAAATACTATATGATTATTCAGTTTAGAAACATATTCCAAAAGCATACAAAAAAACCTCCACATGCAACCATGTGCAAATGTTAAGCTATTCTAACCATCATGGAAAATGAGAGTACCTTAGCAACAATAACTGAGAAGAAAGGAGAAAAATAAAAAATGAGTAACTCTACACTCATAGCCTCAAAAACAAGATTCTAAAAGGCTTATCAAAAAATCTGATACAAATGTCAGAGATTATGATTACTATGATGGTTCTCATTTGAATGTAACATTTCACCTCAAAATCATTCCAAGTAATGAGGGCAAGAGTATCTTAACCCTAAACTTTGCAGTGACTCCCAATAGTTTGGGGTAAGAATAGTCTCTGAAATTCCAAAATGTGTGAGAGGTTCTTCAGAACATCTATCTCAGCTTCCTAAATAATGATATTCAGGAAGCATGTTAATTTCAGGCCATCATAACTAGTGTAGATGCCAAAACAAGACCCATATATATACTGTCTACAAGAGACCCACTTCAGACCTAGGGACACGTACAGACTGAAAGTGAGGGGATGGAAAAAAATATTCCATGCAAATGGAAATCAAAAGAAAGCTGGAGAAGCAATTCTCATAACAGACAAAATAGACTTTAAAATAAAGACTATTACAAGAGACAAAGAAAAACACTACATAATGATCAAGAGATCAACCCAAGAAGAAAATATAACAACTGCAAATATTTATGGACCCAACATAGGAGCCCTCAATACACAAGGCAAATACTAACAGCCAAAAAAGGGGAAATTGACAGTAACACAATCATAGTAGGGGACTTTAACACCCCACTTTCAACAATGGACATATCATCCAAAACGAAAATAAATAAGGAAACACAAGCTTTAAATGATACATTAAACAAGATGGACTTAATTGATATTTATACGACATTCCATCCAAAACCAACAAAATACACTTTCTTCTCAACTGCTCATGGAACACTCTCCAGGATAGATCACATTTTCGGTCACTAATCAAGCCTTGGTAAAGTATCTTTTCTGACCACAACGCTATGAGACTAGATTCAATTACAGGAAAAAATCTGTAAAGAATACAAACACATGGATGCTAAAAAATACACTACTAAATAACCAAGAGATCACTGAAGAAATCAAAGAGGAAATCAAAAAACACTTAAAAACAAATAACAATGAAAACACGATGACCCAAAACCTATGGGATGCAGAAAAACAGTTCTAAGAGGGAAATTTATAGCAATACAATCGTACCTCAAGAAACAAGAAACACCTCAAATGAACAACCTAACCTTACACCTAAAGCAATTAGAGAAAGAGGAACAAAAAAACCCCAAAGTTAGCAGAAGGAAAGAAATCATAAAGGTCAGATCAGAAATAAATGAAAAACAAATGATGGACACAAGAGCAAATATCAATAAAACTAAAAGCTCGTTCTCTGAGAAGACAGACAAAATTGATATACCATAACCCAGATTCACCAAGAAAAAAAAGGAGAAGACTCAAATTAATAGAATTAGAAATGAAAAAGAAGTAACAACT
The DNA here is from genome assembly GCF_964165515.1 of Mesoplodon bidens. NCBI lineage: Eukaryota > Metazoa > Chordata > Mammalia > Artiodactyla > Ziphiidae > Mesoplodon > Mesoplodon bidens. Next base: position 134,271,062 of record NC_138160.1, on the reverse strand, counting down.
GACACTGCAGAAATACAAAGGACCATGAGAGATTACTACAAGCAACTGTATGCCAATAAAATGGACAACCTGGAAGAAATGGACAAATTCTTAGAAAAGCACAACCTTCCGAGACTGAACGAGGAAGAAATAGAAAATATAACAGACCAATCACAAGCACTGAAATTGAGACTGTGATTAAAAATCTTCCAACAAACAAAAGTCCAGGACCAGATGGCTTCACAGGCAAATTCTATCAAACATTAGGGAATAGCTAACACCTATCCTTCTCAAACTCTTCCAAAATTTAGCAGAGGGAGGAAAACTCCCAAACTCATCCTACGAGGCCACCAACACGCTGATACCAAAACCAGACAAAGATGTCACAAAGAAAGAAAACTACAGGCCAATATCACTGATGAATACAGATGCAAAAATCCTCAACAAAATACTAGCAAATAGAATCCAACAGCACATTAAAAGGATCATACACCATGATCAAGTGGGGTTGACCCCAGGAATGAAAGGATTCTTCAATATACACAAATCAATCAATGTGATACACCATATTAACAAACTGAAGGAGTAAAACCATATGATCAATTCAATAGATGCAGAAAAAGCTTTCAACAAAATTCAATACCCATTTATGATAAAAACTCTTCAGAAAGTAGGCATAGAGGGAACCTACCTCAACATAATAAAGGCCATATATGACAAACCCACAGCCAATATTATTCTCAATGGTGAAAAACTGAAACCATACCCACTAAGATCAGGAACAAGACAAGGTTGACCACTCTCAGCACTGTTATTCAACACAGTTTTGGAAGTTTTAGCCACAGCAACCAGAGAAGAAAAAGAAATAAAAGGAATCCAAATTGGAAAAAAGAAGTAAAACTGTCACTGTTTGCAGATGACATGATACTATACTTAGAGAATCCTAAAGATGCTACCAGAAAACTACTACAGCTCATCAATGAATGTGGGGAAGCAGCTGGATACAAAATTAATGCACAGAAATCTCTTGCATTCCTATACACTAATGATTAAAAATCTGAAAGAGAAATTAAGGAAACACTCCCATTTACCATTGCAACAAAAAGAATAAAATACCTAGGAATAAACCTACCTAAGGAGACAAAAGACCTGTATACAGAAATCTATAAGACACTGATGAAAGAAATTAAAGATGATACAAACAGATGGAGAGATATACCATGTTCTTGGATTGGAAGAATCAACATTGTGAAAATGACTCTACTACCCAAAGCAATCTACAGATTCAATGCAATCCCTATCAAACTACCAATGGCATTTTTCACAGAACTAGAACAAAAAATTTCACAATTTGTATGGAAACATAAAAGACCCCAAATAGCCAAAGCAATCTTGAGAAAGAAAAATGGAGCTGGAGGAATCAGACTCCCTGACTTCAGAGTATACTACAAAGCTACAGTAATCAAGGCAGTATGGTACTGCCACAAAAACAGAAGTATAGATCAATGGAACAGGATAGAAAGCCCGGAGATAAACCTACGCACATTTAGTCACCTTATCTTTAATAAAGGAGGCAAGAATATACAATGGAGAAAAGACAGCCTCTTCAATAAGTGGTGCTGGGAAAACTGGACAGCTACATGTAAAGGAATGAAATTAGAACACTTCCTAACACCATACACAAAAATAAGCTCAAAATGGATTAAAGACCTAAATGTAAGGCCAGACACTATAAAACTCTTAGAGGAAAATACAGGAAGAACACACTATGACATAAATCACAGCAAGATCCTTTTTGACCCACCTCCTAGAGAAATGGAATAAAAACAAAATAAACAAATGGGACCTATTGAAACTTAAAAGCTTTTGCATAGAAAAAGGAAAACATAAACATGACAAAAAGATAACCCTCAGAATGGGAGAAAATATTTGCAAGTGAAGGAACTGACAAAGGATTAATCTCCAAAATTTAGAAGCAGCTTATGAAGCTCAATATCAAAAAAACAGACAACCCATTCCAAAAATGGGCAGAAGACTTAAATAGACATTTCTCCAAAGAAGATATAGAGATTGCCAACAAACACATGAAAGGATGCTCAACATCACTAATCATTAGAGAAATGCAAATCAAAACTACAATGAGGTATCACCTCACACCAGTCAGAATGGCCATCATCAAAAAATCTACACACAATAAACGCTGGAGAAGATGTGGAGAAAAGGGAACCCTCTTGCACTGTTGGTGGGAATGTAAGTTGATACAGTCACTATGGAGAACAGTATGGAGGTTCCTTAAAAAACTAAAAATAGAACTATCATGTGACCCAGCAATACCACTACTGGGGATATACCCTGAAAAAAACATAATTCAAAAAGTGTCATGTACCACAATATTTAATGCAGCTCTATTTACAATAGCCAGGACATGGAAGCAACCTAAGTGTCCATCAATAGATGAATGGATAAAGAAGATGTGGCACATATATACAATGGAATATTACTCAGCCATAAAAAGAAATGAAGTTGAGTTATTTGTAGTGAGGTGGATGGACCTAGAGACTGTCATACAGAGTAAAGTAAGTCAGAAAGATAAGAACAAATATTCGTATGCCAGCACATATATATGGAATCTAAAAAAAAAAAATGGTCATGAAGAACCTAGGGGCAGGACAGGAATAAAGATGCGGACCTAGAGAATGGACTTGAGGACATGGGGAGTGGGAAGGGTAAGCTGGGACAAAGTGAGAGAGTGGCATGGACTACCAAATGTAAGATAGTTAGTGGGAAGCAGCCACATAGCACAGAGAGATCAGCTCGGTGATTTGTGACCACGTAGAGGGGTGGGATAAGGAGGGTGGGAGGGAGACGCAAGAGGGAGGGGATATGGGGATATATATGTATGTATAGCTGATTCACTTTGTCATACAGCAGAACCTAACACACCATTGTAAAGCAATTATACTCCAATAAAGATGTTAAAAAAAATGAATTGGAAGATCACTAGGGGATTAGAATTAGAAAAAATATTTTACTGTTCATTTTATACCCCGCTGTGTTTGAAACTATTATGAGGAAATATTATTTTTAACTTTTGAAACTTGAATAAAGATTTAAAAATAACTAAAAATCCATTCACACTTCAACAGATGCCCCCCAAACCCAATCTCAAAATGATTCAGAATCTAAAGAGAATTCATGTATATTTTAAAGATGTCCTTGAAGATGCTTGCTTTAAGTTGTTGCATAAGATACATTTAATTTATTTGTCCTTAACGTTAGTGGCAAATTTGAAGGAGAGAAAATCTAAGCTTTTGTTATTTTCTTTGCCTGTTATTGAATTTGAGATCCTGAAGACATTCATATTTTCTTTCACATGCACCGTTTTTTTTTCTTTTCTTTTAAACAGTGCAAACAAACCACATTTTGTTTTCTATTAATCAAGATCCAATTGATTGATACATAATGCCATCCAAACTTGATATCCTCCTGTGAAGAAGGAGGATATCAACTCAATTTCTGTATGTGTAATTCATTTAAAAAGCCATTACCACAAAGAACCTTTCCCTACATCTTCCATATTAAAGAGAATCACCTAGGGAGTGGGGGATCAAAAAATAGCTACATTCCTTCTTTTTCTTCCCCAAGCTCCTCAATAGCAAGGTTCATGAAATATTACTGGGGCAAGCACAAATTATTCACAATTGTCTCCTTATGTGTATTTTACAGACTTGAGATTTTATTCTAGAATACTGCAGACCTGACTCCTTTTTTCATGAGCATGCCTTCCATTACTTTGTAATTAACAGGTACTTGTCCTAATTACAAAAGTAATGTAAGCTGAAAGTAGAAAGGTTAGAAAATATCTTTAAAGTGTGATGAAAATGTTAAGTACTAAGAAAGGAAGGAAGGAAGGAAGGAAGGGAGGAAGGAAGGAAGGAAGGGAGGGAGGGAGGGAGGGAGGGAGGAAGCAAGGAAGGAAGGAAAGAAGGGAGGGAGGGAGGAAGGAAGGAAGGAAGGAGGAAGGAAGGAAAGAAGGAAGGAAGGAAGGAAGGGGGGAGGGAGGGAGGAAGGAAGGAAGAAAAAGTAGCCTGTGACACTCAGAAACTGACCTGCCACTTACTGCTGGCCATATTATTCTCCTTTTGGATATAAACCATCTTACAAAAGACCAACAGACAAGACCACTCTGAGATCGTAATAAAATGAGACAAAGCAAGGCCACTTCATCGTTTTGCCCCAGCATAGATGATTACAAGGTCACTGTGCCTCCCACAAAACGTCAAACACTCCCTCCCAGCCAAAATGTATGCCTGCTACTTCTTTACCAATTACATGTCTATCCTCACTCTCGTCTGCCCTCCCTACAGATAAGATTTATTAAGATGCTCATAGTACTGCCCGCACTTTCCGACAGCACCTTTGCTTCTTTAGAATCTCCCACAAGTCACCCAACCAAAACCCAAACTCTACAATAATCCTTTCAAAACACTCTTGCTAAGACACCCCATGATTCTCCATGGTGTCTGTCCTCCTTGGCTGTGACTGTTCCGCTAACGATGTGATCCCAATGGCCTTTGATTGACAGCACCTGTAATGTTATCACTGCAATATTCTGGTATATTTCCTCTCTTTCTTTGCACTGTGACAGATAATAGCTAACAATAAGTAACACTTACTGCATGATTAACCATGCTCCAGTCACTGTTCTAAGTGTTTTACTTATATTACCTAACTTAATTCTTACCACAACCCTATATAGTAGATATTATTATTTCTGTTTTAAAGAAGACGGACAGAAAGGCAAAGGTAAGGCAGTTATATGTTTTAAATCAAGGATTCTCAACCATGGCAATACTGACATTTTGGGCTGGATAATTTTTTTTTGTTTCAGGGAGTTGTCATGTGCATTAAAGAATATTTAGCACCATCCCTGACCTCGGTCCACTAGATGCCAGAAGCAGGTCCTCCTCTCCCCAGAGGTAATAACAAAAGTGTCTCCAGACACCACACATGTGCACTGGAGACAAAATCACCCTTGGCTGAGAACCTCTGCCTTAAATGATTGGGATTTAATTCTAGGTTTCTAGGTTTTTATTTAAAATTTTATTGTAAATATTTCTGACTATTAACTTGCTTTTTAAAAACAAAATTTTAAAGGCATAAATTTTAATGGGTACAGAAATGTATACACTCCTATTTATTTAAACATTCCCTACCATGGACTATTTCCTTTGTTTTCCATTTTTTGTTATTGAAAATAATTCCCTACAGAACACCTTAGCACACAAATTATTTTCTATTTCTCTGACTTTTCTCCTTAGACTCATTTATTAGGAAAAGGAATTATGAGGCCTCAGGGTATCTTTATTTTCTTCAGGAAAAAAAGGTATATCCTTTACTTTCATTTTACTCACCAACTTGTTCCACTAAAATAATTAAACAAAATATATGTTTCTCCTCCAACTCCCTGAACAACATAAGTTTCAAGACTATTCTTTTGCTGAAATATGTGTTATCTCAATATTTGCTGTATTCAGAGAATACTTCATTTGGAACCAGGTCTAGCATCCATCCTGAAGCAGCAACAGGTGGCGAAAATATATGATGAATTGGATGAAGTGGTTGGAAGATGAGGCCTAAGAGACTATGCACAAACTTGCGAAGGATCTTTCATGCCAGATACACTGGGTTGAATAATGTTCCTCACAATTCACGTCTACCCAGCACTTTGAAATGTGAACTTATTCGAAAATAGTATCTCTGCCAATGTAACTAGTTCAGATAAGCTCATACTGGATGGGGGGACAGGCATAATCCAATGACCGGTATCCTTATAAGAAGACAGAAATCTGGACACAGAGGGAAAATGACAATGAAGACACAGATACACACACACAAGGCCAGATGAAAATGGAGGCAGAGATTGAGTGCTGCTTCCACAAGCCAAAGCTTGCCAAGGACTGTCAGCAACCACCAGAGGTTAGGAAGAAGGAAGGAAGGATCCTCCCCTGGAGCCTTTGGAGACAGCATGGCCCTGCTGACTCCTTGATTTCAGTCTTCCCGCCTGCAGAACTGTGAGGGAATAAATTTCTACTGTTTTAAGCCACTTCAGTGCGTGATACTTTGTTACAGCAGCTGAATGAAACTTATACACTACATGAGGGTTTGGCCTTTACTTTGTCAATGAAAAACCACTGAAGCGAGTTCAGTAGGAAGCTGTTAGTAGCCTAAGGGAGCTCAGTAATCTGAAGGTGGGGGAGGGGGAACAGATGCCTCTTTTATTTTCTAGGAAATAATAATTATATGTGCGTTGTGTGTGTGTGTGTGTGTTTTATTACTCTCACCATCATTTTATAAAGGACAGAATATTTTAGCACCAGTGTGGGTTGGAAATAAACTTAGAATATGGTTAAAATTTAAATATAATTTTTATCATTTCTTCGTTTCTTCATTTTGCTAAGGACTGGTAAAAATTCAGTCAGGGATCAGCACAACTCTACTCCCGGTTCATTAAATCCTTGCTAACTCCAGCCTATTCGCAAGTTTAACCATCCTCAAAGTCTTCCTTACAGAGGGTCATTGCCACATACATAGGAAGGGACCCACAAAACATACCAGCATTTTACAAACCTTCTAGAAATCAAACGTACTCTCTTGCATTTTCTCAATATTTTTACATGTACAATTGATTTAGGTCTAGTGACGAATAAATCATGAACATCTGGAACTAAAATAAATTCTGGAGAGCCTAATTCAATTTGTTCCTTAACCTAAAGAGAGGCTCAGTTACTCAGAAGGACGTAGGACCAGCTACTCAACTAGTGCTTAACATAGCTAGTACTGTTTGAAACCATATATTTTAACTCCAGACTTATGGTTCTTTCCTCTACTACTCTACTTTGCCTTTGTTGGTTTTCTGCCTACTTCACATTTTTCATGTTTTATCTCCCCAACTCAATGTCCTTCTCTTGAAAGTCTAAGACCTCTTCTTGGGTATCCCTCCATGGGCCTCTTTCTGGCTAAGCACTCAGTACCTGTTTAAAAGACGTGGAAGAGAAGAAACGGGTATAAAGAGGCTGATGATCAGCTGTGATCAAAGTTCTTCTGCCGCAAGTAGTAAGTCCTTTCCTTCATCTCTCCAAAACTCTCTTTAGCTAAATCAGGTCCTTTCCTCACACCCCAGGCTCTTGTCCTCTGTCAGCAGCCTCACTCTTGTTTTTCTTCCTTTGTGCATCAGCGATTCATATTTCCTCCCAGGTGTGCTATGGCTATATATGATTGGGTTGGATAAAAATGGTAAAGTTTTTCTGGACTGCTTTAAACTATAATGTTTTCTTTCTATATCCAAAGGAAGACAATTTACAAGAAGAGCAAGGGAAAGAGGAGGGATGGACTATGGGATAAAAGCTGAGGGTTGTTTTTTGTTTGTTTGTTTGTTTTATCTCACCAGAGAATACTTTCTTAATCATCTAACCTGCACTGCTCTTTCCCTGTGTGTGATACACTGAGAAACACCCCAGTCAAGGGCTCTAAGGACTTAGGTTTAAATTTAAATGAGGCCCTTAATTTCCCTATGACTCAGTTTCCACACCCGTAGTGATGGGATTCTAAATTGATCCTATTTATCTAAAAGGGTGTTTGTATCAAATATCATATATCATAAAATTGTTCTATAACCTATAAGGTGCTGCATAAAGAAAATAATGATCAGCTTACTAGTTAAAACAGGTAAATAACTCCCTACTGGGGGGAAAAAGCAAATTGCTAAAATAAAAGGCACTAAACAAATACTAAGTGCTCCTGGTAAAGAAATATTGCTTGCATTAAACAAATCTGTTTGTCCAAATTCCTTGATGCCTTTTCTTGCTTCTCTGGAACTTTAATTGAAAGAGCAATGACATTCCTCAGTTTGCAGGGTCTGTCAAGTTAACATATCAGTCCAGTGATGGTTTTTCCAAGGGCCTTGTGTGGAAATGTCCATTCACAAGGAGCTTATTATGTAAAGAGCATGAAATAAATAAATATGAATGGTCATCTTTGCCATTCTCCAGCCCTGTTTGCTGAAGTAAGAAATCAGTTTTTGTGGTTCAAATTCCAACAACTTCTGATCTTAATCATTAGTACTGGACAAAAGATTGAGGCTCCACTAAGTTCCTGTTAAAGCCCAGAAAGTTATTTCAGAGATTTGTCTTTAAACCTTTTGGATAATGCACCCCGTTAATAAAATAAATTTGAGTATATACCCCTAATATACACACTTTGTGGTAAATTACACATGTACGATTATATTTTTATATTATGCACTTTAGAAAACATACAAGGGACTTCCCTGATGGTCCAGTGGGTAAGACTCTGCACTCCCAGTGCAGGGGGCCCAGGTTCGATTCCTGGCCGGGGAACTAGATCTCGCATGCATGCCGTAACTAAGAGTTTGAACGCCGCAGCTAAGAGTCTGCATGCCGCAACGAAGATCCCACATGCCACAACTAAGACCCAGCACAGCCATAAATAAATACATACATACATACATACATACAAAAAGTTCAAAGGATGAAATAAAAGTATATAAATACAAAGCCCTTACTGAAGAGCACCTGAATAGTGTTACCTCCATCCAGTGTGAGAACCCACATTAGAGTTGTCTTATCACCTGCTCGTGCCCTGTCTTGTCCCAAATAATAACTATGTTTCATGCTGTATGCTTATGCTAATAGGAATCATCAAGAAATCGATCTCGTCACCACTGTACACATTTGTTCATTACCCACTGGAGCACTGGGGCATTGTCTCATGTCCAAATTTCTCAGTGGGCATTGATTGGGCTGCAGCCTCTGGTGATTTATCTGTCTTTCCAGATGAAATAGTCAACCTCACAGGCCCTCCTTGTCTACAACTTACTTTTCTTTGGGGGCTGAAAATACTGCAGTTTGGTTGAAAGTACTTGCAAGCTTTTGCAGCAAAATATTTTCACTAGCAAGGGAGAAAGAAGTAAACCCAGAGTCTGGGATTGTAACCTGAAAGGCAGTGCTGAAAAATACCCATGTACATATAAACTTCAGAAAGTACTCACCAAATGTAATTTTGTAAACTACCAAACTCCTTGGCAACTTCATTTTTACTTGAATTTTATATTCTGTTCTTTATTAAGCCATTTTAATTTTTAATACAAAAATAATGTTTTAAAACCATGAACACCACATAAATGAATTGCCCTTAGGGAGACAGCCCATGTTTACTCTATTGCTGTGGGTATTCTCAGCATTCCCAGGATTTTGCTCACCTAGGTACAGAAACTTGAGAATAACGGATAAGGACTCAAATGGGAGATGGGAATTCAGCCAAGTTCCTGCTATGTCACTCAAGGTCCAACGGTGGGACCTTTGCAGGTCACTTAACTTCTGTAAACCTCATCAAATGGTATCAATTCATGTAATGAGAAGTGGGGACAATTCATGTCTACCAACAGTCTTCTTTCCAGGTCATACCTCAAAGACCTCCTCTTGTAAACTGAAAGCATGAGAACTCAAAGAAGGCTTAGCAGTCATCAAACAACATATTAAAGATAAGGAAGTAGAGAACCAGAAAGGTTGACTACTTACCAAACTCATAGAGCTAGTATCTTCAAACACTAGAAATGATAGTTCTGATTTAAGGAGGAAAACTGTTTCACAAAAGAAATTAATTTATTGAGGACTTTCAGGGAAAATTAGGAGTGTACCTCGTGTCCCAACTACAAGTCCACTGATCTTTCCACAGTATATGTCTTTGTCTGTGGTCTTTACACATGCTAGGTGCTCAAAGCATACGTGTTAAAATGAGCTCAATCGTTCTAGCTGAAGGGCGACTAAGAAGCTACTATAGATTGCATTCTCATCCCTGCCCCTTTAAGCTTAGTGCATTTTCTAAGTATTTTCCAGTGGCTTCAGAGAAGGTTAATACATATGTGGGTATTTTTCAGCAATGCCTCTGATTATGGGGAGTTTGAATCAAATTCCATCTGTTGATATAACCAACATTTATTATCTTTCTCAAAAGGGCTGCTCTCTCTGTGAGTTTTCTAACTTAAGCAGCTAAAACACTCTGAGGCTTCACACTCCGTTTGTGTTCTGAGCCTGACCCCCGCCTGCTCTTCAGCCTCCTCATCTTGCCTCCATCTCTTTTCAGATTCTCAGCCCACTAGCCCCCTACTGCTACTCCCCAATCAACACACACATGCTCAAATCTCTCCCTTCCTAAAATAACGTAAAACAAGGTGAAACATTTTCCCTCCTGTGCTCTCCCTCTGCTGCACCCCACCCTCCTTCCTTAAGAGATAAACTTCTTAATAAAGTTGTCTGCACATACTGCGTCACTCATTCTCAGTTTCTGCTCTTAACTTCACCTACTACAATCTGGCTTCTGCCTCCAGAACTCCAGAGAAACTGCTTTCCCTCAAATCACAATGGGTCCTTAGTTGTTAAATCCACCTGACATTTTCAAGGCCTTCCTGCAACACTGTATTTTTTTAATCGATATTTGTTTTATTGAAGTATAGTTGATTTACAATGTTTTGTTAATTTCTGCTGTACAGCAAAGTGATTCAGTTTTATATATATGTATGTATATACATATGTATACATATATATACACATTCTTTTTTTATATTTCTTCATTATGGTTTATCATAGGATATTGAATATAGTTCCCTGTCCCATACAGTAGGACCTTGCTGCTTATCCATTTCATATAAATGGAATATATGGAATATATATTAACATATCTGCTCATCCCAACCTCCCACTCCATCCCTCCCCCAAGCCCCTCCCCAGTGGCAACCACCAGTCTGTTCTCTATGTCCGTGATTCTGTTTCTGTTTCATAGATAGGTTCATTTGCAATACCGTATACTGTGGATGTGCCTTTTTTTCCCTGGCTTCAATGACCAATATCCCTTGAGTTTCCAACCTCCTCAGACATTCTTTCTTCATGTCCTGGGCTCCCTTTTTCAGCTTACCTGTTAAGTTTTGGTATTGCCCAAGGTTCTGTTTTAATTCTTCTTTTTACATTGTTATCATACCCATGACCTCCACTATCTTCTCCACAGTAGTGAATGCCAAGTTCACCTCTCCAATCCAGACTTCTCTTCTTACCTTCAGACCCACAGATAGATTGCATCCCAGAAAGTTTCCCTTACCAGAGTGGTGGATACTCCAGGGCTCCACCCAGATCCCTTCATAAGAGTTGGCCTAGCTATCCCACTCTCCTTTTCTTTTTTCACACACACACACTGTATTTTGTTTTTACAAGAGAAATAAACTGACACCAAGCATTGTAAATGGATGACCACAACAAAAGCAACAATGATTGCAATTACCAAACACGAAACACACTCATACTATGTCATAATATTGACATTCAGCCCAGGAATCCTCCACTGTAACAGCTCCTTTACTTTGCAGTGATAATTGATTTGTATATATGTTGCCTCTGAGTCCTTGTGGGATTTTTTTTTTTTTATCCCACTCTCCTTAGCTACTTGGAATACCGGCTGCTGACGGCTCACAGCTGTGTCCCCCACTGGACATTGCTCTCCTGCTCAGAGAACTGCATCATTCAAGGTTATGCCCTCTTCCAGAAGGCAGCCACAGAAAAGGACTGGTTAATGTGCAGATAAAAAGACCAGGCCCTCCTGCCTCAATGTTCAGTACTGCGAAGTGCCATCCAGAGCTCCTGACTGAATTGGCTGACTTCTTATTTCACATCTGCTTTTCCCTTTGTCCACTCCTCCTCTCATCACTTCTCTACAGGATTCTCTCCTATGGGAACTCCCAATAAATCTTCTGCATTCAACTCTCCCCATCTCAGAGTCTCTATCTCAAGGAACCATCAAAAGAAAACTCACCATAACCTCCTATAAACTAATAAAAACTATTTTTTTTGTTATTTAAAACTTTACTCTTTAATTAGAAACCATATCAAAAATAGTCATGTCAGGACTCAGAGGCAAAGGCAGAGACTCCAAAATAGCTGTTTTTTCCTTAACTTGTCAGGCTTGAGCAGAGTTTACACCAGGCCAGACTCATCCCAGCTCCGGCTACAGCCTACTTTTTACGTTCTGGTCCCAGGCACGTTGGTTGGAACCTGGCTGCACTTCATCCAAGGGCCTAATTCAAGGCTCTTCATGGCTTCTTCCTTCTCCTTTTCCACCTCCTGCAATATTCACCATCTTAGTAGATGGCACCATCATACACCCAGGTGATCAGGTCAGATAGTTAGGAATCATCCTTGACTTCTTCCCCATATCTCAGCCACTCACCAAGTCATGTCACTTCTACTTCCCAAATACCTTTCAGGTTAACCTTTTTTCCTCCATTTTTACTATAACTTCCTCAGTTCAGGAAAACAACTCCTCTCCCAAGACTGTTGCAGTGCATCCCAACCAGCAAGCCAGAGCGAGAAGTTGATCATCTCACCCCTGGGCTGGTCTGAGGTAGCCAGGACATACCATTCATTTGTATCTATCCAAGAATAGCTCCTCCAGGCTTCCAAATTACCAACAGGGTCCTGCCATTTGACATACAATATTATCATTTTCTGTGTATGTCACGCCATGAAAAAGACAGGAAACTGCTATTGCCACTTGGTCCTAGTTGGTCACCTTGCCTTGGGTCTCCCCTTCGCTATGCTAGATGTTAAGTCCCTTAAAGACAGGAACTCAGTATTTTCTCTCTGTTTCCCAGAGTTCAACCTAAGACCGGCACATAGTAGTCACTCACCAAATACTTGTTGAATAAATCAGTAACCTAGTCAACCCATCCTTCGAAAGAAGTAACGAAGCAGAGTTTGAAAGGGTCAGGAGGTAATAATGAAAAGAAGGAAAGGAAAGGAAAAGAAACCAGTTTCTCATCCTTCCAACACTCTTGTTCCTGGTGTTGAATTGACTGCCACAATGAATGATCTATTTTAGAAGGTAAGAGGAATGTTGGTAAAGTTCTGGAAAACAAGGTTTTAAATTATAGCCACATTTTGTCATTTTGCCCTTTTTAGTGTGTAATCTCTACGAGGGCTTATAATACCAGCTTGTGCAATGAAACAGTTTACCCAACAGGGGAATCAATAAACACAAATTAATGACAATAATTAAGGAGGACAGACCAGAATTGCTAAGCAAACTTCATCTGAGGCAAATCCCTCTCTGGAATGGAAGTTTTATACACTTGGTCCTGCCTGTTGCATTATAATTCTTTTTGACACTGGAAAAACACTGGTCAAGAAGTGGAAAAATAGGTGTTCATGTCCCAGCTCAACCATATACTATTGATGTGACCTTGAGGGAGGTACTTAACTTTTTTGAACTTACATGGCTTCGCCTGCAGTAAGAAAGGGTTAGATTGGATGATGTTTAGGTCCACTTCCAGCTCCAAAATTCTATTCTGATCTGTCCTATGTTCTTTTTAGCTCTCTCAATGCCTACCAACCCAGTGGTTTCTTTTGCAAAGTGAAAAATGAATTCCAACTGGCTAGTGTTTTATTAACATTATCTAAAAATAAACTTCAAAACAGTGACCAGGAGACGACTCTGTGGAAGCAATGCACGTCAGCAAGCTAGAAGCTTTTTACAGGAACCAATTTCAGTCTTATTCTTCTTCACCTCTTAAAGCATGTGCTTCAAACAGGAAAGATAATGAGAGAACATATATACTTATTAACCAAGCCAATCTACGGAAGAGAAGAGAGAAAATAAAACGTGTAAATTTAGGCAACTGTTGACTAGGCATCACACAGAAGGGAAGTCTGAGAGAGAAACTAGATCAGAAATGGAAATCCAATGGTTATTGGCAGGCACTAGCTGGATCTAACTAAGGATTAATTCACTTCTCTCTTCCACTACTTTGTTCCTATTAGGTAGAGATGAGATAGGAAAGGCAAGTTTGATGTTCTAGAAGTATGTGGCCTCACAATTTCCTGGATATACTATATCATATCACTTCACCCACTTTTAAACTCTATTCTGGTCATCTATATTTAGTGGTGAGTTTTCAGAAGACCATTATTACTGTTTTCTTTCTTTTGTTTAAAAGAAAGGCACATTCATATCAGAATGTGTATCTCCTGAGCTAATATATTTTTGATTCTTTTGAGGGGGGTGAAAAATGAAAGAGAATCACCTGAATAAAAATTTGGACAATTTGTAACATGTGGCCATCTGGCAAATGCCCCCGAGGCATTAGAGATGAGCTATGCATTAGAGATCAAGAGAAAGGTAGACAAAAAATATAACGCAAACATATGATATTCCTAACAAAGTAAATAACACCATTAATTCCTACTTCAAGAGAATTCTCCTCTGCAACCAGACACATGGAAAAAAGCCCATGGGCTCTTTGAAAAAGTCTTATTAGTGGTGACGTTAGAACAGCTCGACCCTTTAAAAAAAATAGGCCTCCTTTGGGAATAGACGCATCTCACAGCCAACCTTCATAGAGGCACACACTTTTGGCCATCTTTCCAGCAGAGCAGGCTCTCTGCTATGTGAGAAGGGTGAGTCCCCTCCTGAGGTGCTATCTTTCAGCCTGGTATCTCAGTATTTCTAGGAGCAAAGTTCCCAGGGACATTTTATTTGCTACCTAGAAAAGTTTACTTTCCACTTGCCTAGGCAGCAGGTGATGTTTCCATTAAAAATACATCCCTTAATTCTCAAATCTCAATCCTCAACTTTGCTTCATAACATTAGTCTAAGTACCAAAAACGTCTAATGAGAAGAGTTAGCATTAAATAGTTTACTTACTACGGGCAAGACCCTATGTTCAATGTTTCACATGCAACCAACTTCCATTCTCTCCTCACCAGTACTGCAAGGTGGGTCTATACCACCAGCAACTTCATTTAACAACAGGGAACAACAAAGGCAGCCCCTCACGTGGCACTATTCCCTGGAGGAAGACAAGGTAATCCCTCTCAAGTAGTAATGGGAAAAAAGTTCTCAGATTGGCCATGATCAAATGGAGTTTAGAGGTGAGATGTGTAACCAACCAAAGATCACTGCAAATAACAGGGGTGCATGTCTAGGGGTTAGAAGAGAAAGTTATGGCCAAAATGTAAAATTCAAATGCAAACAGCCTTTTATGTATAATGAGTGATTTTACTTTCATTATATGAGAACTGGAACTGCTCAAAATATCTGTACTTTTTTTTCACATCTTTATTGGAGTATAATTGCTTTACAATGGTGTGTTAGTTTCTGCTGTATAACAAAGTGAATCAGCTATATGTATACATATATCCTCATATCCCCTCCTGCTTCCACCTCCCTCCCACCCTCCCTATCCCACCCCTCTAGGTGGTCACAAAGCACTGAGCTGTGCTATGCAGCTCCTTCCCACCAGCTATCTGTCTTACATTTGGTAGTGTATATATGTCAGTGCAACTCTCTCACTTCATCCCATCTTACCCTTCCCCGTCCCCCTGTCCTCAGGTCCATTCTCTAAGTCTGTGTCTTTATTCCTGTCCTGCCCCTAGGTTCATCAGAACCCTATTTTTCTTTTTATTAGATTCCATATATATATGCATTAGCATACGGTATTTGTTTTACTCGTTCTGACTTCCTTCACTCTGTATGACAGACTCTAGGTCCATCCACCTCACTACAAGTAACTCAATTTCGTTTCTTTTTATGGCTGAGTAATATTCTATTGTACATATGAGCCACATCTTCTTTATCCATTCATCTGTCGATGGATACTTAGGTTGCTTCTATGTCAGAGCTATTGTAAATGGTGCTGCAATAAACATAGTGGTACATGTCTCTTTTGGAATTATGGTTTTCTCAGGGTATATGCCCAGTAGTTGGATTGCTGGGTCATATGATAGTTCTAATTTTAGGTTTTTAAGGTACCTCTATACTGTTCTCCATAGTGGCTGTATCAATTTACATTCCCACCAACAGTGCAAGAGGGTTCCCTTTTCTCCACACCCTCTATAGCATTTATTGTGTATAGATTTTTTGATGATGGCCATTCTGACTGGTGTGAGGTGGTATCTCATTGTACTTTTGATTTGCATTTCTCTAATATTAGTGATGTTGAGCATCCTTTCATGTGTTTGTTGGCAATCTCTATATCTTCTTTGGAGAAATGTCTATTTAGGTCTTCTGCCCAGTTTTGGATTGGGTTGTTTGTTTTTTTTGCTATCAAGCTGCATGAGCTGCTTGTATATTTTGGAGATTAATCCTTTGTCAGTTTCTTCACTTGCAAATATTTTGTCCCATTCTGAAGGTTGTCTTTCGATCTTGTTTATGGTTTCCTTTGCTGTGCAAAAGCTTTTAAGTTTCATTTGGTCCAATTTGTTTATTTTTGTTTTTATTTCCATTTCTCTGGGAGGTGGGTCAAAAAGGATCTTGCTGTGATTTATGTCATAGAGTGTTCTTCCTATATTTTCCTCTAAGAGTTTTATAGTGTCTGACCTTACATTTAGGTCTTTAATCCATTTTGAGCTTATTTTTGTGTATGGTGTTAGGAAGTGCTCTAATTTCATTTTTTTACATGTAGTTTTACATGTAGTTCCAGTTTTCCCAGCACCACTTATTGAAGAGGCTGTCTTTTCTACGTTGTATATTCTTGCCTCCTTTATCAAAGATAAGGTGACCAAATGTGCATGGGTTTATCTCTGGGCTTTCTATCCTGTTCCATTGATCTATACTTCTGTTTTTGTGGCAGTACCATACTGCCTTGGTTACTGTAGCATTGTAGTATAGTCTGAAGTCAGGGAGTCTGATTCCTCCAGATCCATTTTTCTTTCTCAAGATTGCCTTGGATATTTGGGGTCTTTTGTGTTTCCATACAAATTGTGAAATTTTTTGTCCTAGTTCTGTGAAAAATGCCATTGGTCGTTTGATAGGGATTGCATGAAATCTGTAGATTGCTTCGGGTAGTAGAGTCATTTTCACAATGTTGATTCTTCCAATCCAATAACATGGTATATTTCTCCATCTGTCTGTATCATCTTTAATTTCTTTCATCAGGTCTTACAGCTTTCTGCATACAGGTCTTTTGTTTCCTTAGGTAGGTTTATTCCTAGGTATTTTATTCTTTTTGTTGCAATGGTAAATGGGAATGTTTTCTTAATTTCTCTTTCAGATTTTTCATCATTAGTGTCTAGGAATGCAAGAGATTTCTATGCATTAGCTTTGTCTCCTGCTACTTAACCAAATTCATTGATTAGTTCTAGTAGTTTCCTGGTAGCATCTTTAGGATTCTCTATGTATAGTATCATGTTATCTGCAAACAGTGACAGTTTTACTTCTTCTTTTCCGATTTGGATTCATTTCTTTTTCTTCTCTGATTGCTGTGGCTAAAACTTGCAAACTATGTTGAATAATAGTGGTGAGAGTTGGTAACCTTGCCTTGTTCCTGATCTTAGCAGAAATGGTTTCAGTTTTTCACCACTGAGAATGATGTTGGCTGTGGGTCTGTCATATATGGCCTTTATTATGTTGAGGTAGGTTCCCTCGATGCCTACTTTCTAGAGAGTTTTTATCATAAATGGGTGTTGAATTTTGTTGAAAGCTTTTTCTGCATCTATTGAGATGATATGTTTTTTCTCCTTCTATTTGTTAATGTGGTGTATCACATCGACTGATTTGTGTATATTGAAGAATCCTTTCATTCCTGGGATAAATCCCAGTTGATCATGGTGTATTATCCTTTTATTGTGCTGCTGGATTCTGTTTGCTGGTATTTTGTTGAGGATTTTTGCATCTATATTCATCAGTGATATTGGCCTGTAGTTTTCTTTTCTTGTGCCATCTTTGTCTGGTTTTGGTATCAGGGTGATGTTGGCCTCGTAGAATGAGTTTGGGAGTGTTCTTCCCTCTGCTATGTTTTGGAAGTTTGAGAAGGATAGGTGTTAGCTCTTCTCTAAATGTTTGATAGAATTTGCCTGTGAAGCCATCTGGTCCTGGGCTTTTGTTTGTTGGAAGATTATTAATCACAGCCTCAATTTCAGTGCTTATGATTGGACTGTTTATACTTTCTATTTCTTCCTGGTTCAGTCTCAGAAGGTTGTGCTTTTCTAAGAATTTGTCCATTTCTTCCAGGTTGTCCATTTTATTGGCATATAGTTGCTTGTAGTAATCTCTCATGATCCTTTGTATTTCTGCACTGTCAGTTGTTACTTCTCCTTTTTCATTTCATTTCATAATTCTGTTGATCTGAGTCTTCTCCCTTATTTTCTTTTTTTTTTTTTTTTTTTTTTTGCAGTACGTGGGCCTCTCACTGTTGTGGCCTCTCCTGTTGCAGAGCACAGGCTCCGGACGCGCAGGCTCAGCGGCCATGGCTCACGGGCCCAGCCGCTCCGCGGCATGTGGGACCTTCCCGGACCGGGGCACAAACCCATGTCTCGTGCATCAGCAGGCGGACTCTCAACCACTGCGCCACCAGGGAAGCCCTCCCTTATTTTCTTGATGAGTCTGGCTAATGGTTTATTAATTTTGTTTATCTTCTCAAAGAACCAGCTTTTAGTTTTATTGATCTTTGCTACTGTTTCCTTCATTTCTTTTTCATTTATTTCTGATCTGATCTTTATGATTTCCTTCCTTCTGCTAACTTTGGTGGGTTTTTGTTCTTCCTTTTCTAATTGCTTTAGGTGTACAGTTAGGTTGTTTATTTGAGATGTTTCTTGTTTCTTGAAGTACGATTGTATTGCTATGAACTTCCCTCTTAGAACTGCTTTTGCTGCATCCCATAGCTTTTGGGTTGTCGTGTTTTCATTATCATTTGTTTCTAGGTGTTTTTTGGTTTCCTCTTTGATTTCTTCAGTGATCTCTCAGTTATTCAGTAGCGTATTTTTTAGCCTCCATGTGTTTCTATTTTTTACAATTTGTTTCCTGTAATTGATATCTGGTCATAGCGTTATGGTTGGAAAAGATACTTGATATGATTTCAATTTCCTTAAATTTACCAAGGCTTGATTTGTGTCCCAAGATATATATATGTACTTTTTAAAAAGACAAGGAGAAAAGTAAAAAGTAAATAAATTAATAAAATAAAATAAAAAAACAACAATGCCCCCCTTCCCCCTAGACAAAAGCACAAAGAGAAGTTATAAAACAGCAGGAGATCACAGTTTAAGCAAAAGAAAATAGAAGGAAGCCAAGTGATACGCTAGCTAGGTAATTGTAGCCAAGTCATTTCACCTTCCTGCTTACCTTTCAATGATTCTAGAACGTACAAGTTACTCCTGTGGACATTTGTAAGAAGCCTATGAGGTGACAACACTGAAATCTGAAAAAGTCTGAATGTCCCGTAAGTGCAAAGGTGTTATTGTACCAACATTCTAATTCAGTTTAAGTTCCTTTCCCTGAAATTCTGTGAACGTAAACTGGAAACATAACCACAGTAAACCTTCCAGACTTTTCTCAACAACAATGCATCCTTTGTACCTTAGCTCTAATATTACAGATCTCCCAGAGGCAACTTGAAATAAGAAATGAGGTTGGAAAAATGAAGATCAATACAGACCTGATATTCATAATAAAACCAAGTTCAACTTGGGACAACTCCTACACTCCATCTGTCAAAAAGAAGATTATCACCACCCATGATAACCAGGGAACTGGGGCAACCTACGGTTAAAAGTGAAGATCAGAGACCTCATGTCAAGCTCTACTAAAAATCATAACAAGATTTTAGGAACTTTAAAACAAACACTAATCTACTAAAACATAAGCAGAATAAACCCAAGAGTTATTTCTGAAAGAAATTATATCACACTCAACTTCTGTTTTATCTTTTGTTATTGATCATAAGATTTTTCACTTCTTCCCAAAACTCCCCTAATTAAAAATATCCTTAAACAAGGGCTCAAGGGAAGTAACAGGATGCTGTCGGGAAACAGCAAAAGATGGCACTTACTTTCTTTGCTTCCAGGATGGGTCCGTGTGTGCATCTCTGTATGTTTCACACTTGCTAAGAACTCAGTTTGTACAATGAACATATGGCCTTTGGGACTTTGTAAAAAGGGCTACTTAACTGAAGATAATTAATTCTGTCTAGTATTTTTCTTTAACATATATATAAAGATACCAACCACTTATGCCCAAGGGGAGCTGCCTCCTCTTTGCTTTTTCTCCTGTTTCTCCCTCTCTTCCATGTACCAATTTTGGTGCATCGTACCCACAGCACAGTCAAGGTGTGACTCAGCTTTCACTTTCATCAGGAAGCCTTCCCAAGCCTATTTTTAGAAGTGCCACCCGACATTATGTCACACATATTAAATGTACCCATGCCCCATTTTAAATATATATATATATATATATATATTTTGCTATGAAGTTTTTCCAATGGTTTAAATAATTCAGCTTTTGAACTTTGGTTATGAGTAACTCATCTGATACATGATTGACTCATTCCTTGAGAATCTGACTCAGGCTCAGGGATTATTAAGAAGTGAGTGAGAAAATCTAACTACAAATTGTTTTCAAATGTAATCCAATTTTTCAGAGCTTAACATGGAACAACACATGAAATTGGTACTATAGTGTCTCACAGATATTTAATTAAATATTGGTTAATTTTGATTTTGCAGATTTCATCTGTAGCCACTGATTTATATATTTTCACCCAGGCCCTATGTCTACTACTCTGATCTTTCAGGGCCTTATATGTAGTTAATCCCTGTTTTATTTTATTACCATATATTCAGACATGTATTATGTTAAAGCATGCATTCTCAATGGGGGAAATAATACCCCTAAGGGGATGAAAACTGGTTCTTGGGGAATGAAAAATCTTACTCTAATTGTGTATGAAGCACAGATACACAGACAGTACACAGACAGATATACAGCAGATCTGTGGTATAAAATTTCCATGGAGTGGGGGGCAATTAGGAAAAATTTCTAAAAAAGCTCTTGGGGAGAATAATGGCAAAAAGGCTGACACTGCTTTGGATTGTACTCATGTGCTTTATATGCATCTGTTTGATTTTCCTAACAGAGTTGAAGCTGTTTAAGAACAAGGATTACATCTTCTACTTTTCCTCAGTGTTTACACCACCTGCTCAAAGGTTCCAACTTTTTTTTGTTTTCCACCCTCCTGAGAAAACACTGTAGTCTAATTTTATGGAACTTTGAATTATGCAAATTTGAAAGAATGTCATAATAAATACCCAGGGTTCAAAATGTGAAATGATGCACATTCCTTCAAACTAAAAATTTGCCAAGAATTGCCTGGGTTTCAAAGCTGGTAAGCCACATGAAGAGTTAATTGAATTTACGGCCAGGTGGTAGCACTGTAGGCATAGAAATTCCTTCCATCTTTTGTAGGGAACAAATTATGTGAAGGAGAGGAACACTTCTCTCCAATAAAATGAACTGTCGTATCAGAATCTATTGAAGAATACTTGCAAGAACTCAATACATAACTACAATGATTATATATGTATATATAATTATATATGATTTACAACTATATAAAGTTATACCTATATAAAAAGTAAGGCTGGAGATGTTGGAAAACATCTGTGTAACTATTACACATAAAGTTATACAGCAGAGTCTATTTAAGTCATTAAATTATCATCTTCATTTTTTTTTTTTTTTTTTTTTTTTGCGGTACACAGGCCTCTCACTATTGTGGCCTCTCCCTTTGCGGAGCACAGGCTCCGGACGCGCAGGCTCAGCGGCCATGGCTCACGGGCCCAGCCACTCTGCGGCATGTGGGATCTTCCCAGACCAGGGCACGAACCCATGTCCCCTGCATCGGCAGGCGGACTCTTAACCACTGCACCACCAGGGAAGCCCATCATCTTCATTTTTCTTTATTGCCTGTAATCAAGGATACGGCTATCACTGTGGCAGAGCTACCTGTCATGTGGGATACTGATTTGACTAGACTTTATGATACATGTAGCACTGGGAACAAACAGCAGAAGCAAGAGCCAAGAAGCACACCTTAATGCCATCGAGAACACTGGGTTCTCAGCACCTGGCCTAGCGCTTGGCACATAGTAGAAATGAAAGCGAATTATCTGTTAAATGGATATAAAATCTTGGTCACAGCAGTGCAATAACGCTGGATGCTGAAAGGCAACCAAATACCTATTGTGATGACAGTATATATCCCCATTGATTACAGACATACATTTACAGCTTCACCAAAATGTGATGCCAAGCCTGTGACGGGTTCCCAGTTGTGAAAACCACAACAGTAATACAAGGCACAACTCTGGGAAAGGCATGAGAAGGTCCAAGTTCAGGTTTCTTTCCACTCACTATCACTGAGACTTGGGGCAAGCCGCTTATGTCTCTGGACCTTGATTTCCTAATAAAATGAGGGCATTGGATAAGTGATCCCAAGGACCAACATTTTAACTGTGAAATTTTGTGAGGTTTATGCTCATTAAAAGCTTATCAGCAATTTCTCAGAATCTGTCCTGGATTTGAATTTCCAACCTATATTCCTGAGCCCAATAAAGATTACCCCCAAGGAAGCTGTTTTAACGATCCTAGTATCTTTGCTTCTGAATTTTGCATGGTGAACAGAGACTATGCAAGAATTGTCCACTCATGGCATGTGTGCTAAATTCAAACACATTTTTACAATATTGTTGCCTTAGATCTTAAAAAAAAAAGGGGAATCTTACTTCAAATGTAATGCAATGTAACAAGTACAAATCTTGCCTAAAGAAAGGAATGACAATTTCCTGACTTTCAAGGTGCTTATAATTATTGAAGAAACAAATACTAGGCATATAAAACAATCAAATAACAAGAAGGTATAATATGTATTAAAATTTTTAATTGAATGTGCTCAATGGCAAAGATATAAGGTACTAATTAGTGTGAAGAGTGGTCAAACTGGGAAGAGGTCAATGTTAACAGAATTCCTGAAAGGTTCAGTGAAGGAGGTGGTGCCTCGGAATGATAGCATCCTGGACTAACGCAACTAAGTTACCTTAGAGGTAACTTAAACCATTCTTCCTGTAGCATTTCATCTCCCTTTACCATCTAGCTGCAAGATAAATGTTCCTACTGATGGAGCAGCCAACACTTCATTAGACAGTTCATTTATTTTTCAATCAACCCCTAATATACAAAGTTTGCCTTATGTTGACCTCAAGTTGACTCTTCTTCATTTTCTTCTAATCTCCTGTTCCATATCTTGCTCTCTACAGTTCCACAGATTAGGTGGAACCCGTCTTCCAAATGAAACCTCTTCAGTCCTTTACACACAGGGCTCCTACTGGACTAGTCCCTCCACCTGGGTAATCATTCCCAGTTCCTTCTACCATTTCTCTTACATGAACCAGTCTGGTCTGGACCCGTCCCATCTCTCCTCACCACCCTTATCCCTGTTCAAAACAGGCCAGTCAACACTAAGATGAACTCGTTATCATACTCCCTTCCAAAGGAAATTAGTGTGAACAAATGAAGGCCATGTAATGAGATAAAATATATTCAGCACAACAATCTGGCTTCCAAGTTGTGCTTTAAATACAGCCACAAAAGCCATGTGAGTTGGAACAAAATGACTCACTGTGTGGTTATTGTGCACCGAGCAGGCTGTACACTTCATCCTGGCACTGTTTGAAGAAACTTGTCCTAAACACCATTTGGACAGAACCCAAGGTGTTCATGCCCCAATGAGAAGCACAAATCGTTAAAAGAAAAACGTGGAAAGCAGTTTCCACGTTGGTGTGTAATTTCTCAATGTTATTGCCAGCACAGAGAAATGCTTTGAAGGTGAACAAAAGCTAATACGAAGCACTGCGATAAACACCCGTGGTACTTGTTACTACCTTTCTGAAGCTTCCCAAGTTAATTCTAATTCCTCTAAACCCCCTCTGTAGAGATAACACGATGCTTGAACACACCTGGGGTTTCACCAAGTATGGTGTCTTTCATCCCTCTAATATGGTGAGCTCAAGAGCCCTCAAATCACATATTTGTGAAATTCTGGAACCAAGGGAGGTATCTGTCTGTCAAAGCTGAGAATAAGTGAAAGCACTGATCACAGTTTCCATCTAAGTCCAGTTATGGAGAGGACAGGCACTTGGAAAGAGGAAGGTTTTATGCTCAAAATCCTTGGGCCAGAGACTGAGTGGTTAGTGTGGGGAAGGCTATCCACCTCCCCAAACTGGGGCCACCCCTTCAGAGAAGAGGTTGATCTCATATGAGACCCTGTGAGATGCAGAGCACAACAGAGCTGTAGCCTATGAGACAAAAGTGACACCGATTCGAGAGCAGGGCCATCCTCTCTATTTTTTCACGTCACACATCTCTGATCGAATCCCTTGACAAGATACTTTCAGAGTTTCAGGACGTATCACTTTTTTAACATTTAGTGTTCTCGTGGTGGGTGCTGGCAGCAGTGGAGTGGGGTGGCACTAACAAATGAATTCATAAGCAGAAGACATCAACACTGGAGTAGGAGCAAGAGAGGAAAAACATGGTGGCTACTACATCGTGAACGTGGCTGGCAGAGAAGCCGCTTCAATACTTTCAGTACTCTCTGGAAGACTGTCCAGTGGGTGGGATGCTGGACACCAGCAGGTCTGAGCAAGAATCAGAGTGTGGGAAATACAAATACCACTGGGAACTTATCTGTACCCAGAGGCTACTGAAGTCAAGAGGCTGTTTAGATTCATTCCACTTATCTTTGCTTCTGATTTGGTCATCTTAGGCAGGCCCTGGTAAAGGACTCTTCTGGGGGAATATGTTTAGCATACTCATAAAAGATTACCTTCTATAAACTTAAAGAATAAAATAGAGATATAAAGCTGGTGGAAAAGATTTTTAAATTCACATGCAATAAGCAATATTTGAAAATGGTGGTCAAAATTCAAGAACCTGGACTTTCGGAGACCCTAGAAATCCTGGAATTCGTAGATTGATATGGGGCATGGCCCTTCTAAAAATGGCAACATCACGTTGGCGATCATACAGGTATGGCATATACTGCATTGCTATTCAGCTGACATTCATCCTACTCATCTTTGATATGAGAGCCACTGAAGTCAGCTCTGCGATGGAATAAGCAGCTAAATACCAAATTAGAACCTCGAATCATCCTCTCACAGTTTTCATGCAGAAGATGTACAGCTCCCCTTTCTGAGCAACAAAGACCAAATATTTATACAGCAGGTTATAAAGCAAGTGAAGAAACAGAATGCAAATGAATCATCGGGTTGAGTACGTATCTTCCATTTTGACAGCACACTCCCCTAAAACTGGGAAATTTTTTGTGTACATGATTCATTTTCTCTTTCCCTGCAAAGTGACGAATTAGCTACCATTTATTCCTTTCTCCCTCAAGGAGGAAAAAATCATGCTATCCATAGGCAAGAGTATAGTCTGTCTTTTAGTCAGTTCTTTTGCACGGACTCAATCAAATTTGTCATCCTGGTGTTGTGCTTTGCTTTTTCATGGCCCTTCGTGGATATTTTTTACTATCAGAATTGACATGATATGCAACCACCAAGCTACTATCATGGCTAAAAGTCCCTGAGCTGGGAGATCTAATGACCTTCTTGGGACCAAAGCTCAAGACTGGCTTTCTTCCCTAATTCCACTTGGCTGTCATCTAACTTCTGTCTGCTGGATTTCTTACACTGCTTCTTTTACTAAAATCTGTCACTAGAATTCTGCAATCCTATTATTTTAAAAAAGAGAAAGAAAGAAGATTTAAGTCTTTTGCATTTTTCTCTCAATCACTAATTCTTAAACTTCCTTATTGAGTAGAGGAACCTTTTAATAAAATGACATATTAGGCAGAACCTCAATCTAAAAATGGGTAAAAAGGGACACTGTGTTAGCTGAGTATACTGGAGAGAGACGCTGGGCAGCTAAAGAGTCTGGAGCTAGACCACCATCCACAGTTATTTCCCATCTTCACCCAACTACCCCTTCTGTATCTTCTAGAATACAAAATTTGAAAATGACTAATTCATAATACTATGGAGATTTCTGTTTTAAAGAATCGTTAGACATTTTCCATTAAAAAAAATGAACATACATGATATCATCAACCTATTCTAAGTATGGCTGTCACTTACCTTTGACTCCCAGACTATTAAAACATTATATTGTGATTTAATCCTAAAAACACTCATTCTCTAGTAATAATTTGTAAATTCTAAGATTTTATCTTGAATTCCGGGAAAAAATTCAAAAATGTGCTTTCATATGCTAAACTGTTTGGAGAACTTTATATGTCCGGTACTGGTAAGAAAGTTAATATTTTTGGCTAAGGTCTACCATGAAAGATTCAAGGCAAAGTTCAAGTGCCTCTCACTTTGTTAAGGGTCTGGAGAAACCTGGAAGAATTGTGCAGCGATTCTCAGAAGCTGAAGCATCTGTGATCTCTCTAAAAAGAGACACTCTTCTCTTGCCCTTGGAAGCAACTGCTATTATTTTTTCATCCCAGTCAAAAAGACTCTATAATCTCTGCTTTGGTTCTTATAATCTTATTTTTCAAATGCATGCCATCCTAGAAGTGGCATTCTTGTGATCTGCAGACAGACACTTAGTCACCTGATAAAGCTCTCCCTCAATAACATGAGAATGCTCTCTGCATAATGGCATTGTAGAAGAGCAGGTGAATAAAGAAGAAAATGATGGTCATTTATACTTACAGCACTGTTCCATCAGGACCTCACTTATCATCAAGTATTAAAGAAGATCCCTTTGGAAAATGCACACTTTCTATCTTCTGAATGTTTGCTAAGCAAACCAACTGTTTTTAAGGTTTACTGGAATAAAACAGCTATGGGTATTACTGGCACTTAATGATTCACAGCCTGAAACTATACTTCCTTTAAGAAAGGAGAGTAGGGCTTCCCTGGTGGCGCAGTGGTTGGGAGCCCGCCTGCCGATGCAGGGGACGCGGGTTCGTGCCCTGGTCCGGGAAGATCCCATATGCTGCTGAGCGGCTGGGCCCGTGAGCCATGGCTGCTGAGACTGCGCGTCCGGAGCCTCAGTGAGAGGCCCGCGTACCGCAAAAAAAAAACAAAAAGGAAAGAAAAAGAAAGGAGAGTAGAAAATGCACTTTGTTCCTTTAAAGGGTTCAGCAGGGGACCTGTGTAGAGCATCTGGAGGAGATTTTCAGACAACTGCAGACAGATTATACCCCACCTTCTTAGAGCCTAACATTCACTAGATGATTCGCCTCAAGCTAATCAATGATTTAAAAACTGAAATCATGCTTCCTGTGTTCCTCATGAATGAAGAGGCAACTAATGACTTATCATCAGTAGGGCATGTGTTCTAACACATGTAGAAAGTCAGTTATCTAGCCTTTCCTTCCTTCATTTCGCAAGTATTTATGGAGCACCTACTATGCTGTAAGGCAGACTGCATCTTTTGAAGTTTGTAGACAGAGAGCTGCCATCTGACAATGTGGGCAGACACCAATAGGATGATCAGTTTGGTGAATTTGTCACAGTATAGAATTTGTGGCTCTCAGCCCAAAGGAGTTCATAAACGATGCTGTCTAATTCCTAGGTTTATCTGCACTTGTCCATGCTGAGTTACAGAAACAAAGCTCATAAGAAACTGATGGCTAAACCAGTGAGAAAAATAATTGTAATGCCGACCAGGGATCTACACAGTGTATCCCAACCAATACATCCTTTAGAATTACGTAGAAATAACTTCAAACTCTGTCACTTGCTGTCTGACTTTATACAAGTTTAGCAAACTCTTTAGACCCTCAGTGTCCCCATCTATAAAATGGCAATCATACCTTATTCCACAAAATTGTTGCTATTAAGTGAATAACCTTTATGCAGTACCTATCACAGGTTAATTCAAAAAATATTTTCTGAGCACCTACTATGTACCAGACATCATACCAAACACTGTGAACACAGCAGTGAGTGAATCAAACAATGGCTCCAAGGGCTTTGGGAGGCAAAACAGTGTAATGAAGAGAAGGTTGATGCCCACCAGTACAGGGAGAGTTAGCCACATGCTTTAGCGCCAGGTGTAGTCAGAGTGGGCATTACCTGTCAGGTGAGCAGTTTGAGTTCTGCCTAGGTTCCCTCTATGATCCTTTTTCTAGGCTTCCTTGGTTGTCCAAAGTCCATTATGATTGACAGCTGCACTCAACATAGAGCTCCAGAAAGCTAATACTAACTAGTAATAACTGAGCACATACTATGTGCTTAAAATTACTTCTACTCTGGCTAGGGATCTGGTCCTCTCCCTAACATGATTTTTACATCTGTTCTATTTTAATCCAGTTAGTGTGTGTAGTATATTTGTTAATGTGCCAAGTTAGCTAAACAGCAACTATGCTTTCCAGAATTCCCATCCCTGCAGCATTGGCTACATGAGACATCTCACCTGAGAGCTGGAAGACAAAAGTGAAACAGTTGCCATCTTTTTAAACTTGAAAGGTAGGTGCACTGGGGCACAAGGCAGTGTTACAGATCCTGTGTTTAGTTGCTGGATGAAGGTCACCAGCTTCTCCTGCAGGTTACTTCTAATACTGAAGTTGGAAGCTTAAAAGCAGTGAGACACCTGTGTGGGTTCATCTGTCCCCAAGGACTCGGGCCCATTCTTGCAGGTTCCAGCTTGCCCTTTCTTCCTCCACTTCACATCCATTTTTCCTTCCTGACACTACACGCTTGGCCGACTTCAAACTGCAGCTCAAGACACCAAAGCTACAGCTCCCACTATTGTGAAAGTTGAATCTCTATATAAATCCTACATATGTCATCTAGAGCTTCTGCTTCTCTGACGGATACAATGGTCATTTCAAACCTTATTTCTCTAAGGGCAGTTGTCCTCCTTTCAAAGTTCCTGAGACTAGGGGAAAAGCCACTTTGATGAATCTCTATCCTTTAATGTTTTTAAAATAATACTTTATTGAGATATAATTCACACATCATAAAATTACCTTTAAAGTATACAATTCGGTGGTATTTAACATATTCACCAAGTTATACAATCATCACCACAATCTAACCTCAGCATATTTTCATCACCCCCCAAAACCTCATCCCCATTAGCAGAACTCCCCATTTCTCCCTCCCCTCAGCCCATGGCTACCACCAATTTGCTTTCTGTCTCTATCAATTTGCCTATTCTGGATATTTCATATAAATGAAATAACACGGTATATGTCCTTTTCTGTCTGGTTTCTTTCATTCAGCATAATATTTTCAAAGTTCATCCAGCTGTAGCACATATCAGCAGTCACTTCTTTTTATTACCAAACAACATTCCATTGTATAAATGTACATGATGGACATCTGGACTACTTCTAATTTTTGCTATTATGAATAATGCTGCTGTGAACATTCATGTACAAATTTTTATGTGAACGTACGTTTTTAATTCTTTTGAGTATATATACTCAGAAGTGACACTGCTGGGTTTTATGGTAACACTATGCTTATTAACACGTTGAGGAATTACCAAAATGTTTTGCAAAGTGGCTGCACCATTCTACATTCTCACCAGCAGTGCCTGAGAGTTCCCATATTTCCACATCTTCACCAACCCTTGTGATTGATTATCTGTCTTTTTGATTATAGCCACCCAAGTGGGTGTGACAGTCATCTGATTATGTCTATCCTCTCTTTTAATAGGTGGCTAGACTGAAGAGTGTCATCTGTATTGTCTTAGGGCAAAGTTTTTTGTTGTTATTTTTTTCTTTTTTACCTTGAAACTTACAGAGGTAATAACAGTGATGATCAGTATAGTTTGTATTGACACGATGCTATATGATGAAGAAATTCATTCATTATAATATACTATTTTCTCCATGATCCTTCAAGAAAGACAATGAAGATGCTGTTATTTTCATAGTATCTCCATTATATGACAATGCCAGGCACACAACAGGATCCCCATTGAATGGCTAAATCCCATTCATTTTATACATGAGGGGACTGAAACTCAGAGAAGGAAACTTTCATGTTCAAGGTTGTCCAATTAGTAAGTGACAGAGTTTCCTAACCTGTGAGTGGGTGCTCTTTGCACAAGATTAAATATAATTTATAACTAATTAAAATGAAGAATGGTGTTCAACACATAAGTGATGCACGTTAGATCAAAAGATAAGATGCTATGCATGCTATTTCTTTGAGAGTATAGCTTTATTTAAAAACTATACTAAAAATCACAATTCAAAAAGTGAGGCTGGGACTTCCCTGGTGGCACAGTGGTTAAGAATCCACCTGCCAGTGCAGGGGACACTGGTTCGATCCCCGGTCCGGGAAGATCCCCCATGCCGCAGAGCAACTAACCCCGCGCGCCACAACTACTGAGCATGTGCTCTAGACCCCGCGAGCCACAACTACTGAAGCCCGTGTGCCACAACTACCGAAGCCTGTGCACCTAGAGCCCCT
Source organism: Mesoplodon bidens (assembly GCF_964165515.1). Lineage (NCBI taxonomy): Eukaryota > Metazoa > Chordata > Mammalia > Artiodactyla > Ziphiidae > Mesoplodon > Mesoplodon bidens. The sequence continues at coordinate 134,240,751 of NC_138160.1, read as the reverse complement.
GCTCCGCAACAAGAGAAGCCACTGCAATGAGAAGCCCGCGCACCGCAAGGAAGAGTAGCCTCTGCTCACCGCAACTAGAAAAAGCCCGCATGCAGCAATGAAGACCCAACGCAGCCAAAAAAACATGAGGCCACAGTCAACAGCTCTTCACTCTCTCTCTTCCTCCCTCTGTCTCTCCCTCCCTCCCTCTCTCCCTCCGTCTCTCTCTCTCTCTCTCTTTCTCTCTCTCTCTCTCTCTCTCTCTCTCTCTCTCTCTCTCTCGGCTTAGTTGATCATGAGTACAATCTTTTACATTAAAACATTGTCTAGAAAATTCCTTTATCTATGTCCTATATAAGCATTTAAGAGATAACACTCTGTTTAAAAAATTCCATTAAACATGTAAGATAACATATGAGCAAATAAAAAATGATAGGAAAACAAAGCATGGCTACTGTAACCATTGATGGTTGCATAACATTTTGAATTTACTAAATGTTACTGAACTGTCCACTTTTCAAAGGTCAAATGGCTAATTTTATGTTATGTGAATTCTACTACAATAAAAGGGTGGTTGAAATTCTGAAAAGAAGCCTATTCCACATCTTATTGATGAGTTCTATTTTATCAAGATTGGGCAAGGCCATGAGGGAGTGACTTACAGTATGGTTGCCAGAGAAATAGGCTCCTCATTGAAGAAGACATCCAACAGCTGTAGAAATATATCATGCACACTTCCCCAAATGTTTCCTTCTTGTGATTTAAGCCAAGTCATGAGAGACAAAGAAAGATATTCTTTCCAAAGGCACATACATATACACATTTTCACACCTTCTTACACATGTGCACAGTCACACATTTAGCATGCACATGAGGCAGAGTGAGAAATTCACCGAGATCACTCAGGACACCTTCTCTCTGATAGCTGATGAGTCAAGGCTGGCATGAAGTCAACTGCAAGAAACCTCCTGACACAAAGCTGAAGCTCTGAAGCTCTGCTGGGGTCTTTGTGCTCTCAAACGCCTTTGATTCTAAGAGAATATCCACAGTGAGTTGAAAGTTGTTTTCTGTGCAAGCCAGGGAGAAACTAGATATTTAACTGAAGCTGAATTAAGTGAGAGAAACAAACACACTGTGCCCAGGATTTACATTTCTCCATACCTTCTTTGTAGCCGTGAAGCTCATACTAGTAGGTGTTTTATCAGCTACCTATTAAATTAAATTTTATTCTACCATTACCAATAATTAGAAACGAATTTATAATCCATTGGCTAGTCCAAAAGTTTTGTTTTTAACTTGTAAGTATGTAATCCATGCCCATCAGAGGCCCTGCGTTATTCCTTGTCCCTGGGGTGGGAAGCTGCGGCACCCAGAGGCTCCTGCTTAGTGACGAAGCACTCAGGCTTCTCCTTGAGCAATGGCTAGACCGTGGACGAACCAATGGAGTTTAACCCACTCACACAAAGCCAACCAGTGGACAGGTAGTTTAGAGACCTATGAGGAGAACTTGTTGAAAACAAAACAAAACAAACAAACAACAACAAAAACTCTGTCCCATGAAAACAATGGTAATTAGCTGGTCCAAAAAGATTTTCTCCTTTGGAGTCTGTATAAAAATATATGGGGCTTCCCTGGTGGCGCAGTGGTTGAGAATCTGCCTGCTAATGCAGGGGACACGGGTTCGAGCCCTGGTCTGAGAAGATCCCACATGCCGCGGCGCAACTAGGCCCATGAGCCACAACTACTGAGCCTGCGCGTCTGGAGCCTGTGCTCCACAACAAGAGAGGCCGCGATAGTGAGAGGCCCGCGCACCACGATGAAGAGTGGCCCCCGCTTGCCACAACTAAAGAAAGCCCTCGCACAGAAATGAAGACCCAACACAGCCAAAAATAAATAAATAAATAAATAAATAAATAAATAAATAAATAAATAAATAAATAAATAAATAAAAAGCCAAGCATTTGAAGCCCTTTAAAAAAATTTTTTTAAAAAATATATGGAAGGAACCAGCCAGTTGATAATAAAAGGAGAAACTAAAGAAATTAAAGGAGAGAGAGAAAGAAAGAAAGAGAGAGAGAGTGAGTGAGTGTCCGGCTAAGAACGCAGCAAAGCCCAGGGAAAGCACAGAGAAACACACCTTGCAGCTTGCTTGGGAAGAGTTGGCATGACATCCTTATAGAAACCCCTTCTCTGTTTCTTGCAACACAGAACACATGAACTCACATAATAAACAAAATTAGACTGTGAGAAAAATTCTAATCTTCATGTTTCATGTTCTAGTAATGCTTAGCTAGTCCAACTACATACATAATCATAGTCCAAAGACTTGGTTGAAAATACCTGAACTATAGACATATGGCTAGGGAGAAACAAAATTGTCTGTATATTAACTCCTTTCTACAAAATGCTAGCAAATAGCCCAGCATTAAGGGAAGCTTTCTTATGCATTAGGTATGTAGAACAAAGCAGACTTGAGCACCTACCTGGAGAATTCTACTGCTACATGAACAATGGTAATATGTTTAATTTCGAGAAAACAAAGGTATAGCAGAAAAACAGTAAATGCTTATGGAGCACATAGTATATGCCAAGAACTATGCTAAATTGCCAAATTTAATCTTGATAATAATCCCACTGGGTATCATTCTCATCTCCAAATTGCAGATAAATATACTGAGAGTCAAGAGGTGAAGTCAGCAGCCCAGGTCACAGAGCAACTAAGAAGCCAATGAAGGGATCCTGACCTGGTTTGTACATCTATAAGGACTGTATTTTAATGGTTACATTCATCTGCTAATAATTTACTGTACGACCCTGAGAAACCAATTAACTACCCTGTGCTTCCTCATCTGTAAAATAAGAATATTATGTGCTGAATTGGGTGATTGGGATTGACATGTATACACTGATGTGTATAAAATTGATGACTAAGAAGAATCTGCTGTAAAAATAAATAAAATTAAATTAAAAAAAATAAGACAGCAATAAAGGTGTAAGATTGAAATTAAAAAAAAGAATATTGGCATAGATAATGACCATAATTACGTTTGGCTTGAAAATGCCAAAAGTATGGATAAGTAACTTTTGAATTTAAAGAGGAAACAATTATTACCAACACCAACTAACATTTATATGAGTCCTCACTATGAGCAAAGTCTGACACATAGTAGGCGCCCAATAAAGATTGGCTGAATGAATAAGAAACATATACTAGCCTTATTAAACATATTATTATATCTTCACATCTTTAAGACTGAGTTACCACTACTATTCCTTTCTTACAAATGCAGGAGTTGAGCCTTAGAGAGGAAAAAGTGACTTGCTTACAAGGCACACAGTAAGTGATATAAAATAGCTTCAACACAAGAAGCCTCAAATCAAAATGTTGGAACTTGACTGAAAAGATAAAAACTTCAGGAGTCTACAATTTCAAGTTGGTTTGGTCTTTGGTATAGGATTGTTTAAAAATTTTTTATACCAACCCATGAACACATAGAGAGACAGGATAGTGTTCAGGAAATCTACAGTTATGAATAGGAAATCTGTTATTCAGGGTAAAATTCTACTAAGTCATTACTGTCTCATTTCTGGTCCTGATCCATAAAGTGGGGACAGACTCTCAGCATACAGGTAGGTAATAAGGTTCCTAAGTAAAAAGGTTAAATGTAAAGTAGAGATGGAAGCTATTTGAGAGTCATAGTGCAATACAAATGCAAAGGTATCTTTTTGAATGTTTCAAGAGGTTCATCATCCTCGATAGCTGCCAAATAAGAGACTCCTGAAGCTTTCAGACTTGTGAGGTTAGGACTGTTTTAAAAACGAAATGGGAATGTATTCCCTTACCAGGTGGTTTTATAAAATGAGCACAGGACTTAGTTAACTTTCTCAGGAAATTCAGACTTGCTTGGTCCTTGATCCAGACCTGCATTTACTATTCAAGGAACTCAGGCAAATCATTGACCTTCTCAAGGCACTACTTTCCCAGGTCAGAGCTGAGCACCTAGTCTCGTCCCAGCCCAAAGAGTTTCTGATTCCACTTCTGAATCTCAGTTTCAGGGGCTCCAGAAACCCAGTACTTTAATTCACACTGTAACTTTTTGATTAGCATATCTAGCTAGATGTAAAAAAGTAACTCAATTTTTGTGTTTCCTTTGTATTTTATACCAACTTTTGAAACATGGGATGTATCCCGAAACTCCAGCATTAGATGATAAAGTACAATTATAAATACTTCGTTAGGGCTTCCCTGGTGGCGCAGTGGTTGGGAGTCCGCCTGCCGATGCAGGGGACGCAGGTTCGTGCCCTGGTCTGGGAAGATCCCACATGCCGCGGAGCGGCTGGGCCCGTGAGCCATGGCCGGTGAGCCTGTGCGTCCGGAGCCTGTGCTCCGCAGCGGGAGAGGCCACAGCAGTGGAAGGCCCAAGTAACGCCAAAAAAAACAAACAAACAAACAAAAAAATACTTCGTTAAATCCTTTACTGAATAGAGAAAACATAATTTACCTACTATTCACATTTTCAAAGGGTTTTGTATACTCTTGTAAAATGCCCTATCAAAAACCTTATTTTTTATGCCTGGAACTGAAATTTTTACTAGGACAGGTTCCAACATCTACTGAAAGACTACTTGCAAAAAGATAAAAAATATGTGTGGGGTTGGTGGTGGGGAAGCAATTGTTATATTCTTGCTGCTATTGTTTTTAATCAGCTTTCTCTGTACTCTATTTTATGGTGTTTTTATAAATTGATATCGAAAGGGAGTGTCCACAAGGCCTCAACTGCAAGAATCTTGTAGAAAAATTTAATTACTGGCTTTCAAAGACTGGGGAAGTTAGATTATTCTGGAATATTAATACCAAATGAAAATCTCTAATATCATGGAAGACCCAAATGAACAATGCAAATTTACTTTTAGCAGATTACATGTGGGTAACCAAAGAAACATAGTTTTTGTTGAGTTAGGGAAAGGCAGCCTAAATTAGTAAAAGATAAATCATAAATTTTATAAAGAGGCATCATTTCATCGATTCGAGTATGAATAGCAGTTTTACCATGCTGTGCTTTCCTTGTTAGAGTTCTTTTTTGGATAATCCTGATTTAGTGAATAGTTAAGAATTCCTTCTAAGTTCCATGTGAACTGCCTGCAAAAGGGAATTTCCGAAGTGTCTAAACTTTATTTTCCTTAGCATTTGTAATAGTTCTCCTTCAGTCTTCATATACCATTTAATTGGTCATCAAATTATTTTCGGAGGATCCTGCAAAGGTAAGTTTCAACCTCATTGCCCTTCATAAAGCATATCATAAATTGTAACTAGTTGTGATCTGAAAAAAAAACTCTAAACAGGAAATTACTCTCAGCAAAAAGCAGTTTTAAATCATCCTTATTTATTTTTCTTAAAGATTCTAATGTTACTAAAAGGTCATTCCCAGTGCATGGGAAGAAACACATTCTTTTAGGGTGGAAGTGTCAATTAATGTGTGTGACATAGAACAAGAAAAAGGTTAGAGCTGATGCTTCCGCTAATAGCATTTCTAAAAATAGAGGGTTTTTGAAACAATGCTTTGTCATGTTAGTTAACTTTCTCAAAGCCCTAGGATTCCTGCTAAGATACATTGATTGGTTAAAATAAAATCACCTGTTACACAAATATTATTTACATGTACTTCTGTATCAACTAGTTCAATCATTTATTTCTCATCAAAACTGATTTCTTAGTAGGCAAGCTGTGATGGGTTTTCTCCTTCACATAATTTCCCCCAAAGATTTTCTAGTGTTATCAACAGGAACAGATTTCACTCTGAAGTTATAATCAAAATGGTCTATACAATCGTTAGCATAACATACAAATCTACCTATATCTCTTTTTTCAGTGTTGTCTAATGCCATGTTCCCATGACAACTTCTCCCATAAGCACACTAAGCTTTGGTATGGTCCTCAAACGCATGGAGCTTTTTCATAACCCCATGTCCTTGCTTGTCTCTCCATGTTTCTCTGCCTAGAATGTCCCTCAATTCTCCTTCAGGCAAGCTCTAGCAAGTCATTCAAAGCATAGATCATATATCACCTTTTCTAGTAATATCTTTCCTGACTCTCCTAATTTGGTTGTCTCCTCAACAGCCGTTTCCAATCTCTCTCTTCCCTGCCAGCCTCCCATTTCAGAAGCTAAAAATTAGATACTCATCTTCCCAGTTTCCTCTGCAGCTTGAGGTAGTCATGTGACCCACCAGTTCTAGCCAATGAGACATGAACAGTATCTGCGTAGAGGCATCTAGGGGCAATTTTCCATCCTAAGAAAAAGTGTTAAGAGAACTCCTTCACTGACCACCCTGGTTGCTTGTCTTCTTTGAAAGCAGCCTTATGAGCCTGTGATTTCTGAGCCCGAAGTGCCGTTCTGCAACTCTGAGATGAGATTGCTAAAATGGTGAGGGTGGCAGAGAGGAAGTATGGGAAGAATGCATCTTGATACCATGTTGAGTACAGTACCAACCCTGAGATCATCTATCAAAAAGGCCTGAATTATCTAAGCATTATTGGTTATCTGCTTCTTAGAGAATCTAGTGGATATGCCTAACCAGGGGAAATACTCCCTGGTGTAGCTCCCAAAGCCTTCTTATGATCTCTCTCTCCCGGCATCTACGCATATTGTGTTGGTATAACATCTTTTCAAATGTGTGCCTCATTTAAAAGACTGTAAAGAGATAACAAGCACTGGCAAGAATGTAGAGGTAAAAGAAACCTTGTACCTTGTGAACTGTTTTTGGGAATGTAAATTGGCTCATTCACTCTGGAAAACAGTATAGAGGTTCCTCAAAAAATTAAAACTAGAACTACCATATGATCCAGCAATTTCACTTATGGATATACATCCAAAGGAAATAAAAACAGAATATTGAAGAGATATCTGCACTCCCATGTTCATCGCAACATTATTCACAATAGATTAGAAATAGAAACAACCTAAGTGTCCATCAACAAATATACGTAATATACATGTATGCATAATGGAATATTATTCAGCCACAAGAAAGAAGGAAATCCTGCTATTTGTGACAACATGGATGGACTCTGAGGGCATTATGTTAAGTGAAGTAAGTCAGACAGAGAATGTCAATTATTGTATGATATCACTTTTACACGGAATCTTAAAAAGCTGAACTCATAAAAACAGAGAGTAGAATAATGGTTACCAGCGGCTGGGGGCTGGGCAGGGGGTGCTGGAAAATTGGGAAGACAGTGTTCTTGCAAGGGTAAAAACTTGCAACTGGTAGATATGTAAGTCCTGGAGATATAATGCACAGCATAGTGATCACAGACAACAATAATGTACTATATTTGTATTATAAATATCAAAGTTGTCAGGAGGCTAGATTTTAATTGTTCACACGACAAAAAAAAAAAAAAAGAAAAGAAAAGATAATTATGTGGAGAGATAGAGGTGTTAGCTACAGTGGTAATCATATTGCAATATATGGATCAAATTAGCATACTGTACACCTTAAACTTATATTTTTCCACAACATCCTATGGAAAAACCCGAACAGACTTTTTGGCCAACCCAATACAATGTTATATGTCAATTATATCTCAATAAAAATAAATTAAAAAATAAAGACTGTAAACTCCCCATCCCCTAGCATCATCAGATCAAACAGAGAGCAGAAAAAAAAAGTCTGTTGAATAAATAAATGGATGAATAAACAAATAGATGGATCACTAAGTAAATACAGTGGCATAAGAAAAGAACCAGGTGCTGTTCATATCACTTTTACTACTCTATTTTTTTCTTTTTTTCAGATTCTCTATTAAAGAAAAATGTTCTCCAAGTTGTAGCTTACAGTGGTTCCAGCATCTTCTGATATTCACCTGGAACATCAGGGACAATTCACCCACAAGTTAACTGCTCAAAAGTACCCCTGGCACAAATTTCTTAAACATTAGCAACTGAGAAGAGAACAGGAGGAAAAGGTGATGATATAAAGTTTCAATGGAACAGGCTTCAGAATTGAATTTTAAGAGTCCAAAGCAATAGTATCAAGATGGGATTTGTGTTCTTTTATCGACCTACCCATTCATCTATCCAGAATTTATTGAGCATCTGCTATGTATTATGTATTATCACTAGCAGCTAGTGATTCTGCACGATTCAGATAGATATGAACCTTGCCCTCACAGAACTAGGAAATGCACCATACGTCCTTATCAGCATTTTGTTCAAATACATATTTGAATAACAATATGTAGTTTTGCTGAAAATTGCTTTCAAGAGGAAACAGTCACACATGTGATAGGATATTGAACCCAGAAAAAAAATTCTTCTACATTATCAAAAATACTGATACTGATACTGTCCTGCATCCCACATGTTAGGTTTGGGGGTTATTTTTTTTTCCCCAAACATGACTTTATGTAATGGATGGGAGGAAAGATCCTGCCTCCTAGGCTGGCAAACCCCACAGTGACCCTTGAGGCATCTCCGAAGACCCTGGGACTCAAAGGACCATAGGTTGAAAATGACAAATTTATTCCAATTCCTTAATTTAAAAAGCAGGACAGGAAAGTCCCAAAGTCTAGAATGTTCAAGTGAACACCCCTAACCGGCAACAGAGCTGGAAATAGAACCCAGATGCTTTGCCTCTCCTTTCCAGCACATTCTCTTCTATCCCATGATCAACTGACCTATACTGAAAGCCGAGAGAAATCTGGTAAAGGACTAAGGATCTAGATGTTTTTCTGGAACATATTAATGTATCACAGGAAAAAAGGAGTGGAATGTAGGAAAAGCCATCAGCTTGGGGAAAATAGAGGGTTCATCATTTTGTCTCACCAGATAAGGCAAAGTGTGAGAGAAATGGTGTGTTTAGGTCAAAGGCCATACCTCTCAGACAATGGCTGCGGGTCAGTTCTCTCATGGAAGTGGGGAAGTTTAACTAGAGCGATGTCAACGTTTTTCATTTTCTGGGCTCTGTGAGGCCTCACGCTGCCTGTTACTCCCTGAGATATACCACTTTATACTCGCTTCCTTGCAACGTGCTCCTGCTTTGCTGTATAAAAGCCGAAAAGGGAAGTAATCTCTAAATGGGTCTGCATCCCACAGAGCATTCACTTAGATGACATTCAAATCTGTTTTTCAGGTTTTCTTGGTGTCATTACAAGAAATCATATAATCATTACACTTCAAATTTGACAGTTCTTTCACAGCAAGAAAGGCAGAAATTAGGTCCAAATGTATTTATAAAAATGCAAGGTTTCACTTACCACCAGGACATTTGTGAAGACTGAAAGAACAGCAGATTCGGATATCTGCACTATTGTTATTTCATGAACCCCCAACCACGGATCGCCAAGCTCAAATATTTTAAATTCAAACAATAAGCCCATTAAAGAGAACGTTCAAATACTATCTCTCCCTCCAGTTATTCAAAGAACTCCATTTAATTCACTTAGTAATCACATTTCAGAATGAAAGAGAAACTTTTGCCAAGAACAGGTTTTGAAAATGTATTTGAAGACAAAGGACCCAATCAGGCAGCACTTAATTCATCAGATCTCAAAACTTCCCTCAGAGCGTTGCTACCTGTGAACTGAACACAGAATGTCAATCCTACTTGGGAAAAGCGTCCACTCATGTGGACACTGCTCTTGCACCTTATTCTGTAGGGGTAGGAAGACTATGTTCCTGTAAAGCATCAAAGGTCTTGCAGCCCCTTTATGCCTCCAATGGCAGTAGACAGGAGGGAATCCATGAGCTTGGATAAGACTCGGCTTCCTCTGACTCTTGCTTCTATCTAGTGACCTCAGCACCTGAGCTCGTACCTCCCCAGGCCCTTTATATCCTCAATAGGAGGCAGGAGGGAAGCCCCTTATTCTCAAAGTGCCCTGACTCAGGCTGCCTTGCCTCCATCTTTAGGGTTCAAAAGGGAAACCAAGTCCTCAAGCTCTCAATTCTCATACTTTCATCTACTTCCATCTGACCCAAGTCCAGCAGCATGAATCTCTGTTTACATCTCATTATGCCTTTATCCCTGTTTACATCTGTCACCATAAGAAGCCCCCTATTCTCAAGTCCTCCCTTCATCTCCTAATTAATCCCCAGAAGTAGTGTGGACATATGTCCCAGGTTGTCATGGATGGAGAAAAGCATACAACCATGATCTCAGTAAATTCTACTGTAGAAATCTCAAGGACCCTCAGCACAGCAAGGCAAACATTCTATATTTCCCTTCATGATAACTTGCTAACCCTCCTGGACAGCGATTTACTTCTCAACATGTTTCACTCAAAACCGTCAACACATGGGCCTCCCTGGTGGCGCAGTGGTTGAGAGTCCGCCTGCCGATGCAGGGGATACGGGTTCGTGCCCCGGTCTGGGAGGATCCCATATGCCGCGGAGCGGCTGGGCCCGTGAGCCATGGCCGCTGGGCCTGCGCATCCGGAGCCTGTGCTCCGCAACGGGAGAGGCCACAACAGTGAGAGGCCCGCATACCGCAAAAAGAAAAAAAAAAAAAAAAAAAAAAAAAACCGTCAACACTTCCTTTTCCATCCTCACTCATAGCTGATAGATCTTGCCTGCTATTTCCCTGAAAAACCAAACAAACAAAAAAAAAACCTGAAACAACTGGAACAACTGGAAGAGAATTTCCACAGAAAGCCATCTCACTTTTCCCTCAAATTCTATCCTCATTCTACAAGGACATAATCATATCCTTTACCTCCCCTCCTGCTGCAAGAGAAAAACTGCTTGCATTTCTAAGGTCAATGCATTACACTTGTGTACTAGATCCAATCTCCTCCCACCTACTCAAGGACACAACTCCAGCAATTCTTCCTTCTGACTTCAATTTCTTCCTCTCTGTTGGATCAATTCCATAAGCATACAAAAACATGCTGTTATACCAGTAATGTTTTTTTTTAATCTCTTAAACCCACTTCCCTTTCCAGCTACTACTTCCCTTTCCAGCAAAACTCTTAAAAGTTGTCTCTGCTGTAGTCTCCAATTCTTCCCCTCCCATTTTCTCTTAAATCCCATCAAGCTTTCAATTCTTTCCCTATTGGTTAATGCCTCCCACATTCAGGAATCCTAAAGTCAATTCTCAGTCATCATAAAACTTAACCTATTAGCAGCATTTGACACTAACTGACATCCTGTCTTACTGAAACACTGGAAGGGTTTTGTGTGAAAGATCAGAAGTTCAGTTCAGTTTTAGACAAGTAACATTTCAGATGTATACGATTAGACATCCAAGGGGAGACAATATGTAAGCAGTCTGGAGTTCAGGGGATGGGTCCAGGCTGGAGATCAGAATGAGGGAGTCATCAGCATATAGACCTGTGATAAAAACCATGAAACTGATGAGAGCACTAAGGAAGTGAGCAAAAATCCAAGCATGGCTCAGGGGAAAAGGGAGTAGTCAGACAACCCAGTAATCCACAGCTCAAAGACACGTAGATATAATGGGAAGGGAGACTATGCAGAGTCTTGTAGGAATGGTGAGCACTTTGGGAAGTCAATCAAGGGTCAGATGCAGAAACGTTTTACTCACCAGAGATCCACAGGGGCTTGGAGAAGGCAGGTTGGCCAAGTGAGGCCCCTCGTGTATAATAGAAGGGAAGAGAGCATCATACTTCCCAGGATTTGCACATGGTTGGGTGAATCAAGGGAAAGGAGCAAGTCTTAGGGAGGTGGATGAGATGGGAGTAAGGGAGAGACTGAGGAATAGGGAAATACGTGTGATCCCTGGCCTGGAACCTATAAGAATCTATATCAAACTTATCAGTATACAGAATGTTCAGTATGAATGGACTTTTTAATGGAAATTGTAGAAATATCAGACTCTGTCTGTCCATAATGTATGTCTAAGAGGGAAAAGGCCATAAAGACGCAGAACTATTGGAATAAAAGAAGTGCAAGGGGGTTTGACAATCCCAGGTGGAGCTGGGTTGGGGATAGGGTTTGAGCTGGCCCAGACCTTGAAATGGAGTCAGGCCAAGGGCAAGGAGGCTCACACGGTATACAAGTTCCATGTACATTATCTTATTTAATACCCACCTGTGTCTATGATGTTTGAACTAGTGTCCCATTTTACAGATGAAGAAAAAATTAATGAAGTCATGTTAAGTTGCCCTTATTCCTCTGGCTAATGTGTGGTCTGCTGGGACTCAAATCCAAGTTTTCTGAACCACAGAGACCAATCTATGCCTTTCTTTCACTATTCCTCTCTCTGATAAATGATCCTAGTAATCAAATGCAAAAAAAAAATGTAGTCAACTGTTCTTATAATTCAACTCCATCATGCTGAGTAGCAAGAGAATCATAGAGTTAAGGTTTCAGCATCATTTATCTCAACATCTGGAAGACTGAATTTTTTTTTTCATTGTTTTATTCCATATGTTAGGGACACTTTAGTTTACAGTTGGTGACATCCAGACCATAAATATGTATTATTTGACCTAAATATTTTCCTTTTTCAAAGTGAACTAGTTGCTAAGACTTAAAAAATCTAAAGAATTTATACAAATATCCCACATTCTAGGCCATCTTGACAAATCACAAGGTGGGGCTATACACAACCTGCATTCCCTAAGGGCAACGACTGCCTGGAGCTGAATCTCTAGTCTTTACACGCAGCAGGTGTCCTCCACCCACCTGTCCACTCCCTGGAACACCAACTACTTCACTCTTTCCTGACCTGTCTAGCCCCTGTAAGCATCCAAGTTTGTCATTCCGGCCTAGATCCAAGACAGATTCTATGTCTACCTCATTCTTCCAATAAACTCAAAATACAATTCAAAATAAGCAATGACCCATATTCAAACGTAAGTGAGCTGACTAATCTTAGAGTCCCCTAAGCAAATGTACCTCCTACAGGGGAAATAATACACATTAGGGTATTAACTCTTTTCATAGATTACTTCTATAATTCTCAAGAGAAACACAAGAAGCAGATGTAGGTCCCAATTCTGTCACCACAGTTTCTCAGTTATTAAAAGCGGGGGAAAACATATTTGAGGAGTTTTCTCTTGTTAACTAGAAAAACACAGGTGGGCCTTGCATGAAGTGGATCACGCCTTACCACTAGGGTGACTAAAGGGGTTATAGTTCTTAGCACTTCTCCAATATGGGAATTCTGTGGGCATCAGCAGTCAACCGAAACATCATTTACCTGCCAGACACGGAGCACGTAGGCCAAAGAACCTAAGGTTAGCTAGGAGCATTGTCATAATTGTTTTCATTTCTATTTTGTTGGACAAAATAAGAGGGTGACCAGATAATAGCTCCGCAAACTAATACTGAAAACAAAACACTCTTAAAATTATTTTCTTCTGGAATTTGGCAACTCCTTTACTGCATTTATAGTTATCATCACTAGCAGGATGAAAAAAAGGGGGGGGCATGAGTACTATTTTTGCAGAAATTGGAGTATAGGCAGTTTAATAAGCCCACCCCCTCATTTTACAAAGAAGAAAAACTGAGGCCCAAGGAGATAGACATTTACTAGCCAAGACCACTCTCAGCTCTTTAAGACAGAGCTCAAAAGTTCTATTTCACTTTTAGCCACAACGAACAGAAAGGACAGACTTGGGCTGAGCGAGTGGTGATCAGACTGAGATGCATACATGAGAAATAAAGAAAAACTGAGCTGGGCTTCCAGAATAGAAGGCTCCAAGAATTGGTTTTATATCCAGAGTCCATCTACGGCCATCAGCAGTAAGGGTTTGAAGACCTCTGCTCATCAATATTATTCCCCACATATTAACCTTTCTCTTTTCTCTTCCAACATGAGTCTTAATCCTCCACAGGATATTTGTTGTTTGGGGGGATATCTAGCAACCTTTTTCTCATGCTTTTGGGACACCCTAGCCTTTTGGGAATTCCCCTCCTGCACGGTGAGCAGACATATAGGCTGATAATCATGTTGTCCTGCCCGTGGTATGGGTATATGACCTAAGCTAGGCCAACTGGACTTTTTCTCTACCATCAAGACCACCCCAGATGATAAATCTTGACCTGAGTGATGCAAAGATGGGAAGCCATAGGTTGGGGCTCATTCCTATCCACAGTGAAGACAGCCTTGGTAAGACCATTAGTTCTTGCTATCCCATGGCTACTCCACAGTTTCCCTGTGTCCTTTCCTCTTTTGAGCCTGGTTCTCCATCCTTCTATTTTGTGAACTTTACATCCCTCCAACAAATCACTTGTCTTTTTAAGCTTGGCCACACCAGGTTTCCCGAATCCAAAGAACCTACACCAGTAAATTGTGTTGGATGTTTGTCTGTCTCCACAGAGCTTCTGCTCATTCATGGCGCTTGTTCTCTGACTGCTTTAGCTTGCCCATGGCTCGCGCGGTTTTCCGAGCCTCACTACATAGCCATGATTAGGAGATCTTAATGTAAGTAAGAGGGAGTGTTTCTTCAACATGCCTTTCCATCTGTGTCATCCATGAATCCGAAATCAGGAGATGGGGCCCAAGAATGTGCATTTTAATAAGAATTCCAACTGATTCTGATGTCGGTTGCCCCTAAAATATGCTGTTCAAAAACTCTCAACATTTGCTCCCACTTGGATGACTATCTTCTCTCAGTATTTTGTAGCTCACATTTGTGAGAGAAAAAGTCTGTTTGGCCCCAGTCCTCTTCACGTGCCAGATCCAACCAGTCTGTGGAATGGTTCAGGTGACCACTCTCTGTGCACTGGCCATGAGATTTTGGGGGGAGGAACAGAGTCAAGCAGTTCACACCAAGCTGTCCCTGAAGTAGGGTCTGTGGTGCAGTTTTCCTCACCAGAGGCTATGAGTGACAGGCAATGCATTTGATCCCTACAAGATCCCTGAGCAAGAAAGCAGGTTCCTGACTACCTTTCCAGTACTCCTTCCTCCAGCCACCCACCATTTAGAAGGCCTTTCTGACTTGGTTCATCCTTTGAAAATAAGATCCAAGGTTTAATGAAATGTGTTTAAATGAACAATTCACCTACCTAGGAGGTGCAGACCTCTAATGAATAATTGGAAGGCTGATTCCTTAAACATCCATATTCTCTTGTTAATCACTTTAATTACCACCTTCTGAATCTTCTATGCAGCAAAAACTCAAAGAACTCTACCTCTCCAGAGAATGGTAACGCTTTCCTGTGGAGCCCTAAACTTCTTTATAGAAAACTAGGTCTTAGCGTACTAGAGTAGGTCTCATTTTTAAGGAAACATACGACCAAAAATGCCCAAACTTCCAAAAATTACACATGAGAAAGGAATCATTCTCATTTTAAGAAATTAAGACCAAAAAATATCTACTTTGGGGATTTATTTAAACAGTCTCTAGGTAGGTGAGTTCATTTACTAGCTTCTTTCTGCATCTAATGGGCCAGGTACTCATCTAGGAGCACAAGATGCCTAAGATAAGTTAAGTTCCTTGCCTTTCAGGAACCGTCAGCTTAGTGGTGGAGACAGATATAAAAAAAGAATAAATAATACACATGGAGAATTAATGAACCAATGTATGAATACAGTGTTATGAGACTGTATTTTAAAGAAAATAGTCGTTCTGTGATTAGTGGAGTTGGGAAAGAGAAAAGACAGGAGTCTGAACAGGGTTTGAGAGGATCAGCAAGGTAACCAGATGAGGAGAGTGGAGGCTGATTAAGACAGACTCAAGAGTCTGTGCAAAGGTACAGAAATGAAGGAGAGAATCAAAGGTAAGACTGGACGACAAGAGTGGAATTGGGAAGATTTGTTGTGAAGGACTTATATGTTTCATAAATGGAGAACCACTGAAAGTTTGTAATCTACTGAAAGTTTTAGAAAAATAACTTTGAGAGGAGGAGAGTGGATGGGTTGAGTAGGGAGAAGCTGGGGGCAGGAGGACCAGAGAGAAAATTGCCTTAGGATCACAAGAGAGATCTTCAGGAACGGGGATGTAGAGGAGGGAACTATTCCAGAGCAATTTCAGAGACCCAATGGACTGAATTTGCTTACAGAGTTTCACAGCTGTTAGCAGCATAAGCTTTGGCATCAGATGAACCTGAAGATAAACTGGGGCTCGGCCACCCACTAACTGTATAATGTTACACCAGTTATCTCATCTCTCTGAGCTTCACTTTCCTCATCTTTAAAATGAAGATCGTGGGCTTCCCTGGTGGCGCAGTGATTGAGAGTCCGCCTGCCGATACAGGGGACACGGGTTCATGCCGTGGTCCGGGAAGATCCCACATGCCGCGGAGCGGCTGGGCCCGTGAGCCATGGCCGCTGAGCCTGCGTGTCCGGAGCCTGTGCTCCGCAATGGGAGAGGCCACAACAGTGAGAGGCCCGCGTACCCCCCCAAAAAAAAAAAAAAAAAAATGAAGATCGTGTTATTGAGAGGATTAAACAAGCTAATGGTGTAAAGCACTTGGTATAAATTAAAGCCTAGCATAGAATAAATGCTTAACATTCACTGAATGCTGGTACTATTGCTATCATTATTATAACAAATATTCTAATGAATAACTGATTGAGAGAGATGGCAGAGAAGGGCATCAGAAATCACTATCGTGCCTGGAAGTCTGGTAAATAATAATGTCATTAACCATTAACAGAGCTAGGCAATAACCATAAGAGCAAGCATTTACTGAGAATTTAACATATGCCCGGCAGTGTTCTAAGAGGTTCACATACACAAATCTCCTTCAATCCTTACAAGAATCCCAGCTATTATTATCCGCCCGCCCTTTACAGAGGCAAAAACTGAAGCACAGAGAAGTTGAGTAGCTGGAGTCACACAGCTAATAAGTAAAGGAACATAGACACTTTGATTCAAGAGCCTCAATGTGCACAGAGAAGGCAAGGGAAGTTCTGGGATGGGGTAAAGGGACCTTGGTGAAGAGAGAGAGGTAGTATTAGCTAGGTGGAGTTTTTAACATGCTCAGAGACACTGAAATGGAATAATGTAGTAGTAAAGGTGGAAAGACAGGTGTGTTCATAAATCATTTTTCTACTCAGAAGAAAGACCAAGGAACAGAGAACTTGAGATAGTAAAGCATGAAGAGCTATTGCTAGCGGAAGATTAATCAGAAAGGCAGAAGTACCTGAAAAACGACTTTGCAAGGCAGAGAGAAAATACGACTGGAATAATACAAGCTTGATTTCTGTGCACACTTCTCAGGAAGCGATCCACGTGTGAAGGAGAGAGGCATACGTGTTATGCCATTGTCCCAGCATTTATATCCCCAATGTCAGCTGTGAGATTCACACGGCTTGTGTGGTTCCTTGAACAGTGCTGTCTCAATGAAATAAAAGGGAATCCAGGACTTTTCCTGTTGAGGCTGCCCATCAGGAGATCTCAGATGGCAGAGGAAGGAAGAATGTGGCTTTCCTAACCAAGGGCTTCAGGGAGATCTACAGCCAGCATGCCGTCAGGTTCTGAATGAGAGAGCTCACTTGACAGTCGCTTCTGAGGAGAAGAGCCCGAACCAGTGAGCCCTTCTCATGAACACTCCCTGACAGAAGGCTGCAGGGAAGGTGGAATCAGCTGCTAGTGCCTGAAGCTTCCCTTATAAATCCCTCCCCATCCTAAATGTGTCACTAAGCTTGAATGCCCAAGCACTTTCCTTCCATCCTGGGCATGAGAGCATCCTTTTCTAACTACCCTGGGTTCCTGGAATGTTTTCCTCTAGAGAAGATAACATCTGGGTAATCTGCCTGACCCTCTCTGAGGCTGCATGCTAGTGCACACACGCCCCTCTCTAGTCTAGCTTGTGCCAAATCAATCCAATTCTCTGGTTCTGATTGGACAAGGGATAGACATGTGACCCAAGGTCTGTCAATCAGCTTCTCTCATCTGGGAATTTAGAATCTCTGAATGGTTTGAGCTAATATTGTCTGAGAGCTAAGGACACCATTTGGGGGAGCCTCTTTTTGCTGTAGAATGATTGATGCAGAAAGCAGACACACAGTGAGCTCCAGACCCTCCTTCCAGTCCCTTCCAAGGCCTAGCTGAGCTTCCTGCTTTAAAATTTTATGAAATAACCCTGTATTTTTCCAATAAATTACCTTTTTTGGATTAAATTAGTCAGAATCAGTATCTGTTACTTGTAACCTAAACAGCCTCCACTAAGATATGCAATAAAGAAATTTATGTAAGTGCAATATTGTTGGAAATTTCACTCTCCAGAAGCCCAAGATAAGGCAGAAGTGAGCCCTCTCTCTCTGCAACAAATTTTTAGGCAAAAATAACAATGATGATGAAAACCAGAATTCTTTATACCCTTCAAAGTGTGTGTACTAGTTTATGTTATTTAATCAGGACTGTTGGTATGGCATTTCAGACTCTGCTAGCAGATGGTGAAACTGAAGCACAGAAAAACACCCTCATTCACCCAAATTTTTTTGCATTCCTGGATCTTCCATGTAGTCATGTTTGGAATAATTGGTTTGAAACTTTATAGTGTTATTTGAGGTCGATATTTGAGATGGACGGATCACTGATTATGAAAGGCTCATCATCACTTGATCTTTTCATTTTTAAAGGTAATATAGCTAAAGTCCTCTGAACCTACTTACAGTAAAAATAACATATTCAACCTTACCTTTTGGAGAGTGGCTGTTCATGCTGTTAAACACCAGAGTTGGTATTTAATATGCGAGATTACTGGCTGTACAAAGTTCAAAGTATGAAAAATAAGCATTCTGTTCATAACATACCTGCAAGAGCACAAGAATGTACGCATCGTGTTATCACTATTATTTTTTACTTTGATCATATCTAGACACAATACTGTACCTCCTAACTCAATAATCTGTTATGTTTTCAAGTAGTTTCTCTCCACCTACCAACTGCCCTTCCCCTCTCCCCACTCACTTCTCTGGACTTTTGTTAACACCTGATTTTTTTAAAAAATATTTATTTATTTGGGCTGTGCCAGGTCTTAGTTGTGGCACGCAGGATCTTCACTGAGGCAGGCATGCGGGATCTAGTTCCCTGACCAGGGATCGAACCCGAGCCCCCTGAATTGGGACTGCAGAGTCTTACCCAGTGGACCACCAGGAAGTCCCTATAACACCTGATTTTTGATGCTTGCTTATATTGCAACAAATATCATATTGCATTAACATCCATTCAGCTCTACTAGGCTGGGAACTTGTTGAGGTAGGGAATTTATCCTTTTTCTCTGTATTCTCAGCCCCTAGTACAACATCTAGTTCATGAGCAATTATTAACTATTTGATGGATGTTAAGTGAGCATATATCTCAAGGACAAAGAGCATGTCACTTTAGACTCTGTGGGTATCAATTCATGTTTATTAACTAAGTACATACTCTTTCCCTCATGACATGCATTTATGCTAAATGCTATGGGGAGGAGAAAGTTGAGGGAAAAGCACACAACATTATTCGTACTGTGATGAAGGTTACAGAGAAAGTACTTACACAAAACGTCATGACTATTTTTTCCAGCTCTACTGAGCTATGACTGACAAAAAAAAAATGTATATACTTAAGGCGTACAATGTGATATTTTGATAAAGATATACATTGTGAAATGATTACCACCATCAAGCTAATCAACATATCTATCACTTCACACAATTACTCTTGTGTGTACGTGTATGTGGTGAGAACATTTGCGATTTACTGTCTTAGCAAATTCCAAGTACACATTACTATTCACAATAGTCCCCATGCTGCACATTAGGTCTCCAGAACGTATTCATCTTATAAATGAAAGCCTGTACCCTTTGAAACATGTCATGACTACTGTCATCATCATCATCAACTTATTTATTGATCATTTATTATATATCAGGCATTCTGTTAAGTTTTTTACATGCATTATTTCATTTAATTATCACAAGCCCTTACACAAGAAGTGCTATTACCAAGCCCACTATACAGATTAAGAAACTGAGGCTCACAAAGTTTTAAGTTATTTGCTCAAGATCACAACTAATACGTGACAGAATAGAATTGTGAACTCAAGTCTGCCTATCTTTAGAGTTAATACCTAACTAGATGCCAGAAAGAACTACACCAACTCTAAGGGTATAAAGAGTACAGAGAAGGGAGAGTGGGATGAAGCAGGATTTTTAAAAAAACAACTCCTGATAGATCTCAGAATATTTCAACCTGAGCATCCTTATTTGGACTTAGGCGTATTGTAAAACTGCAGAACTTCTAAGTAATCTCTCTTAAGAAAAGCCCTTAAGTAATGGTACAAAACAGTTTCTATAGAAGTTGAAATCTTGATGATGAGCTAAATTTACTGCCAAAGGTTAAATTGGAAGGCTCCCAGGCATCACGGCAGAGAATGGGGCAGGACTTGTGTGGGATTTATCGTTCCTGCGGAGAGCAGAAGCCCCGGCACCACTAATCAGATCATACATCAGCGGAGTGATTACTGTTGACTCTTCTAGACACACAGAAGGACAAACAAGTAAGTGGCTTGAAAGTAAACGAAAGCAGAGTCTCTCAAGCTCCCTCATCCCACACAGGAGAGCTATGAATCACCTTGGTAAAGGATTCATCATCTTTAGGTGTCACCTGGGTCATAACAGAGGTGTTAAGTTGTTTGCAAGACGGCTTATATCAGAGATACAAAAGGAAGAAGCCAAGAAGAGTAGGGCAATAACAACATCTAAAAAGGATTAGTGAGAGTGAATTCCTTTTATGGGCACATTTACATCATGTGATTGGAGAGAGTGCTGAATCGAGAGCCGAGAAATCTGAATTCTACTCTCAGTTCTGCCATTAATTATCCCATAGGATTTTGTTGAAATGCTCTGAGCTTTCAGTTCCCTAGTTATTAAATAAGTGGTTGGCTGATGAATGCTTTAAATCTTAATTTTTTTAACTGGCATTGATTACAGGTGGAAATGTCATTTATGGAAATTGCGTAGGTTGAAAATCAGTGAAGTCAGTCAGACAAAGACAAATATTGATATCATACGATATTGCTTATATGTGAAATCTAAAAAAATGGTACAAATGAACCTATTGACAAAACAGAAAGAGTCACAGATGTAAAAAAAAAAAAAAAAAAATTATGGCTCCCATGGGGTAAGGGGGAGGAGGGATAATTGGGAGACTGGGATTGACATATACACACTACTATATATAAAATAGATAACTAATAAGAACCTACTGTATAGCACAGGGAACTCTACTCAATATTCTGTAATGACCTATATGGGAATAGAATCTAAAAAAGAGTGGATATATGTATATGTATAACTGATTCACTTTGCTGTACAACAGAAACTAACACAACGTTGTAAATCAACTATACTCTGATAAAAATTAATTTAAAAAAAGTCAGGGGCCTCCCTGGTGGCGCAGTGGTTGAGAGTCCGCCTGCCGATGCAGGGGACACGGGTTCGTGCCCCTATCCCGGAAGATCCCACATGCCGCGCAGCGGCTGGGCCCGCGAGCCATGGCCGCGGAGCCTGTGTGTCCGGAGCCTGTGCTCCGCAACGGGAGAGGCCACAGCAGTGAGAGGCCCGCGTACAGCAAAAAAAAAAAAAAAAAAAAAAGTCAGGACACTTGGGTTCTAGGCTGACTGCCCAGTTGAAAAATTCCCTTCCCGTCTCTGAGTCTCAGTTTCCCTATCTCTAAAACATTTGATTAAATGGTCTCCAAAGCTTCTTTTAGCTATAGAGGTCTTTGAATTTGTATTTTTTTAATCTCACAATACTAACTTTAGGAAATAACAAAGGTGATCATTTTGCCTCTAAGAGGAAGGAATATTTTCTGCTCACCCAGGAGTCAAATACAAGTAAAATTCTGAAATAAAAACAGTAGAAGGATAGATCAGGCTCTGACAACACTAACAAATCTATGTCCTTAACCACAGGGGAAACGTACAGGCTAGATTTTTACAGGCAGCAACAGAAAGAACATTTCCAAAACTTTCCTGGTGAGAATACAAACGCAAATGCAGGTTTGCTAGCTGGAGTTCAGCTGTGTAGAGTCACAAGGTCAGAACTGCTGGTAGAATTGTGTGGGTGCAAACTCAGGCATATTGACAATGTAAATCATAACATTTTTTTATCCTACCATCTCCTCTCCCATAACACAGTGCCTTGAAATAGCATGTGTGTGTATTAATGTGTTTAAAACATACCTAGATATCTCTGACTGACGGGTTTTGGCAGTGCCCTGTGACACATGCCAAGGGAGATACGTGTCAAAGATCGAAGGGAAATTTCACACAGCCTATTAAATAGCAAAATTCAAGACTGATGCACATACCACCATCTCCACATCTGTGGGAAACTCCATCCACTCAATACCGAAGTCAGAGTACAAGCTACTAAGACAATTCTGATTTCAAGAACATTCTTTCTAAGAATTTTGAAAGCAATGGTATCACTGGAAACTTTAGCGGTACTAGCGTTTATGGATATTTCTATGGGCCAGCCAGGCACGATGCTAAGCACTTCTTAGGCATTTTCTCATTAAATCCTCACAACCATCTACAAGGTAAATATGAACTTGCTCCCATTTTAAAGGTAAGAAAACTGAAATGCAGAGGTTAAGCTCTTTGCCTCAGGTCACACATATATTCAGCAGCAGGGCTGGCTTCTGAACTGAGGTGCAGCTAACTTCAGAGCTCTTAAATCTTGCATAGCTGCTGGTCTCTCAGAGCTCCCGTAGTTCTGCTATTTACTTGCTATACAAACATGAATGTGTTATGCAAAACTCCCCAATTCAGCTTTTCCAGCTAGAAAATGGAAACAAATACAATAATAAAATCTCTGTGTTTCTTACTATAAAGGACAACATAAAATATAAAAATATAAATTAAACCAAACTCTGCAGTGCCTATGAGAGTAGAGGCAAGCCAGTTTCCATTTTCATGCCTGAGTTTTCCAATCCATCAATTTGTTAAAACAACTGCCTGATTTTACAGAGATGTGTTGAAGGTGACTTTTTTAAATGTAAAAATTCCCTGGAAAATTGCAAAGGTATATACAATCTGTTTGCACTATTTTCATCATCATTTGAACATAGTAAGATAAAATGTAGTAGTTGGAAAAGAAAAAAAAATCCTTTACTCCCTATATTTTAAAAATATCTTCCTTTAAAACTATCTCATATGATGAGGGACTTTACAAGCCTGAAAGATTACTTTGCCAGAAGGGACATTTGCATCCAAAGGAAATTCTATGATTACTCAGTTGTTCTAATCACCCATCTTGGAGGGGACAACACTATCAACAGAAGTTGTCAAGATTTTTTTTTTTTTTTTTTTTTTGTGGTACGCGGGCCTCTCACTGTTGTGGCCTCTCCTGCTGCGGAGCACAGGCTCCGGACACGCAGGCTCAGCAGCCATGGCTCACGGGCCCAGCCGCTCCGCGGCATGTGGGATCCTCCCAGACCGCGGCACGAACCGGCTTCCCCTGCATCGGCAGGCGGACTCTCAACCACTGCGCCACCAGGGAAGCCCAAGAATGTTTTTAATCAGCATCATTTTGACCCTGTCAATGGTACAACCAGCAATGCCTAATTCACAAAGCAGTGAGCATTAGCACCCACCTCCCAGATGGGAAGCATGAAGAATCTGGCTACACAAAAAGAGAAATCACTCTAGTGTACAAAAGAAGCAGTTGAGGGCTTCCCTGGTGGCGCAGTGGTTGAGAGTCCGCCTGCCGATGCAGGGGACACGGGTTCGTGCCCCTATCCCGGAAGATCCCACATGCCGCGCAGCGGCTGGGCCCGCGAGCCATGGCCGCGGAGCCTGTGTGTCCGGAGCCTGTGCTCCGCAGCGGGAGAGGCCACAGCAGTGAGAGGCCCGCATACAGCAAAAAAAAAAAAGAAGCAGTTGACACTTTTAGAAATACAGTTTGCTGTTTGACATATTTCATTAAATACCTGTGATAAGTTTTAACTTTGAAGTTTATACATAATAGGAAAGTTGATCCTTAGAATGAAAAAAAAAGTCTAGATTTTGTCTAAAACCTGGGTAATTTCTAGAGCAGGTAGGAAAAGATTGGTCAGTTCAATCTGGCTAGCCTCCAGTACCAAATACTTAGAAAGAGTATTTGGTTATTTCTAAGTTTTACAGATGTGGTACATGATCATAGTTACTTCCTTTTGAGTACTGACTGTGTTTTGGCTCTCTGTGTGAAATGCAAAATTTACCACTCTTAAAAACTTAGCTATAAAAATGCAAACTCAATTATATTTGTTAGTGATCACAAACCAAAACCAAGTCAAACTTGCTAGAAGTAACAAAAATTAACATGTTCTTCAGCTTAAGATATAAAATAAGGCTGAGTTTTGAACTTGCTTCTTGCCTCTCCAAATGTAACAGAGTCCAGTTTTATATATATATATATATATATATATATATTTTATATATAAATTTATTTTATTTATTTATTTTTGTCTGCATTGGGTGTTCGTTGCTGCATGTGGGCTTTCTCTAGTTGCGGTGAACAGGGGCTACTCTTCGTTGCAGCGCTTGGGCTTCTCATGGCAGTGGCTTCTCTTGTCGCAGAACAAGGGCTCTAGGTGTGCGGGCTTCAGTAGTTGCGGCATGCGGTCTCAGTAGTTGTGGCTCCCAGGCTGTAGAGCGCAGGCTCAGTAGTTGTGGCACATGGGCTTAGTTGCTCCGCGGCATGTGGGATCTTCCTGGACCAGGGCTTGAACCCGTGTCCCCTGCATTGGCAGGCAGATTCTTAACCACTGCACCACCAGGGAAGTCCTATATATATTTTTCTTTTATGTGACTATTTTAATCCTATCTGATCTGAAAATAGCACCCACAATGTTATATGGGTTAACAAGAATCTGAGTCCTATGCAACGTGTGACAGACACCACTGGTTGGCAAATTTAACAGCCATTTCTCCCTTTCTTGCTTGCTAAGAGAATCCCAATTTGTTTACCCTCCACCAGGTGGAAACGTCCTTCAGGGATGCTGGATTACTCCCTAGCTGCAGGAGGAAATCTTGCTTACTCTAATCCAGGCAGAGTGGTTTTATTTTCCTTGCAAAAAATTGCTTCAGGCATGGACTTGTGATGTAATGTTGACCAGTGAAATATAAAGCAACATCTGTTTAGGGACTTCCAGAAATATATTCCCATTCTGAATAAAGCAAAATAACTGGATGTTCCAATTTTCTAACTGGTCACTGTTTTGTGGTTGTGATGCTTTGAACTGCTTTGAACTTGGCAGCCCACATAAGAGGACAGGAAAATGGAAAAAAATCTGGGTCCATGACAAGTCACTAAACTGCTGAATCAACCAACTTTGGAATCTATCTCTAGATTTCTTATAGAATGAGACAACAAATATTCTTGCAGCTGTCACTTAAAATTTTTTTCCTGTTACTTGCTGCCCAAAGCACTCTAACTACTATAAAAGTCCACCCCCAACACTAAAAATTCCAGTTCTGCCATAAGCCCACTGATGAACATATACAGTCTTAAAATAATTCAGTCACCCACACTAACGGCTTCTTCTGTGTCATATGGTTAGAGAAACATTTTTGTATCATAAGAGATATAGTGTTTTGGGGAATTTTACCTTGTCTGCTAAACAAAAGGTGATTTTTACTTTATTAAGATATCAGGAAAGACAAATGGTATCGAAAGAGTTTGCTCTTAATATGTAAGTTCTACACAATAACCCTTTTGTATAGTCATAATGCATATTATGAGAAGTCTTTAAGCAATAAAACCACATTAACTTTATAGTACTTAATCATGGGTTTGTTTCCCAACCTTATTTAATTGTAGAACCCCCTTCTCTTTACATTAAACATATTAAGTGATCCAGCAGAATGAATGCTACTCAAAACAACCTCAAGAAGCATTAATTTACACTAAGAATTTTTACTTCAATAAAACGGAACAAAATATATTGAAAAACTTCACCATTTAAGCTTCCCTAGCTGTAGTAAAATATTTTTAAATGAGAATAACTAACAACTATTGAATGCTTACTCTGGATGGGGCACTGTCAGAGCCACTTTAACTCACGAATTGCAGATACTCGGTTGCAGAACCTCATTTAACCCATGAAGAAAAAGAGGCACAGAAAGACAAGGGGCCCTATTATCCTTTGACTTATGACACTCACACTCTTCACAGTTCCAGAAAAGGAAGAACTTTATCTTACACTTAACACTTATGAGCAAAATCCTATTGCTAGAAATGTGTTCCTTGCACGGATTGACATTGGCTACTGGTAACTTGGTAAACCCTCTTAGAATACCATGTGGGAATTCAGTGTCAACTAGCATCTGAAAACCTGGGCTGATGGCTCCAGGATGTGGCAGTGTTGATATGATCTGAAGACACTTCTAATTAAAAGCACAGTTGTAGTTAATTAATCCTGACACAAACAGCTACAGTCTTCCTCTTAACAGCATTTGCATTTGTAGAAATCCTTTATAGTTGTTTAGGTTTTAATTTTTTCAAGCCCATAAGGACCTTGGCACATCTTTCATGAATAAAAGAAAAGACAGTTGAAGTTTAAAAGGTTTCTAAGCATCTCAACACAGTGTGTTTCTTGAAGATTCGGAAGTATTCCAAAATGCTGAGCACACAGTGGGCATAAGGATAAACATTTGTCAGCTGGCTTCTACTGCTCCATATTTTTCAATAGTCTTTCTAACTAGTAAATCCATTGCCTCAGAAATACATCTTAGTTAAGTACAGTGAAGATCATCAAATAAAGGTAGAATATCTATGGCCTTATAATGCCTTAAAGTATTTTAATAGCCTCTTGTCATTTGACTAGCAATCAAGTGATGAAATGTCTTTTAATACCCTAAGTAAACCCACACAGCCAAACACCATGATGGAGTTTGATGGAGCTATAAATACGTTTCCCCATGTACTTATATTAACATAAATAGATGTTGTCAAGTTAAGTTTTAGATGAAGAAACTATCATTGTAACTCGAAAACAAATATATAAATTTTCTTCTAAGGTCAAAAGGCTTGGCTTAAGAGTGTATTATGTTTCAAGTTAAATTCTAATGTTCTCCTTCACACGAAGTATTGTATTAAGGTACTTTAGGAGGCAGGTAAATAGCACATAAATATAACAATCACCTCCATTTATGCCTTTTTCTTTTCAATGTGTTTTGCATCTTTTTTATTTTTAAAAAGTATGATACTGTTGCTAAAATGGGAAGACATACAGATGTTCTTGTACTGATGTCATTCTAAAGATAGAGGGAGATGTTTTGGAAAGCCTCAAAACATCTTTCAGAATTAAGCTGGAGGCTGGGGAAGGGGTAGCGGTTATCAGATCCAATTTGCAGATGATCTCTGATATGTCTTCCATTTTTATTTGCTTATCAATCCTCAAAACATTAAAATGATGTGCATTCCTTCATAGCTACATCTCTACAATCCTAGCAGGCCCCCTGAAGTATCATCAATGTACAACACAAGTATCAATGTATAACACAAGTGTTGCTCGCAGAAGTGAGTGTTAGGAGATTCTGCCCACTCCTCAGAAGGCTATGACAGAACTGTCACTGGACCACCCGACATCCTTGCCTCTGGGCTGGACAGCTGCCATTACAGCTTTGAAAAGTAAAAAAGCCATACCACTTAAAAAAAAAAAAAAAGTCAAGCCAACTTGAAACTCCAAATTCTGCTTAAAAATAATATACTGGTTTCTGAGAAACAGAAACACCTTTAAGGTGTTGCAGCTTGACGGTAGGCAGTTGGAGACCTAGAGAAATACCACAAGTTTTGCAAGAGCCCTTAAGAGCAAATGTACCGGGTTAAGTTTGAGATAAGTTTCCCAAGACAAATGCTCTGCAAACTGCTCATTTCTATCAACCTTATTTATATTATTTTATTTTTTTGAAAGATCTGTTGAGTTATAATCGACATACATTAAACAGCATATATTTCAAGGGTATGGTTTGATAACTTTTGACATATGTTCACACCTACAGAACTATCTCCACAATTGAGGATGATGAATAAATCCATCAGACCCAATAGTTTCCTTATATCGCTCTGTAATCTCTTTCTCCTATGCCTCTCCAATCACCCTCTTCCAACCCAGACACCACTGACATGAACTATACACTGCTAGAAAGTTAACTTGTATTTTCTGGGATTTTACATACATGAAAATGAGTACATATAGTATGTACTCATTTTCTGTCCAGCTTCCTTCACTCAGCATAACCATTTTGAGATTCATCCATGATGCTACATGCATCAGCTTTTCTATTGTCAAGTAGTTTTCCATTGTATGGATATATCACAATTTGTTTATCCATTTATCTGTTGCTAGGCATCTTTGTTGTTTCCAGTTTGGGGCTATTATAAATAAAGCTCCAGGGAACATCCATGTATAGTTCTTTTGTGTGGACATATGCTTTCTTTTTTTTTTTTTTTGCGGTACACGGGCCTCTCACTGTTGTGGCCTCTCCCGTTGCGGAGCACAGGCTCCGGACGTGCAGGCTCAGCCGTCATGGCTCACGGGCCCAGCCACTCTGCGGCATGTGGGATCTTCCCAGACCGGGGCACGAACCCATGTCCCCTGCATTGGCAGGCGGACTCTCAACCACTGGGCCACCAGGGAAGCCCGACATATACTTTCTTTATTCTTGGGTAAACACCTAGAAATACAATGTCTGGGCCATATGTTAAGGAATGTATGTTTAATTTCTTAGGAAACTATTAAACTGTTTTCCAAAGCAGCAGTACCATTTTGCATTCCCATCAGTTATATATGAGACCCAGTTTTTCCATATACTCATAAACACTTGGTATTTTCAGGTTTTTTTAATTTAAGTTTTCTAGGGGTGTGCCATATCTCCTTGTGGTTTAAGTGCACATTTCCACAATGAAAATGATGTTGAGCATTTTTTCATGTGCTTATCTTCCATTTGTGTATGTTCTTTGGTGGAACATGTTTAAATCTGTACCCCATTTCCATTGGGTTACTTTTCTTATTATTGAGTTACGTAAGTTCTTTACATAGTCTAGATACAGTCCTTTGTTTGATATCTGTTTGGCAAGTATTTTATCCCAGTCTGCATCCTGCGTTTTCGGTTTTTTTAACTGTGCTTCTAGAAGAACAAAAACAATTTTTTCCTTTATAGTTTTTTTGCTTTTTGTGTCTTGTTAAAAATCTTTGACAAACCCCAAATCACTAAGCTTTTTATCCTATTCTTCAAGAAGTTTCTACAAATCCAATAGTTTTTGTTGTTGCTGCTGTTATTTTTAATATATATCTGTCCTCGCACTACGGTAAAAACTGCTCTTTCCTTTCTTTCATATCTTCATGAACACCCATTCCCTACAACTGAGTAAGGCCAGAAGGTGTTGTTCATTTTTTATTACATGAGGAGTGCGCTTATCCCCTTCTTTTGAAAAACTAATTCAGAATAAGAAAAAAATGTGCAACACTGTAAAAACCGTGTACGGTCATAAAAATTACTGTTGAATTCCAAGAAACCTCCTGCTGATATGAGCGATGGTGTAAACGTTCAAAGAAGTCTAGGGTATAGTGCATTGTTTCCTTAAAGTGTGTTGGGACTCTATAAGAATTGATCCTGGCTGAAAAGAAAGAAGATTTTAAAGATGCCATGGGGGCTTCCCTGGTGGCGCAGTGGTTGAGAGTCCACCTGCCGATGCAGGGGACACAGGTTCGTGCCCCGGTCAGGGAAGATCCCACGTGCCGCGGAGTGGCTGGGCCCGTGAGCCATGGCCGCTGAGCCTGCGTGTCCGGAGCCTGTGCTCCGCAACGGGAGAGGCCACAACAGTGAGAAGCCCGTGTACCACAAAAAAAAAAAAAAAAAAAGATGCCATTTTCAATCTTCTGAGACAGTATTTAAAACGGAAGACTAAATACTTTAAAACTTTGGATAAGTTGCTTCCTGCCTCCCTTTAAGAAGTATTTTTCCCCTGGTGAGTCATGACATTATAACTGCAAAGTGGTGTGCTTTAACTTTTTAAGAGGTATGTACTTACTGAAATATAAATATTATGCGTTTATTCTTTTCATAATAATTTTTCAAAGCAAAATGGAGGCAAATGATTTAAAATAGGAAAGAATAGTACTTCAATTAAATTCAACAAAATGTTGGTTTCTTACTATGTGTATAACCAAACAAAGCACCAATGTTGGCCATGAACAGACAGAAACAGACAGAAAGTGGAATAATAAATGAAATCTGTCACTTAAAATAGTAACTACTTACGGGTGTCCTATTAGTTGAAAAGATGTAAAACCTCATGTAATCCACACCTAATGAAGAGGTCAGGATGTGCAGAGATGATTTGTGCCTGGAGGGAACAGAAAAAAAGCATTTATATCAAGAAGTGGTAGAGAATAAGGATTAACAGAGCATGGTTAGTTTAGGGATTATCTCAAAAGAAACTCTTAGAAGACAAGGAGGCCAAATAAAGAGTTCTTTTATCAGATGCAAAGTGTGAATGACAAGTAAGCATGGCAACTCCATGAGTCATTGTGCTAGAGTCTGGATTGAGAAGGATGGAGGAATACAATTAAAAACTGTCCTTAGAAGATTAGCCAAACAATAGTGAGAAGAATGGCTCAGAGAGAAGAGGGAATAAAGAAAAAAATACATTTGCATGTATATTTTGCATGGAGGGTGACCAGGCTAGGTAGGAAGGTCCAGTGGAAATTTAAAAGAAAAAGGGGGGGCGGGGCGGCGAATCAGAGCTATTTTAAGGAATGATGCACTCTGCTTCACTATATGTTCCATGATTATTAGGAGCCACATTTTCCTTATTCGTCCTTACATTAGCACTATGAAGTAATGAATAAATGAATATTATCTCTACCTTAAGAACACTATTGTTCTTAATCCACAATTACAGTCATAGAGTTCAACATTCCCCTCTTAATAATTGATAGAACAGGTAAATAGAAAATTGGTAATACTACAAAAGACATGAATAACATTATCAACCAACTTGACCTAACTGATATTTATAGAATACCCCACACAATGATAGCAGAATACATACTCAAGTGCACACAAAATATGTACCAAGATTGGCTATATATGGGCCATAAAAAAGTCTGAATGAAGTTAAAGGTATTTAAATGATACAAAGGTTATTTTCTGATCAAGATAGAATTCGATTAGAAAGCAATAACAGAAAGATAACTGAAAATTCCTTCAAATATTTGGAAACTAAATAACATACTTCTAAATAACTTTTGGTTAAAAAAGAAATCAAAAAAGAAATTTAAAAAGTAGTTTTAACTGGATGAAAATGAAAACATATATCAAAATTTGTGGGATGCATCTCAAATAATACTGAGAGGGAAATCTAACACTGAACACCTATATCAGCAAACAAGAAAGGTCTTAAATCAATGACCTCAGATTTCATCATAATAAACTAGAGAAAATAATAGCAAATAATACCCAAAGTCAGCAGAAGAAGGGAAATAATAAGAAAATAAATTTTAAAAGGGCAGAAATTAATAAAGCAGAAAAAAGAAAGAAATAGAGATAAGAAAATCAAAACTGGTTTGTTAAGAACATGAGTAAAATTGAAAAATCCCTAACTAGACTGATGAAGGAAAAAAAGGGATGACAGATAGTTTATTATCTTGATTGTGGTGATGGCTTCATGAGTGCATATAGATATATGTCAGAACTTAACAAATTATACACTTTAAATACATGTATCTTATTGTGTCAATTATACGCCTCAATAAAGCTTTAAAAAAAGAAAGAAGTAATGTCTTAATAAAGGTCTCAAATGGCTTATATTTCATATCATGTCTCAGTACCAACTAAAAATGTTAAATCCACATATAGCCTTTTTTTTTCCCTAGAGAATTCATGTGATCATGTGAAACAGTTGTGGCTAGTAAGATGTGAGTATAAGTATCTTGGGTTCTGGGGAAAGCCCTTACTTTACAAATAAAACTGAAATATATCCAACTAGGACAGTCCCTCACTCCGACTCTTGCTTCTACTTTGAAGCTACACATGGTGTCTGGAAGTATAGCGACCATCCTCTGACTCTGACAAGCAGCTAAATCAATGCCAGTCACCACCTCTCTATACGATGCTTCTAACATGAGAACAACACAGCTCAAATGTTAATTTCACTGTTTGTCAGGCTGTATTTGCAAGAAAATACTTACAGATACACTTCCCATATTCTTATGGAGAAGAACAGAGCCCATGCCCATCCTGTTTGACTTATCAGTGCGCTAATAACACTCTTCTACATCTCTACCAGAATTTTACTCCCCTGATTCTCTTTCTGAATCTTTCTGGTCATTTTTTCAGTAAGTCTTAACAAACTACAAAGGTATTCTTGAGAACCCTTGGTATTCTTTCACCAAGCTCTGAAAGTTTAAAAGTAATTCAATGGTCAATAAACACATAAAGTATGCTCAACAACATTAGCCACCGGGGAAATGCAAACAAAACCACAACGAGATCCCACTTCACATGCACTAGGATGGCTATAATCCAAAAGACAGATAATATTAAGTGTTGACAAGGATATGGAGAATGGGACCCTATATTGCTGGCAAGAATATTAAACGGTGCAGCCACTTTGCAAAACAGTGTTGAACATAGAGTTATCATTTGACTCTGCAACTAAACTCCTAGGAAACAAAAACATACGTCCACACAAAAGCTTGTATACAAATGTTCATAACAGTATTATTCACAGTAGGCAAAGCGAGAAACAACTCAAATGTCAATCAACTCATGAATGTACATATAAAAAGTGTTCTATCCACACAATGGAGTATTATTCAGCCATGAAGATGAATGCAGTACTGATATCTGTTAAAACACATTTGAACCTTAAAAACATCATGCTAAGTGGAAGAAGCTAGTCACAAGAGACCTCACATTGTATGACTCCATTTATACAAAATATCTAGAACAGGCAAATCTATAGAGATGTAAAGTAGATTAGTGGTTGTCAGAGGCTGGGAGGAGGAGGGTAATGGGGAGTGATTGCTAATGGATTTGGGGTTACTTTTTTGGGGTAATGAAAATGTTCTAAAATCGATTGTGGCAATGGTTGTACAATAGTGAATATACTAAAAAAGACACTGAAACGTATGCTTTTTAAATGAGTGAATTGTATTAGGTATATGAGTTATATCTTAATCTGTTATACTTTTTTCAAAGTAATCAAACATTCTTAGCAGGAAGAATTTGGTTTTTACTCCCCGCATAGGGACTTATACTTTAGGTAGGTTTGCCTGTTTTCACTCATCTCCTAGTGACGAGTTTTGCAAAAGAACTGCTACCAGGAAATGTCCAAGGAACAGAGCTCAGAAACAAGTGTAGATTTTTGCATGTCTCAGTGAGCCTGGCTAAAAGCCATTTACCACTTACTATTTTAATTTGCAAATATGTAAAAGTATGGCCATGTCATATTGATGAAGAAAATTAAGAGTACCTCACATTTGTATCATGCTTACAGTATAGAACCAAAAGGTCTCTTTCAGCGCTAAAATTTTATGAGTTTACAATGCCATCTGATCTCACAACTCCAAGGAGAAATCAGGCTTAAATTATCATATAATTGTTGTCAGTTAACATGTTTGTTTGAACAATGTTTTTCTGAAGCTCAAAATCTTGGATGTTATATTTAGTCAATGAATATATGGAAATCATGCATTTACACTGCAAGCTGATTTCTGGACAATCTTATGGTTAAAAATACGTACTGTGGCAGCCAATGGTCAAGATACAGAAGTACTCTTCAAAGATACAGAGAAATAAATAGACATAGAAAGAAAGATTCACTTAGCTGATTACCTAGAATGTTGTCTTAAGAATTGATTTTCAAGAGTCAGAAATCACTCACGGGCAGATTATTTTGAGTAAGCGTTAGAATACAAAACATGAATTCACATTTTCCTTTAAGCATCTCTTCATTTACAAGTCCAGGCTTTACAATCATTGAGTCCCCAAACCACAGCTTCATCAGCTCACCGCTCTTCCATTATTTTCCCCTGATAATTTCATCATGTCATAAAATAAGGCAGTCTTAACTCATCTTCTATTGTCTCAGTTTGTCTCTGTCATTTTCTCCTTCTTTTGATATTATAAATTCATAACACCTTAGGCCTGACCTGCCTTAACAGATTCTCAAATGCTTCTCTCCAAAAGAATATAAAGTCCATTGCAGAGAGTCTTACAGGAGGCAGTGCTTTATAAAATTCCAGTATACAGTAGAAAAAAAATACATCCTTTTAGAGT
The DNA here is from genome assembly GCF_964165515.1 of Mesoplodon bidens. NCBI lineage: Eukaryota > Metazoa > Chordata > Mammalia > Artiodactyla > Ziphiidae > Mesoplodon > Mesoplodon bidens. The sequence continues at coordinate 134,206,597 of NC_138160.1, read as the reverse complement.
TGAAAGACTTTTTTCCCCTCTACAAAAGACACTCAAAGAAAAAAATCTTTTTAAAATGCCTTGCCCTGTCACTTCATTAATATTTACATTTTCTCTTAGGCTGGTGGCTACTTACTGGCTATCTAAGCATGTTTCTACTGTAAGGGGCAATTTTTTCCCTAGCTTTTCATGGGCCTTTCAAAAAGTAGATCAATATTCACTCAGTGGGTTTTTGAAGACATCTTATTGCCTTTGATTCTTCTTTCCCAAATATCTTGTTTGATCGTGACCTCCCTTTGAACTCCACTTGCTAAGGAATGGGTCTGTGCTTCCTCTCTGACATCCTTCCCTCCCACCCCTTGTGGTTCTTTGTGCTGATGGAGTGCTGGCAGGCCATACGGTGCCAGCACCTTTCCCAGCAGCAGCCACAGCCCTGCAGGCACCCAGCCTGGTGGGCAGAGTGACGGCAGGACTCAATACCTTTCACCCCCCTCAACTAGGGGCCCTTCGGCAGAGCAAATGCTCAACCTCCAGGAAGGTCTTGGGGGTTGATCACCAACCTAATCTGTCTCCCATTCAGCCATCCTTCACAAACCCTTTATAAGCATCTGGCTGCATTCAGCTGCTACCCTGACCCTGCTAGCATCTATAACCTTACAGGCTGAAATCCCAGGCTGAGCATCCCCTATCCTATGGATATGTCTCTCTACAGCTGTGGATACGAGGCAGAGGCTCAACAGGTAGAAAAGGATCACACACACTGATGTTCAAGACTTACTTTCGTTATCTGTATCACTTTGAATAATTTACTCATCCTCTCTGAGCCTCAGGTTCCTTCTCTGCGAAACTGGGAGAGGAAAACCCATCTCAAGGTGTTGCAGAGAGGAACAAGTGACAAGTAGTATGTAAAGAGTTTAGCATGGTGCCTGGAGCAGAAAAGCCTCTCAAAAATGACAGTTGCTATGACTCTTGTGCATGTTATTTTCAAGTACATTTATTGATGGATAAACTGCCAAAAATCAGCAAGGTATTTCCACTACTGAATTTGTTGTCATAAAAGGCATTTTTGCCTCACTAGCATGGCATTTTGCAAAGTGAAAATTCTTGAGGCCCAAAGGACAACTGTGAATGAATATTTAGAAGTCTCCAACTCAAATGATGCGTGAAGTCTGAATTTAGCCTTCTTTCCAAAGAAATCTACATTCATCACACAGAAGACTCGGAACGGATTTTCACCTTGATTCTCTAACACGCAAATCCTTTGATAAGAATTTTTCAGTCTCTGTGGATCAACCTTTCTTGAGCAACGACATGTACCAGGATTTTTCTACAAGCTCCTATATACAGTAATCTCATTTAAATTTCCCAACAACCTTGAGTACTTGGCATCATTATCCACATTGTAGAGGTAATAAAACTGAGACTCAGAGGGGTTTGCCTTGCCAAGGTCACACAGCTAATGAGTCTCATTAGAATGCAGGTTTTATGACTCTTGAAGAATTTTTTGCCATTATACTACTCTAGTTTTCATTTCGACAAAATCCTGAATACCCAGGCAATATGGGGTGCTGAAAGAGAAGTCCCAAGGGAAGAGAGGGTAGGCATTAACATTCCTGCGTGGTGAAGCAAGGTTGCTAATGGAAATTTTGGCTAACTGAGGTCTGCTCGAATGGTGGTAACTCTCTTGGACAGCTACCAAGTGAGGCTTCAACTTCTCCTGCAGAAGGAGAACTCAGCCTCCAACGGCTGAAAATACAGAAAATGCCCTAGAGGCACCATAGCCTTTGCTCAGGCACCTGAAGGAGTATTCAGGGCATCATCATTGTCACTTTGTCCTGGATAAGGACAGGCTCTGATGAAGCTGCAAAAAGCTCTTAGAGATCTTCCCAGAGTCTGGCTTCTGTGAAGGGGGTATCTGCTTGGTTTGGAAAAAGATGTCCAAGCTCTTTTCAGGACAGATTTTTTTACCTGTAAAGTTTTGATATAGATTTGTTGCTCCAATTATAAGAACATTTCAAATAACAACAAGTGCTGGATATCAACATTTTCCTGACTACATTATCAACCTAAATCTTGCCCATACCAGACCAGCCATGTTTTCAATGTTAATGGTGGTCTACTAACAGACCAGGAAAAGTATTTCATAGTTATGGCAGTTAATTCTCTCAGTATAGCATCTGGCATGGTACTCAGAGAAGTACTTAATAAAAAATTTAGGACAAACAGGAAGATAGCCAAACTACTCAATAGTTGGCAAAAGAAATGTACACGATGTACATTGCCATTTCCTTACAAACGCATAGCATCCTTTAACATTCATCTACAATTCTGGGAAAGAATTCTATTCAAAGTCTTTTCTCTGTTGGCTGCCTCTCTATTTTTTTTTTTTTTTTTTTTTTTGCGGTACACGGGCCTCTCCTGTTGCAGAGCACAGGCCCGGGACACACAGGCTCAGCGGCCATGGCTCACGGGCCTAGCCGCTCCGCGGCATGTGGGATCCTCCCGGACCGGGGCACGAACCCGTGTCCCCTGCATCGGCAAGCGGACTCTCAACCACTGCGCCACCAGGGAAGCCCTGCCTCTCTATTTTAACCGCAGAGTTATTGGACTTTTAAAATTATGCTCCTAGCATTAAAAATATGATTAAATGTGGGGCAGGATTTTAAAGATGTCAATAGGCTATAGAGTTTTCTGTGGGGTGTGTGTGTGTGTGTGTGTGTGTGTGTGTGTGTGTGTGTGAGAGAGAGAGAGAGAGAGAGAGACATCCTGGGCATTGTGCTGGAGTTTCATATAAATTATCTCATTCAATCTGACTGGAGATGTTCTCATTCTTCTTGTACAGATGGAAACTAAGGCTGCAGGTACCTACTCCCCCTTGGGAAATAGTAACTCATTAACTTCCTTTCTCCTTCCCCAGACTCATCTTTCATAAGCAGCTGTGTCATCACACGCACAGAGTTACGGGTGCCAGAGAAGGCATACTGCCCTCAGCCTTGCTCAGGGACTATCAACTCCCATTGCTTCAGTCAACTGTCCACTTGCCTCTTCTCTCCTCTAACACAACTGTCCAGCTCTTAATATTACTTTCTTTGGCAACTGTCATTTTCTCCTAACCAGATTTTCTAACTCTCCTGATTCCCCTCTCCAACTCATCCTTCTTGCTACCCTCAGAGTTTCAACATGGCAAATCTGATGATCTACTTCTTCTGTGGTTGAGACTTGGGTGGTTCCCACTTACAGGCACCACAATGACCAAACTCTTCAGCTTCCTTTCCATCCCTTTGCTACCATTCCTCCCTTGACAGTCTATGCCCTGATCAGCCATTCTTTTTTTTTTTTTTTTTTTTTGCTGTACGCGGGCCTCCCACTGTTGTGGCCTCTCTCGTTGTGGAGCACAGGTTCTGGACGCGCAGGCTCAGCAGCCATGGCTCACGGGCCCAGCCGCTCCGCGCCATGTGGGATCTTCCCGGAACGGGGCATGAACCCGCGTCCCCTGCATCGGCAGGCGGACTCTCAACCACTGCGCCACCAGGGAAGCCCTGATCAGCCATTCTTTAAACACGTTCACTTCCAGGTATGAAATTTTTATCATAACCCACCTACCTATCAAAGGCTCAATTCTCTACTTTCCTGTTTTCCCCTCAGTCCCCCACGCCACAGCACAATGCCTAGCTCACAGTAGATGCTCAAAATATAGCAATTCCTCTTCTTTTTATCTTCCTTGCTTGTGGTCCTGCAGCATTTTGTTTATGGCACTGACATTCTTTTTAACCACCGTTAGTTCTGTGACTCAGCTCCCCGGGCAGAGATCCCCATCCACGCATTTCTTGTTATCTCATTGCCTGGCATAAGGTCTGGCATATAACAGTCCCCAGTGAAGGTTTTCTGAATAAATAAGGACTTTGGCAGAGAGGCAGCACATCCTAAAGACATAGGAGCGGGCTCTAGATCTCTTGGCCACATTCTGGAAGTATTTGCAGAGCCCTGCAATTTCATCAACGGTCTTTAACGATGGACATCTCATCAATACGGGGGGAATCATTACATTAAAATAGTGTTACTCCAAAATGTTATAAATCTGTAAGCTAGGGCCTCAGATATCAAGAGGGATGTCACACTGATTAGCACAAACAGCCCCTCATACTTTACAGTGGGAGTTGACAGCAAGTGCCTCTGTTGGGTTCTCTCCCTAACTCCAGAGCTCTTCCTTACGAGTCTCCCTGCAGAAGTAGAAAGCTAAACCAACTGTGCAATACGCTCCATCCCCACCTTTACCCCTGCTGAGAATACTTATCTGTTTTCTGAGCCTGCAAAGATTTTCATCCCAAGTAATTTGCTTTGAAAGCAACAATTGTGAAAATGGACTCTATTCATTCTGCTGATAGTGATAAGCTAGAATAATCCTCAAGTTCAGTGACCTCTTAGCAGAACCAGCAGAGATGGAACAAGGGTCACCTGCAAAAAGACATCGTCTTGAGAACACTTCAAGGGGACATGTTCACATGGCTACTCCGAAATCACTTCTGTTTCTTGTTTTTGACATGGGAGCAGTATACCTCCATGGTAGATTTCTTAGTATTAAGAATTCGGGGCAGGTGGAGAAGGAGTCTAATGAAGTGGTATTTAAGGGAAAACTTCATTTTAAGGTATCCTTTATAAGGATGGAGCAGATGGTACCATCATCAGAATAGTAAGATCCTTGATTCTTCTCCTTTTCTGCCCATCACTAGACATTTGAGGTTTCTTCTGGCAAACAAAGAAAAAACAAGACAGAAAGGGACATGAAAGTCATGTTCATTAACTAACAGATCTCTCTTTAAAGTATTTGGTGAGGAAAAAAAAAAAAAAAAATGGGCTTCCCTGGTGGCGCAGTGGTTGGGAGTCCGCCTGCCGCTGCAGGGGACACGGGTTCGTGCCCCGGTCTGGGAGGATCCCACGTGTTGCGGAGCGGCTGGGCCCGTGAGCCGTGGCCGCTGAGCCTGTGCGTCCGGAGCCTGTGCTCCACAATGGGAGAGGCCACAACAGTGAGAGGCCCACGTACCGCAAAAAAAAAAAAAAAAAAAGTATTTGGTGAGGGATGAGGCGATAATGTAAATAAGATTTGGGGAGTTAACTGGTGATTCACCAATGACGGTCAAGAAGAAATTAGCAGCCCATTCACTGATACTATCACCCTAATAATTGTAACAGACATCAAAAAAAGATAAAGCAGAATTACCACCAACCCTTTAAGAAAATATAACAGACACCATTTATTAACAAACACTTATAGCACTTACATTTGCCAGGCACTGTTCTAAGCATTTTACAGTTATTAACTCACTTAATCCTTATAACAACCATGAGTTGTTAGTGAGTTAGGTGGTGTTATCATTACCCACATTTTACAGATGAGGAAATTGAGACACAGAAAGTATAGGTGATTGTCGAGAGTCTCACAGCAGCAAGCAGAAGAGCTAAGGTTCAGACCGAGGCTGTTCAGATCCAGAGTATGTGCTCTAACATGTGAAAATGTCCTTCTGAAACACTGTCTCCCCGAGATCATATGTTGTGCCCAGTTTTGTGCTACACAGTTTATAGCCATATGTTATTTGCTTCTTTAAATCACTGTGCAAGATAGTTTTATGTCCCCTTTTTACAGATGAGAACACTAAGCCTGGGTGGGTAAAGAAACCCACCAAAGGAACAAAGCTTATAATTGGCAGAGCTAATGCTTAGACCGGATCTATCTGACTCCAGAGTTCAGGCTCTAAACAACTACTCTGCGCTATAAACTTAAGGTAGAGAGTCAGTATCCACATCTATATAATGGGTACAATAACAGTGTTTCTGAGTCATAGTATCATTAGAATGACTAAAAAAACTTAAATCATTTTATAAATTGCAAAGCTTTACACAAATGTAAGGAGATAGTGGAGTAACCAAGGGAAAGTAAGCATCTGATGACTAAGATAGACTAAATCCATTCATTCATGCAACAATTATTTTTGAGCCCTTGCTATGTATCAAGTATAATAGCCTAGGTGCTGGTCACCCAATAGTTCTCAGAAACAATTAGGAGGGTCCCTGCCTTCAAGTAGGGCTCCTGGCAAACAAAGAAAAGACAAGAAAGCAAGGGACATGAAAGTCACGTTCATTAATCAGCAGATCTTTTCAAAGTATATGATGAAATAATTCATTACAATATAGTGGGATAATCTAAAGTGTTGAAATCCAAAGACCTCTTCAACCCTGAGAGTCTACAACTTAAAAGTTTTTAGCTTCATAACAAGAGATAACCTCTATTTTTCCTTAATTCACTGCGACCACCAGCCTAGGATTACCAGCCACTTTGTTAGCCATCTTAGCAAAGTTCAATCTCTATAATAATTATTCTTCACGTTCCCTGCTGTTTCAGAAAGGCCACTGTTTTGCGCCCAAGTTGCTCCTCTACCAAACTCTGAATCCTGTTTGCCCTTGCCTGTTTCTCTGATATCCATCACCCACCACATCCACATGGAAATGCTTTCCTTTCTGTTACCTGACACACCACTACTAACCACTTTCAACTAACTAAAGCCTCCTTTCACCTAAATTCTAAACCAATTCAGTTAATAATCCATGCTAACTTAAAGTTATTTTAGGTTTTTTTTTTCCCCTTTTATTCACAAATCTCTCCCACAAGCAGTCCTTTTGTCAAGCCCCTTCATGGCCTTAGACACAGTCACCACTTTCTGCCTCCTGCTTCCAACACTATCTCTCTGCTGAGTCTTCACATGAAGCCCTATTAAGACGGTCTTCCTCTGTTCCCAGAACCCCCAACTTCACTTGTGAATCTGACATAGCACATTTTGAACACACTCAACTCCTTGATTTTCCTAAGACTGCCCTAAGATGGAGGAGTGGTGTTGGAGTCAAGAGAGACTGGGGACCCAGGACTGGCTCAGTCAACGTGCTAGCGGAATGACCCTGGATGAATTATTTCATGTTTCTAAATTGTGTTTTCTTCACTTCAAAAAATGGGACTAAAACCTGTTCTCATCCATAAAATTGTTCTGAGAATTCAATGACCTATTGCATGTCAAGCCAGACACAGAATAAGATCTCAGTAAGGGCCAGCCATTATCATGATTACTATTACTACCACTATGAGGATGGCTACAACTGCTGCTGCTGCTATTACTAATGTGCACCCACCTCTTAAGCCACTCCTCTTTCTCCTAAATTGGTTCTTCTTCTTCATTCTATCCTAACAGTAGGTACCTTCCATGATAAGTCCTCAGCCACCTGCTCTCGGGGAATCGATCTTTACATCTACTATAACCTTAATACAACGCCTCATATTAACTGTGTTCAGGACATCTTCAGTGGACTGCACTGACATCAGAACATCTTGCTGCACTGACATCACCACCAGTTCACCACACCCATCAGCATTTTCTCCCGAGTACCACCAACCTCTGAGAAATACCGTGTCTTCCTTGGAGCCTCACACTTGAAAGCTAGTAATCCAGTGGATCATTTTCCTTTGCATCCCTCATTACCAATTACCATACTCTGGGTGCCTTATCTTTGCTTTATTTTTCTGATTCTTCTCCCTCTTTTGCTGTGGTTTAACCCATTACAACATGCTGAATAACCACAATGACCTCCAAGATTTTTTCTGCCCCTATTCTCTTTTCTTTGATGATAAATCCACAACCACTGCCAGTTTAGTGCTATTTTTATCACATGTGCTATGTTTTAGAACTTAAAATTGGTTTTTTTTTAAATTAAGGTCAGCGTCCTTACTCTGACATTCAAGTCCTTGATCAGTTCATGCCACCCTCTCTACCCAATGTCGTGTTTAGAAATGGCCAAATGGATGCTCCACTTCAGTCTGCATCTCTTCTTTATCTCCCTGCATAAACTGTGCCCATTTCAGTCCTCACAGGTGAGCTTATTTTATTCTCATCATCCAGATCCCTGCATCCTTTTTTTCTTTTTTTGAGGCACGCGGGCCTCTCACTGTTGCGGCCTCTCCCGTTGTGGAGCACAGGCTCCAGACGCGCAGGCCCAGCAGCCATGGCTCATGGGCCCAGCCGCTTTGCGGCATGTAGGATCTTCCCAGACTGGGGCACGAACCCATGTCCCCTGCATCGGCAGGCGGACTCCCAACCACTGCGCCACCAGGGAAGCCCCCCTGCATCCTTTTGTATAATCAAGTTTACACTCCCTTCAAGGTCCTACACAAAGTCTGCCATTTTGTATGTGATTGGATGGGGAGGGGAGCAGGGGAGACTAACTTTGGGTCTGAGAGTCCAGGTTCGAGTCTTGATTCTGCTTCTGACGAGCCATGTGAACTGAGACAAGGTGCCTAGCCTGTCACAGGCTCAGTTTCTTCATTCCTAAAACACCTATAGCACAGAGCAGCAATTCTCAAACTGCGGTCTACAGACCCATGAGGCTAGGGTGGGGGTGAGGGTGCTGGGGGTGGAATGTGCACAGTATCCTCAGATCCTATTAATGCGTTTGCAATGACAAAACTATTTTGTAATAACACTAAGATGTTGTCTGCCTTTGTCATTATGTTGACATGTGCACCAATGGTGCAAAAGTAATGGAGGGTAAAAGTGCTCATGCCTCAGGCGTGAATCTAGGCAGTGGGCCCAAATTGTCGTTGTAGTCATTGTTTTCTTCCCCACTCAGTGCTGACAGGGAGAAGAAAGAAGAAAAGGTTTGTCTCGCATAAGAATGCCCTGAATGAAGCAGTATGATTGATAATATTAAAATCTTGACTCTTGAATGCTCATCTTTTTAATATTCTCTGTGACAAAATGGGTGGTCCACATAAAGCGCTTGTGCTGCTCGCTGAAGTGCATGGTTGTCTCAAGGAAACATGTTCGTTCAATTGTTTGAGTCGTGTGCCGAATTAGAAGTCTTTTTCAAGGGGCACCATTTTTACTAGAAATGGCGACGGAGATAAACTATGGTTACTGGGACTTGGGTAGGTGGTAGGCATTTGCCTGAAACTCAAAGAAACAAGCCTGTTACTTCAAGAAAAATGACTGACAACGTTCATTACCAATGATAAAATTTGATCAAGTAAAAGTTAAAATTTTGGAAAACCTACATCTTCCACTCTGAGTTTGATAGCTTCCTAAAACATAAAGGCTCTTCTAAGGAGACTGGTGATAGAGAAGCACATGTGACATTTAAAAAATATTATATAGTGAAATGTGTCCACATTTGGAGATGTGCATCATTCATAAGTCGATGTTTTCCAAATGACCAACGTATGATGTTACAGTATCATGCATGGGTACGTGAAAGGCAGTCAATAGAGTTTAAGTTAATACAGTAAAAATGTTAAACAATATACCTCAGATTCCACATTACAATTAACCTTCTAGACACCTCCACTTGTTGAGTTTTAGTTTAGCATTGAAGAGCAATATCCACAATTATTTGAGAAGGATATTAAAATATTTCCTCCTTTTCCACTACATATCATTTTCTTCATAAATTCCAACCACAACAATATAGTACAACAGATTCAATGTAGAAGCAAATACAAGAATCCAAATGTCTTTTGTTAAGCTGGACATTAAAGAGATCGGCAGAAATGTCAATCAGTGCTAGTTACTACATTTTAAAATTTTACAAATTATGTATTTTCATTAAATATACGTTATTTGTTAACCTGATGAGTTTATTATTTTAAATGAATTAATAATTTTTAAGTGTTTATTTTAATTCTGAATATAGTAAATATCTATATATCTACATCTACCTACCTATCTATACATGTATATACAGATACACATACACACATATATATATATATCCATAACCCACACAAACAAAAGCTTTTTGGGATCCTCAAGGAATGTGAAACGTCTCGAGAGGTCCTGAAACCAAGAATTCTGAAAACTGCTAGTCACAGAATTGTTTTGAAAGTTAAGTGTGCTTCCTTATATACAACACCCAGCACAAACTCTGGTAGCTAATGGATGCTTCATAAATATTAGGTTTCTTACAAACATTGAAGCCTAATGTGTTCCAGAATATACGTTCATATGTTTTTGTAGCTCATCCAATGTGATTAAAATAACTTGCTCAGGAGAAGGTCTTCTAGTATCCAATCCTTTAGCTGGGTATTTAATAGGTGCTTAATTAATGATTTATGCAGTTAAGTATATACACAAATTCCATTTTTAAAAGCTTCAGTTGTCAAGATGCAACAGTAAATTTCATATACAGAGACATTTGCATTTAACTGTAAAGATGATACTTTAAATCACTCCGATAACCCAGCCCTGGAAACTACTTTTTCAGTTTATTAAACCAAACCAATACCATCTCTTGGCTGGAGTATTTCAACCATCTGCTAAACAACCTCCCTGCCACCACCCTTGCCACTCTTCAGCACTCAACACAGCAGCCAGAGTCACTGTGTTAAATAATAATGGAGATCATGTCTCTACCCTGCTCAGGACTTTCCTCTCACTTTGTACCTAGCTCCGAGCAGAGCCAGCATCCTTGCCATGACCACCGCATCTTGCTCCCATCATCCCTCTGGACTCACCTCCCACTGCTCTCCCTCCTGATCAGGCCACTCTGCGCTATCCACCCTGGTCTCCGAGCTATTCTCCTGACACACTAGACCTTTCGCACTTATTATTTTCATCTCTGGAAAATGTTGCTCCAGAGAGCCCTCATTTCTTTCAGGAGGGAAACTTTCCCTGGAAACCTATTTAAAATTTCTAGCAGCCAGTAGTCCAGATACCCACACACGCAGATGCCACATGACTGCCTCCACCCCCCACTCCCTCTCTGCGTATTCTCTTTAGCAGTTACCAATATCTAACATACTTCTTGTTTTATTATTTGTTTGAGGTCTGTCTGCCCTACTGACGCTGCAATTTCAGTGAGGATAGGATTTTTGTCTCTTTGTTCTATTATGTGCCTGACCCATAGTAGATGCTCAACATATATTTCTTGAATGGATGTGAATGAATAAACAAATAACTATCAAGACCTTACTGATTCTAATCCCTTCTCAAGAACTTAAGGGAAGAAGGCATTTTTCTGAGCAGATCCTTGGGAAACATTCACAGAGGATCTTGACCTCATCTCCAACTCTCCCATGGAGAGTGTATTTCAGTATCCATGGAAAACGCAATCATTTCAAAAAGATTGGCAATTTTGTTGAAGGAGAGTATGACTTTTTTTGTTCCAAGAATGAAGACTAACAACACCTCAGGGAGAGGAGGGTAATTGACTTAGGCCATCCCAGCAGGGAAAGCAAAATCACTTGGGGAAATAAAGACTGTGATTGGTCAAAATGCAGCATCTTTGAGTTAACCTTGAAGGTAAGAAAATAATACATTGTTTTCTCATTAGATTGGATCCCTCATTTTACCCTGAGAACCTTTGCACTGTGGCTGAAGAGCCTGGAGAAAACCCACCAGGAAGTCATTTAAAAATCAACATGCACCACGAAGGAAGCAAATTTAATTCAATTTCGAGAACACATTAAAAAAGAGAGAGTGAGTAAAGCATAATGAGAACCTGCCGCCTCAAACTGCAGCCAGGTGGGAGGCCAGGCTGCACGGAGTGGCCTTGACAACAGCTTTGTGTCTGGATGGAGCCTCCATGCCCTGGGGGAATGATATTAAGCCCTGGGGCTTAATATTGTTATATTGTATCTGGCTCCTGGCTTCAGCTGGCAAAGCCCCCCTTCAGTCAAGCCAGAGTATTCCAATCATCCGCTCCAAGATACGTTCAGATCTCTCCAAGGTTCTTTCAAAGCTTCTCTACAACAGAGACAGAGCTCATTGCTTCCCTGATAACGTTTCCTAAAATGGTACCAAAGGGCACCTCCCCTGTGGATTTTTCTCTCTCCATTAGTTGAAAAGCAGTATTAGCTAGGGTTCCAACCCAAAATCTCCGGGCTCCTTAACAACTTGCTGACAGCAAGAAGGTAGTATCACATGGAGCACACCCTGGACATCTGTGGGGTATGTTTCTTCCCTCTGCCACTTACTAGATATATGGACAAGTTCTTTAACCTCTCTGCCACAGTACCGTTGCCCCTTAAAAGAGAGATCATAACATGTCTCCATCTTAGAGAAATTCTGGAAGAATTAACAGAAATAAGGCAAGTATGTGGGGTGTGAACATCAAGGGCTATGTTCAAAAGTTAGTTAATAGAGTGAAAACTTGCATAAGCTCAAAATGTCATTTGCACCCTAGAAACCACACACGGTTCTCAGCGAGATGCTTAAACTTTGCAAGTGCCAGGGGAATTGTGTCAAGCCTCCTAAGACACGTCTCTCTGGGGCCAAGACTCACTGAGAGGAACTGCTAGCAGCAACACCCATGAGGCTTACATTTGTGTGTGTGTGTGTGGTACGCGGGCCTCTCACTGCTGTGGCCTCTCCCGTTGCGGAGCACAGGCTCCGGATGCGCAGGCTCAGCGGACATGGCGCACGGACCCAGCCGCTCCGCGGCACGTGGGATCTTCCCAAACCGGGGCACGAACCCGAGTCCCCTGCATCGGCAGGCGGACTCTCAACCACTGCGCCACCAGGGAAGCCCGAGGCTTACATTTTTATTTCTCTCTGTCTCCTTTTCTTGAGAGGGGCTGAGGGACAGCAGCAAGTACCTATAGTGAAATGCATACACCATGGTACTCTTTTGTAAAGCACACAGCATAGTGGCTGGTGTAAAGCAAACACTCCATGTGTTAGCCATTGTTATTAATGACTGTTTCTGGTTATTTAACTACTTAACATAAGGCTGGGGTGGGGATGACGGGGTGCCACATAAGGACTCGCGGAATCTGTGGGAGCCTGGAAGTGACTCTCTGGCTAGTGGAAAAACAATCGGCAGGAGGCATCCAGGAGAAAAGAGGAAATCACGCATTCCATCCGGGAACTTAAGAAACCCCCATCTGTGGGTAAAATCTTCTGGTTCTCAGATCTTTTTCCCATGGAATTCAAAGTCAGGCAGAAAGACCCTGATAAAAAAAGAGGGAGGGCTTGGGACTTCCACATGGCCTACAGACCCCACAGGAGCAGGAAATGGAGCCCTGAACTACCCTCCCCATTGCTCCCCAAAAGGTTGAACATTAAATGAAATGAATATATTATGCAGGAATAATATATTTAAACATCATTTCTTCAGGGAGGTCTTCGTTGACCCCCTAAACTCTTTCCTCCTGATATATATTCCTGTACCAGCAGGTACCGCTGCGATCATAATACTTAGCAAACTTGTTTTAGTTACTTGCTTATTATAAGTCTTGCCCACTACACTGTAAGTTTAATAAGGGCAATGACTATCTATCTATCTATCTTTGCATGTGTAGTTATATGTGTATACCCAAAAATGTATACATATATTAGCTATTCCACACCTTCAGATTCTCTGCTCTTTTCCTCAGCTTAAGTTTTCACATTAAACCACTTCTAGACTCAGAACTCATTTTTTATTTGCCAAAGAGTAACCTACAACTTGGGAGTTTATAAAAGACCTTGAATTATACTTCAGGGCTCTAGGTGCTTTGTCTGTGATAGTCATCAAATTGTTTTTGTTTCAGACTTTCCACTTCTGAAGATATATTTCCTGGATTTTATTTTACTCTTTAAAAATATCTAATGGAGAAATCTTGAAAATCTTAAGTGAATCTCTTGAGAGCCTCTCAGTACACCCAAATACATGGAAAAGAATGACTCCCATGAAGCACTCATTTCATCAAGAATACTTTGCAAAGTACCTAGTGAAATGAGATTTCAATGACTTACAAAAAAGGGAACCTTTCAAAGACACACCTGAAATTGTTTGCAAATCCTCGGATTACTTTTATCTTTCTTTATTTAGTACTGAACTGCTAGTTCTGATATGGTTGTCCAGTGGCTAATTATAATCACTACAAGAGAGGGTTTAGGAAAAGTAACTATAAATAAGAAGGTATTCAGACTTGAAATGAGGTTTGACTAATTTTCTCAACTAAAAATCATGAAGAAACCAAGACGCAACCTTTCTAAAATGATGAAATGTACCAATAGGTTAAAAAAGTTTAAAGGTTGGGCTTGTCAGTTAAATGTAAGAAATAACCATTTGGAGTTTTCAGATAACCTTCTAAAATAAATTTTAGTAGAAGCAAATTAGTCCAAAATTTACACTGTGTGACAGGATTCCTTAGAAAATGTCACATCTTTTGTCTTCCTACTGCGTGTCCTGATCCTTCTCACATACATCTACACACAGGGTACCAGGGAGAAGGAAAACCACTGGTTTTGCCCCATGCAATAATCTTTAAAGAACTTTAGGTAAATAGTCAGCATTACAAGTAAATTGTTCTGTCTCTCCCTCCTCATATTCCTCTCCAAAGAGCACTGTATGTATGGTGGGGGGCCTCAAGTGATCTCATAGTGGCCAGGAATATGGGGATTTTGACAATTTCAGGGAACCTTCTGGATTCTCAGGGCCCTGGGATAAGTGGATGATCTGGTAGGCTCCCTCTTGTAAGGTGTGACTAGCACCTGGATTCGGGGGGGGAGGGGCAAATGTTTATAACTACCACCAGGATCCATGTTTCTAACTTTGGGACCATTTTGAAGGTCACAACCATGGTAGCCTCTGTAGCCACATAGGGTCTCACGGTGATCTACAGATCCCCTAAACACTAGGCTCAGGCTTGCCTCCTACCACCAATTCTAAGGTACATCCACACAATGGAAAATTACTCAGCAATAAAAGGCACAAGCTACTGATCCAGCAGCATGAATAAATCTCAAAAGCACATGCTAAGTGAAAAAATACAAAACACCATATACAAGGTATAATAATTCCATTTATAAGAAATTCTAGAGAAAGCAAAACTATAGTGGTAGAAAGCAGATCAGTGATTGCAAAGGCCAAAGAGTAGAGGAAAGGGACTGACTTCAAAGGGGCACAAGGGGACATGATGAAGGGATGGAAATATTCTACATCCCAACTGTGGAAACGGCAGTTACAGGACTGTATATGTATTTCAAAATTCACTTACTTGTTCACATAAAACTGGTGACTATTAATAAATGTGAATTATACCTTAATAAGGCCTAATCTGAAAAAAATAAATATTATAACAGTAGAAAATAAGTGAATCACTTTCTCTTTAAACTAATACTTGGAATTAAAACCCTCCACTTCAATGAGAAAATAATGTATCGCCAGATGGCCATAACATGTTGAATTCTCAAAGCTAATAGGTTATACTTAAATGCAACACTTCCCACACTTTCATGTGTACAGGAATCACCTAAGAAATCTGATTCAGTCTGGGGTCGGGCCTGGGATTCTGCATCTCTAAAAAGTCCCAGAGGATGCTAATGTTCCTGGTCCATAGACAGACACTCTGAACAAGGCTCTAATAGACCCACAGCCTCTCCTGCTATCAGAAGCTTTGATTGCTTCCCATGTATTGACTGTGTTTGTTCTCAACATAGATTATGCCAGTTTTGCTAGTGAATCTTAAATTTTGCTTGCTATCTTAATTAGATAATGTAACTAACTATTGCATGAAACAACGTATTTCGAGTGTGAAAAGAGCTGATTTGCCAAAAACTAAGTTGAATATTTCGTAAAGACTCAATCAAGGTGAGTTTAAAAAATGGTACTCTTGAAGTAGATGTAGACAACTATAAAGGACTATAAATTTAGGAGGCTTCTGCACACAGACTGCTTCAAAATTGTGTTTTTAAAAACAGGTTTACTGAAGTATAATTGACATGAAACAAATTACAGATATTTAAAACAGTGTTATTTGTTAAGTTAGACATATGTATCAATGCATGACCATCACCAGAAGCAACACAATGAACCTATCCATCACACTCCAAAATTTCCTTGTGTCCCTTTGTAATCTCTCCTTCCCGCCTCCACCTCCCAGGACCCCTCCCCATCTCTTCCATTTCCTAGCAATCCAGTGGGTTGCTTTCAGTCACTACAGATTGCATCTTCTAGGGTTTTTTTTTTAAATAAATGGAATCATAAAATATATACTTATTTTTGGACTGCTTCTTTCATTCAGTATAGTCATTTTGCAATTCATCTATGTTTTTCTGTGTAATAATTCATTTCCTTTATTGCTAGTTGTATTCCATTTTAAGGATACACCACGCTTTCTTTATTCATTCACGTACTGCTGGGCATTTGAGTTCTTTTTCAATTTTTGTCTGTGACAAATAAAGATGGCACGAACATTTGTGTACAACTCTTTGTCTGAACATATATTTTGATTCCCTTTGAGTAAACAATGACAGAGTCATAAGTTCTTTCAAAACTGTCAAACTGTTTTCCAAAGTTTGGACCATTTTACATTTTCAATATACCAGAGTTCTATTGTGAGTTCTATTCCTATAGGTCATTGCCGATAACTGGTATGGTCATTCTTCTTTAAATTTTAGTCACTCTAATAGGTGTGTAGTGGTATCTCTTAATTTGTGATTCTCTAATGACTAAATTAAAATTTTTTCACGTCCTTATTTGTCTTCTTTACATGTTTTTTGGTGAATCATCTGTTCAAATCTTCTGCCCACTTTTTAACTGCGCTCTGTTTTCTTAGTATTAAGATTTAAGAAATTTTTATAAATTCTAGATATAGGACCTTTATTACATATATGATCTACAAATATTTTCTCCCTCTCAGGCTTGTTTTACACTCTCTTAACGGTGTCTTTCAAAGAGCAGAGTTCCTAATTTTGATAAAGCTTAGTTTATCATTGTTTTTCTTTTTTGTATTGCCCTTTTGTGTATTTATATTTAAAGTGGTTTTCCTGTAGGCAACACGAAGCTGGATCTTTTTAAATTCAAATTAGTCTCTGGAGTTTTTAGACAACTTACATTTAATGTGACTATTAATATGGTTGAGTTTCAATCTAACATCTTACTGTTTGTGCCATCTGTTCTCTATTATTCTTTTCCCTTTTTTGGCTTTCTTTTTGGATCGAAAACTTTTTATGATTCTATTTTATCTCTTGTATTGCCAATTAACTCTAACTCTTTGATATTTTAGTGGTTTCTTTAGAATGTATAGTATATGTATATGTGTGCATGTATTTTGATTTCTTAGTATATTTCTCTATTTCATTTTTGATAGAATTTTTATTGCTATATTTTAAGTTCATTAATATTTTCTTCTGCAATGTGTAAGTTAATTGCATCCATTATATTTTTTACTATCACCATTTCAATTTCTATGTCTACAAGTTCTGGGTATATTTTACATATGTATATTATATATATAATCTTTGCCATGTCTTAACATGATCAATCTTTTCTCTTGTTTCTTGAAAATATAAAGTACAGTTACAACTGTTTTAATGTACCTCATGGTCTACTGAAGATCCCTGGAGATTTTCCCTCTCTATCCAGCTCTCTTCTGTCCAATGCTCTACCCTACAAATTCTAGCTACCATGGCCTCACTGGACACCCTGTTCTATCTCTTCAAATCTGGTAGAGTGCTGACTCTACCTGGTTTCTCCCTCCCTGAACTTCAGCCTGGAAACACTCCGGGTAGTACGTTGGGACAAGTGGAACAATGGTAGGGCTTGCTAACTTGTTTCCTGTTTCTTAGGAATCATCATCATTCATTGCCTAATATCCAGTGTCTTGAAAACCCCTGTTTCATATATTTTATATGTTTCTTAGCTGTCTCAAGTATGAGAGTAAATCCAAGACCTATTATCCCACCTTGGCTGGTAGTAGAACTCTTTGTAATTGTCTTAATTTCTTGCTCCACTTTAAGAAACCAAAGCCGAACGTCACAGATGATTCATTTTGGATATGGTAGATGCAAGAAAGAACACTGTGTCCCGATAAGCAGATATATCCTCAAAGAAAAGGCTTTAATTGTATAACTAAAGAATGGTAAGTGTTTGTACATGTATGTGGTTTAAGTTAAATTAAATGCTTATTTATCAATATAGCATGTTTGATTATATAATTCATCAATCTGATTATATCAGTTAAAATGGGGGTCCCCAACGCCTGGGCCGCAGACTGGTACTGATCCATGGCCTGTTAGGAACTGGGCCACACAGCAGAAGGTGAGCGGCAGACGAGTGAGCGAAGTTTCATCTGCCGCTCCCCATCGCGCACATTACCACCTGAACCATCATATCCCACCCCCCCCATCACTGCCCCGGTCCATGGAAAAACTGTCTGCCGCGAAACCAGTCCCTGGTGCCAAAACGGTTGGGGACCACTGAGATAAAAGATTTTAAATGAACATATTTCAAGGTTTTTGCAAAGATTATATCTAATTCATATAAAAAGCGTCTAGCACAGCGCCTAGCTCAACGGTTCTAGGTGCACATTGGTGTCCCCAGGAGAACTTTAAAAAAAATTTTTAATGCCTGAGCCCTACCTCAAACCACATGAATCACAATCTCAATGGCTGGGCCTGGGGTTTGTACTTTTTAAAGGTCCCCAGGTGATTTAGCCACACCTTGAAAATCAAGATGCATAGATCTAGATTTTAGTAGGTGCTCAGTGAATGAGAGCTGTTCCTATTTGTATCATTTACACTTAAAAGAAGACTGTCATGTAGAGAAATTACTTGAGTAGAGTGTCACATAGAGAAACTACTTGACATAGGGAAAGAGTACTGGTGGGCTCTAATCCACCATTTACAATCAAGAAATAGTGTGGCCTTGGCCAAGTCCCTTGACATTATTGGATCTTAATGTGTAAGACAGCAAAACAATAACAATAATTTTTCTGCCTATAGCTCAAGACGGTTAGGAGAAATAAGAAAAAAATCCCTGAGCTGGAAACTCTAACCATGTCTCTTCTTTTATAGATGAGGAAACTGAGGCCCAGAGAGGCTAATGGATCTGCCCAAGACAATCTGTGTCCAGTTAAAAACAAACATAGAACCACAAACCAGGTATTATAGGTTGAATTCTGTCCCCTGCAAAAGAAGAGAAGGGTTGAAGTCCTAACCCCCAGTACTTCAAAGAGTGACCTTACTGAGAAAAGTGTTGCAGATATAATTAGTTAAGATGGTATCTATGGAGTAGGATGAGTCTCTACTCCAATACAACTAGTGTCCATATAAGAGGGTCACGTGAAGACAGGGACACAAGGAGAAGGCCATGTGAAGATAAAAGATGGGAGTGGTGCATCTACAAGCCAAGGAACACCAAGGATTACTGGCAAACCACCAGCAGTAGGAAGAGGCAGGAAAGGATCCTCCCCTAGAGGCTTCAGAGAGAAGGCAGCCCTGCCAACACCTTCATTTTGGACTTCTAGCCTCCAAAACTGTGAGACAATAAATTTCTGTTGTTTCAAACCACCCAATTTGTGGTATTTTGTTATGACAGCCGTAGGAAACTAACACACCAGGTTTCCTGCCTAAGAATCTTTCCATTATACTGTCAGTTTCTCTAACACGAGTAAGCTTTGTAAAATGTAAAACTTTGAAAAATCATGTTATTATTTATATTGCTCTTCAATGTGCTTCAAGAGTACATGTTTTGTTTCCTGAAATTGGTTTTTATCATCTCAAGAGTAAGGAGCCCATGATATCCAGCAGAGTCCTTAAAGGAAGTATCAATAGAAGAAAATATAGTATCTATTGAGATACTATGGACTGAAAGAATATACAAACAAAGCTCCATTAAAAAATGTCAAAGTCACCAAAGACCTTCTGGAATTTGAGGAACTGATTGTTAACAAGACTGAGTCTCCATATGGCTTTTTATTTAGGTTAAACATATGGCCATACACTTTCATAGATTACATTTCAATGTAATATATAAATATATTACAACAATAGAAACATATTGCAATATATTAGCTGAAAACATCTGAACTACTGTTCCACTTCTGTACATAAATGTAAAATTTTAAGGTTTTAAACAACCCAATCCAAAAATGGGCGGAAGACCTAAATAGACATTTCTCCAAAGAAGATATACAGATTGCCAACAAACACATGAAAGAATGCTCAACATCATTAATCATTAGAGAAATGCAAATCAAAACTACAAGGCGATATCATCTCACACCAGTCAGAATGGCCATCATCAAAAAATCTACAAACAATAAATGCTGGAGAGGGTGTGGAGAAAAGGGAACCCTCATACACTGTTGGTGGGAATGTAAATTGATACAGCCACTATGGAGAACAGTATGGAGGTTCCTTAAAAAACTAAAAATAGAACTACCATACGACCGAGCAATCCCACTACTGGGCATATACCCTGAGAAAACCATAATTCAAAAAGAGTCATGTACCACAAAGTTCACTGCAGCTCTATTTACAATAGCCAGGACATGGAAGCAACCTAAGTGTCCATTGCCAG
Source organism: Mesoplodon bidens (assembly GCF_964165515.1). Taxonomy (NCBI): domain Eukaryota; kingdom Metazoa; phylum Chordata; class Mammalia; order Artiodactyla; family Ziphiidae; genus Mesoplodon; species Mesoplodon bidens. The sequence continues at coordinate 134,186,296 of NC_138160.1, read as the reverse complement.
ATGAATGGATAAAGAAGATGTGGCACATATATACAATGGAATATTACTCAGCCATAAAAAGAAACGAAATTGAATTATTGGTAGTGAGGTGGATGGACCTAGAGTCTGTCATACAGAGTGAAGTAAGTCAGAAAGAGAAAAACAAATACCGTATGCTAACACATATATACGGAATCTAAAAAAAAAAAAATGGTCATGAAGAACCTAGGGGCAAGACGGGAATGAAGACGCAGACCTACTAGAGAATGGACTTGAGGACATGGGGAGGGGGAAGGGTAAGCTGGGACAAAGTGAGAGAGTGGTAGTGTATATATGGACACATATACACTACCAAATGTAAAATAGATAGCTAGTGGGAAGCAGTCGCATAGCACAGGGAGATCAGCTCGGTGCTTTGTGACCATCTAGAGGGGTGGGATAGGGAGGGTGGGAGGGAGACGCAAGAGGGAAGAGATAAGGGAATATATGTATATGTATAACTGATTCACTTTTTTATAAAGCAGAAACTAACACACCATTGTAAAGCATACTTCAATAAAAACGTTAAGAAAAAAAAAATTTTAAGGTTATTTTCCACTAATGTAGAACTCTAGTAGGGGTTCAAAATCAACCATATAATGCTTTCTCCATCCAAGTAAAGTTTTGGCAAGATAACCAGCATAGTTTGGATTCCTCCAGAAGCTGATCCTGAGATAAGGTTTTCGGTGAAAGTAGTTGACTTGGGAAGTGAAATACCGGTAGGGGAGTGAGAGAGGAAAGGGAAGGCAGTTAATAAAGGGTATTGTATTAAGTGAACATACTATCATCATGGGTTTAAGGCTCCTGGGAAACTGGGGGATCCAGTGTAAAAGCCTCAGAGCTATCTTTCCTTCGGGTTGGGGGACCCAGGGTATGTACATATCAACCACTCCCATCAGTCATCAGTTGAAAGTTGCTGAAGGAGCAGTGGGTGTTAATTCTCTAAAATTTCTTGCCCTGAATGTGGGTAGGGCTGTCTCAGAGGGCTCAGGAGAGAACCCTCAGGCAGACATGTATGTACACACTGGCAGTTAAAGGTGTTCTAGAATGTACCAGAACGGTAAGCCTGAGGGAAAGCTACAGTGAAGAACAGAAAGTGGCACGGAGAACGGTACAGAAGTTGACAGCAGAATCTTCAAGAGTAGGAAACCCTGGATTCAAGTCCTAGCGCCCTCCTTGAACAATAGTTGACTTCAGGTAAGTGACTGAACTTTTCTAAAGCTTCTTTATTCTCTCTACATAAAATAGTGACAACAATAATACCTGTCTCAGGGTACTTACAAGCATTCAATGACTCAATATAAGTAGAGTTTTGCTGTGTTGCCTGGCACCGTCAGTGCTTGGTGAATATCAGCCATCATGATAATAATGAACCTTACTGCTATATTTAAAATCATGAAATTTTGTGGTACATGATATTCATATTAGGAGATAAGGAGAGGTCAGTATGGGAAGGTCCTCACTATGGCACCTTTATGCTGGGTCCCAGTTCAAATATTAATAAATGCACTACATAAAAATTTTCACCATCCTTATAGAATTTATTGTTCTGTTCTTAACAGCTTAAACATCTGTCTAAAAAGCTGAGTCAGCATAATCTACCTATACTCAAACCAGCTTAAATAAATACAGGAAGCTGAGCTATGAGACAAACTATCAGTAGGGATTAAAACTTATTTTTGCACCCAAGAGAAAGAATAACTTCTTAGGGGAAAACTACATGAAACTGGACTATCTATACCATAACAAAGGGTAACAAAAATGACACAAAATAATAAAATAAAATCTGGATACAATTATAATTTAGAGCTGTGGTTCTCAACCCAGGGTGATTCTCCCCCCACCTCCCCAGGGGACATTGAGCAATGTCTGGAGACATTTTGATTGTCACAGTTGGGGTGTGGCAGGGAGAGCATGCGCTACTGGCATCTAGTGAGTAAAGACCAGAGATGCTGCTAAAAGTCCTGCAGTACACAGAACAGCCTCCCACAACTGGGGCTGGGCCTAAATTAAGGAACCCTGATTTGGAGAATATGTTATAATGCCTTAAACCACTGAAGTTTCCAAACAGTAAAAACTCCTTCTGATGTGTCAGTGTTTTTTAATTATAAAATATAATGTATTTTTATAAATGTTAAAAAAAAAGTCTTGCTATGACAAGAAGTGTACATCAATAAGTCGTTGAGTGTTGAATTGCTATCCCTACTATAAATTTGCTGTGTTTCAACCTGCCAGATGAAAGCAATTTCAACAAGCCAACAACAAAGCCAGGTAATTAAAATGTTGATATAGACATGACCTTGGTTAACTCACCCTGACTTCTAATAGCTGAAATGATGACAGAGAGTAACCCAGGGATTCTAAGGTCAGAGGCACATGGAGCTAAATTTTTCACTTTCAAATTATTTTAGACAGAACGCTGGATTATTATAACAACATATATTGCCTTTTTGCTTTTTGTTAGTAAACCCTCTGGGAACTTTGACACAACAAGTACAAGCTAAACCTGATTACTTGGTTTATGGAACACAGAGAACATTACCAAAGAGCTAATGACAATGTCTATTCACTTAGAACTCTGAGCAACCTGCCAACTTTTAATCAAGTTTTAAAGGCAAAAGAACAAAACAAAAATTGAGAATGAACATTTTTACTCCTAACCATTGGAAGGTAAAGAGGCATGTCGACAATTGTTCAAACAACATCAGAACCGAGATGAGAACTTGTAAGCAGAGAAGCAAACACATTTTCAGCGAGGCAATTTTTTCTCTAACCAACGAATTCTGTAAAACTCAACAAGAAACTGTGCTCCAAATCCATTTTTTCTACTAAAATTGCTTTGTTACAGCACAGCTGTGGCAAGACTGAAGAGTTCAAAACACATTTTCTTCTCTAAAAAAGCTAAATAACATGAGATCCAAGCATCTAACCATTGAGCTTTCAATTTATTAAATATCTATTAATGCATGCTAATAATAAACTCTTAGCTAACAGTACTAATATTGTGTTCATTTCCTTGATGTTTCTATCCATTATACTATAACAGGAATCCTTTCAGTCTTAACCCTTGGACATTTAACATAACCAAATCCAAGATGAAATCACCTCACTCAAGTCAGAGAAGAAAGAATTATTAGGAGTATCTGTCAATTCATGCAAAATGTATACAAGAGTGAGAAGAAAACTGTCATTCTGAAATCAAGATTCAGACCGTATGAGCTGGCACTTTTCCTCTATAACATGGACAACTTTGCCTCAAGCACTTAAAAATGCGGGGACGTGATTCAGTGTCTATGATGTAAAAATCAGTAGATCAAGGCCTATAAACAACAACGAAAAGGAGTATGCAGAAAGTTTATCAGCCCTCCACATTAAAGGGATAAATTATAATTTTTCTAAATTCCTTTCACCTTCACTTTTCTTTTTCCCTGAAGTCAATATTCATTCATTTGACCAGGACAGCTTTCAATGAACTATATTTTAACTTTCCTAGTGTAAGAAAAATTCATATACATATCTGTCCCATTCTCCTTCCTCTTTGACATTAGTACTTAATAGGGAAAGGAAAAAGTCTTCTTTAAGGTAATCTTACTTACAGAAGACAAGTAATGATAAATGTTCCACTAATACCTTCAAGAAGTCCCCATCACAAATGCAAATGCCAAAAAACATGAAGGATATGAGTTCACGAGTTTTCAACTTGTCGAAAAGACTGTATCTACACCGAATAAAACATTCAATTACTACTAATAAGGTAGCATCACCACAGTTTCAAACCTATTAACCATCTCCAAAGGACTGCACTTCCTGAAACCCTCTCCATTCATTCAATGATCTGAATGCCAAGGTATAGCACAGTTGGGGAAAAAAAAATATTACAAGGAAAAAGCAGCTTGAGAAATGATTAAGATTATTTTTAGGGGGAAGCAGACACAGTTCTCCAAACATCAAACTATCAAGATGTTTTTTCACTCAACTTTGAAGAATACAGAGGGAGCATGAACAATGCCACACCTTTTCTGCAGCAATTTGTGTGATTATACAGGACAGGGGCCCTTTCACTTAATCGTCTGAGCTTCTATCCTGTTCCGGGGCCTGGGCTAGAAGCTGAGGTTGGCCAGATGAAAATGACAACCTAAGGAGCTCCCAAGGAGCTCTGTCGATTGGGAGTAGACACAGGGAGAGCAATAAGAACAAATGAGTATGGTCACTACAGATGATGGGCAAGGGTACAGGATGCTATGGGATTAGTGTTGATGGAACAAGGATTCAAATCTAAGAAATCTGCCTCTAGACACCATCCAAGTTCAACACCACGTGACCCTGTTTTACAGGTTCACGCTGAGGGAGAAGTGACTTTCCGAAGCAAAATGAAGATGGTGCAGAAAGAAGGAGAAATGGATGCTAGGCAGGAAAAATCAGCAGGTATCTGTGAGGCCAAAAGGATTTATTCATGGGGAAAATGCAGGGAAGAGCTTTCCAAGCAAAGAGACAGTGCTTTAAAATGAATTGTCCCTGTGCACTGGTAGCATTGGGGCCACTTTTCATTGACATGTAGGCAGGCTGCCAGGACCAGAACCCCAAAACCACTTCTGATGGTTTGGGGTGTCTATTAATATATAATATTAATATATTAATATATATTATTATATCTATTAATATATCTACACTATTCAGTGCCAATTGACCATTAGCACTGGTCACTAACATTGTATTCCTCCACTGGTTGATATGTCTTGACATATAAAAGGCCAAAAGCACTGACGGGACCCTTTAATAATAAACTGCTCAAAGCATCCAGCAGGAAAAAAAACACCAAGATGTCAGCTCACAAATGAAACTGCTTTTTCTTTAACCCCACAACAAACCCCTTTCTCTTTCATCTCTTTCATCCAAGAACCCAATGAACTCCCCAGGTACACTTGTGTTCCTCCAGAAAACTGATGATACAGTCTTTTCACAAGCCCAGGTCATTTAACTGATGTGGATCCTAAAAATATTACAGATTAATCCCGAAGAACAGACTGTGTTTTGCCATATTCATGTCAGATTTGTAAGTCAAATCCTTAAGTTGATATGTGTGACTAAGGCAAAGGCAGGGTGCAAAATGAATTTTTCAGGAAGAGAAAGATACTAGTCGCTTGTAACTGAAGGTAGTAAAGCTTTTATTGGCACTCTAAAAATAGAAGAAATCAGATAGAACAGATATCTTTTGACAATAATAAAAATCACAGCTCATTAATTAATGTAACAAGGTCTCCCCACCCCACGGATTTCCTATGATTTTATCAGAATCTGCTTTTAAGCAAAGGAAAAATACAGAAGTAGAACATTTCCAATTCTACTTCTGTTTCTCCCATTAGATTGAGACTTCCCTAAAGTCCGGAGTTGTATCTTCGGCATCTTTGAATCCCCTAGAATGTGCTTGACATGGCTCCATCCATGGAAAGGAAGGACAAGCACAAAGGCAAAGGCAAAGTCAGGGAGAACAGCAAGGGGAAGATGTGCCCAGCAAGTGTCACCGCTGCAGCTGCCACACCACCTACTACAGTTTCCACATAATCATTCAGCAAATATTCATAGAATCGCTCCCCAGTGGACAATGAATTCCGTGACTGATCAGCAGTACAGTCTCCTTTGATATTTCTTAGTTGGCCCACAATGTCACTTTTGATCATTTTTTCAATTCACCATCCTTTCATCAGCCAAGGCGGAACCGGCCTACTCTCATCCTTTTATTTTGGCACACACTTCTCCGTGAGTAAATTCTTTTTTTTTTTTCTTGAGGTCATTGCAAAAAATTTCCCTTGTTTCTTCCTCCCTGCAGGACTCTTATCCCTCCCTGAGCCTTTTTTTGAGTCTAGGCAGGTTTCAGCAATATCACCGGCTCAGTAAGGGCTCTTGGATAAAAGAGCTGTCTGCCTAAGCTCCTCAATTTATCAGAGCCTTCAGACATGAAAGAGTAAACCAATTCCTAGTCAGCAAAGTTGCATTACTGAAAAAAGCAAATAAAACCATCAAATGGATTACACGCAAGCCTTGAATCAAAAATGAAAAAATATGGGGAAACAAGGTACTTAATCAATTAGGATGAGCACAATGTCCTCTTTACAGCCAGAAACCAACCAATTAAACAAACAGCAAACAACAAACAAGCATTCAGTTCCTGATATTTACATAGCAAATGATAATGGTCATTCATTCTAATGTCCCAGCTTAAAGTCTCCGGCTTAATTCTTCAAATGTATTGAATCAGAATCATAAATTTTTTTAACTGTGTCAACTCATGCAAGGTCATTTTTTCCGTTCAATCAGAAATTAGCTTTGTACCTTTACTAACGTATACTTCTGCCAGTTATGATATTCAAAAGGGAGAGGTGACATTTGGGGTGTCTATTAATATATCTACACTATTCAGTGTCATCTAACATAACAGAATGACATAAACAGAATAGAATCCATTTCCATTGTAAGTCAAGGACAACATATCTGATGTCTTTTTAACATACTCTACATCTCACACCATGTAATCTAAATTGCTATTCGAATAAGAATTGCACAGTTAATGCTATTACATCCTCCTAATTAATCAATACTTTCCAGAAACTTACAGGAGAAAGCAAAGTTTTAAGTAAGCTGTTACCTATAAAGAGACCACAGGCATGTGTCACAAAAATGTGTTTTTGCAATTCTTTATTTAGACTGTACCCAAATAAGTTAGATAGATAGATTGACAGATCGAAAGACAGACGTGCAGAGAAATGATAGATGGATAGATATAGGGCCAGACAGACATGAGAGAAAGATAGAGAGTTTCACATTAAGGCATCTCACTGCATAAATTGTTTCCTAGATATAAATTGGGCACTTTCAGTGCTAAAAATTTCAGTATTAAAAATGAGCACTTTCAGGTCAGTACTCAACGCACTTAAATAGTAATAGGCTGTGTCTTGATGGTGCATGTGAAAGAGAGACACAGAGAGAGGGAGGAAAGAAGAGAGAGAGAAAGGGGGAGGGGAAGGGGAGGAAGAGAAGGAGAAGAAACAAGAGAATAAAAATCAGCTTCTCAAAACCCCTCAGTTACTCCCCAGGAGCGGCTCTCACACTGGAAGAATCTGTTTCCATCAAAACATTAATTGACATATACACACTACCAAATGTAAAATAGCTAGCTAGTGGGAAGCAGCCACATAGCACAGGGAGATCAGCTCGGTGCTTTGTGACCACATAGAGGGGTGGGATAGGGAGGGTGGGAGGGAGACGCAAGAGGGAGGGGATACGGGGATATACGTATATGTATAGCTGATTCACTTTTTTATAAAGCAGAAGCTAACACAACATGTAAAGCAATTATGCTCCAATAAAGATGTTAAAAAAAATAACATTAACTAAACTGAATGTACAAAACTTGAGGACATGATCTGGTGACCATTTTTTACAACACTGGGTAATTGGGTCTTTTTCATAAATTATGAAAAATATGATGCCCAGATTTTTCATGTGGACTACTCACTACTTGCAGAAATATATTTGCCCTTAGGAATTTAATATGGGATTTTATGACCAAAAAAATGAATTTGTTCATGCTCAAAATACTGAAAATGGTGCTATGTTAGCCATGCATTAATTAATTCATTCACACACTCATTCACCCATTCATCATTTATTTATTGGGTATGTTCTATGTGCCAGATCTACACAAATAAAGTTAAGGAAGGCTCTTCCTTCCTTATTTCTTTCCTCTGCTTCTTGCTTTGAACAAGCATGTATTAAGCATCTTCTATTGCAAAACACTACAGTAAGTGTTATATTGGAAATGATGGTAAGACACACATTCCTCACTTCCACTGATTTCTCAAATAGCTGGGGGAAAACTATATAAACAGCTTTTATATTAGGGAGGATGAGCAAGCATTAGAGAGAGGTACCGTTAAAGCAAAGATCTGTAACACAGTAGAGGAAGAGATTTATGTGTCTGGAAATGGAACATTTAGCTTGACAAGAAGAAGATAAGAGAGCTTTCAGTAGCGAAGAACATTCAAGGTAGAGGGGACTTCACTTGCAAGTACTTGGAAGTGTGAGAATGTCCATGTTCAGGGAATGATTTTGTTGAGTGATATCCTAACCAATGCCTTTTCCACCCAGACTTCCCTTGTGCTCTGGTACCATTCCTTTTCAAACCCTGAGATGGAATACTGCCATTGATCCAGGGGTATATGGGAACAGAGAACAAAGAGGCCAAACTCTTGATTTTTAAGCATCAAAACCACAGTCCACGTGGCATCCAGGTATTGCACGACTCACTCAAGTTACCTCACACAGTCTCTGCACTAATGTCTTCTTTTCCTACCTTACTTTCCTTCACTGCACTCACGACCACCTGAGTATTTCTTTACTGTCTGTCTCCGCCAGCTCCACCTAGAACAGAGCTCCATGAAACTGGTGGACTTGTCTTCTCAATAGCCTCCTTCCATTCATTCATTTACTCATTCGATCAATTAAAATGAATCGAGCTGCAACCGCAGGAATGATACTGTGTTAGAAGCTAGAAATATACAGAATGATGAGACAGCGTTCCTATTTTTAAAGAGTGTATCATTCACAAAGGTGAGTGTTTTGCTTATCTATTCCTCTATAACAATCTACTCCACAACTCAGTGGCCTGACACAACACGTTGCTATTATTATATTTTGCAATTCTACTGGTCAAGAATTAGGACAAACCGTAGAAGGATAAGCTCATTTCCGCTCCGTGAAGTCTGGGGTCTGAAACAACTGAGGACTGACTGGTCAGCTTTCTCTCTCTTCACATGGCCTTTCTATGTGGCTAGCTGAAGTCTCCTCACAGCGAGGATGCCTCAGGGTCCTTGGACCTCTACACACTGGCCCTAAACTCCTAGAGATCAAAGTGGAAGCTGCCAGTCCTTTTAATGGTGAGGCCCAGAACTGCCCTAGCATCATTTCCATAGTCACAGGCAAGTCCAGAGTGGAGGAAAGGGGAAATAAATCCAACCTCTCAATGGGATGAGTGTCAAAGAATTTAAAGCATCTTTAATCCACCACAGTGAGATAAACCTGCCCAAACAACTGTGTCATGAAGCAAAATGAAAAGCACCAAGAAGGCAGCAGTGTCATCATCAAAAGCAAGTCTTGGTTGTCTGACAGACATGATTTGAGTCCTGATTCCACTGCATACTAGGTATGTGATACTGGATAAATTAGTTAACCACTCTGAATTTTTGTTTCCTCGTCTATAAAAAGGGGATAATAACTACATCCAACTTCATAGAGCCGTTTTGAAAATGAAATGAGATTTCACTCATACACATACACACATGCACTCCCAAACACCTGAACTTGCAGACACACATGCACACACCCACCCACAAGCACACACACACAGAGCACACACACGGTCCAAACATTAGGATATGGCAAACACTCAAAGAACGTTAGTCGTTTGTACCATAAATATAGTACATAAAAATGACTTTTTCATGTCTCCATAATTTTTTTCTTCATATTTTCAAATATGTGCTTTTGAAGTAACCACATCTACAAAGATGATTGGGAACAATGGAAATTCTTCTTGAGCAAAAAACATCAAACTGAGTTATCAGCTGCTCAAGAAGGAGAGGTTAAAAGGTTGAACAGAAAAGAAAAGGAAATGAGGCAAGAAAATAATTACCTACATGATAGGGTCCTAGAAGAAACAGAATAGATCTAAGCAGGCAGTGGCTTTAGGAGAACATTATTTGCATATCTCTTTATTCTGTGTTACACAGAGAATTCTGAGCGAATTCCCTTAGAGACAAAGAAATGGCATGATAAGATAGCAGTGGTGGGTTTGTGGGCAAAGTTTGAGTGTAAACTCTTAGAACCAAAGAGAAAATTGGTGATTCAAGACCAATGACTTTTAAGAATCACCTGCAAGTTTTATAGAGAATCAGAACGTAACAGGATGTGTATGAAAGTCCTTCACAAACCACAATTGATAAGGATGGGTAAAACACAGAGAAGATACAGCCGGAAAAGCCTCCACCAACCTACAAGTGCATATGTGAGCACAATAAACACATACAAGTTTCAAAGAGTGAGAAAAGAATATTCCCTTCTTTTTAGAATTTTACTCACTTTTAAAAATCTGTATTATCAAAAATCTAAAGGAAACCACTACACAGTGGTTGATTTCTGATTTTATACTGACTTATCTGAGCAAGAGGTCAATACATTATCTAGTATGTACTCCAATTGAGTTAGAAATTAAATAAAATTAACATCACTAAATTTCTACATTCATGAAAAACATCATGATACAGTTAAACACTCTTAAGTTTTCCTCCAATTTCTAAAAGTTACCATCAGTAGCATTCTTAAGGGAGGTTCCAAAGTTGTAGTTATGACTTCATGCTGGGGATGACCCCCAGAATGTGGATTTCACCCTCAGGCATTATCTTTCATGGTTGGCCACAGAACTAATTACTCTACCAACCAAGAAAACTCTGAGTTCCATTCTTCCCAGGTTTATACATGAAATTCAAAAAAGGAAAACTTATTCAGACAAGAGCACATGGGCAAGAAGCCAAGAAAAGTGAACCCTTAGGACAGAAGGACACCAAAGATAAGAGACAGACAGCAATGCCCTGAAGAGTCACCATAATTCAGATGGGAGTCTTTCCTGGTCCTCTGTGAACCCTGGCTTGGCAGGAAAGATGGGTTTGCAGGTAATGAATTAGTTTTCCTAGGGACTTTTAGCCTCTATCTCCCAGGGGGTTGTATGAAATACAAAAAGTCATCTGATATCTTCCTAAAAGTCTCCCATCTTATCATCAGGATGGCTACAACTATGAAATTTCTGTAAGCTCTATTTCTCTATTTTCTAGTTGAATGTTAAGTAGGATGAAAGCCTAAACATTCATGGAGGAAAGGGATTGTAATAATATGGTTCATTGTTATAACTTCATTTTGGTCAAAATGAAAATGAAAGGGAAGGTCATCTGTAAAACCAGTCATGGGCCTTATAACTTGACCCCTTAATTTTTCTTCACAATCCACTGAGAAGGCATATATCCCACACCTTTCTACTACAGTCATTAAATTACTAAACTACAAAGATTACATAAAAGGCAGCAGATATGTGGCATTTGTGGATAAAAATCTGGTAATAGTTATTATAAATTGAAAAATGATTAATGTACTGCTTCCAAGTGCTTCCTATGCATCATCTCACTGAAGTCAAAGCAAGTTAACTCCATTTTAAAGATGAAGGCACCGAATGGTAAAATAACTACTGTCATCAAGCAGCATAGAATGGATAACCCAGAATTAACCAGGAGTTCTGTAATACTCCTGTAATATATAAAAAATGCTCCTATGATGATTTTTTTAAATGCCCTGAGCAGAAAAAAACAGTTTATTCATAGAAGCAAAGCTTAAGTTATCTTATGATAATGTTTTTAACTGAGTTTGTGAACTTAGGTTAGTCACTGCCCTTCTTCAGCTTATATTCTGTGCTGTTGGCAGCATTTATAATGTAAGGGGTGGAGGCACCGAACTTCCTCAATTACGTTTTGGTAGAAGGCAATTAAGAAGTGACTGGATGCAACACTGTAAGGTCATTTCCTTCTCTCTCTCCCATTACTATCGAATCTACTTTCCTTCCATCACTGTAAAAAGGCTTTTGTTAATTCATCACACCTCCTTCCAGTATCCTTGAGTCACAACTTTCTTCTAATATGTTATAAACAGCCTTGTTTATAAAAATAAAACCACACACTAAGCCTTAGCAACACCCTCCGGTAATTAACAAACTTGCTTAAAATTAAGACTAGTTTTGACTCACTAATTGTAGGAAGAACTTAATTAAGGAAAATGGAGGATGTGCAAAGAGGAGGGGAAATATAGCACAACATAAGTTTGAAAAAAAAATACAAGACTTTAGAAAGGCAGAAAAGTGGGGAGCTGCCAGTTGAAGGGGCTGGGCTGCATGCAAAGCAGGAATGCAAAGTCAAAAGGAACAACACAACCCCAAGGAAAAAGCAAGGCCTTCATGAGCTGAGTATGTTTTTTTTTTTCCTTTTAATACTGTCATTTATTCTAAATTGCAGAGGAAATTAATTTTGAGCTTCAAAGTTCTACAGGAAGATACTCATACCGCTCTAAGAATAATTGGTTGTGTTTGTTCAAGGTATAGCAGTACATTAATCAAGGTCTTTCGGAGGTAAGAGAAACTCACTTCAAGTTAGCTGGAGCCAAACTGTGTATGGGAGGGGGATGAGGACACTACATGTCCTTAACAGAAGGACATGTAGTGTTCAGTGGAACTAAGTCAAGGGAAGAAGTGTTTCAGGTGCTTTGTGAGAGGCTAGGTCCAAGAACTAGGAAGCCACCAAGAGTCAAATGAGCAGGCCCATCTCTGGGGCTATATCACATCCTAACTGTAGCACCCCTGACTCAATATCCATCTTCTGAACTCCCAGTTCTACAGGAAAAAGAATCAGATTGTCTTGCCTTGAGGCAGAAGTCATCCTTCCTGTGCCATTCTGCTCTCACGCTGGGCAGAAGGAGAGAGTCCCAAAGTTCAACTAACTCTTAACACTTGTCTTAGTCAGCTTGGGCTGCCATAACAGATTACCATAGCCTGGCTGACTTACACAGCAGAAATTTATTTCTCACAGTTCTGGAGGCTGCAAATCTGAGATCAGGTGCTGGCATAGTCCAGTTCTGGGGAGAGCTTTCTTCCTGATTTACAGATGGTGTAAGTGTGTGTGCTCACTGTGTGCTCACGTGGCCTTTCCTCAGTGTACACATGAGGGGAAAGAGGGATCTCCCTTCCTCTTCTCATTAGGCCACTAATCCCATCCTGAGGGTCTCACTCTCATGATTCAATCTAACGCTAATTACCCCCAAAAGGCCCATCTCCAAACACCATGACATTGGGGCTCACAGTGTCAACATACAAATTGGGGGAGATATAAACAACCAATCCATAACAATTATGCATGTACATGCTGAGACTTCAACTGTACACACTTGAGGGGGGGCAGAGAGAGAGAGAGAGAATTTTTAAAATGAGGACCATTCTCCCTGATGGACTCAGTGAGCATATCCCCAGCGTATGCATGATTTGGAATACACAAATCTGTTGTTAATCTCAATGTGAGCATCTTGCTGTATGAGTGTCATTCTAGTATTTAAAGGTCTGAATTCTTCCTAAAGCATGCCCCTTAGACCCAAGCGAAGTATATTATCTGGTATTCTCTCAAAGAAATAGCCACTCGGTCCAAAACTGAAGGAAAAATTGACTATGCTCTCATTGAGGGGCAATTCATTATCTTCCAAATGGAAATGTCCTATGTGTTTTTCAAGGTCAATTGTGAGTATATGCACTTATACCTTACACCTAGACTCCCTAACATAATCCTCACATAAGATACCATTTCTTTGCACAAAACTTCTCTTTAACCAGACCCATACTTGAAGATGGAAGCTGACTGATTATCTGAGAAGAGGAGCAAAGTATAAAGACACAGCTTTCACAGTGACTATGAAGACTAAATGGTCTCAGGGAAATTGAAACTTCTTACATGGACTTTATAAACTTGGAGTCAGTTTGGAGAAAAGATTCATATAAAAACTGATCAGGGCTTCCCTGATGGCACAGTGGTTGAGAGTCCGCCTGCCGATGCAGGGGACATGGGTTCGTGCCCCGGTCTGGGAAGATGCCACATGCCGCAGAGCGGCTGGGCCTGTGAGCCATGGCTGCTGAGCCTGCGTGTCCGGAGCCTGTGCTCCGCAATGGGAGAGGCCATAACAGTGAGAGGCCCGCGTACCGCAAAAAAAAAAAAAAAAAAAAAAAAATTCTATGTGTTAGTCCATTTTCATGATTATATAATTGCTTATCTGAACTGATACCACCCACCACTGCTAGACGCTAACAAGCATCCTTTGAAAACATGTAACTTTGCTTTAGTCAGTGATCTTCTGGTTAAAAACCCTCAAACTAATTTAAGCAAAAGTAAGGCATTTTCTGGCTCATGTAACCATGATTTCTGGGGTTTCTTTCTTCCCCCCAACCCCAAGCTTTGAGGAATAAAGGGTAGTCTCATACTCCCAAAACATATGGACTAAACATGATTATTAAGAAATGATAAAGGGATAGTTCTCCCACAGGACTTATACGAAGTATGAAAAAATCATATTTGCTATAAGCTTCAACATAAACTTTCTGAAGTGACACAATGGGAAAAAATATTTGCAGTATATCTGACTGACAAATGGTTAGCATCCCTAATATATAAAGAGTCATGAAATAGAGAAGAAAAAGCCATCAACATAGAAAAATGGGTAGAGATATGAACAGAAAAATCACAAAAAAATAAAATGCAAGTGGCATTTAAACACTTGAAAATATGTTCAACTTTGCTAATAAGAGAGATGTGAGTTAAAACTGCACTGAGAGGACTTCCCTGGTGGTGCAGTGGTTAAGAATCCCACATGCCGCGGAGCAACTAAGCCCGTGTGCCACAGCTACTGAGCCTGTGCTCTAGAGCCCACGAGCCACAACTACTGAGCCCACGTGCCACAACTACTGAGCCTGTGCTCTAGAGCCTGTGCTCCACCACAAGAGAATCCACCGCAGTGAGAAGCATGTGCACCACAACGAAGAGTAGCCCCAGCTCGCAGCAACTAGAGAAACCCCAAGCGCAGCAACAAAGACCCAACACAGACAAAAATAAATAAATAAATAATGTGAATAAATTTATATTAAAAAAAAATTTCACTGAGATGCTGTTTTCTCACCTATCAAATTGCAAAAAATCCAGAAGTTTGAAAAGGCTATTGGCAAAGTCGTAGGAAAACAGCCACTGACCTCTACCTACATGCACACACACACACACACACACATATATATACATGTATGTATGTGTGTACTGAAATTTATCTTCTCAGGGCAGGGAGAAAAAGAATGAAATGGACAAAAATGGGTGTTCTGTAGATTTGACTTTTGCATCATGTGAATGTTTTACAAATTGTTATTTTTTAAGTACAAAAACATCACCTCAAAATAGCAAGCTATTCTGTGGATATCAACAAATTGATTCTAAAGTTTACATGGAAAAACAATGAGAAGAAGAAAAAAGTTGGAAGCCAGATATTACTCAACTTCAACTACTTATACTTACTATAAAGCCACAGTAATCTAGACAGGATGGTACTGGTGAAAGAATAGACACATAGGTCAATGGAACAAAAAAGAGAGCCCAGAAATAGATACACCAAATATAGTCAACTAATCTTTGACAAAGGAGCAAAGGCAATGGAGAAAGAATAGTCTTTTCAACAAATCGTTCTGGATACACTGGATGTGCATATACAAAGGTCTGAATCTATACTCAGAACTCACACCTTTCACAAAAAAGTTAACTTAAAATGGATCATAGACCTAAATATAAAATGCAATAATGTAAAACTTCTATAAGAAAACATGAGAAAGTCTAGATGAACTTAGGTTTGACAATGAGTTTTACGATACAACAACCAAAAGCACAATGCGTGGAAGAAAAAATTAATAACTTCCATTTTATTAAAATTAAAATCTACTGCTCTGTGAAAAACTGTCAAAATGTCAAAGAACAGGTTACAGGCTTGGAGAAAATATTTGCAAACTATGTATCTGATAAATAAGAGGTGGGAAAGTTGAATAATTAAAGCACAGGGGATTTTTATAGTAGTGAAACTATTCTGTGTGATACTATGATGACAGATATATGCTATCCAGTTATCAGAACGCAGAGCAAGAAGAGTGAACCTTAATGTATGTACATTTCCAAAAATCACAGAGGAAATTGGGGGATCCCAAGAAACAATGCATTCTATGACAAGAGAATCTAACCATATTACAAATACATGAAACAACGTCACTGAAGGGAGTTGGGGAAAAGGGTGCTGATATGAGCAATTTTGGAAATGGAGTCTGTAAGACTAAGGGCAAAGTAACTGCATATAAAACACTGTACTCTAGTTGATAAAGCTGATTCCTAAGAGGATATGAGCAAACAATTATGGTACTGCTATACATGTTTACTAGAATTGAACAATTAAGTAAATGGATGGTGGATTTTAGGAAACAAGTTTCTCACTGTTAGAGTAGAAATCTACAGATAAGCAAGGGGCAGAGGTTAGAATGATCCATGTGGAACAGGTTAGAGTTGGAGACATAAGTATAAACTCAGGTTTAGCTTAATATAGATACAGGTGGTTACATGTAGAAGTATTTATCATTATGAGTATATACACCGGTTAGTATGCATCTCTTTCTTCTGTTAGCTGAGAGGCCTAAAAGAAACAACACCCAAATAGCAATGAGCACACCTAGAACCCAGATTTTGGTGTTTTTTTTTTTTTTTTTTTTCAGATCTTGGTTTTTAATATCAATCTCCAATTAAAGGAACTGGGACTCTTTAGAGAAATGGCTGATTCTAGAGCTAGGGCAGGAAATACATGAGACTAAAGAATCCATGGTAAGGAAGTGCTAAAAAAATTAACTTAATGGGGATATGCCAAGGGGACATAGGAGCCAACTGAAAGAACTCTCAAGAGCCAAAGCTGGAAAAATTTGAACAAACAAAATATATAAAATAGTAATGGATTATAATGCAAAGTATAAAATAAATATCCATAAGTCCATATTGATATAAAAATAATTGAATAAATTAATAATTGGGAGCAGAAAGAGAAACATTTTGAATATTTATTTACTAATTCATTTAAAAATAATAAAGAATCCATTATGCATTAACACAAATATTGTTATGAAAAATAACTATTTTTCCAAAACTAAAAAACAGTAATGAAAAGACTGGGTTGTTTTGCATTTCTGAAAATCTCTTTAATAGCTGGCTTAATAGAAGAGAACTTGATTCTCTTATAAGCTTCTGTATGCAATCTGTGGTGATACCACTTGTCAAACAGATTCCAGAAAACTCCACTGTATATAAGAGAATGAGGATGAAAAAGGCAACTCACATCTTAGTATTATTATGAAAACAGTCCTGATCTCATGGATCCCTTGAGAGTGTCTCAGAGATGCCCTGTCATGTGTCCCCAGACCACACTTTGAGAACTGCTACTCTAGAACTACCAATTTACAAGATACGCAGAGGAACAAAGCTAATGACACTATAGGCAGGCCAATGGCCAAATACAGATTATGGAAAACCGCAGGACAATGACCTAGTTTCTTCAACAAGTAAATTATGAGAAAACAGAATAGATAGACACTTAAAATACTTATCCACCAAGTGCAAAGTGAAGACCTTGTTTAAATCCTGATTTGAACAAACATTATTTTAAAAAGGATTTATGGGACAATTGGTGAAATTTAAACACTAATTAGATATTTTATAATACTTAAGAATTGTTCAGATCTTTTAAGTGGGACACCGACATTCTGTTTACTTTTACCCAAAATGCTTACATTTTAAAATATAAGCCTAGTTTGCTGAAACAGTTACAGATAAAATGATACAATATTCGAGACACTTCAAAATAATCCACAGAACAGAGGAGAGAATGTGGATAAGAGATGAGGTTGGGTAATGAGTTCACACACTTGACTGCACTATTTTCTCTAATTCTGTAATGTTCCAATTTTTTCATAATAAAAAAAGGATAGGAAAAAAAAAGCTGAAGTCTCCAGATAGGTCCAGGGGAACTTGGTGCCCAGCAGGCCAAATGCCTTTCTGAAGTCCCCACATGCACTCTGAACGTGAGATCTGAGGCCAGTACAACACACCACAGGATAGCCACTGACTCAGAAATGACTATTCAAGGAGACATGAAAGGGTTTTTGCTGATTTCTGCATAAGGAAAGCAGCCTGAATTATGTTAAGTGAGCTTTTATTCTGATTGTTTTTATGACAATAGGCCTTCTAAGCTTTTCTGTTCTGTGCTACAATACAGGAGTTGGGGCCTGAAAGGGGCTGTCAGTATGAGAGGTGCATGAAAAGAAGCAGGGCTACTGGATGCCATGACTTATACTCATCTTTGGGTAAATTTTGGGAGGCACTGCATTATAAACACATTTTATCATGTTCATGCCAAATAAGAAATTACATATGTAAAAATCCTATATAGTGAAAAATACCATAAATATATTTAATCAAGTAACATATTGTAAGAGTGTATGTATAACATCTGTAATAAAGAGTTGATATTTGTAATATAAATAACATTTATCATGCTCCATACTACATGCTATGGACTAAAATGTGTCCTGCCTAAAATTAATATGGTGAAGGCCTAACCCACAATGTGACCATATTTGGAGGAAGGACCTATACGGACTTTATTACAGTAAATGAGGTCATAAGGGGGGGGCCCTTATCTGATACAATTCTTGCACTTATAAGAAGAGACACCAGAGAGCTCCCTCTCCATGTATACTCAGAGGAAAGGCCATGTGAGGATATAGCTAGAAAGCAGCACTCTGCAAGCCAGGAAGCAAGCTCCCACGAGAAACTACCCTGCTAGACTTGGACGCTGGAATTCCAGCCTCAGGATTATGACAGATAAATTTTTGTGGTTTAAACCACCCAGTCTATAGTGCTCTGTTATAGCAGCCCAAGCAGACTAATACACTAAGAAACACTATGTAGTAATGAAAATACGTTTGTCACATATTGCTAAGGAAAAAAAATAGCATGTCACAAACAATATGCTAAATATGATCCCATTTATGCAAAGACCAAACAAAACAGAAACAAAGCAATAAAAACACTACCTATGTGTGCATATGTGCATTCCATGGTTCTGGATGATTCTGTGAGCAGTAAAAGAGCATGCTTTCCCCCAAACTCCTTTTTCTGCTCTAACCTCACTTCAGGTACATCATTCCCCTTAAGGTAAAGGTGTCACAGCAGAACTGGGGATAGAAAAAGATATCTAATTCTGGACATTTCAGTTGTTGAAAGCTGAGATCCACATGTAAAATCCTTGCAAAACACTTTCTGTTTGTTGTCTTCTGTCCTAGAAGAGGGTATAGGAGAATATCTCTCCCTGGATAGGAGAACAAGCGAAAAGGAAACAAGAGTATGACATACTAGTCTTAATCTCTGAGGGCTTTCTACCGTGCCCTCTCCCCCAAGGTTCACTTTAAGGGGATGGGAGAATGAGAGCTCTCTGAAAAGCACCAGGTTTGAGATCAGAAATGCCCTGTGAGCATTTCCAAAGGAGGGTTTCACTCTATCAAGAAGAAGAATAGGGCTTCCCTGGTGGTGCAGTGGTTGAGAGTCCGCCTGTCGATGCAGGGGACACGGGTGCGTGCCCCGGTCTGGGAAGATCCCACATGCCGCGGAGCGGCTGGGCCCGTGAGCCGCCACGGCCGCTGAGCCTGCGCGTCCGGAGCCTGTGCTCCACAATGGGAGAGGCCACAACAGTGAGAGGCCCACGTACTGCAAAAAAAAAAAAAAAAAAGAAGAGGGATAGCTGGATGTGGGGGATGTGGGGGATGAGGGGAGATGAGAGGTACAGAAGTTCCTAGGTACCCTCTCCCCAGCTTCCATGTCCTTGAAGAATTGTTCGTCATTAGCAGAGGAGGAAGAAAGTTCACACACCTGAAGGGCTCGCACATGGACCAGCAGAGAGCAACATAAACACTATGGCCAAGGACCAAACGGGACTGCCAGTACCTAACTGGATGCCCAGGGAGGGGGGCATAGCTAAAGTGGGTTGGACGATGCACGGCCTAGAAAATTCTAGAGTGAACAGCCCTCATGGGGTCCAGCTGTCGCCTCACTCCAGAAACCACGACCCTCTTTAAATTCCCAGCATTTAGATAAGCCACCAGGAAGAAGGACAAGCAAGGGGAAACTTAATTGTCAGGACTTTAACTTGGAAGAAGGGTTTTGCTGGGATTGATGATAATTGTGTCTTCTGCCATTTCACAAAAGGGCAATCAAAATAGTAATTATAAAGAGGAAATGGTGTGTGTGTGTGTGTGTGTGTGTGTGTGTAAACATTGCTAAAAAAGTAGAAACAGTGGTTCTCTGGGTGGGGAAGGCAGAGAAGAAAGGAACAATCTCACTTGTACCAGCATTTATACTCCTGTAAATTGTTTCCATTTTTCACACTGAGCACATATTACTTTAGTGATAAAGGTTTTCTGTTTGTTTAAGAAACAATGATGAAAGCCCAAGTTTCTCAGAAACAGTTCTATGGGCCACTGGTGGGGCACCTGCTCCTGTGTGTTTACCATGAGACACTATGTCTTTATCATAAACGTGGTGCCAGAGAAAAGAGTAACACGGGAGCCCTGGTGACGTTTCTTGTCACAAAGAAGAAAAGATGTTGGGCTTCCCTGGTGGCGCAGTGGTTAGGAGTCCACCTGCCGATGCAGGGGACACAGGTTCATGCCCCGGTCTGGGAAGATCCCACATGCCACGGAGTGGCTGGGCCTGTGAGCCATGGCCGCTGAGCCTGCACGTCCGGAGCCTGTGCTCCGCAACAGGAGAGGCCACAACAGTGAGAGGCCCGCGTACCAAAAAAAAAAAAAAAAAAGATGTAACTATAAGAAAACATTAAAGAATTGTCAAAGGTACCTGACGTGAGCTATATAGTGTATAAAACATGTCACAGTACTGCCTATTCTACAATCATCTAAACACTAATTTTTGACAAAGACAGGAAAAAACATTAACAAGTAAAACACTTAAGTACCATTCTACGGCAAGTCTACAAAAGACCAGCTCCTCACCTGGAGCCCGCCCTCTACCCCACCACAAAATTAGTCATATTTCACCTATCATATACTTTTTATCCTCTTTATGCTTACCAACACATATAGACAACTACATTTCTAAAAAGCCCAGGGAGCTGTGACTGTTACTCTAAGTTCAATATTTACATGTAGTACAGGTCTAAGAAACACTCACTTCAAATCCATAAATGTTTACTGTGCACCTTCTATGGGCAGCCTATTGGTATTGGAGGAGCACAAAGATTAATACAGCCCAGTTCCTGCCATGGGGTATTTACAGTCTCCGAGGAGAGACAAAGATGTAAACAGCTAATAATTATACAAGACAAAATAAAGCAAGTGCCATTAATAATTACAAGAAATGTAGCTGGGGGAGTAAAAGGGAACGAGTATTTAATTCTACATGGGTGTTTGGGCTGGCTTTTAGAGAATGAGGAGGGTTTGATCAGTAGAGAAACGGTAAAGGCAATCACAGCAAAGAGAACACAGAGATCAAAAGCAAGGAGGCATGAAAGGAAGGCTGAGGTCCTTCGACACCCCAGCATCAGTTCTCTAAGAAACCAAGTTCTCCAGATCATTCACTGGAACGATTAATCATCTTACATTCCATATTCACTCTTTTCAAGTAGCCAGAGACCAACTAGGTAGACCTAATCTAAAATTATTAGAAAGAGAAAGTGAAATAGTGAAATAATTCTCTATAAGTGAAAATGAAATAAAGTTGCACTCATCAAATGTGGGTTCTGTGAAAGGCAAAGATACTCACACATCATGCAGGGGGTAACTTGGGCGTCTCTCTAAACACTTCTCTGTGCTAACTATGGTTTGCTCGTTTAACCTGAAAAGTACTGAAACAGCATGTAACAAGACTGGGGCTTGCAAAATGAGAAGATAGACTTTTGCTCCCTTGGCTTAAAATTCTTCATATTGGGCTCCAGCTGAACATAAATCATAATTTCATGTAGCCAGCTGTGATGCATTTAGAACAAGTCTTTCGGTGTCTTCATCTGTTGGTATCCATCATAACTTACGGGGTAGAAGCACCCTCTATTGGAAAGGAGGTCTCCTGAATGCCCATGACTGCCAGAAAAATCTTCACAATTTATAAATAAAAGGGGTAATTGCTCTGTATGATTCAGCAAACTATTCACTAGTGAAGAGATTTTCCTATCCATTGTATTTGATATAATACAAAATCTGTTTTTTCTACAGAAATAACTATTGCATTACTTTTTCATATTAACCATTAAATTTTAGTTCAATACCTTCCAGCTTTCTTAAAAACTTATCTACATGTTCATTGACATAGTCTATGAAAAGTATGTATGATTCCTAGAAAGAGCATAGCTGGGAAGGTACATAAAGAATTAGGTACTGTAAAGCTTAAAATCCAGTATTATTGAAACTTTAAGTGCTAATAAAAATATTTAAAAACTCTACAGTTGTACACAAACAAAAAGTATATCAATTTTTATTTTGTTTCACTGACCTATTCAACCTCATTTTTTTGTACGCTTACTATGTCCTTGACACATGATTTCAAAAATAAATATGGCAGTGATATGGATCTCATATAAGAGGTAAAGGACAAGGCAGCCAACAATTCTGATACTATGTGATAGGTACTTTCATAGAGGTAAGCACATGGAGCAGAATAGAGCCCCTAACTCAATCCTCAAGATAGAGGGGTTGGTATTTAGAAGGGTAGTAATGCTCATGTTGTGTCCTGAAGGATACTGGGTAGGAATCAACAACTCAGAAGACCAGAGAAAACAGTTTCCCAGAAATAGGGAAGAGGAGGTACAAAGGCATACAGACAATAAAGACACCGAGGTATGGAGGCGTCACCAGGTTCATATGGGCATAGGGTAAAACCATGTGGGGAACACTGAGAGTTGAGGCTGGGAGTGGGGTGGATGGTGCATCTCAGGATTTGAAAGGATGTTAGAGGTCTGGAATCTCAAACACTTTCAGTGATCTGACACTTGCCACCCATGATGCTACACCGGCTTCCATTTTGCACCCTGGGGTCTCTGAATACAAGATTAATCTCTCTTTCATTTGTGGAACTAAAATCAATTCAACCTTTTTGAGATGAAACATGGAACTGCTGAAGACTAACTAGATGTTAAGTTTTTCACTAATAAAAGATAATCAGAACTAAGCTGGCATTGAGCTAGAAAATCCAGGGTTAATACGGTTCCCTTTGCAGCATCTGTGAGCCATAACAAATAACCAGGTCTCCAATTTTACCCTGAGTCCAAACTGGACACTTCCAGCAGCAGTGCCCTTCATGGCTTCTGTAAACACCATAAGACTTTTGAGTGCAAGTAAAGAGGGACAGCTCCCTAATCCCCAAGATCATGGCCTAAAGCTCCCATGTACTTCCCGGGAGAACCTCCATTCTCCTCCTCATCAGGCCAAGCACCACTCTGTTGTGGATATGGCCAAGCACCACTCTGTTGTGGATATGGCCAAGCACCATATCTGTTCTCCCTACAGACTCTGGGGAAACAATTACTAAGTGCAATCATGATTCTACCGATCAGGCCAGTTTGAAATACAAGGGAACAAAATCAACCATGTTAATTTCAGCTGAGCAACAGGGGATGGGGGACAGTGGTATCTGCCAAATATACCTCCTCAGAGAAAGCAATTCAATTTGCAGGCTCTAATTGTAAGCTGAAATTAAAAATAACGGAAGGCAGGGGCCTCCCTGGTGGCGCAGTGGTTGAGAATCTGCCTGCCAATGCAGGGGACACAGGTTCGAGCCCTGGTCTGGGAAGATCCCACATGCCACGGAGCAACTGGGCCCGTGAGCCACAACTACTGAGCCTGTGCGTCTGGAGCCTGTGCTCCGCAACAAGAGAGTCCGCAACAGTGAGAGGCCCGCACACCGCAATAAAGAGTGGCCCCCGCTGGGCTTCCCTGGTGACACAGTGGTTGAGAGTCTGCCTGCCAATGCAGAGGACACGGGTTCGTGCCCTGATCCGGGAAGATCCCACATGCCACGGAGCGGCTGGGCCCGTGAGCCATGGCTGCTGAGCCTGCGCGTCCGGAGCCTGTGCTCCGCAACAGGAGAGGCCACAACAGTGAGAGGCCCGCGTGCCACACACACACACACACACAAAAGAGTGGCCCCCACTTGCCACAACTGGAGAAAGCCCTCGCACAGAAACGAAGACCCAACATAGCCATAAATAAATAAATAACTTAAAAATACTAATATCCTGTTGACAGCTGTTGACATCCCATGAAAAGATGAAAAAAAAATAATGGAAGGCACAAAGCAAGTGCATACAGAAGTCTAGGTAATGTCAGTGGAAAGGAAAGCATCCTTCAGTAAGCCAGTGCACTTCTCAACCTGTTTTCTCCTGTAAACCTAACAATAATTTCTCCATTTGCCACTATTTAATCGGCAAGAGGTTAGAGGAGGCAATGCAATTAAATTAAGCTTGAGGGTGAAAACAGAGGCAGATCTCCCTCTTTCATATTGTGTATATCGTACAAGAGAGAATGAAAGGGAAGGGAGGGGAAAAGGAGTAGCACAGATACCAAGGAGAGGAAGTCAATGGGGAAAAAAAAAAATTAAAACCAGAGGAGCACACGAAGGCATGAGAAAATCTTTGTGAAAGCACAAGTAACAGGTCATCTCAGTGGCTTAAGAACTAAGGACCCCGGCTTGGGAATCAGACAGACCTGAAGTCAAATACGAACTCCACCCTTTCTAGTTAATTGACCTCAGGCAAATTGTTTAACCAAAGAAAGGTTCAATTTCCCCATCTGCACAACCATAGGGGCTTATGGAAAGACTAAATCAGGTGCAACGAATGAATGGCCTTCAGAGAGTGTCTGACACACAACAAGCATTCAGTGAATTTAAGCTTGAAAAAAGAATGCCTGGCAGATGTCAAATAAGCTGTAATTGTTTGCTGGGTAAAGTTGTAAATAAGCAAGAAGAAAAACTGCATTCTTTTGTGTTTGAAAGAAAGAGGGGCCGATAACACCGCGGGAAAATGGTAATTACAGAGTCAGGTACTGACATGGCCCCAGAGGAAGTCTCAATACTTTCCACCTTCACAGGAGGGAGTAACAGTATGACCCTATCTTGATTTTATACCAATAATGATGAATCTGTTGATGAATTTTGCAGTGTTTATTTCATAAGTTTTATAGAGTAGGAAAAGCCTTTAAAAACTAAATGAATGAATGAATATCAATAGTACCTCAATAAAACTATTTAAAAAATTTAAAAACCGAAACTTTTTTTTAATCCATGAGACTTAAGGCCAGAGAAGTTATAATGATATTGATCAAACTCCTGTTATCAGAGCAAGATCTTAGTACACTGGTTAACTGTTTCATTGAATTGTGCCCCCTTTTCCAAATGCGTGTGTTGAAGCCCTAATCCCCAGCATGACTATATGGGGAGACAGGGCCTTCAAGGGGGTAATTCAGGTTAAATGAGGGCATTACAGTGGGCCCTTATCTAACAGGACTGGTATTCTTAATAAAAAGAGGAAGAGACTCCACGAGTGTGCATGCCCAGAGAAAAGGTCATGTAAGGACCCAGCGAGAAGGTGGCCATCTGTAAGTCAAGGAGTGAGGCCTCAGAGAGGCTCACCCTGCCAGCAACTTGATCTTGGACTCCTAGCCTCCAGAACTGTGAAAAAATAAATTTTTGTTTGCCAAGAGACCCAGTCTGTGGCCTTTTGTTATGACAGCCCTAGCAGACCAATATACTGCAATTCCCTGGCAGACAAAAGTGAATCTAAATTGGGTCTCAGCCACTCACTATTGGGGTGCCTTGGGGCAAAATATTAAGCCACTTTGGGCCTCCATTCCCTCATCTATGACTAGAGATGATGTCCCTGTCTACTATGGATGGTTATTTTGGGTATTTGGAGGATTAAGTGAGAGAATGTATTTAAAGGTCTTAGCACAATGTTAGATACACAAGAAGCCCTTGGTAAGTGTTAACTTTATGATTGTTACGGTTCTGTATCAGTAATACAACCTCAGACTCTCCATTCCAGGGCTCTTCCCGCTCAATGCTGTAATATTTTGGGATGAAATTTTATCCTCTAAGATTATGTATCATCCACATTTTTTCCCAAACCAAGAAAGTTTTTTAAAAAGGAAAATAATGATCAATGAAAAGATAAATAGAAATTGCAACTCTAGCTTCTTGACTCAATTTCCTCCAGAGTGGATTCCCAAACAGGCCATGAGTTACCTTAACAAAACCAAGTGTCTCAAAGTCAGCTCTTAGCAGCCTCTTTCAAGGCCCAAGGATGTAAATATTCTCCCTGCTTTCTTCTTATGTATTCTTCCCTGGAAATAAATACAGCCATCACTCTCTGAAAAGGAATTCATTGTGTCCTGGGGGCGGAAATCTCTCGTAAAGGCTTTGGGATGAGACAAGAGTAGACAAGAGTCTACTGTAACTTACAGGAGTCTGGCATCAGCTATTTATAAGACATGACGGATAAGAATGCCTGTAGCACGTTTCAGAAAAGGAGGTATTTTAAAACATCATGAACTTTCAAAGAACTTGACCCCCTTGGACATGGAGTGATGCAGAGACGGTTTGCTACGCTATAGGCTCAGAGACACATGAATGCCAAAAATGGGCTACACTGCCTGGAATGTCTATTGCAAATGCCAAGGAAGGTCTATAGGTCAACCTGCCTCCAGTTCTAGGGAATTTTCATCTCCTTTGAACAATTCAAGGGCAACTTTTTTCACCTGTAAATTGGCATGAGAGAGAAAAGAATGATAAATGACTTGATCATTGCCTTCAAGTGGCATTTCAAAGAGAATGGCCAGGTCTTCCAGCTCGCCATGGGGGACAGACAGAAGTGGTTTGTGTCAGATGAACAGGAGAACTTCCTGGCAGGGAGAATTCTTCTATACCATAAGAGGCTGGGGTGGGGACAATGGGGGTTGGCAAGGGTGAGGATTGCTCATCAGATTCATGTGACTTCAAGATGACATCCTAAAACACTTCTTATATGCATCTACCAAGGACTTTTGGCTGTTGTTGTAGAAAACTCAAAAACATTTTCTTTACAGAGATATTGCTTTGGTTTATTGAAAAAATCTACCTGTCAAGCAGTTTACATTCATTTTCTCATTTAATCTTTATAGCCAATGAGGTAGAAAGCAAAGCGTAATGGAGAGAGTGGGTATTAAGTGAAACCACTCTGGGTGTAAGTTCTGGCTTTACCTTTGCTAGCAAAGCCTCACTCTTCTCATCTAAAAGGGGACACTAACACACCCCTTGCGGAATTATTGTGAGGTTGACCCAATGTGTATAAAACACCTGACAAATAGTGGGACTCGATAGATAGGGAGCCATTGCTATTGTTGTTTTCATAACCATTAGTGCAGATTTAGAAACAGGGACAGAGAAATGAAGCAACCCTCATGGGTCACTGAGTCAGTAAGTGGTGAACCCAGCTGGTGCACATGCTGCTAAGTGTCTATTATTCATTACCCAGTCGTTCTTTCTTAGGGACAGATCCTGCTGAGATTGTAGGTGTGATGGCTGAAGGAGCCCCAGCAACCTTATTAGAACACGAGGTACCTCTAAATATGAAAGTCACGTACTAAGGATGGAAGAGCACCTAGATACAAGGAACCTGGGTCGCTGCAGACCCTGAAGCTGCCATACAGCCCTCGTGTGCCCACCTCTGAACTCATTTTATGTCAAAGAATAAGCTCTTAGTATTTAAAAATGTTATTTCTGGCTTCTGTTACTAGCAGGTAAAGACAATTCCTCACTGATAGGTTAGGTCTTTCTGACTCTAAAGCCAGGAAACCTTCTAACCTCACATCCTCGGAAATCCCTCACTTCCAGGCAAACCGGGATGGCTACCCAAAAAGCATGCTCAGGGGAGTATTATCAAAACATATTTTTTACATTTCATCTTACATAAGGAACACTTTTTCACCTTGAACAGGAAAATAAATTTTTCAGTTAAATCCAACTCAAGAGATACTGCCTGGGCACCTGTATGCAAAGAGAGAGAGGAAACCAAGACAAGGCCCAGTTCCAGGCCTGAGGGTCCTGCGGCCTGGCCACACTCCATTCATTCATTCACTTATTCATTCATTCATTCAATGGTCCTGCTAACTAGTTCTATTCATTCATTCATGAATCCTTGCAGTCTAGTTATGTTAATTCATCTGTTCATTCAGCAAAGATTAAGTACCTTTTAAATACCAAGTATGGGGCTTCCCTGGTGGCGCAGTGGTTGAGAGTCCGCCTGCCGATGCAGGGGACACAGGTTCGTGCCCCAGTCCGGGAAGATCCCACATGCCGCGGAGCGGCTGGGCCTGCGAGCCTGCATGTCCGGAGCCTGTGCTCCGCAACGGGAGAGGCCACAAGAGTGAGAGGCCCGCGTACCGCAAAAAAATAAATAAATAAATAAATACCAAGTATGGCAACAGAAAAAAAAATAAACATCATTCCTGCTTTCATGGAACTTTCATTAGTGTAGTTGAGAGAGAGAGAGATAATAAACAAGTAAGGGAATAAATGCACAACCTAACTGCATTTAGGGTTGTTCAGATAAAGTTCCTTATCCTGGGCAGAGCGGAAGATCTATCTAAAGAGGTGACATTTGGACTGAGAGCTGTATGCCAAGAAGGACCAAATCATTCAGGCAGAGAGAACAGCAAATGCTGAGACGTGAACCAGAAGGAAGTCTAGTCGATTCTAGGATCAGAGAGAAAGCTCAAGGAGTGGACTGGATGGAGCCAGGGTGGGGATGGGAAGGGAGAGGTCAGAGACATTAGAGGGCCAGAATCTGTGAGGTCCTGTAGATCGTGACAGAAAATTTAGATTTTACTCAAGTGCAGTAAGTTAAATGGGAAGGCATTGGAAGATCCTAAATCAGAGAAGTAAGAAGATCTGATCTATGTTTTTTAAAAATCCCTCTAACTTCTGGGTTTAAAAAAAAGTGGATTACGAGGCTGAATGAGAAGCTATAGGAAGCCCAGTTGGGAGCCCAAAGCTGAGATCCAGATGAGAAACAAAGGTGGCTGGCATGGTGTTGCAGCACTGGGTGGAGAGCAATAGGCAGATTTAGGATATATTTTAGAGCTACAATGGCTTGACTGGCTAAGGGATTGCATTTTATATCAGGAAGAGGACTCAGCTTTTTCAGTGCAGCTTCCTTTAAAGCTCACTGTGTGATTTAAAAAGTCAAGTGGTTGAGAAGTGTCTTACTTGCATTCCTTCATCCTGGATGGACCAAACAAACAAATCAATGTACAAAATAATCCCCATTGTGAGAACAGGCAAATTCTTGCACCTCTCTGACTTGTTTCTAGCAACTTGAACAGTCTCCTGCCTTTTCTATCATTTCACCTTAAAATCCTAGCACCATATGTTAATGAAGCACCAGGAGCACAGAGTCTAATCCAAAGACCCCTCCCCAGCCCAAGCAGTTGTTTCACAATCAAAATGTTAACTGCATAAATTAGAGAACATCGCCAGGATGGTATAACTAGTGAGCCATTTACCCACTGAGCACTTGTTCTCACCTTCCCTCTGTTTTTATGTCTGGAACACCTAGCTCACAGGAGCAAAGAGATGAAGTCATTGGGAACCTTTCCCCTTGCTGCTTAGCTGCTAATGAATTCTACAAATTATCTAAGACTGGAGGAGGTTGGCTTTTCTTTTCTGCTCCTTATTACCTCATTCCCCAATTCGTCTCTTCTTTTTTCACAGAAGTACAAGCATCATTACTAATGGCCGGAGATGGAATCATATGGATTACAGGAGGTCTTTCCTGGGGCAACGGGAATCAAACTCAGGCTTTCATAGATGAAATACTTGATTGGTAAAAAAAAAAAAAAAAAAAAAAATGAGTTTGGCACTGTGCCTGGCATGTCATCAACGCCGAAGAAATGAAGGAAGAAACTCTTTGACTGTGTAATGGCCATGGACCTGAAACTGGGCTAACACCTCTCCTACAGGTGATCTGGTTGGTTTTTAATCTACACAGCAAGTCTAGAGAAGGTATTGTCCTCTCATTTTTTTTTAAACATCTTTCATCTTTATTGGAGTATAATTGCTTTACAATGGTGTGTTAGTTTCTGCTGTATAACAAAGTGAATCAGCTATACGTATACATATATCCCCATATACCCTCTCTCTTGCGTCTCCCTCCCACCCCCCCATCCCACCCCTCTAGGTGGTCACAAAGCACCAAGCTGATCTCCCTGTGCTATGTGGCTGCTTCGCACTAGCTATCTGTTTTACATTTGGTAGTGTATATATGTCCATGCCACTCTCTCACTTCATCCCAGCTTACCCGTCCCCCCACTCTGTGTCCTCAAGTCCATTCTCTATGTCTGTGTCTTTATTCCTCTCCTGCCCCTAGGCTCATCAGAACCATATATATGTTTTTTTTAGATTCCATATATATGTGTTAAATCAAAACCACAATGAGGTATCACCTCACACTGGTCAGAATGGCCATCATCAAAAAATCTACACACAATAAATGCTGGAGAGAGTGTGGAGAAAAGGGAACCCTCTTGCACTGTTGGTGGGAATATAAATTGATATAGCTACTATGGAGAACAGTATGAAGGTTCCTTAAAAAACTAAAAATAGAACTACCATATGACCCAGCAATCCCACTACTGGGCATATACCCTGAGAAAAACCATAATTCAAAAAGAGAAATGTACCACAATGTTCACTGCAGCACTATTTACAATAGCCAGGACATGGAAGCAACCTAAGTGTCCATCGACAGATGAATGGATAAAGAAGATGTGGCCCATATATACAATGGCATATTACTCAGCCATAAAAAGAAACGAAATTGAGTTATTTGTAGTGAGGTGGATGGACCTAGAGTCTGTCATACAGAGTGAAATAAGTCAGAAAGAGAAAAACAAATGTCCTCTCACTTTTACAGATAAGGAAACTGAGGCTCAGTGAAATCAGGCAATTTGTCAGCTGTAGTACAGGTTAGCACTGCAATTCAAATTGAAATTCTAACAACTCCAAGGCCTGTGCATTTTCACTACATCAACGCCCCTCTACCCAGCATAGCAATTAGAGTGATCAACACGGGGTTTGAAGATGTGCTTTCAAGTCTTCAGTCAACCACTCACCAGTTCAGGAATCCTGGACTAAATAACCTAATTTCCCAGGGCCTCGGCATCACATCCTTATATGACTTGGAGAGGATAATGCAAGTGAAGGTATTCTATAAACTGTAAACTTATGACAAATCGTTGTAAATTTTAGAAAATAAAATTCAAACAACAAAATCATGGTGTATATAAAATAAATGAAATTTATCTTCCCTATAGGCAACTGCCCCTTAAGAATAAAGTATTTTCTCAAGTATTTAGTAATATAAAGACTTTAATAAGTGGAGATTATTTGATAATGATTATATCCACCAATACCTACCAACTTTTATCTACCATCATACTAATGACAATAATAAAAGTTTCTCACATTTATTGAGTGCTTAGCCTTCGCCAGATTCTGTTTCACGTGGTAACCCATTCATTCTCAAAAAACCCAGAGGAGGTAGGAATTACTATAGACCCCATTTCACAGCTGAGGGAACAGGACACAGAGAGGTAAAGTGACTTGTCAAGTAAAATGTTAGGATGTGAATCCAAAGCGCCCTGCTCACCACCCCACATATTTAATTACTATGCAGGACTACAGTCCATACTGAATATCAGTGCTCAAATAATTCATCATTCTTTTTACAGAAAGGTATCATTTCTTGAAGGGGGGATGCCTATCTCTGGTGAATGTTAAAATACTTCCAAGTTTAGCGGAGTGGAAGTACTCAAGATTAACACTCCAGAGGGCGGGGTATCACTGGCTTTCCATAGCAGATTAAACCCTTCCTAATCTGACTTTTCATCAGATCCTGGTGACTCATGACAGGCTAATGATTTTCTTCCCCCTAAGAGTTTCTCTCTTTCAGTCTGTTCCAGCTGTACTGGTGTACTAATCTGGGATTAGAACAAGAACATCAAATATGAATTTGCAGCTGAAGAGTTCTGAACTCCCAGGAGGAGAGGGTTAGATACAGACAAACCAGTAATAATGACATCATCAGGAACAAAGGGCCAGGCCATGCTTTTTCCAGCATACTGAAGCCAGCATTTACAGCAGTTGCTTCCTTTTTAAAAAATTTATAGCAAAAGAGTGAATGTGAGCTAGTTACCAGAAACGATTCTGCCTCTCCTCTGGGCACCTTATAGTTTTGCCCGGAATCCTGTGCTAATATGCACTGTATCCCAATGGAGCTACATCATATGCCATTTAGCTCATGGGCTGATTCCCTAACTTTGGAAAAGGAGGAGACAGATGGTCAAGAGCTTGGGAGTGACAGCTACTTGGTTACTTAGCAGGACCTCAACAAGGAGAGACTGAGCACAAGAGGCAATCCCCTCTCTATACTAACTTTTCAAAGCAAAATGTGTTGTGGATTTGATCAAGCAAGGTTGAGATTCAGATCGATTAATAGTAAATATCTACTATGTGCCAGTCCCTGGGCTAGACGCTTTCCTGTATATTATCTTACATAATGCTCAAAAGGACAAATAAAAATATCTATGTGCAGTCATGTTACAGAGACTTAATATTCAAACATAATGGAGAAAACCCTGCAGTTGAGCAGAAACACTTGAGAATTCTCCATCCATCTCTCCCTCAGTGCTAGGGATTATCCAGATAACTGCCTATGGATTTTTCTTTTGTTCCATCATTTAATCTAGTTCAGTATTTCTCAAACCTCAGTGTACAAAATAATCATTGTCCAGGGTTATAGATACCAAATCTTATTAACTGTGCTTCATGGTCAATTTCAGGACATTTCAAGGGTATTTTCAGGGCCTCTGGGTAAACTTGAGCAGGTTGAGCCCAGCATAGACATGCCTGGCTGAGAGGGCAACAGGGGCAGAAATCCATCCTGTGCCTTACTGTTTAGCTGATTCACCTGGGAGGAAGAGGTGACTTTTTACAATTCATTTGTCCAGAGAGGTATCATTTTAGGAATGACTTTAGAATTTACAAATATAGACCTAAGTCAATTGTTCATTTTTATATACCTCCTCTTTGGAATGTATGCTCAGGGGCCCTATTTAATCATTTCTGTATTCCCAGCATCTTGTTTAGCGCCTGGAAGATAACGGATTCTCACTAAAGGATGGTTAGTGTATGATGACATATAAGTAAATTTTAGAAAAACTTAGCCTACGTCCAATTATAGACCTAATATGTGTTGTATGTCAGGCATGTAGTAATCATCATATAATCCTCACAAAATCTCTATTAATGGGCATAACCATTATTATTTTTATCCCCTTTTATCTAAGGAAATATAACTAATATTAATATATTTAATAACATTAAAACCATAATATGATCTTGCCTCTTCTCTGAAATATTAAACAACTATTGTTTGTCATTATATATTATTTTGAAACATATTTTTTATATTCTGCAAAATAAATATCCTATCATACTAAAATTGTGCTCTAATGTATTAAAGTATTCTCCTATGCTGGACATTTAGACTCTTTCTAATTGTCACCATTAAAAAAATTGTCAACGACTGTTCTTATATATAAGCCTTTGCCTTAATCTGTGATCATTAACTTAGAATAGATTCATAGATGTGGGGGAAAAAAGGTTAAAGAGAATGAGCTTTTAAAAACTCAAGATACACATGTTTTCTTCAAATTCACCTTCTATTTTTTTTTCTGCTTCAAAGTGACAGGTTTAGGTTTCAGGTATGTGTTGAGCAATTTACTCAGAGTTGTTTTATTGCTTTTTCTGGCTTTTGCTTTAGAATGATATTTCTATTACTATCACTACCATTACCACTAGAAGCTAAGATTTATCAAATACTCACTGTGGGGCTGAGTTCAGCAATTTGGATGCACTATCCCATTTAAACTCTACAACAAGCTCTGGGGCCAGTGTGGATGTTAATCCCATTTGGTCCATGACGTACAAATGTTAAGAATAAAGCTAGTAATTGAAGCCCTGTTCCGCCTGTTATCAAAAGATGTGATCTTGACCACTCAACCAGCTACCTTTTAGTAGAGGAATCTCTCAAGTAGTGGTTACTTGAAGTAAAAAAACTATAAGGTCAGCATAACTATAACCCTTTTATCTGGATGGCACTTTCTTGGTCACAAAGCACATCCACATACATTAGTTTAATTGATCACCGAATCACTTCTGTCCATCGTTGGATAGATCCTTCTTTCTATCGTTACCTGTTTGCAATAGGTCAAAGAGCCAAACTCAAAGAAAACAAAAGCAAAGTAGTATTCCTAACGAATTTATGGGAAAAGTGTTACTCACAGGCAACTGGCAAAAGATGAGGACTTTGATTACAGCTTGACCTTTCAAACAGCAGTGTTGGGACATCCCAGGGACTGAAAAACCATCTGATGCAGCTCATCCTCACAGCCATGGTGTTTGGGCATTCTGGTCTTGCTCAAAATAACAACCAAATCCATCCACTCACAAATCCCTAAGTGAAATCAACACAGGCTACAGCTGTATGACTATAATTCTACACTTTAAAATACTGTTCAGGTAAGGGAAAGGCTTACATTGTCTTTATCAAGACAATGTATAATCCTGATAGTGACATTCTGAGCAAAATGTGAAGTCATAAGAGTATCACTGGCATATTGGTATCTTCCCTTTCAAAGGTCTTCTACCCGTTTCCCCATGGAGACTGAGATCTTTGTGTTTTCTGTGGACAGAACCCACTTCTACAGATGTTGTGTGGTGGATAAAAGCATGGACTCTCACTCAGGAATCCTGGGCTCAAATCCTGGCTCTACCACTAATGAGCTGTGTGCCTTTAAGGAAGTAATTAGGTCTTCATGCCCAGCATCTTCATCTGTGAAGTGGGGATTATAACAGTACAGATTTTGTAGGGTTATTGTGAGAATTAAGTGATTTAACATATTGGAAAGCACACAGTAAGTGCTATTGTTATACCACTATTATTATCCCCTCCTATGAACAGTCACTTTTCACATGACACAGTCCTACTCCTCCAGCTGTCAAGTGTGAGGATGGTTAACACACTTAAATCCTGCTGAACTTACAAGAGCCAATTGCTTTGGCACATTACCCCTGGGTGATTTCCATCTGGGGAGAGGACTACTGAATATTGAAAAGCTGAAATACAAAGAAATTAAACTCTCAAGATAAAATTTCAGGAGATATATATACGGGGGGGGGGAGATTAGATAGATAGATAGATTTAAAAAAACAGGTTTTTAAGGTTTCTCGAAGCACACTTCAGATTTTAGAATGTTCAAGCTAGAAGGAGCTTTGAAAATCCACAGTCCATTATTCTCATTTTACATGTAGAAAAGATGAACCCCAAAGAGATGAAGTTACCCCCAAATAACCCAGTATGCGGTGACTATAATCCAGTTTCATGACTCTCAGTCTAGTTCTCTTTCCACCATATCATGTGATTCTTTCTCATAGCCACAAACAATTTATAGAACACTGTTGAAAAACTGTATAAAGATGTAAGCTGCACAACAATGCACTACCTCTTTAAAAAATATGCTGGGGGCTTCCCTGGTGGAGCAGTGGTTGAGAGTCCACCTGCCGATGCAGGGGACGCGGGTTCGTGCCCCAGTCTGGGAAGATCCCACATGCCGCGGAGCGGCTGGGCCCGTGAGCCATGGCCGCTGAGCCTGCGCGTCCGGAGCCTGTGCTCCGCAATGGGAGAGGCCACAGCAGTGAGAGGCCCGCACACTGCAAAAAAAAAAAAAAAAAATGCTGGAAGTAGTATAAAGATAGCTTTGATCTTGGCACTCTCCCCCTCAAATATCTCCATTCCCAAAGCAGGAAGTCTAAAATTCCTGAAGCCACACACCTCTCCCTCTGCCCTCCTAGGGCTGTCGCAGCCTTGACCCTCTCACTTGAGGATGGTCCAGCCTAACCTGCACTCTGTCCATTCCTTCCATGGTCCCTCCTCACACGTGTTGCCATGACCTGCCTCCTGCCTCTTTGTTTATTCTTGGAATATCCCCCTCCCAACTCCGAGTTCTGCCTGTTGGAATCTTGTTAATATTTTGAGATAATCTCTGCCCCCTCCCAATAGAGTAATTCTCTTGCTCTTCTATACGTAAATAAAATTTGCTTGTTTTCCAGTAGAGAATTTTCTCCTAATCCCACATCTTATTGCTATTTGTGTACATATCTTATCTCGCCCGCTATACTGAAAGCTTGTTTGCAGCTAAATCATAACCTGGTTCATTTTTGTATCCTTCCTAGCAATCAACATCTCTTTTTAAAGTGTTTACTGAACTGAATAAGGAAAACATATTCTGTGTGCCTGGTTCTTTAGACAATCTACAGTGAAACCTTCCTAATAGTGTCTCTATTCTAAAACCATCTTTGCTTTTCTCTAACTTATGATTTGAATGTCAGTCATAGGCTATGCTTTTCAAGTACACATATCTCCTACAGTAAGATAATGTTCATGCTCATTCTTGTGAGTTGCTTCAGCAGCCAGGAGAGTGAGAAGCCCCAAAGAGTGAACCCACTGCCAGCTAATTCAACCAGGCATGGCATTAGCGTATATACCTATTTTGTATGTATTAAGATATGCTCAGACTTCATCTGGGAAGAACAGAAATGTTCTCCTGTTTTGTTCTTGAGCTAATAATTTCCCTTGGCTCTACATAAAATCTCATGTTCTTTAAATAATTCTTATATTTGGTAAAGAAAAGGGTTCATTAGCTGAAAAGCCAAATGATAGGAATACATAATTTACATGAGTGAGAATAAAAATAATCAGCAAACAAATTAAGAAAATGATCATCTTCCCTAGGAAGAAACCCCTAATTAAATTAATATGAAAGTGTCATTACAAGGCTATAAAATTAACAAGAGCATTTCTAATAATTAAATCTGTTGTTGGCACATATATGAGAACAGCAGTTCCCATATACATTGCTAGTGGCAGAGAAAAATTGGTAGAATCCTTCTAAAATCAGAATGGCAAACAAAAAGAACTATAAAAATGTTCTAATCCTCAGACCCAATAAATCTATTTTTGTGAATGTGTACTCTAAAAATAATAGAATTGAAGGAAAACTAGCATATGTACAGCAGCAGCATTTATTGCAGCATTACAAAGAATAAAACCAGGAAGCAATCTAAATATGCAACAATAAGGCAATGATTTAGTAAATCGCAATAGATCATCATGATGGAATTTCATGCTGTTAAATTATTGTAACTATATAGAAACGCAGAAAATGTTTATGGTGTACAGTTAAATGAGAAATGCAAAATACAAAATGCTACATACACTATGATTGCAACAGTGTAAAATATACATATGTAGTGAAGATTTGGAGAGCAATATATAAAAATGGAAACAGTTGCCCAGTAGTTGTGTTCCAGCACCAAGCTAATAAGGGATTTACTTTTTAAATGTATAAATCCTCAAAACTTCTTAAAAATTAGGAATTTTTACTACCCAAGCTACTTTTACACCAGCCATTTGCTCACAAACCCATATGATTTCTCCCTGACTTTCCACCATTACCTTATTAGCTAAGCTAATATGCTTACTGGGAACTGTATGTGACTTACTGCATTGAAAGTAAGTGTAAGTAAGTCACAGCTTTGCCTGGTCCCTGCAAACTCAAAAGCTCTTACATCTTCAACATTTTGCTCAAACTCATCTCTAAGAAGTTCTCCTTCAGTGATTCTCATAGACTCCTTTATTCACTATTGGCTCAATAACTAATTATTTCTAGTAGTTAATGCATCATGTGCTAAGCATGCTTCAATTGTTAGATTATATGTGTTTTGTCTTTCTAAACAAATTTCAAATTCTCAAAAGACCAGTCATCTTTTTTTTCTTAATTTTCTTTCATCATTTCCAATTAAGACCAGTACAAAGGTTTTCACACAGGGAATACTCAGTAAATTTGCTCA
Source organism: Mesoplodon bidens (assembly GCF_964165515.1). Classification (NCBI taxonomy): domain Eukaryota; kingdom Metazoa; phylum Chordata; class Mammalia; order Artiodactyla; family Ziphiidae; genus Mesoplodon; species Mesoplodon bidens. The sequence continues at coordinate 134,148,521 of NC_138160.1, read as the reverse complement.
ATGGACTGAATCCTAAATTTTCTAACTTCAGAATTTCTAGTCAGTTTGCTTGTAAATACAACCACCAATAAGTGTTTTCCAAGGCACTAAATGTGTCTACATTTGGCTTCTATTTCTGCTTCTCAGTTTTTATTGCTGCCAATATTTATTAATTACTGACATAACGGTGATAACCAGGAGTAATGGTTCAAATGAATCTGTTTTTACGATGCATCATGTATATGGTTTCATGCACTGTTCAACTAATACTCTAGATAGACTCCATGGATTTTAACTTTATGTTGAAAGCAGAGCAACAAATGTGTCTCAGCTTCATGAATGTGGATTATAATTTTCTCTATGAACTACCTTAAAGGATGTATAACAAACAGGCAAAAACTGGTAAAGAACAAAAATGACAAAGATCATTACCAATCTAAAGGGCAAGAGAACATGGAAACCTAAACATATAGTCTGGTTAGAATATGATTTGAGCTGGTGGACAATAACACAGATATGTTTGAAATAAACTAAAAAATAAGTGAGATAAGTAACTTACAGAACGTTTACTAATACAAAATTAAGCCTAACTGAAACAAATAATAGCACTAGAATCTAAGAAATGTGTTAAAGTTATGAAATCAGGTAGTAGAGGTTTATTCAAAATCATAAATTGAGTAAATTGATGAACCATAAGAAATAATCATTGATTATTTTACCTACTCTCTAGGAAAACTCCACTGATTCATAATTAAGATTTATAAACAAAGCCACTCTGTTTTGACTTTTGTTGAAACTCTTTCTAAAATACTAGTAGCATTTACCATCTTAGTAAATACAGTCAATGAGGTTCAGTTTGTGGTTGATGATTTAAGATCTTGAAGACATACAGGTCATTATTTTGTGTGATAAGTAGATATTAGTTTTAAAATACTGGCATCAGGGCCCACCCTGATCCTTCCGAATTAAATATGGTATTTTTTCCTATGTATGTTTAATTATTGCACTTACGACTTTATATTCATTCATTCAGTTGACCAACCAATGTTTACTGAGTGTCATTTATGGCCCAGGCAGTGTGTTAAGGTTACCGCAACGAATGACTCAGCCTCTATTCCCTATTCCCATGAGGCTTAGAGTCTAGAACAGGAAACAGAAATTAAGCAACATATATAAAAACCATCAGTCACGCTACTGATGCATGATAGGAAGGGAAAATACAGGGAGTAGTGAGACTATATAACAAAAGGTAGAAATCTCATCTCAGAGGACAAAGAAGGCATCCTTGGAGAAGTGAGAATTTAAGGTAAATGAGTAGGGGCTAGCCAGAAAAATGGGAGACAGAAGGACATTCCTGGAAACAGAAAGAGCAAACAGGAGAACTGTGAGATGGAGGGGATCTTGGCATGTGCGAGGGGCACTGTTAGAACCAAGAGCAGTGTGGCTGGCATGACTAATACAAAGAGAGGGAAGCAGGATGAGGCTGGAAACCACAGAGGGGCGGGAAGCATGGGGCCCAAGAGTCCAGATGAAGAATTTGTGCTTTTATCCAAGAACAAGGGCAACCATTAATTAGCCAGGTAGGTGCTTGTCTCTAAATATTAGACAGTCCCAAGATAATCCCAGTCCCGAGATCTTGGGGAGCACCTGATGCCCAGGGCTCAATGCTTGTTGGATGACTGACTGAAAGAATGAATGACCCCTCATCTATCCATCCAAAGAATAAAGAGATTCTGAATTATTGAGGACTCTGATTTAATGGAGAGAGGAGAGGAAAGATTCCAGCCACTACTTTTTACTACCTATTTAAAAATATATACATTGCAACTAATGTCCAAAGGAGCATATTAAGAGGCTCCCAGACAAGTGAACTATTCCATAATCAAAGCAACCGTCTGGCCAGGGCAGGATTCCAATGAAATCTCCCTGGAAAACTATCAGGTCACCAGCAAATGTTTTGAGGTTACAGAGTCAACCAACAAGGCTTCAAAAGAATCTGAAACAGGGTGCCAGCTTAACAACACAAAAAAACATCTAGAAGAAAAGTGTTGTTGTCCAACAGCGTCCTGGGAGTGTGATGAGATGTGATGAGATTTAGGGCTTTGACTAGGACATGCTCACAGGGTGTTCTGATCACTTTTGTTTCTATTCTCTAGCTGGCCTTTTGCTCTCAGTTGAATTCAGGTGTGCACAGATCTTTTCAAGTACGCAAACAAAAATCTCTTGCAGTTTCAAACACAGTGCCCTCTCCTTTGCAGTCCACTTGGTAGTTTGCCTTTCTTTCTTTACTTTTTGAATATGAGCTTTGATCATCTCACTCCCCTGCTCCACCTTCAGTAGCTCAGCATTGCCAGGAGAATAAAATAAAAACTAAGCTTGTCACATAACGTCTGTACCTTCCACCTGCCCAACATGCTTGCCTAACCTCTTCTCACTTCCCCTCCACATACTCACTGTGATCAAGCCATTGGTTTGCTTATTCGATGTAATGACAAAGACAACCATTTTCATGTATTCTTTTTTCCTTCCTTCTGTTCTCCCTCTCATTTTCTTTTTAATCTTACCATCAATTATCTCTATAACTTAACATCAAGAAACCTAAAGACACAGGAGTCATAGGAGTCTAAAAACACCTTCCAGGTCTCTCATTGAAAGTGTTATTTTCTTGCACAAAGTACAACTGTGATGATGCCTGGTTTGTTCCCAGAATGGCTGCACAACTAAAACCACAGAAATGGACTCCATAAAGATAATTATTTAACTTTATGCAATTAAAGACATCCTGGGAGAACCAGTTAAAAATGTAGATTTCTGAGCTCGCTCCCAAATATTGTGATGAAACAGTGTGGCAAAGCCTGGGAATCTGGATGCACAATTAGCATTATTGTGATTTAAATGATCCAAAGATGATACTTCGAGAAACACTGGTCTGCAGTGTTGAGTGGACACCCTGTGTTTCAAACAGACTGCTCTTCTAATTAATTATATTTCTCTATGGACATGCTTAAGGCAGAATTCAGCTGCATACCTGTTTTTGGTAACTGGAAGTTTTTTGAGGAAATTAAGAAGTGACAATAACTTTAGAGTATAGCTCTATGGTGGTTTACTTGGTTTTACATAGTCTGAGGATGCTCGTCTCCAGCATAATGGCTTCAATAAGAAATTATCATGGGGAGGTCAGACTGACATTGGAGTAGCTCTGAACAATAGACCATGGATCAGTACTTCTTTCTTGGCCCAGTTTATACACTAAAGAACAAGCTTCTCCGTAAGAATCCAGGTTAATTCCACAAATGTCTTTTAAGTGTCTTCCAACAGCCAGGCATGGAACTGGGTGATAGTTTTAAAAACCCAACTTTGGGGCTTCCCAGACGGTGCAGTGGTTAAGAGGGGACACAGTGCAGGGGACACAGGTTCAATTCCTGGTCCGGGAAGATCCCACATGCCATGGAGCAACTAAGCCCGTGCGCCACAACTACTGAGGCTGCGCTCTACAGCCCGTGAGCCACAACTACTGAGCCCATGCACCTAGAGCCCGTGCTCTGCAGCAAGAGAAGCCACGACAATGAGAAGCCCAGGCACCGCAACAAAGAGTAGCCCCCGCTTGCTGCAACTAGGGGAAGCCCACGCACAGCAACAAAGACCCAACACAGCCAAAAATAAAAATAAATAATTTTTTTTAAAAAAAACAACAACATTGTTTTTGTTCTGTGAAATAGACACCTCTATGCCATACTTTTACATATGATGATTACATCCAGCAGCAGTTAAATGACAAACAGGAAAGAGCATTTTTGGAAAACATGATTTATTGGTAGTTCCTTGGTACCTGTAATCTAGCATTGAATGGAGTTTATCAGTGAAAAGCAGACATTAAAAGAAAATTACTCAGAGAAAACCTCTCTGCCCCATAAAATCACAATTGATATTTTTAAGCCAAACCTTTTTATCTACTCTTTACTGCAAATGTTTTCAGACATCTACTTTTCATCGGGTTAATGTTTTCCCAAGAAACATTTCTGATGGATTTTATCAATATTTGGTTCTTCATTCCATCTTTATTTAACTTAGGAAGGTTAACTGTAACTGTATTAAAGGCAACTAACATAATTGATACAACAGTCAAAGGAAGATACCTATGCTACTATGAAATAAATAAATAAATATAAAATAAAATGCCATCTATAACCCTTTAAGTTTTCTAAAAAACAGACTTGACGTTTGGAAGAAGGAGGAAAACAACACTGAAACAGCACATACAACCATCTAAAAGCGGAATATCTTGCAAAGCTCCTGCTTTACTTTTGTTTTGTTTTTTTAAATAAATTTATTTATTTTTGGCTGTGTTGGGTCTTTGTTGCTGCACGGGCTCTCTCTAGTTGCAGCGAGCAGGGGCTACTCTTTGTTGCAGTGCACGTGCTTCTCACTGCGGTGGCTTCTCTTGTTGCGGAGCACGGGCTCTAGGTGCACGGGTTTCAGTATCTGTGGCACACGGGCTCAGTAGTTGTGGTGCACATGCTTAGTTGCTCTGCGGCATCTTCCTGGGACCCATGTCCCCTGTATTGGCAGGTGGATTCTTAACCACTGTGCCACCAGGGAATCCCACTTCTGCTTTACTTTTAAAGAGAAAGACAAAAGCCCAAACTATTAAAAGGTATGTAAATATTTGCTTCTGCATAGGAATAATGTAACTTGAGGAAAGACCACCTGATTTAAAAAAAAAGGAATAAAAGTACGGGAACACAAGGTTTAGTTAAAGCAGCAACATTAAAATTTATAATGGTTATTTTACTAGAGATTGTATAATCTTAAATTAACATCCCCATTTTTTTTAGTGACAATAAAAACATCAAAGCATATGCATTCTTTAATTACATCTAAGGAAAGTAATAACTGTGGATAAATAATTGTTACAGCAATAAATGACCAATATTTAAGTCAATCTGAAAGAAAAAGATGAGAAGAGAATCTTAGCACTAAACAAGGAGGCCCATTTTACGATACCCTTTCATTTTACACTTGAGCCAACTGAGGCTCAAAGATGCCCATTGACTTGCCAGGATCACACATTCCAGAAAGTCTTCCCTCAGATGCCTATTATTGAGTGATATTTTCATTTAGAAAGTCTTCAGGAATTAAAGATAATGCTTTCATGAAATAACCATCAATATATGCTGCCATGTTTATGCACACTTGATGTTTATTCAGGGCCCAAGATTTTCATTCATTTCTTCAACCCCTCATTGAACTCTCCACAACATGCTTATCCCTGCTGGAGATGCTGGGCCCTTTTCTCCATCCTCCTCCTTCCTTGCTTCTCGTCACTTTTTTTTCTCCCTGCCTCCATTTCACTGTTCGCTCCCACTCCTCACTCCTCACTCTTTCTTTCTTTCTCCTTGCCTGTCAACCTAGAACTGACGATATACATTCAGGCATTGGGAAGATGAGAAAATCAGCACGTTTGTTCAGTTACTCCAAGAATCAGTGATATTAAGACCCTTGCTGAAAATGATAAACCTCAAAGTTTAGCCAGGGATGTCTCCAAACAGACTAGTTTCCTTATTAACCCATTATATTGATGATCTCTTGGTTCATCTTAATAATTTTAAGCACACAACCAGGATAGGTTCTGTCCTTTTCCTGTTAGAGTTAATAGTGTGCTATAAACTAAATGATTGTGTTCCCCCAAAATTCAAATGTTGAACTTAATCCCTGATATGATGGTATTAGGAGGTGGGACCTTTTGGAGGTGATTAAGTAGGTGATGAAGGTGGAGCCCTCATGAATGGGATTAGTGCCCTTATAAAAGAGATCCCAGAGGGCTCCCTCATCCCTTCTGCCACGTGAGGACACAGCGAGAAGACAGCTATCTGTGACCCAGTAGCAGGCCCTCACAGACACCGACTAGGCCAGCACCTTGATCTTTAAGTTCACAGCCTCCAGGACTGTGTGAAATAAATGTTTGTTGCTTATAAGTCATCCACTCTATACTACTTTGTTATAGCAGCCTCAACAGCCTAAAATACAGTGACATGGAGAAAAACGCTTCAACATGGTTTTTCTCTTTTATTTCTCAGTGTAACCACTCTAATCCCAAAATGTGTCACATCATTTCTGGCGCCAATCTACACTTTTTTTTTTTTTTGCGGTACGCGCGCCTCTCACTGTTGTGGCTCCTCCCATTGCAGAGCACAGGCTCCGGACGCGCAGGCTCAGCGGCCATGGCTCACGGGCCCAGCCGCTCTGCGGCATGCGGGATCTTCCTGGACCGGGGCACGAACCCGCGTCCTCTGCATCGGCAGGCGGACTCTCAACCACTGCGCCACTAGGGAAGCCCAATGTCACTGTTTTTATCTATTTCTCACAAATAGGACAGATTGCCCAGCATCATCAAAGCTCCAGTGGATTTTCTTAAACAGGAAGAAAATACAGGATAGAGAATTACTTGGTAGCTACCATATGAAGACTGCAGATTCTTCCCAATGGCAGAGAGTGTCGGTGCCTCCGTCTGCCTGCCATCATTAGCCTTGCCTTCCTCTCCACTCTACCAATAGGGATGGGTGCAAAGTTTTAATGAGAACAAAATGCAACCAGATTGATTCACTGTCCAACACCTGCTTATGCTATATGAGCACCTTTTAAAATAGCATTCCAGTGGGTGTTGCTTTCCAATGGTCAGAAGTAACAGGATTTGGAAATAAATGAAAAAAATTAAATGCCAAAAACAAGGCAATAAAAAAGGATAAATCAGAGTCAAGATGCCAACTGTTAGTTCTTGCTCTGAGTAGAAAATACTGAAGCCCACAGAAAAGATGGCTTGATTGTAAAGGTCAGGGAGATGAAATTATAAAGGCAAGACAGAGCCCTCAGAACTCCTAAAAGAGGTCTCAAGTGCCAAAGGCAGGTTCATTTCATCAAAATATGATTTTTTATCAGGTTGCTGACCTAACAATTTCAATTAACATACATCCAAACAGCCAACTTATTACTGCTACTATAAGGTACTATTTTTGTCTAATAAATGCAGTTTCCTTTCCTAATTATCTATCTTTGACACATGACACCCTTTCTACTTCACCCCCAAGATAAGCCTAACAGGAAGAAAATAAGACTATCCTCTTTCCATTAAAAGGGTCTCTTGGAGTGGCATGTGGTATTTTATATGTTCAGAAATAACACCTTCCACTATAAACAAAAATAGTAAACAAATAGACAAGAACCCATTCCCCCTAAGAATACACCAAATGGTTTGTATCAAAAAACAATAGAAACTTTCTTTTGCACAAAAATATTTGAAATAACCAAGACAGAGTTTATGGACTGCACTAGGAAAAATAATCTAAGAAATCTGGGACGGAGAGTTTTCTAAGATTTATGGACTGATCTCAAGCAATGAATCATAGTTCTATCATAAGAAACACAATTCTCCGCCAGTTTGGCATTTGGGGTTTGTTTTCATTTTTACACACAAAGCCTATTGGCCGGCCCAGCATTCAAGCACGTCAACCACAAACTGAAGCATTCAAATGCAAGTGAATCCCAATTATTTTTCTAGAAAACTCATAGAAAAACATACTGGAGATGACCCCTGCCTTCAAGGACCTTACTCTCTTACTGTAGAAATAAAAACCAACTAAAGGAAACAATGATCCCCAACACAATTTCTTGTGTACTGATATATACAGTACATGTTTTACTTTACAAGGACCTAAATGGACAAGATAGAATAAAATTAAAAGAGCTAAACCACCAGGACCAGTGGGCTAGTGATAGGAATTCGGTCAGGGAAGGTTGCTCTTCATTCCAATAAACCTTTAAGTCTCAGAAAAAAGAAACATCTCCAGGGACATTTCTTTCCTACACTTAAAATAACCTTTGAAAACCAACCATTGTTATTTGTGTATAGAATGTATCTATGTACTATGCATATGTTATTATTTATCCATCCACTGGCTCATTCACTGCTGCAGTTTCAATCCTGACATAGCCTGTGCCCTAGAGGTCAATCTAGCCCTGAATATTCAGAACCTCAATTTATAAACTCTTCTGCACTAATTATTCCATGTTCTGAATTACAGGAGCTTGTTTAAATGAACTAATCACATGACCTATAAGTCACACAACAGCAAAATGTTTTCTAAAAGAGGCACTGACCTAAAAACCACAGGGTTTCTATTTCTACATTACTGTTTTTTCTGATTCAAGATGCGTGTATCAAGCAATTGTAATCATTCTCCCCAATACTCTGCTCATGAAAAGAGCTAACACTTTTCTTACTATACCCAAACATTATGACAGATAAATACATGTATATCACATGTACATATATTCAAATTCACCATGATGATATATAATAAATGAAGATAAAAATTGTATTTTTACCTTCCCAGTCTCAATATAGCAATACAAATAAAAGTAGGAAAACAATATTTTCTGGCACTGTTCATTCAACAAGTCTACACATAAAAACCTAAACTCTAGAAAACAGTTCTATTTCCAATAAAATAGTGAAGTGTAGAATATGAAGTTTTTTAAAAGTTATATAGGGGCCTCCCTGGTGGCGCAGTGGTTGAGAGTCCGCCTGCCGATGCAGGGGATACGGGTTCGTGCCCCGGTCTGGGAGGATCCCATATGCCGCGGAGCGGCTGGGCCCGTGAGCCGTGGCCGCTGGGCCTGCGCGTCCGGAGCCTGTGCTCCGCAACGGGAGAGGCCACAACAGTGAGGGGCCCGCGTACAGCAAAAAAAAAAAAAAAAAAAAAAAAAAAAAAAAAGTTATATAAATATCTTAAAGTCTGTCACTCCAAGGATGTGTTTATCAGTATATCCAGTCAAGACATCAGTGGAAAGATCCGATTTGTTTAAGCATTGCTGAATAGCTATGCTGGTCCCCATCTCCACTGTCACAGCCTTTGATCAAGCAAGCACCATCTGCCTGGCATAGCCATGACACCAGCCCCGATACAGTCAGCCTCCCATTGCTCCCCAACCTGGTTTGTTTCCCACCTGGTACAATGTGCTGGAGAACACCCCACTTCAGGTTTGCCTTCCAAAATAACAAAATCAATCCTGTCACTCTCCTATGGCAAAAATCCCTACCCGCTTTCTGCTGCTTACAGGAGAGTTTGCACTCCACAGATGGTATCTGAAGTTCTTTGATATCCAGTCCCACACTCATCTGCTCATTCTCGCCAGCATCATCCTCCCGGCCCATGCTCCCACCCTAAGTGACTCACTCCCCGATACAAAACCACTGTGGCTTTCGCAGAGCATCTCCTCTACATCAGAGGTTCTCAACCAGAGGCTCTTTTGTTCCACAGAGACAATTTCGCAATGACTGGAGCCATGTTTATTTGTCACAAATGAGGGTTGTGATGCTAGGTATGGCCCCAGGTGGGGAGGGGGCAGGGATGTCGTTCAACATTCTACAATACATATGAGAGCCCCCTACGGTAAAGAATTATCTGACCAAAATACCTATATATTGTTAAAATATGATCTAGCCCCCAGTAGTGCCCAGCTTGAAAAAGCCCACTCTACCTGGAACACTGGCTCTCCATCTGGCCCACTCCCCTATCCCTCAAGGTCCAGCTCAGAAGTTTCCTCTTCCTTAAAACAGCTCCTGATTTTCCAGGCTGTCAGCCACTCCCTCACTTTCTTCCTCCCACATTCTCTTCAGATTATATTCCAACCTATACAAATGACACATATCTATCTAAGTGTTTGCATCTTCCCTAGACTGTGAACTCCAATATGCCAAGTCATCTTCTTCTTTCTGTCCCTTGATTTACCCATTGCAGATACTTCATAAATGTTAAATGACTGTACATCCTTTGTCACAATTTTTTATTTTTCCCTCCAGACCTGCACTGTTCAATTCAGTAGCCACTATTCATGGTATGGTATTTAAATCAACATTGTAATTAATCAAAATCAAATAAAATTGAAAACTCTGTTCTTTATTTGCACTACCACATTGCAAGAGCTCAAGAGACATGTGTGGCTAATGGCTACTCTACTGAACAGCGCAGGAAGTTCTACGGGGCAGCACAGCATCTAGACTATAAACTCCATGCGAGTTAAGGGCCTTATCTGTGTTCATATGCATGCCTGGTACACAGTGGCTGTTCCATATACCTTTGTGTCAATGAACGAAGGTACAGAGATCCAGGATGTGCTAACTTCAATTTAGTCTATTGGTATGAGAAATAAAAGCACAGCTAAGACAGAGACTATCAGAAAATTCCTGCTTTGCTATTGGTCAGCACAGAGGGCTCTCAGTCATGAGTATGTTTGAAGTGAGTAATAAATAAACTCCAGCACATCAGGAGAAACAGCAGGGTCATATGTCAGGAATTAACATTCCAGAGACCAAGTGACAGCTGTACAGCCTGAGTCTATCCTGAATGGCTTCCTGGAACTGCTGAGCCCTGAGCACCAGCAACCATAGCAAGAAAGGCACACAGATGATACAATTATAATGCGTTACACAGATCCCAATGGAAAGATTCAAAACCTGGAGAGACGAGGGGGGCATAGGAACCGGAACAAGGAAGCCTCAGTACATACTACCTAGGGACACGGGTTTAAGAGTAAGACAGATTTGGGTTGCTGTTCCTCCTCTGTCACCTTCTAATAGGGTAATTTGGGCAAGTTAGTTGACCCCTTTGAGCTTCAGTTTCCTTATCTACAAAATGTAAACAACAGTATTATCTTCCTCACTATTTTACTATGGTAAAATAAATGAGATAACGTTTTAACACATTCAACACAGAGACTGATACATAACAGGCACAGAAAAAATATTGCTATTTTCATAATTATCAAAGGTATTACAAAATCTTAAGGATAGCAGAGTCCAAGAGGTTAAGTCCAACCTCAACCCTATTTTCTGTTCTCACTATCTGAGTTTGTTATACTCCCTACAATATCCCTGACAAGGCTCATCCAGCCTCTACCATGAACTTATACTTCTAAAGGCAGCTCCTTCCATTTCAGATGACTTTGTAACATAAAATCACCATGTTTCTCCAGGGGGCGCTACTGGCATTTGGAGATGGTAGTTCTTTATTGTATTGGGCCACCTCATGCATTACAGGACATGGAGCATCTGTCTCTAGCCCTCTAAATACCAGTAGCACATACAATCCCCAATCACTATGGAAACAAACAAACAAAAACAAATGCCCTCATATATTTCCCATGTTCCCTATAGGGGTAGTACCATCACCTGATAAAAACCATTGCCCAAACTAAAATATTCCTCCTGGATTTGAGCTTGAGAAAGAGTAAATAGGGATGTTCAGAGATGTGGGCAATTTCAAGAGTTCCATGGGCTGTATGGTAGAGTTTGCCTGCTAGCCCTCACATCCATTTCCCATTCCTTCCTTCCTCTGCTCTGCTTCTCAGGGAATTACATCTCCCAGGATCCTTTGCCAACTGCCTTCTAGGTGGGTTCATCCAATAAGAGGCACTAGAATATGCAAGAAGGGGAGAAGTCAGAGTATTTATTCCTCTCTTATTCTGCTTTGTGCAATATCTCCTCTCTGGCAGAGGCACATGTCCTTCATGGTCCAAGAGCCTTTTCTCCATAGTCCCAACTCCTGCCAGGACAGCCCTGTTCATGGTCTCACAGCTTCCTGATGACTCTGGCCTCTGGGCTTTGATGATACCCCCTCCTCGTGTTGTCTCTCCAAGCTTCCTATTAATCCCTGGGTGATCTCATGCCCCCAGTTGCTCTGTTAGCTTTTTCATCCTCTATGTAATGAATTTTCTGTATCATTAAATCTCTTCTGTTAAAATATATTGAACAGTTTCTGTTCTCATGATTGGACACTGACAAATACAAACTGGGAGATGATATTTTTTCCTATCTTCATCTTGGATGAATGACTGAAAAGAGTAGCTAGAAGAAGGGATTATTTTTTCACTGCTGGTAGTTGCTTAAGTCACCTAATGTACTGACTTTTGAGGAAACATGAATTGTTTTATCTTTCCTTTCCTAGGGATGTAAGTTTAGAAGAAACTGTCAAAGCTGAAACCACCTTTTCCCCCATGGACATGCTTTCCTTTATGGAAAAATACACCATTCACCCAAAGGAGACTAATTTTCCTTAGACAGAAAACATCTACAAGCAAAAGAGATGCAGGCTGGACTTCAAAGGGCCAGCATGTTGACTTCTTTTCCCCATCTTTGCTATAATTCTAGAAATACAGGGTGAAAAAAAGGAGACTGATTCCAAAATGTGGCTGAAGTCCATCTCAAATAGTTGCTAAAAGATTCTCCAACTTCTGACTGGAATTACTTAGATACAGTACTAATAGCCCTGGTTTAAACTATAGAAGTTATTAAAATATATAAAAAGATAGATGAGAGAGCAAAACACACACACACACACACACACACACACACAAATACCTAAACTACAGATACGTAAAGCATATGTGTCAGTGTGATTCTGCTTATCTTCTGAGACATTTTTACTGTCTCATTTTCTCTGTATACTCACTTAGCCAGCTATAATGATAATAAGGTCTTAGGAATACTCTGGTTGTTAACAATAGAAACTCACTCAAACTAACTTAAGTACACAGGAAATAGGCAGAATTTGTTACTGATCTCAAAGCAAACTCATAAATCCCAAGAAGAGAAAATTCGGTCAAACCTAAGGAGACAGACTGAAAGTAGAAACTAGAAATTCGTCAGGAACCAAGGAAATGCTCTCCCTACATCACTCTCTCTCAATCTCAGATTTACCCACTCTCATCTCTGTGCCAATGGGCTTTTTCTGACTTCTCTTCACAGAGGGCTGAGATGGCTGGCTACCCACAATAGCATCCTTAGCATCTATATTAGCTTGCCCTTGGTTCAAGTGGCCTATTGGGACTGAAAAGAGTCTCAATTCTGAGCAAAGGTCTTCCATCTAACCCAGTTAGGGTCAACCATCTACACCTGACCCCATCAGCTGTACCTGGGGAAACAAGATCAGTAGAAGCAGGACTGCCTACACAGCCTTATTGGCAAAGCAGTTCTAAGAAATGAGGCTGGGAGAAGGGAGAGTAGTGGGCAAGGTAGATGCCCCTGAAGTGTAATAACTCCAAAAGGGCATTATTACAATTGTTCTAATCTTCCAGGCACAGAGGGGTTGAATCACCTGTTCGGTATCTCACAGATGATTAATGTCAGAAACATGACTTGAATCCAAGTCTCCAGAATTCTTTCTCCTTAATTCTAAGTTAGCACCTATATAATGGAATATATGACAGGCAGAATGTGGTAAATTATAGCTTATTAAATGTTATTATTATTACTATTATTATAAAGGAACTTAGAAAGTGTTCCAAAAACACAACCTATATACTATTTGTCTTCCTACATCTGTTCATCCATCTGCCTCTCTAAGCCAGCAGCTGCCATCAAATGTCTAGTAAGACTCAGAATTAGTGAAATCCCTATGGAGAGAACTTGAAACAAATTCTGTGCAAGGCCCACAGAGCTTCAGAGCCCTATATAAAGCGTGGTATTCCAGATCTATAGAATCCAGCAGAGTAGGCTGAGGGGAGTTCAACTTCATCCCTTTTGAGAATGCTGAGTCTCCCTGAGCTCTAAATGTCTAGGACAGGGCTACATGAAGGTGATACGTCTCCTTTACTCTCATGGCTTGCAGCATGAAGGGAAACTAGGCTGTAAAACAGCTTCTTACGATTGTGGTAAGAGAGATGTAACAGCCTGTAACAGCCTAAATCCCACACCCACAAGGCGAGAAATCTCTTTTTACCCCATACAGGATTTCTATAATTAAGAATATTCCAACAAGGAAACCTGAGTCCCAATGAGTCCAGAGAGAAAAATACCTTCCTTCCTGGGAAGCCAAGCAGCCAGAGAAGTGGGCCATGTAAACCTGCACTCCTGGAACAGAGAGATGAGCACCTGAATGGCAAAATAAAAAAGGCACTTATAGGGCTTCCCTGGTGGCGCAGTGGTTGAGAGTCCGCCTGCCGATGCAGGGGACATGGGTTCGTGCCCCAGTCCTGGAAGATCCCACATGCCGCGGAGCGGCTAGGCCTATGAGCCATGGCCGCTGGGCCTGCGCGTCCGGAGCCTGTGCTCCGCAATGGCAGAGGCCACAACAGTGAGAGGCCCGCATACCGCAAAAAAAAAAAAAAAAAAGGCACTTATAGAGATTCAAGTGTAATTCTCAAAAGACTTATGGAACTTAAACACATGATTTTTTGATCTATAAAATTCAGTAAAAGAATTAAAAATGAGAATGAGTTGATTGATGTAATTACAGTTAGTGACCTGGTGGATCAAGTATAGGAAGTATCTCAAATCATAAAACAAAAAGGAAAAAAAAAGCAAATGGAAAACACCAAGAGGCTTAGATGACAGATATAATACAAAAGGAGAAAAAGGAACAGATGAAGTAATAGAAATTATGGCCTAGAAACCAAACTAGGAAAAAAATTAAAACAAACTTCACTGAACTTAACAAAGATCTGAACATAAAAATTCAAAGTGCCCTTGAATTTTTCACTTTCAAAGAAAACCAAAATCAGACAGACATCAGACTTCTCATCTGCAATACTGGAACCCAAAGAGTCTACAGACTACTTTCACATAAATTCTGCAACTCAAGAACCTTCTACCAGCGAAGGTAACCAATCAGGATGAAAGAGAGAAAATCTAGGACTTGCAGTAACTGAGAAAGCATATGATACGCATGCTTAATCTGAAAGAAATACTTGAAAAAATACTGCAAACAATGAATGAGCCCAAACTGAATTTTTTTTTAAATAAGAAAAGATAAACTAAATAGGATACAGCATTGCACAAGGAAACTTAACACAAGGCTCTCAGGGAATGTGTAATAAGAATGCTAAGTAAGCACTTATAAAACTCAACTGGCACCTATAAAGGAGATTCTTTTTCTTAAACTACCCCCCAACACACAAATTTTAAAAAGTAAGGAGAAAATAAAGGTATTTGGAAAGTGTTATGTGTGGGTATGAAAGGCAGAAGGAGATGGGGAAATAAAATTAGCCGGAAATTACTGTCCTTTGTGGGAAGTAAAAGGGAAGTAGAAAGAGAGAAATTCTATGGTTATAGTGATGGAAAAAAAAAGCATTTTGGTTGGGATTGTTATATGTATTTGCTACCACAGAACGGTAGTCATGTATATTTGATTAACATAGCAGAAAAAGGACTGGTGATTATTATTGGGATAAAAGAAATAAAATAGAACTTCTATCTTAGTAAGATAATTATTCAGATCTCAATTTTAATCCTTTTAGTAGAAAAATCCTTATCAGACAGAAATGTGAATCATGTTCTGCTTATTTGATATATAAAAAAGGGGTACACTGACAGATATTTGGACAAAGAGAAAGGACTCCATTCCTTAGACCATATGAGGTATAAACTGCAATGACGACTTGTCCAGCAAATGCATGTAAGAAGTACCTTAATTTTAGCAGGTAAAGCAACAACAACTAAAAATCACTCAGGAAATCACTAAGAAAACACAAACTAATGTTTTAATACTTGCATGAATATCTTCCCTAGATTTTCTTTACAAATCACTTAATAGGCATCTGGAATGAACATATTTATCATACGTGTGCCACAGCAATGGTTTATAAAACCATGATGAAACAGTCTGTTTTCCCCTAGACATTCCCAAGCAAGGATTGCAGAACGAAGATAAGGGACACAGGCAAAATATTCTCATTTCCTTTACTTTAAAGGTTTTGCTCTGAAAGCATGTTTCAAACACACAGCCGTGGGCTTCCCTGGTGGCGCAGTGGTTGAGAGTCCGCCTGCCGATGCAGGGGACACGAGTTCATGCCCCAGTCCGGGAAGATCCCACATGCCACAGAGCGGCTGGGCCCGTGAGCCATGGCCGCTGAGCCTGTGCGTCCGGAGCCTGTGCTCCGCAACGGGAGAGGCCACAACAGTGAGAGGCCCACGTACGGCAAAAAAAAAACAAAAAAACACAGCTGTTTCTCGCATCCCCATGTCTGTCAGCTCCCACAAAGGCTAAGATCATTGATTAAAAGAGCACCAATATGACGTGTCATTAGAAAAGAAAATTTTGCTAAGGAGGGCAATTTAGTAATATGTATTCTGATTGTGGAAGAGGCCCTACTGTAACCTGGTAAAAACAGTTACAATACACACCATACAATTACCACTGTTTCAAAAAGACTGATATTAAAATTCATGCAAGTTCTCCCTTATAAATAGTATGATGGATGGTATTGGTTAGAAGGTAAATCTACTGTACTGAAGTTGGAGAAAGCATTAAGTTAAATAGTCTATCAAATCTTTTTGGTTAGAGGTTTCACAAAGGAAAATGTATAAACATATGGTTATGACATGTTTGGAAATATATTTTGTTCAAAATAAAATATCTTAAATCATACGTTTGTTCTTCAATTTGTTAATAGGTGTACCACATTGATTGATTTGCGTATATTGAAGAATCCTTGCATCCCTGGGTTAAATCCCACTTGATCGTGGTGTATGATCCTTTTAATGTGTTGTTGGATTCTGTTTGCTAGTATTTTGTTGAGGATTTTTGCATCTATGTTCATCAGTGATATTGGTTTGTAATTTTCTTTTTTTGTAGTATTGTTGCCTGGTTTTGGTATCAGGGTGATAGTGGCCTCACGGAATGAGTTTGGGAGTGTTCCTTCCTCTGCAATTTTCTGGAAGAGTTTGAGAAGGATGGGTGTTAGCTCTTCTCTAAATGTTTGATAGAATTCACCTGTGAAGCCATCTGGTCCTGGACTCTTGTTTGTTGGAAGATTTTTAATCACAGTTTCAATTTCATTACTTGTAATTAGTCTGGTCATATTTTCTATTTCTTCCCGGTTCAGTCTTGGAAGGTTATACCTTACTAAGAATTTGTCCATTTCTTCCAGGATGTCCATTTTATTGGGATACAGTGCTTGTAGTAGTCTCTTAGGATGCTTTGTATTTCTGCAGTGTCTGTTGTAACACTCCTTTTTCATTTCTAATTTTATTGATTTGAGTCCTTTCCCTCTTTTTCTTGATGAGGCTGGCTAATGGCTTATCAATTTTGTTTATCTTCTCAAAGAACCAGCTTTTAGTTTTATTGATCTTTGCTATTGTTTTCTTTGTTTCTATTTCATTTATTTCTGCTCTGATCTTTATGATTTCTTTCCTTCTGCTAACTTTGGGTTTTGTTTGTTCTTCTTTCTCTAGTTCCTTTAGGTGTAAGGTTAGATTGTTTATTTGAGATTTTTCGTGTTTCTTGAGGTACGCTTGTATAGCTATAAACTTCCCTCTTAGAACTGCTTTTGCTGCATCCCATAGGTTTTGGATTGTCGTGTTTTCATTGTCATTTGTCTCAAGGTATTTTTTTATTTCCTCTTTGATTTCTTCAGTGATCTCTTGGTTATTTAGTAATGTATTGTTTAGCCTCCATGTGTTTGTGTTTTTTATGTCTTTTTCCCTGTAATTCATTTCTAATCTCACAGCATTGTGGTCAGAAAAGATGCTTGATATGATTTCAATTTTCTTAAATTTACTGAGGCTTGATTTGTGACCCAAGATGTGATCTATCCTGGAGAATGTTCCATGCACACTTGAGAAGGTCTTTGTTAAACATTCCTTGCATCTTCTCGATCTTTGCCTCCACCTTTTCTGAGGTCCTGGATCATCTTCACTATCATTATTCTGAATTCTTTTTCTGGAAGGTTGCCTATCTCCACTTCATTTAGTTGTTTTTCTGGGGTTTTATCTTGTTCCTTCATCTGGTACATAGCCCTCTGCCTTTTCATGTTGTCTGTCTGTGAATGTGTTTTTTGTTCCACAGGCTGCAGGACTGTAGTTCTTCTTGCTTCTGCTGTTACCTGCTAGTGTTGGAGTGTCTCCTGCAGAGGCGGGGGGCAGCTGTGGCTCACCAAGGGACGAGGACACTGGCAGCAGAAGTTCTGGGAAGCACTCCTTAGTGTGATCCTTCCCAGAGTCCACCATCAGCCCCATCCCAGAAGCCTTCTTTTGCTTACTGTTTGCTTCTTGCTTTTTCATCCTTTTACTTTTAATATTTCTGTGTCTGAATATTAGAAGTGGGTCTCTCATAAGGAGCACACACTTGGGATTATTTTTAATATATGCTGACAATTTTAGTTTTTCAATTATCTTTTAATTGGAAGAAATGATCTATTTTATTTATGATTATTGATCTATTTATTTTTTTATTAGTTTCTGCTTTATAACAAAGTGAATCAGTCATACATATACATCTGTTCCCACATATTGATCTAAACATTTATATCATTTTATCATTTATGTTCTATTGGACTCACCTGTACATACTTTTCTTCTCTCCTTTAGATTAATAATTTATATTATTTTATTTTTCCTCCAGTAAATTCTTAGTAATGAATTAATTACTAGTCTTTTAGTGGTTATTCTAAAATACGTATCCTTAACTGATGACAGTCAAAAACATTACTTTTATCACTTTTACTACTTTCTGATAACGCTAGAACTTAGAACATTTTAATATGATTTATAATCCTCCAATAATCTGTTCACATTATTGTTGTTATTGCGTTATTGATTTCAAATCTATATACATTTTTAAGTCAAGACATTATCACTGTTTTATTAAGTTAACATTAACTATATTTACACATATATTTCTCATTCCATTTTTCTTTATTTCTTCCTGAATCTCTGCTTCCTTCTTGAGGAACCCTTTTTACTTTATATTTTAGTGCAGGTACGCCCCTTATGCTCTCCTTCAGTTTTTGTTTGCCTAAAATGTCTTTACTATTACATATATTGTTGTGTCATCTGCAAGTAAAGATAGGCTTATTTCTTCATAAATCAATCAATCGATCAATCTTTATTTTACTTTCATTTTCACTGGGTTAAAGTGAAATATATATACACACTAATATGTATAGTGAAGTGACAAATATAGACTAATATGTATAAAATGTATAACTAATAAGAACCTGCTGTATAAAAAAATAAATAAAATAAAATTCAAAAATTAAAGAAAAAAATAGAATTAAAACCAAAAAAAAAAATTCCAGGTGAGAAGCTGTTTTCCTTCATCATTTATTAAGATTTAATTCTATTATCTTCTGGCTTCTATTGTTCTTGTTCACAAGTCAGCTCTTAGTATTATTGCTACTACTTTGAAAATAATAAGTATTGTTTTTCTCTGTTTGGTTTTCATCCCACCTCTGGCTATTTTTAAGATTTTCTTATCTTTGTTTCTCATCAGTTTTACTGTGATATGCCTAAGTTTTATCTTCTTTCTAATTATTCTACTTGTGATTCACAGAGCTTCTGGAATTTGTGGGTTGATATTGTTTACCATATTTGCAACATTCATAGCCAATATTTCTTTGAATATTGATTCTGCACAAACCCCCTCTGTTTTTCTTCTGATACTCGAATTACATGGATGTTAGACAGTTATATTATACTCTACAATTCTTATCCTTCCTTTATCTATTTTATATTCTTTTATTTCCTCTCTGTGCTTCAGCTAGACAGGCTCTATTGAGCTGTCTACCAGTTTATAGTTCCTGTCTTCTGCTATCAAACACATTTACTGATATTAAGATATTGTATTGCTTGATTCTACAATTTCCATTTTATTCTTTTTATGGATTTTACTTCTGTGTTGAAATTATCCATGTTTTTATCCATTGGCATTCAGTTTCTTTTTTTCTTAAATACATTAATAAAAGCCATTTTATTTTTTAAATATTTTATTTATTTATTTTTGGCCATGCCACGTGGCATGCATGATATTAGTTCTCTGACCAGGGATCGAACCCATGCCCCCTGCAGTGGAAGCATGGGGTATTAACCACTGGACTGCCGGGGAAGTCCCAAAAAATGCCATTTTGAAATCTTTGTCTTTTCATGTCAATTTCCAGATCACCTATGAATATATTCTATTGACAGCTTTCTCTCTTGATTTTTTTGTTAGTAATATTTAATTGAATGTCAGACATAGAGGTTTCAGATTATGTTACCTTCCTCCAGAAAAAGTTTTACCTTTTTTTTTTAAATTTTTTTTTTGCTGGGCAGAAAGAGTCAGAATTGATCACCTTTTCCCTTTATTCAACCAAAGACTAATCTGCTTTGTGGCTGAACTGTAGTTTTGTAAGGCTCCATCAACCACTGGACGTCTACTCCTCCTAGGGTGCAGACCTGTATAGCTTCCAGCTGCACATCTAGTATGATCACCAGACTCATTTTTTCAGCAGTTCTTCAACTCTAGCCTTTGTTTCTTCAACTTTACTTCCCAGAAGTTTTTAATTTTGCTTGTTTTATCTCTTTCTTCCTTCCTTTCTTTTTGTGTGTGTTTATGTGTGTGTGCCTCGCACTTCATTTGCTTTCAGAATTCAGCAAATGTGTTGAGGGAAAAACAGGTTGCGTACTGAGATTCCTCAACTTGACTCACCAATTTTCTTCACTCCACTCCACTCCATGAGTTCACCAAAAGTTCTGTATGTTTCTCCTTCTCTTAACGGCAGCCCTCTGCCTGGACAGAGCCCCCATTCTCTGCTTCCTACCCATGTCCAGAAGTAGCAAATTTCCCCAGGGAAAAAGCAGAGATCAATCATCAGCTCAGGTTTCCATGGTTTTCCCATCTCTGAAATTTTGGCCATTCTAGTTCTCATTACTTCAAAACCTCTCTGATGCATTTAAGCAGAACTATTTAAATGATTATCCATATTCTCTAGTTGTTCTCAACAGGAGCACTATTTTACAAGTCACTCCATCCTATTCAGAACTCTTGTTATATTTTAGTTCATTGTAAAATGTTATAAATTCCATCAGTTTCTTCAAAAGTTGTCATGGAAGACAGATGGGAAAGTCTCATATTAAGTAACTGAGAAGAGCTTTGTGCAGTGCAAAGGAATTACAATGCTACTTCTAATACTGTAAAATCATTATATTGCAGCCAAAGTATAATGCTACACTGAGTATGCCTGTCACAGGCTTTTACATAAAACACCTAGAGGAACAAGAAAGTGTACCTGTTATTTCCAGCAACAAATCTTGACGCAGAGACCTGAAGGAAGAGGTCCATATTGCTCATGTTTTCAGGGTATGAAGTTGCCTTTTTTCTTTTTTTTCAGAACTACATATTTAGAAAAAACATGTAAAATCACTCTAATATACCTGTGTCATTATACTTACAAAAGTCTTCAAAAACATATCAATTTTAAGTGCCTGCTTTTACATCTTATTACTTAACCTTAAAATAATGAATTTGGTCAATCTCCCTGCTAGTGTCTAAATGAAAAGTCAAAAATTATTGCAAGGGCTTCCCTGGTGGTGCAGTGGTTGGGAGTCCGCCTGCCGATGCAGGGGACACGGGTTCATGCCCCAGTCCGGGAAGATCCCACATGCCACGGAGCGGCTGGGCCCGTGAGCCATAGCCGCTGAGCCTGCGCGTCCGGAGACTGTGCTCCGCAACGGGAGAGGCCACAACAGTGAGAGGCTCGCGTACTGCCAAAAAAAAAAAATTATTGCAAACCTTTGAAAGTTTAAATTTTCCAAATTTATTCATTAAAGAGAAAGTATATAAAGTTACCTATTTCCTTCCAGGGTATAGTCTTAACAAACAGATGATATTTTGGGTGACTTTCCAGCTTTCTAAAAGATATGGTCTTCTTCACATAATTAAAGAGTTCCCACCTTGCTAATAACTGAAGACCTAAAGTGATACCTTCTAAACTGGGAACATTTACCTTAATCCTAAAACCATAAGATGAAAGCTCTGTTTTCAGCATTTATATTTTATGGGTTTGTTTCAATTTATGGAGGCAATCATGAGGTATCATCATATCACACACATTGTACTCAGGAAAAAAATCAAGGTTCCTTGATCCTCAATGCTCCCTGAATTTATGTGAAATCCAAAACACCTACACCCTAACTAACAGGAAAAATAGGAAATACTATGGAAATTAATAGTATAAACTGGGATATAGAACAATAAACTAATAATCAAGGGCCCTGGGTTCTAGGCCTGGTTCCATCAATTACTAATTGCGTGACCTGTGGCAAATCATTTAACTTCTGCTAATGATGAGGCTGTTGTAAGGTCCAAAGGAGAGGGTGTTTCTTAAAGTATTATACTTGGAAAAATGAGAAAGCTCTATGCAAATGCAAGAATCAGTTTGTGTACCTCTAAGGCATTTTTATCCTATTTCAGAAAACAAACTACCTTCAGGCACTTGAAAACCTCGTCAGCTTTCATCTGCATAAAATTATTATTCTAATTACAAATTATTTTCATATATTCATTAAACCAGGTTCATCAGGGAGTCTATTAGGCAATTCTTTATTAGCCTAATTCAAATTATGTATATGAAAGTAATAAAGCTGCATTTCTCTTTCAATAGTAATTTCAGAAAGTCTCCATTAACCAACTAACTTAAGTATTACTCTAAATTTTATGCTGTCCAAACATCTGAGAGGAAAGCCTAAAACTGCAAAAATGAGTTCAATGCAAACTCCAACAAACAGTTACTAATACTCTCTTCAGTGACAATATCTAAATATCGTGGATATGTTTTGTTTTATTCTGCTATTTCCATTTCACCCCTCAAGAAACAGAGCCTATATTCAAAAGCAAAGTAAGATCAACAGACATTAGTATACAGCACTAAGTAATATGAAGGGATCAGAATTTAAAACTCCCTGGTCTCCAGCTCATTTTACATCTTTATAATCCCTAGTTGCCCACCTGAATTAGCAACACCAGCAGAATCAGGGTAAAAGTGATGTTTATCTCTTTGTATTTAAATATAGCAAATAAAAAAGCAAGTCTTCCTTTAGAGTCTGATACCTCTCATTTCTTTTTCTCCTTCCACCCTCCCCTTTCACCAAATACACTAGCATTCCTTGAGCACTCTGGGTATTTTTACTCTTCTGTGTCTTTGCTGTTCTCTTGGCCTGGACTGTCCTCCAGCCATTAAAATCCCCCTTCATCTTCAGGCTGAGAATCCATGCCTTCCCATTATTCCGCAAGATGTTCTGCCTTGAAATGGGTGAACTGTTCACTGACCTGCCTCTTCAACTAAAGTATAAGCCCCTTGAAGGCAAAGACAATGCCATATTCATCTTTTTATTACCTACAGCACCATGATGCTTGGCATACACTTAGAAGGCAAGGAGGTGAATGAAAGAACTGATGACTAAATGAATGGATGGATGCTACAGAAGACCCAGTGACTGACATAGTATTTTAAAGTTATGCATCCTGGTATCTATAAGCTAGCCTATTTGGGCAGGAGAGCAAATTTAAATTATAAAAAATCTACTTAATTTATGTAGAAAACAAACTTATGGCTATCAGGAGGTAAGGTGGGAGAGGAATAAATTGGGATATTGGGATTGACATACACACACTAGTGTATATAAGATAGATAATTAATAAGGAAAGGACCTACTGTATAGCACAGGGAACGCTACTGAACACTCTGCAATGGTCTATATTGGAAAAGAATCTTAAAAAAGAGTGGATATAGGTATATGTATAACTGATTCACTTTGCTGTACACTGGAAACTAACACAACATTGTAAATCAACTATACTACAATAAAAAAAATTTAATCTACTTAATTTATAAATCTATCCTGATGTAGAAATAATATTACCCAATCTTATCTGGTATGAAAAACTTGGATATTATCATATAAAATTTGAGTTAATTGGTCACATAAAACTACCCTGGATATGAAACATTTATGTTTCATCAATATTCTGTCATTTTTTATTTCTCTCCAAGTATTTTTTACTTTTTAAAGTCTTTAGCAGTCAGACCCATGGAGGAAAAAAGGGGCCAGTAATAAGACAACTGTAAAATAATTAAATTATTTAAGAGCCATGTTATTTTCATGAAACATAAAATAATTAAAAATTGTGCTTCTGAGAAAGTGTTTCATCATGTGAAGA
The DNA here is from genome assembly GCF_964165515.1 of Mesoplodon bidens. Taxonomy (NCBI): domain Eukaryota; kingdom Metazoa; phylum Chordata; class Mammalia; order Artiodactyla; family Ziphiidae; genus Mesoplodon; species Mesoplodon bidens. The sequence continues at coordinate 134,124,573 of NC_138160.1, read as the reverse complement.
AATCTTCCCAATACATGTATTAAGTGAATAAAACGGTATACAGGTTTATCTGCTATGTGAAAGTAGACCATTCCTATGAAACCTTTCATAAGTGGAAATGGCGTAAAGTGAATAAGCAGTTACCTTCAGATACATCTTACCACCAGAGGCACAAAATAAACACAGATAAAGCACAGGTGCTCACAGACACAGTTCAAAGCTATGATGGCTTAGATGCAGAGATGCTGAGTGTGGTTCCTGTGAAGAAGCTCACTGCTCAAGGTGCCTGCTGACTCTATAACGGCTCAGTGCAACAAAAGCTGAATGCTATTTCCACTTTCTGCCTTTTTTTGCAAAAATGAAAATCCTCTCTGGGCTTCAGTTCGAAAAAACAGCTAATAATGTAGGTCTTGCGTAAAAGCGAAGTTGCATGAAGTGAACTTTGGAAAAGCAGAGGATACCTTTAGTCTTTATTTTTCAGAGAAAATAGTTCTATCTATACTTCTTTCCTCGTATATATAGATAAAAGGTTGGAAGGCTATACAATATAATGTTAACAGTAAAGTTATCTTTGGCTGGTGTGAATATAAGTGATTTTTTTTAAATCTACTTCAAAATATTTTTTGAGTTTTCTCGGTGTTCTAAAAGACAGTATTTTGTTATTATAATCAGTTTCTTTAAAAACCTATACATTATTTCAGTTTTAACAGGAAAAAAAAAAACCTAACAATTTGTAGGCAAAAGCAGAATAGGATATGATTATATCTGAAGGAGAATCCAGTGTGTCCCTAACTTACTATGTGAACCTGAGCAGGCCACTTAGTGCTTACAGCCTCAGCTTCTTTATTTTTAAAAGGAGGTGCTGCAGTAGATGAGTGTTAAAATGCCATGTAGCTATAAACTCTAAGCAAAAAGCAAATAGCTTTCAAGAGCCTTGGAAACTGGCTCCATTCTTTCCAACAGACAAGACATAAACATGAACCAAGTAAGTAAGGAAACCAAAATAGCAACCGCAAGAACCACAGAACTCCCCCAAATACTCTCGCATTACAATACTGTCGCCCAAATTCCTTACACTCACAAAGTGGCCCCAGGTCTCCTGAGTCCACTCCCTCGAAGGCTAATTAACGGTATGCTACATTGGGGTATTCTCAAGATGCTAAGGAGTCATTTGGGGAGGGAACATAAAAGTTATACTAAACAATACTATGCAATTTATAGTCTGGATATGGCACATACTGTGCTGGCTTACTTTTATTTCACAGTAATCTCCCAGATCACAAAAGTTTTATCAGATTGGAGGCATGTGTAGTATTCCCTTTATAAAATTTTATACTCCCTTGCTATTTTCAGGGGTTTGTTTTACAGGCACAATTTGCTGTTTTAATCTCACCCAACTGTCATGTTCTAAATCATGGTGAATAAAAATGCCTTAAAAGGAGAGCTGTGCTGAGGGTAGTATTTAATTACACTTAGTGCCTGATTTAAATGTTATCTGGGCATTGCCAAGTGCCCAGCGCAGAGTAACCCAGAGGTGCAAATCTGCATAAGCCGACAGAAGTCATTACTGGTGTTTGAATAGCAGAGCCCATTCACACTAGGATCGCACTCTGGCAGCATTCTGATGGTGACCCCCTCATCTTCCATCAGTATCTGTGCAAATTAAGGCAGCTAACGAACTAGCTCCAATAGCTCATGTTCCCAAAGTGGCAAAGTACAGGTTTCATCTGTAAGCCCATCTTTGAACAAGGCAATATCTGATATACCTCTTAGAGAAGCTTCCCTAATTCTCATTCGGCCAAATGCTACTGATGATGAATATTAGTGTGGGGAAGGAGAGACTCACCTCCGGAAAGGCTGTTCATTTCTAGGATTCAATTACACTTCAGCAAAACTCAGCAATGTTTAAAACATACATAGCCTACTCATTGTGTCCTTTCCTTAGGCGTGTGAAGGAGAAAGATGACCAAAAGTGATGGTGTTCCACAGTTTTTGCCTGCCCCCTTGACCTGGCCCCTGATAACACGACCCCACTTTCCCTTTAATGAGATACTTCACCCTCATTCGCACTGATTGGTATTCCTAACTTTCTTTGCCTGACCAAATCTTTGAACCACAGTGATTGTTTCAGAAAAGGTTTTGTGACCCAAGGCAGACCAGTCTGAAACCTCCCCAAGACTTTCCTGCAGGAGGGAATGGCCTCGGGCTGCTTGGGCGTTAAAGCTGGGAGCGTGCAAGTCTGGGGCTGTTTCTGCCTGGGAGTGATGCCAAACAGGGAAACAGAGACGGATCGTACAAAAAAGTGTAAGTGTCTGGGTCTAGCTATGCCTAATACAACATCATCCAAGTTTCGTGAGCCGAGCCAAAAAATCCTCATTTTGTCTTTAGTGGGACTTCGGTTTCTGTCATTTGCAACAGGAGTTCAGACTAAAAGGAAACATTATTGTAAATGGAACAATGCATTTTGTTCAGAAAAGGAACACTGTTCGCACTCCTTTTTCTTTACTGAACATTTCCTAAGTAGTGTTGTTTTGGGAAAAAGAGAGAAAATACGATCAAAAATTCCAAACAGACATTGTCATCAATGACAAATATTGCTTTCACATACCCCAAGATAACATTAGCTAGCTCCCTAAGGGTCAGTCCAAGCACACAAATGGAAAAACATATGGTAAGCACTAAGTAAATGGAAGCTAGCAGCAGTCATAGCAATATCTGGAACACACAGTTTGTTTATACTGAAAAAGGCTTACTTTACAGCTCTACTGATCTACAGCTGTATCGATCTTCCAGTGGAACTTATTTTGCTATTTATAGATAAATATACTAAGGGACGGGTGAAGAAGTTGCTCTGAATTATCCTCACGCATGAGTGTGCACTTTTATCACATATGTACGTATACACATGCATAAATAATAAAGTATACTGGTTTATGAGTGTTAAAATTTACATTCATAGTGTCATAGCATATTCTTTTGAGACTTCCCCTTTTTGGCCTGAATTTATGTTTTTAAAAATATGTCCATATAGATATCTATATCTATAGATAGATACATATATACATATAAACATATCATTCATTTTAAGCTTTAGTATTTTATTGTGTGAATAAATCACAACTTATCGGTTTCTCTATAATGGCTTGTTAGGTGGTTTCCACTCATCAATCATTCATTATCACAGAGAGTATTACTATGAATTACCCAATATTATACAGATGTCTTATGCAAACGTGAGAATTGCCCTGAGGCATACAGCCAGAAGTGGATATAGGGGTCATGAGATGTATACAACTTCAAATACACTAGGTCAAAATAAACTGGTCTCCAAAGTGGATAGACCCATTTATATATTCTGTCAACAGCCATTTAAATACCTTAAATATTACTGAGAAAAACAGAATCCTATATTAATAAACAAAAAATAAATTGATGTGACAAATCTGACAATGGTGAAAGAACTAGGAAAGAAACTAACTCTAAAACTAATATGTCTAGCTTGAGCCATTTCAGCCTGCTCTCTTATTAATAGCTGATGTTTGTATATAACTTTATAATTTTCAAAACACTTTTAATAGAATATTTTGTAGGTACTGAACAGAAGGAGTCAAAGTAAAGCATGAAAAACACGAATGAAAAATGGATTCTTACGTCTGATTTTACAGCCAGGACAAGTACTGCCCCACAAAATCACTGGCCAAAATTCTAATTGGTCTCTTCCAGCTGCAGCCCAAGTAGTCCTTCGAAAATCCAGTTGGATCATGACTCTCTCCTACTTCAAACAATGCAGTAATTATGCACACAAATCCAAAACCGTTTTTTTTTAACATCTTTATTGCAGTATAATTGCTTAAAAATGGTGTGTTAATTTCTGCTTTATAACAAAATGAATCAGCTATAAATATACATATATCCCCATACCTCCTCCCTCTTACATCTCCCTCCCACCCTCCCTACCCCACCCCTCTAGGTGGTCACAAAGCACCAAGCTGATCTTCCTGTACTATGGGGCTGCTTCCCACTAGCTATCTGTTTTACATTTGGTAGTGTATATATGTCCATGCCACTCTCTCACTTCGTCCCAGCTTACCCTTCCCCATTGTCATGTCCTCATGTCCATTCTCTATGTCTGCGTCTTTATTCCTGTCCTACCCTTAGGTTATTCAGAACGATATTTTTTTTTAGATTCCATATATATGTGTTAACATCTGCTATTTGTTTTTCTCTTTCTGACTTACTTCACTCTATATGACAACTCTAGGTCCATCTACCTCACTACAAATAACTCAATTTCGTTTCTATTTATGGCTGAGTCATATTCCCTTGTATATATGTGCCACTTCTTCTTTACCATTCATCTGTCGATGGACACGTAGGTTGCTTCCATGTCCTGGCTATTGTAAACAGAGCTGCAGTGAACATAGCGGAACATGACTCTTTATGAATTATAGTTTTCTCAGGGTATATGCCCACTAGTGGGATTGCTGGGTTGTATGGTAGTTCAATTTTTAAATTTTTAAGTAACCTCCATACTGTTCTCCCTAGTGGCTGTATCAATTTGCATTCCTACCAAGAGTGCAAGAGAGTTCCCTTTTACCCACACCCTCTCAAGCATTTATTGTTTGTAGAATTTTTCATAATGGCCATTCAGACTGGTATGAGGTGATACCTCACTGGAGTTTTGACTTGCATTTCTCCAATGATTAGTGATGTTGAGCATCCTTTCATGTGTTTGTTGGCAACCTGTTTATCTTCTTTTGCGAAATATCTATTTAGGTCTTCTGCCCATTTTTGGATTAGGGTATTTTTTTTTTTATATCAAGCTGAATGAGTGGCTTGTATATTTTTCAGATTAATCTTCTGTCAGTTGTTTCATTTGCAAATATGTTCTCCCATTCTCAGGGCCATCTTTTCATCTTGTTTATGTTTTCCTTTTCTGTGCAAAAGCTTTTACGTTATATTAGGTCCCATTTATTTTTGTTTTTATTTCCATTTCTCTAGGAGGTGGGTGAAAAAGGATCTTGCAGTGATTGATGTCATAGACTGTTCTGCCTATGTTTTCCTCTAAGAGTTTTATAGTGTCTGGCCTTACACTTAGGTATTTAATCCATTCTCAGTTTATTTTTGCATATGGTGTTAGGGAGTGTTCTAAGTTCATTCTTTTACACGTAGCTGTCCAGTTTTCCCAGCACCACTTACTGAAGAGGCTGTCTTTTCTCCATTGTATATCCTTGCCTCCTTTATCAAAATAAGATGACCATATGTGCGTGGGTGTATCTCTGCGCTTTCTATCCTATTCTATTGATCTTTATTTCTGTTTTTGTGCCAGTACCATACTGTCTTGATTACTGTAGCTTTGTAGTATAGTCTAAAGTCCAGGAGCCTGATTCCTCCAGCTTCTTCTTTCTCAAGATTGCTTTGGCTACTCGGGGTCTTTTGTGTTTCCATACAAATTGTGAAATTTTTTGTTCTAGTTCTGTGAAAACTGCCATTGGTAGTTTGATAGGGATTGCATGGAATCTCTAGACTGCTTTGCGCAATATAGTCATTTTCACACTGTTGATTCTTCCAATCCAAGAACATGGTATAATCTCTCCATCTGTTGGTATCATTTTTAATTTCTTTCATCAGTGTCTTATAGTTTTCTGCATACAGGTCTTTTATGTCCTTAGGTAGGTTTATTCCTAGGTATTTTATTCTTTTTGTTGCAATGGTAAATGGGACTGTTTCCCTAATTTCTCTTTCAGATTTTTCAACATTAGTGTTTAGGAATGCAAGAGATTTCTGTGCATTAATTTTGTATCCTGCTACTTTACCAAAATCATTAGCTCTACCAGCTTTCTAATAGCATCTTTAGGATTCTCTATGCATAGTATCATGTCATCTACAAACAGTGATAGCTTTACTTCTTCTTTTCCGATTTGGGTTCCTTTTATTTCTTTTTCTTCTCTGATTGCTTTGGCTAAAATTTCCAAAACTTTGTAGAATAACAGTGTGAGAGAGTGGACAACCTTGTCTTGTTCCTGATCTTAGAGGAAATGATTTCAGTTTTTCACCATTGAGAACAATATTGGCTGTGGGTTTACTCATATATGGCCTTTATATGTTGAGGTAAGTTCCCTCTATGCCTCCTTTCTGGAGGGTTTTTATCATAAATTGGTGTTGAATTTTGTTGAAAGCTTTTTCTGCATCTCTTGAGATGATCATATGGTTTTTATCCTTCAATTTGTTAAGATGGTTTATCACCTTGATTGATTTGCATATATTGAAGAATCCTTGCATTCCTGGAATAAACCCCACTTGATCGTGGTGTATGATCCTTTTAATGTGCTGTTGGATTCTATTTGCTAGTATTTTGTTGAGGATTTTTGCATCTATATTCATCAGTGATATTGTCCTGTAGTTTTCTTTGTGACAATAATCTTTTCTGGTTTTGGAACCAGGGTGATGGTTGCCTCGTAAAATGAGTTTGGGAGGGATTCCCTGGTGGCACAGTGGGCGAGAGTCTGCCTGCCGATGCAGCGGACACGGGTTCATGCCCCAGTCCGGGAAGACCCCACATGCCGCAGAGCGGCTGGGCCTGTGAGCCATGGCCGCTGAGCCTGCATGTCCGGAGCCTGTGCTCCGCAACAGGAGAGGCCACAACAGTGAGAGGCCCGTGTACCGAAAAAAAAAAAGAGCTGGGGCGTGTTCCTCCCTGTGCTATATTTTGGAAGAGTTTGAGAAGGATAGGTGTTAGCTCTTCTCTAAATATTTGATAGAATTTGCCTATGAAGCCATCTGATCCTGGGCTTTTCTTTGTTGGAAGATTTTTAATCACAGTCTCAGTTTCAGTGCTTGTGATTGGTCTGTTTATATTTTCCATTTCTTGCTGGTTCAGTCTTGGAAGCTTGTGCTTTTCTAAGAATTTGTCCATTTCTCCCAGATTGTCGATTTCATTGGTATATAGTTGCCTGCAGTAATCTCTCATTATCCTTTTATTTCTGCAGTGTGTTGTTACTTCTCCTTTTTCATTTCTAATTCTACTGATTTGAGTCTTCTTCCTTTTTTTTCTTGATGAGTCTGGCTAATGGTTTTTCTATTTTGTTTATCCACTCAAAGAACCAGCTTTTAATTTTATTGATCTTTGCTATTGTTTCCTTCATTTCTTTCTGATCTGATCTTTATGATTTCTTTATTTCTGTTAACTTGGGGGTTTTTTTTATTCCTTTTTCTCTAATTGATTTAGGTGTAAGGTTGGGTTATTTATTTGAGATGTTTCTTGTTTCTTGAGGTAGGATTGTATTGCTATAAACTTCCCTTTTAGAACTGCTTTTGCTACATTAGGTTTTGGGTCATCGTGTTTTCATTGTCATTTGTTTCTGGGTATTTTTTGATTTCCTCTTTGTTTTCTTCAGTGATCTCTGGGTTACTTAGTAGTATACTGTTTAGCTTCCATGTGTTTGTAATTTTTACAGATTTTTTCCTGTAATTAATATCTAGTCTCATAGAGTTCTGGTTGGAGAGATACTTGATACGATTTCAATTTTCTTAAATTTACCAAGGCTTGATTTGTGACCCAAGATATGATCTATCCTGCAGAATGTTCCATGAGCACTTGAGAAGTGTATTTTGTTGTTTTTGGATGGAATGTCCTATAAATATCAATTAAGTCCATCTTGTTTAACGTATCATTTAAAGCTTGTGTTTCCTTATTTATTTTCATCTTGGATGATCTGTCCACTGGTTAAAGTGGGGTGTTAAAGTCCCCTACTATGATTGTGTTATTGTCGATTTCCCCTTTTATGGCTGTTAGCATTTGCCTTATGTAATGTGGTGCTCCTATGTTGGGTGCATAAATATTTACAACTGTTATATCTTCTTCTTGGATTGATCCCTTGATCATTATGTAGTGTCCTTCTTTGTCTCTTGTAATAGTCTTGATTTGAAAGTCATTTTGTCTGATATGAGAATTGCTACTCCTTTCTTTTGATTTCCATTTGCATGGAATATCTTTTTCCATCCCCTCACTTTCTGTCTGTATGTGTCCCTAGGTCTGAAGTGGGTCTCTTGTAGACAGCACATATACTGGTATCTTTTGGTATCCATTCAGAGAATGTATGTCTTTTGGATGGAGCATTTAATCCATTTACATTTAAGGTAGTTATTGGTAAGTATGTTCCTACTACCATTTTCTTAATTGTTTTGTGTTTGTTATTGTAGGTCTTTTCCTCCTCTTGTGTTTCCTGCCTAGAGAAGTTCCTTTAGCCTTTGTTGTAAAGCTGGTTTGGTGGTGCTGAATTCTCTTAGCTTTTGGTTGTCTGTAAAGGTTTTAAATTCTCTGTCAAATATGAATCAGTTCATTACTGGGTAGAGTTATCTTGGTTGTAGACTTTTCCCTTCATCACTTTTTTTTTTTTTTTTTCCGGTACGCGGGCCTCTCACTGCTGTGGCCTCTCCTGTTGCGGAGTACAGGCTCCGGACGCGCAGGCTCAGCGGCCATGGCTCACGGGCCCAGCCGCTCCGCGGCATGTGGGATCTTCCCGGACCGGGGCATGAACCCGTGTCCCCTGCATCGGCAGGCGGACTCTCAACCACTGCACCACCAGGGAAGCCCTCCCTTCATCACTTTAAAGATGTCCTGCCACTCCCTTCTGGCTTGCAGAGTAACTGCTGAAAGATCAGCTGTTAACCTTATGGGGATTCCCTTGTATGTTATTTGTTTTTTTTCCCCTTGCTGCTTTTAATATTTTTTCTATTTAATTTTTGATAGATTGATTAATACGTGTCTTGGCATGTTTGTCCTTGGATTTATCCTGTATGGGATTCTCTGTGCTTCCTGGACTTGACTATTTCCTTTCCCATATTAGGGAAGTTTTCAACTATAATCTCTTCAAATATTTTCTCAGTCCCTTTCTTTTTCTTTTCTTCTTCTGGGACCCCCTATAATTCAAATGTTGGTGCATTTAGTGTTGTCCCAGAGGTCTCTGAGACAGTCCTCAATTCTTTTCATTCTTTTTTCTTTATTCTGCTCTGCAGTAGTCATTTCCACTATTTGATCTTCCAGGTCACCTATCTGTTCTTCTGCCTCAGTTATTCTGCTATTGATTCCTTCTAGAGAATTTTTAACTTCATTTTTTCTGTTGCTCATCATTGTTTGTTTGCTCTTTAGCTCCTCTAGGTCCTTGTTAAACGTTTCTTGTATTTTCTCCATTCTATTTCCAAGTTTTGGGATCATCTTTACTATAATTACTCTGAATTCTTTTTCAGGTAGGCTACCTATTTCCTCTTCATTTGTTTGGTCTGGTGGGTTTTTACCTTGCTCCTTCATCTGCTGTGTGTTGTGTGTTTCTCTGTTTTCTCATTTTGCTTAACTTACTGTGTTTGGGGTCTCCTTTTCGCAGGCTGCAGGTTCGTAGTTCCCGCTGTTTTTGGTGTCTGCCCCCACTGGCTAAGGTTGGTTCAGTGGGTTGTGTAGGCTTCCTGGTGGAGGGGACTAGTGCCTGTGTTCTGGTGGATGAGGCTGGATCTTATCTTTCTGGTGGGCAGTACCGCATCTGGTGGCGTGTTTTGGGGTGTCTGTGACCTTATTATGATTTTAGGGAGCCTCTCTGCTAATGGGTGGGGTTGTGTTCCTGTCTTGCTAGTTGTTTGGCATAGGGTGTCCAGCACTGTAGCTTGCTGGTCATTGAGTGGAGCTGGGTCTTAGCGTTGAGATGGAGATCTCTGGGCAAGCTTTTGCCGTCTGATATTACGTGGAGCGTGATGTCTTTGGTGGACCAATGTCCTGAAGTTGGCTCTCCCACCTCAGAGGCACAGACCTGACACCTGGCCAGAGCACCAAGACCCTGTCAGCCACATGGCTCAGAAGAAAAGGGAGGAAGAAAGAAAGGAAGAAAGAAAAAACTAAAATCCAATAAATTTATTTAAAGATAAAAAAAATTATTAATAGAAAGAAATTGAAATAAAAAAAGAAAGAAAAAAGAGAGCAACCAAACCAAAAAACAAATCCACCAATGATAGCAAGCACTAAAAACTATACTAAAAAAAGAAAAAAACAAAACAAAAAACGGACAGACTGAACCCTAGGACAAATGGTAACAGCAAAACTATAAAATGGTAATAGCAAAATCACAGAAAGTCCACCTCCTCAATTTGGGACGATTCGTTTTCTATTCAGGTATTCCACAGATGCAGGATACATCAAGTTGATTGTGGAGATTTAATCTGCTGCTCCTGAGGCTGCTGGGAGAGATTTCCCTTTCTCTTCTTTGTTCGCACAGCTCCTGGGGTTCAGCTTTGGATTTGGCCCCGCCCCTGTGTGAGTCACCTGACGGCATCTGTTCTTCACTCAGACAGGATGGGGTTAAAGTTGCAGCTGATTATGGGGCTCTGGCTCACTCAGGCCAGGGGGAGGGAGGGGGTACAGAATGGGAGGCGAGCCTGCAGCGGCAGACGCCAGCATGATGTTGCAACAGCCTGAGGCACGCCTTGTGTTCTCCCAGGGAAGTTGTCCCTGGGAGACAACTGGCGGTGGCAGGCTGCACAGGCTCCTGGGAGGGGAGGTGTGGATAATGACCTGTGCTTGCACACAGGCTTCTTGATGGCTGCAACAGCAGCCTTAGCATCTCATGCCCATCTCTGGTGTCTGCGCTGATAGCCGCAGCTCGCGCCCGCCTCTGGAGCTCATTTAGGTGGTGCTCTGAATCCCCTCTCCTCGCGCACCCCGAAACAATGGTGTCTTGCCTCTTAGGCAGTTCCAGACTTTTTCCCGGACTCCTCCCAGCTAGCTGTGGTGCTCTAGCCCCCTTCAGCCTGTGTTCACATCGCCAACCCCAGTCCTCTCCCTGGGATCTGACCTCCGAAGCCACAGCCTCAACTCCCAGCCCCCACCAGTTCCGGCGGTTGAGCAGACAAGCCTCTCAGGCTGATGAGTGCTGGTCGGCTCCAATCCTCTGTGTGGGAATCTCTCCACTTTGCCCTCTGCACTCCTATTGCTGCACTCTCCTCCATGTCTCCAAAGCTTCCCTGCCGCCACCCACCGTCTCCGCCAGTGAATGGGCTTCCTAGTGTGTGGAAGCTTTTCCTCCTTCACAGCTCCCTCCCAGAGGTGCAGGTCCCGTCCCTATTCTTTTGTTTCTGTTTTTTTTTTTTTTCTTTTGCCCTACCCAGGTAGGTGGGGAGTTTCTTGCCTTTTGGGAAGTCTGAGGTCTTCTGCCAGCATTCAGTAGGTGTTCTGTAGGAGTTGTTCCACATGTAGATGTATTTCTTTTTTTTTTTTTTGTGGTACGCCAGTCTCTCACTGTTGTGGCCTCTCCCATTGCGGAGCACAGGCTCCAGATGCGCAGGCTCAGCGGCCATGGCTCACGTGCCCACAGCACGTGGGATCCTCCCGGACCAGGGCATGAACCCATGTCCCCTGCATCGGCAGGTGGACTCTCAACCACCGCGCCACCAGGGAAGCCCGTAGATGTATTTCTGATGTATCTGTGGGGAGGAAGTTGATCTCCATGTCTTACTTCTCTGCCACGTTAAAGGTCTCCCCCTAAACCTTTTAACGTTATTAATACAGTCAGCCCACCATGCTTACCAAGCATCATCTCTTGCCCTGACCCTGATACCCTCCATGCTCCAACATTATTCAACAGCTTTTAGTTCTGCCCTCTCTTTCTTCTACCCTGGATCTTCAGAGATGCCCAGAAATCTCTCCCTGTCCACTTCCAACTCCCCTACTCTCCCACTTTCTCTTGACTAATTCCTATTCCTTTTTTTAAATTGAAGTATAGTTGATTTATAATATTATGTTAGTTTCAGGTATACAGCATAGTGATTCAATATTTTTACAATTTCTACACCATTAAAAGTTATTATAAGATAATGACTATAATTCCCTGTGCTATACAATACATCCTTGTTGCTTATCTATTTTGTACATAGTACTTTGAATCTCTAAAACCCATACCCCTAATGTGCCCCTCCCTACTTCCCTCTCCCCATTGTTAACAACCAGTTTGTTTTCTATATCTGTGAGTCTATTTCTGTTCTGCCACATAAATTTATTTGTATTATTTTTTAGATTCCACAAAGAGTGATATCATACAGTATCGGTCTTTCTCTGACTTATTTCACTAAGCATAATATTCTCCAAGTCCATACACGTTGCTGCCAATGACAGAAACTCATTCTTTTTTATGGCTGAGTAATATTCCATTGTATATATAGATACACTGCATCTTCTTTATCCATTCATCTGTTGATAGACACTCAGGTTGCCTCCAAATCTTGGCTATTGTAAATAGTTCTGCTATGAACATTAGGGTGCTTATATCTTTTCGAATTAGTGTTTTTGTTTTTTCCAGATATATACCCAGGAGTAGAATTACTGGGTCGTGTGGTAATTCTATTTCTAATTTTTTGTGGAACCTCCATACTGTTTTCCACAGTGGCTGCACCAATTTATGTTCCCACTAACAGTGTAGGAGGGTTCTCTTTCCTCTACATCTTCACTAACATTTGTTATTTGTAGACTTTTTATGACGGCCATTCTGACAGGTGTGAGGTGATAGCTCATTGTGGTTCTGATTTGAATTTCTCTAATAATTAGTGATCTTTTCATGTGTCTGTTAGCCATCTGTATGACTTCTTTGAAAAATGTCTATTCTGGTTTTCTGCCCATATTTTGATTGGGCTGTTTCGTTTTCTGATATTGAGTTGTATGAGCTGTTTACATATTTTGGATATGATTCCCTTGTCAGTCACATCATTTGCAAATATTTTCTCTCATTCCATAGGGTTTTTTTTTTGTCAGTGGTTTCCTTTGCTGTGCAAAAGTTTTGAAGTTTAATTAGGTCCCATTTGTTTATTTTTGCTTTTATTTCTTTTGCCTTAGGGGACTGATCCAAAAAATATTGCTGTGATTTGTATCAAAGAGTGTTCTGCCTATGTTCTCTTCTAGGAGTTTTATGGTTTCTGGTATTACACTTAGGTCTTTAATCCCTTTTGAATTTATTTTTGAATATGGTGTGAGGAAATGTTCTAATTTCATTCTTTTACATATAGCTGTTCAATTCTCCCAGCACAAGTTTTTGAAGAGACTGTCTCTCCTCCATTCTTGCCTCCTTTATCATAGATTAATTGGCCGTAAGTTTGTGGGTTTATTTCTGGGCTCTCTATTCTCTTCCATTGATCTATCTGTCTGTTTTTGTACTAGAACCATGCTGCTTTGACTACTGTAGCTTTGTAGAATAGTCTGAAGTCTGGAAGGGTGAATCCTTTTTCCTCAAAATTTCTTTGATAATTCAGGATCTTTCATGGTTCCATCTGAATTTTAGGATTGTTTTTTCAAGCTCTGTGAAAAATGTCATGGGTATTTTGATAGAGGTTGCATAAAATCTGTAGTTTTCTTTGGGTAGTATGACCATTTTGACAATATTAATTCTTCCAATCCAAGAGCACAGATAGCTTTCCATTTCTTTGCAACATCTTCAATTCTCTTCATCAATGGTTTATAGTTTTCAGAGTATACGTCCTTTAACTCCTTAGTTAAGTTTATTCCTAGGTATTTTATTCTTTTTAATGTGATTTTAAATGGAATTGTTTCTCTTTCTGATAGTTCATTATTAGGGTACAGAAAAGCAACAGATTTCTGTATATTAATCTTGTATCCTGCAACTTTGCTGAATTCATTTACTAGTTCTAATAGTTTTGGGCTGGAGGGTTTTCTATATAAAGTATCATGTCACCTGCAAATAGTGACAGTTTTACTTCTTCCCTTCCAAGTTGAATGCTTTTTATTACTTTTTCCTTGTCTGATTGCTGTCATTAGGACTTCCAATACTATGTTAGACAGAAATTGTGAAAGTGGGAATCCTTCTTTTGTTCTTGAATTTAGAGGAAAGGCTTTCAGCTTTTCACCACTAAGTGGGTCTGTCAGAAATCAGCTTAATTCCTATTCCTTTTGAGGGAACAGCTTAAATGTGACTCCCTCCAGGAAACCTACTGCAATTCCAAAGCCCTTGGGGGGAGGTATCAAAGGCTCCCAGAGCACCCTGTGCTTCTGCAAGCATGGCACCCTCTATGGCACACTGCCTTGTCTTTATTTCCCCATACTGAACTGTGAGTCTTTCTGGAGTAGGGACCAAGGTTGGTGTACCTACTCCATGAGCTCATACTCATGATCAGCAATTATCTCAATGATCTAAAGTGTGTAATAGCATAAGCCTGGAGCCACAGACAGGACATCATGAGGAGGAAAGACCAAAAGATGATGCTACATCAATTCTTTCTATTTTGAGTTCTACTATTCTTGTTTCTTCTATATGTGTGTGTGTATGACTGTCGATTATTCCTGTAGTTTTTTTACTAACACACATTATACTCAAAACAATTCATACTCTTCCACACAGGGGACAGAAGGCTTTGCCCTAGCTTTTCTGGAATTTAGGGTCCGGAGAGAGATGTTGGATATTGCTGCAGTGCTATTTTCAGCATGAATTAATTGTAGAATGAACAAGTGTTATTATTTGTTATTATTATTAATCTGGGACAATGAATTTGTCTTATTCTAGGTTGCTTAATATTTCATCATCTTCCATTAGTCTCAATGTAACAAATTCAGAATACTTTCAGTGACTATGCTTTCAGAATCTGTAGGAAAAAATATTTTCTAGATCCTAACTTTTAAGAATACAGGAATTCTGTACTAGGCCAAATCAGTCACCAAGAAGCTAGATTATCTGTCCCCCAGAGGTCACTGGAATTAAGAATATGACTCTACTTCTACTTAACAGCTCAATATGAGTCATCTATGAATTCATGTAAACCATCCTTCAGCTTATTTATATTTTAAGTCTGTATCACACCAAACTTTAAAAAGTCCTTTAAATTCTGTTGAAATTTCTTTCAGTTGTCCCTCTTTGCCTCTTCAAGCTTTAATCGGATGAGGAGCGGTACGTTAAATTTCCTGCCAAGGGCATTCATAGTTATGGGGTTTCTTTCCATACATACAGGAACTTACATAGAAGACGTACATATACTGTATCATTTACTCTTCAAAATATCTCAAACAGACATTAATTTCCCAATTTCCAGATGACAGAACTAAAGCTGGGGGAAGTAACAAGGTCTCTCCCTTTCCCTCTCTTTCCTTTTCACTCCCTCCCTCTCCTTGTCTCTCTCTTTCTCTCTACTCATTCTACCTCTGGGATGAATCTTCTGATTTTAGACAATTCTTACTTGCATGGAGCTGGAATCTACTTCCCTGTGCATCATTTTTCTAAAAAGTGAGACAGTCTTATTCTAGCCCTTAAAACATTTAGAGGGAAGATCCTCTTCTGTATAGGAGCTCTTGCCATGTAAGAGATCCATACTCATTACTCTGACACAGCTGCTAAAACTACTGCTAATAATGAAGTAGCCTCTGCTTGTTCAACTCACCTTCCCCCTCAATGAGCTTTACAAGTGGTTTTCAAACTTTTTCTGGCTGCAAAACTCTTTGTAAGATAGAATCTTTTATGAAATCCAAATACATATTAAGGGGGAAAAATCTGTGGCTCTGATTGAAATGAACGTAGAGCACCTGGGGTTATTCTCTTAGACCCCCTACCTCTGCAACTACTCAACCCTTCCTCTCTGTGGGACCTCCATTTCAAGTAACCCATAAGGAATTTCTGGGCTTCATGGTATGCAGGTATAAACCACTAACTATATTCTCTCTTAGTCTTTCTTTATCTAGGATGATGTGCTGGATTGACCTGAATGATCAAATAGACTGAGGAATATGAAGATTTAGAATAACTAACTGAACATTCTTGTTAGTTTATAATTTGGTTTATAAAAATATGAACATAGGCAGACTAAGAATCTCACCAAAGAGCAACTTCCTCCCACCCACGTCCTTTCATCTGAGGGTTTGCTGGGCTGTGTGACAGATGGAAATAACCAAAGAACCTGAGATAAGAAGACTCATAGGACTCCATGCCTATTAATCAGGAAGGTCTCCAACAAAACTGGAGCAAAAAGATATTTATCTTTTGAGAGTTTCCAAAAACTTAAGAAACTAATGATTCTTCATTTTTAGGAAACCTGGTTTCTCTGAGTCTCAGTTTCCTCATCTCTACCAAAATTAAGCTGGATGTTGTCCAGGGCCATTTCTATGCCTAACAGTTAATCAGTCAGTGAATTGAAAGTTTTACTTTACCTCTCAAGGATATGAATATACAATAAAAGCTAAACTCATTCCATGATTTTATTTTAAATATATAGTCAGGAAGATAAGCCAGCATAGTGAAGCTTAATACTCAGACAACTAAACTGAGCTGAAGAATGACCAAGTCAGAAGTGTGATAATCACAGGTGCTTTTACAAGTCTGTGAGACATTTTGATAAGTCAAACTGATTATATCATATAGTATTATCTTGCTCTGAGTCATTTGGTGTCTTTAATCCCCTTCAAATGAGAGGTCAAAAATAAATCTACAGGGCTTCCCTGGTGGTGCAGTGGTTGAGAGTCCGCCTGCCGATGCAGGGGACACGGGTTCGTGCCCTGGTCCGGGAAGATCCCGCATGCCGCAGAGAGGCTGGGCCCGTGAGCCGTGGTCGCTGAGCCTGCGCGTCCGGAGCCTGTGCTCCACAACGGGAGAGGCCACAGCAGTGAGAGGCCCGCGTACCACAGAAAAAAAATAATAAAATAAAATAAATAAATAAATATACATATTCCAAAGTGTCTTGTGAACACAAAAATTTGAGAATCATTGTTATAAATCAATGTTAATAAGTAAACCATTCATACTGGACTGTGTATTTCTAGAAATCATGTTTTCACCTTTGCACCTAATGGAACTACATTCCACCTCCCATGATTATGGAATGCCTCCTCATTTGAGGTGGTACCGCTCTCATCAATTCAAATGCCACTGCACCTCATTTCCCAAAGAGCAGCAACACAAGTAATTCTCAACAACCATTGCAAAGGCACCAGATGGAATTTCAAAGGATAAATAAGTACATTTATACTGCAGCAGGGGATTTCAAAATTTCCTTTCAAATAGAGCCAATTAAAATACAGGAACTCTGACAGGAGTTCCACTACAGAAGAAGAAAAAATAATGCATTATCCATGTCACTATTTTAATTGGCTCCACAAAGAGAGCATTTTCTAACCATTTGAAATCAAATCCTGCCAGAATGCATAAAATTTACTCAGATATGTAGACAACACAATATGACTCTGAATGCCACTGAGCTTCCCAAGCATCTTTTCAAAAAGTGACAGTGTCAAGTTGTTCAGGGAAAGAACTGAGTGTCATGAAATGAGCTAATCCTCCATGCTGTGATCAGATGGAGAAAGAGGGAATCCAGAATTTGTCTACATCGGTGCTGTACAGATGTTTAAAATGGGATATAATGACCCAAATCTACTAAGAGATTTTCTATGTTTATATTTGTGTCTAAATTCCTGCAAGTCTAAGAGTAGAATTTTTTCCAGCAAATTAATATGTGTCCTTTAGGAATCCTTAGAAATTGCCCAAAAGAATATGAATAATCAATTCACAAAAGGGAAGACCTGAGTGTCCACTAAATATGAGAAAATACTCAGATTTACCCTTAATCAGAAGAATTCAAATAGAAATAATGACATAATATCCTTTCTTATCCACCATAAAGGCAAATATTTTAAAAAATCACATCCTTGTTGGCAAGGATGTGAGAGGACAAGCACTGATGAGGGGAATATGAATTGGAACATCTATTCCAAAAACGTGGCCGTTTATATGTAAATTAGGTATGAATATCTATTATGACCTGGAAGTCTCATATGTGATATTCTGCCCCATAGAATCTCTCACATCAGTTCCTAACAGGCTTATAAGGGGACATGCACAAGGATATTCAACCAAGACAGTGGACTCCCCTGGCAGCACAGTGGTTAAGAATCTGCCTGCCAATACAGGGGACATGGGTTCAAGCCCTAGTCTGGGAAGATTCCACATGCTGAGGAGCAACTAAGCCTGTGTGCCACAACTACTGAACCTGCCCTCGAGAGCCTGTGAGCCACAACTACTGAGCCTGCGTGCCACAACTACTGAAGCCCACGCACCTAGAGCCCGTGCTCTGCAACAAGGACAAGCCACCACAATGAGAAGCCCACGCACCACAACGAAGAGTAGGCCCCGCTTGCCACAACTAGGGAAAGCCCGTGTACAGCAACGAAGACACAATGCAGCCAAAAATAAATAAAATCTTAAAAACAACAACAACAACAAAAAACAAAGACAGCACTTCTGTGACGGTGGTGATTTAGAGACAACCTAGATATCTATAAGTAAGAAAATGGATAATTTAAAATGTGGGATATGTATTACGGAGTACAATTCAGAAACAACACATTTAGGTTTATAACAAAAACATGGACAGATCTAAAAAACAGTGTTGATCAAAAGGAAAAAACAAGATAAATAATAGCACATCGTTTTATGTAAATTAAAACTCCATACCCTCCAAACTAGTAATATATATTTTATAAGAATTCATGTAGATGTAAGGACACATAGTATGCATTTTAGAGAGAGTGTCTTCAGGAAGAGTGGAATGAGCCTGGGGTTTGGAAGTAAAAAGGAAATAATGAACTAAAACAAGAGGCAGGAATTTCTGGGACAAATAATGGATATGTACTATGTGCTGAGGTATGTGATAAGCTCACATTTCTGCAACCAAGACTCAAAAGAAGTAAACAGAAAACAAAATAACAATTCATCTTATCCCACTAAGGACTGTTTCACTTAAATATAATACTACCTTCTTATAAATACCGTCATATTCAACAATAAGAGTAAGTATTAAATAAAAGAGTTGAGCAAAAGATCAAATTTTTATTGAGTAACTTTTAGCTAAGCATAAGTCACCACTAGGAAGGCACCAAAAAACTAAACAACCAGCCAACTGCCAGGTACTCAATGTTTACGAAACACCAGGCAGGACATTGCTAAATGTAAGAAAGACTAAAATATGGAACCACTGCTCAAGTTTTGCTATTTTGGTTTTATCAGGCAGGAATAAGGTCTTAGAAACATATATGGAGATTATAAAATTATGAGAGTATACATATATGCTTGAGGAGATCAGAGAAGCTTATTCTAGCAAAGCCTACAATACAACTTTTCCAAAAAAAATCATTTTAAGAGCTCTTCTTTTGTAACTGCCTTCAAAGTCACTGGCACTTTATTTTTTAAAATTCTCAATAGTAGTAAAACTTATATTTGAAAGATGTGGTTCACTTTTAAATGATTACTGCTGAAGTCATAAATTAACTTCCATTAGTGTAACTCTAAAGAATTATAGAGTTTATAGAGTATGTTCACAAACTCTAGCTCTTCTGGTAATGTGTTTCAGAATCATTTGAGTAAAAAAAAAAAAGACCAGCTAAGGATACCTGTTAGAGAGTTTGTCATAAATAGTGAAAGTGATTTTATTAATATACCATAAAATGAATCTATTGGCAAAACCAAAACTGTTCCAAATGCATTTTAAACAATGGCTGCAACAGCCTAAAAATAAATGTATAGCCTTATAACATCTTAAGGTAACAAGATTAGACACTTAGACTCTGGCATTTTTGTCTTAAAAATACATTTCATTATATTTTAAATACTGTGAGTGTCCACACAACTGCTATCCAAAATAGCACTGCTATGTAGAGCAAAAAGTGGCAACGTCAGAAGGCCTGGGTTTTATTCTCTTTTCTTCCAATTACAGTCAGTTCTTCTGTAATACTTGTTTTGAAAAGGCAGATGTGTTGTGATGCATTGATATATTAGGAAACAGTTTGAGTATATCACACATTTGGCATTTGTATATGCATTATTTTGTCCATCAAAAACACTACAGTAGGTGGACACAGAATCTGCATCCAGGGGAGCCTAGCCATGCAGGAAGGTACAAAACAGACACATCTCAAACATCTACCAGGAACCAGTTCACTGTGTGCACTATCCTACAATGCTGTGTTTTGCTATTCTTACACTTGAGCTTGGTTACATGAAAAAACACTCTTTCAGCATCCTATTTATATTGAAGTATCCAGATTCAAAAATGCCAGGAAGTGCATGCAAAAGGAAAGTTTTAAGTCTTGAGGAAAAGCTTGAAATAAGCATTTTGAAAGAAGCAAGAAATCATGTTGTGGAGAGGGATCCAAGCTGGTGGTGGAGGAAAACTCTGAACTCACCTACTCCCATGAACACATCAAGTCTACACCTACATATAGAGCAATTCCTCCTAAAGAACTGAAGGCTGACTGAACAGCTCCTGCACATAAAAGGACCACATAGAAATGGATAGGAAAGACAAAGGCACAGTATCCAAAGGAACCCCACCGCCCCCATGAGGTGACTTGTAATAGGGAGGGATATAACTGATGGGACCAAGTGCAGACTCCCTGGCCTTGAGACACAACAAAAAAATATGGCAGTTTAAAGGGCACACAGACTACATGGCAAGGAAATTTATATACTAACTTTGAGTATCTGCCAAATGGGCTAGGAACTGCTGGAAGTCTCTCTGGAATCAGAGGCACCAGCAAAAATGTAGTGCTTTTAGAATGCACTCAAAATTAAGCAACAATCAACTTGAGATAGAATGCTACATACATAGATTATTATACATGAACCTCATGGTAACCAAAAACCTATAAAGATACACAAAAAATAAAAAGAACAGAATATAAGCATAACACTAAAGAAAGTTATCAAATCAAAAGGGAAGAGAACAAGAAAAGAACAGAGAAGAATTACAAAAACAACCAGAAAAAAACTAACAAAATGTCAACAACTACATAACTATCAATAATTACTTTACGTGTAAAGGGATTAAATGCTCCAATCAAAACACATAGGGTGGCTGAATGGATTAAAAAACAACAACAACAAGACCCATATATATATGCTGCCCAGAAGAAACTCACTTAAGATCTAAAGACATATACAGAATGAAGTGAAGAGATGGAAAAAGATATCCCATGCAAATAAAAACAAAAAGAAAGCTGAGATATTGATAATTATATCGGGCAAAATAGACATTAAAACAAAGACTCTAACAAGAGACAAAAAAGGCATTACATAATGATAAAGGGATCACACCAACAAGATAATATAACATTTGAAAATACCTGTGCACCCAACATAAGAGCAACTAAATACATAAAGGAAATTAAAAGAAATAAAGGGAGAAAAAGATAGCAATATAATAATAGTAGAGAACTTTAATACCCCGCTTACATCAATGAATGTATCATCCAGAAAGAAAATCTGTAAGGAAACACGAGCCTTAAAGGACACACTATCCAGAGGAACTTAACAGATATATACAGAACACTGCATCTAAAATCACCAGAATAAACATTCTTTTCAAGTGCACATGGAGCATTCTCCAGGATAGATCATGTTAGGCCACAAAACAAGATGCATAAATTTAAGAAGGCTAGAAATCATATCAAGCATCTTTCTCTACCACAGAAGTATGAAACAAGAAATCAATTACAAGAAGAAACTGCAAAAAAAACACAAATACATGGAGACTAAACATTATGCTACTAAACAATCAATGGGTCAGTAAAGAAATCAATGGGGATATAAAAAATACTTTAAGACAGATGAAAATAGAAACAAAATTTTCCAAAATCTATGGTACACAGCAAAAGCAGTTTTAAGAGGAAAGTTCATAATGATACAGACATACCTCAAGAAGCAAGAAAAACTGCAAATAAAAAATCTAAATTTACATTGAAAGGAAATAGAAAAAAGAACAAGCAAACCCAAAGTTAGTAGAAGGAAGGCAATAATAAAAATCAGAGAGGAAATAAAGGAAACAGAGACTAAAAAGAAATAATAGAAAAGATCAATGGAACTAAGAACTGGTTCTTTGAAAAATAAATGAAATCCACAAATCTTTAGACAAACTTATCATGCAAAAAAGAGAGAGGACCAAAATAAAATCAGAAATGAAAGAGGAGTTTACAAACAACACCACAGAAATACAAAGAATCATAAAAGAATACTATGAACAATTATATGCCAACAAATTAGGCAACCTAGAAGAAATGGATAAATTCCTAGAAACATATAATCTTCCAAGACTGAATCATAAAGAAACAGAAAACCTGAATGGACAGATGTCTTCAAAGTTGAATTCTAAGAAATATTTAAAGAAGAGTTAATACCTATCCTTCTGAGATTCTTCCAAAAAATGAAAGAGGAGGGAACACTTCCAAACTTATTTAACTAGGCCAACGTCACCCTGATACCAAAACCAGAGACATCGCAAAAAAAGAAATGTACAGGCTAATATCCCTGATGAACAAAGATTCAAAAATTCTCAACAAAATATTAGCAAACTAATTTTAACAATACATTAAAAGGATCATACACTATGATCAAGTGGGGTTCATTCCAGAGATGCAAGGATGGTTTAACATCCACAAGTCAATCAACTTATTAACAATCAACCATATTAACAAAATGAAGGATAAAAAAAACATATAACCATCTGAACAGATACAGAAAAAGCATCTGACAAAATTCAACATCCATTTAAAATGAAAACTTTCAACAAAGTGTGTATAGAGGGAACATACCTCAACATAATAAAGGTCATATATGACAAACCCACAGATAACATCTTACTCAACTTTCAGTTTTTTTCTAAGATCACGAACAAACAAGGATGCCCATTCTTGCCATTTTATTCAACATAGTACTAGAAGTCCTAGCCACAGAAAATAGGCAAGAAAAAGAAAAGACAACCTAATTGAAAAGAAAGAAGCAAAATTGTCACTATTTGTAGATGACATGATATTACATATAGAAAACCCTAAAGACTCCACCATAAAACTATTAGAATAAATGAATTCAGTAAAGTTGCACAATACAAAATTAATATACAGAAATATATTACATTTCTATACACTAATAACTATAAGAAAAAGAAATGAAGAAAACAATCCCATTTACAATTGTATAAAAAAGAATAAAATGCCTAGGAAAAAATTTAACCAGGGAAATGAAACATCTGTATTCTGAAAACTATAAGACATGGAGAAGATAAACTGAAGAGAACACAAATAAGTGGAAAGATATACCATGCTCATGGACTGGAAGAATCAATATTTTTAAAATGTCCATACTACCCAAATCAATCTACAGATTGAATACAATCCTTATCAAAACACCAATGGCGGGGCTTTCCTGGTGGTGCAGTGGTTGAGAGTCCGCCTGCCGATGCAGGGGACGCGGGTTCGTTTCCCGGTCCGGGAAGATCCCACATGCCGTGGAGCGGCTGGGCCCATAAGCCATGACCGCTGAGCCTGCACGTCTGGAGCCTGTGCTCCACAACGGTAGAGGCCACAACAGTGAGAGGCCCGCATACCACAAAAAAAACAAAAACAAAAAACAAACAAACAAAAAACACCAATGGCACTTCTCACAGACTAGAATAAATAATCCTAAAATTCCTATGAAACCACAAAAGACTCTGAATAGCCAAAACAAAAAAGAAAAACAAAGCTAGAGGTATCATGATTCCAGACTTGAAACTATATTACAAAGCTACAGTAATCAAAATAGTATGGTACTGGCATAAAACAGACACACAGATCAATGGAACAGAACAGAGAGCCCAGAAATAAACCCATGTTCACATGGTCAATTAATGTATGACAAAGGAAGCAACAATGTGCAATGGGAATAAGCCACTTCAATAAATGGTACTGGCAAATAGGACAGCTATGTGCAAAAAAATAAAACCTGGACACCTTTCTTACACTATCTATAAAAAAAAACTCAAAATGGATTAAGGACTTAAATGTAAGACCTAAAACCATAAAACTCCTAGAAGAAAACAGAGGCAGTAATCTCTTCCACATTGGTCTTAGCTACATTTTTTTTTTGGATTTGTCTCCTCAGGGAAACAAAAGTAAAAATAAACAAATGGCACTACACCAAACTAAAAAGACTGCACTGTGAAGGAAACAAAACAAAAAGGCAACCTACTGAATAAGAGAAGATATTTGCAAATGTTATATCCAATAAGGGGTTGATATCCAAAATATATAAAATATTCATATAATTCAATATCAAAAAAAATCAACCCTGTTAAAAAATGGGGAGAGGACCTGAAAAGACATTTTTTCAAAGAAGACATACAGATGGCCCAGAGGCACATAAAAGATGTTCACTATCACTAATCATCAGGGCATTAAAATCAAAATCACAAAGAGGTATCACTGCACACCTGTAAGGATGGCTATTATCATAAAGACAAGAAACAACAAGTGTTGGTGAGGATGTAGAGAAAAGGGAACCCTTGTGCCCTGTTGGTGAGAATGTAAATTAGTGTAGCCACTAGGGAAAATAGTATGGAGCTTCCTCAAAAAACTAAAAATAGAACCACCATATGATCTAGCAATTCCACTTCTCGGTGTTTATTAGAAGAAAACTGAAACACTAAAAAGATATATGCAGCATTACTCACAATAGCCAAGATATGGAAGCAACCTAAATATCTACTGATAGATGAATGGAAAAAGATGTGATAGGTATATATAAAATGGAATATGACTCAGCCATAAAAAAGAATGAAATCTTGCCATTTGTGGTAACAATGGATGGACCTGGAGCATATTATGCTAAGTGAAATAAGTCAGAGAAAAACAAATACCATATGATTTCAATTATATATGTGGAATCTAAAATTCAAAACAAACAAACAAAGCAAAACAAAACAGACTCAAAAACAGAAAGGACAAACTGGTGGTTGCCAGTGGGGAGAAGAATGGGGAGATGGACGAAATAGGTGAAGGTTTTTAAGAGGTACAAACTTAGAGCTATAAAGTAAATAAGTCAAGGAGCATATAGTGTACAGAATAAGGAATATAGTCAGTAATATTTTAACAATTTTGTATGGTGACAGATAGCAACTAGACTTATTGGGTCAATCATTTCTCAATGTGTAATAATATCAAATCATTATGCTGTACACCTGAAACTAATAAATTACTCTATGTTAATTATAATTCAATAATTTTTAAATGAAAGAACATGTTGCTCTCCTGAGCCACAGGCATATAGAAATCAACACTGCAGACCATCAGAGACAATGTAAGAAAATTAAAGAACTATCTACATCTGAAACAACTTTAAATACTGTGAATTCAAAAAAAAACTGTCTAAAGAAACAGAAGAAACAAAAAGATTATTATGCAAACAGCAAATAAGAAAAATCAGAAGTATTTCTCATGATCAAAGAGAAGGCATCATCTATATAAGAAGAACTTAAGCAGAAATTGCCAAATCCTATATGAGAGGCTCCTGTTAGTCCTAGTAGTGGTAGGTTTGGCAGTTTCAAACATTGCTATAAATTTCCAAAGCCTTAAGGTCTTGGGTGAAGCCAGCAATGCGAATGAGAAAGCTATAAAAGAATTTCTAGCAGTGCTACCAAAAGTAATTGAAGAAGGCTATACGTGGATCACATTTTCAACTTATGAAATAAGTATCAATTATAAATGCATGTTTCGAAGGATTTTCAAAGACAAAACATGCTCCAGAATTCAAGACTGTGAAAGATAGGAAATTTATAACCCTCCTTCTACCATTTCACAATAACTCACAAGTAAAAACAAATAGGGCCAAACTGAGTCCTCCTAAGGAACTGTTTGCTATAGCTATTAGGAAAGAATTGTCCTCATTTCTCCTGGGTCTCTAACAGTAAGAAAAATAAAAACATCTCCTTGCCTAGTGGCCTTTATAACTGGGAAGGACAGTCTATGAAGAATAAATCCAACACAGAATTCTAATAACATCACATAAACTTCTAAATTTAGCCTAGAAGCTAGTTTACATGCATACATTTTCTTCAGCAATGTGAGCCAATACATACCCAAATATTTTTGCTATTTTGAATAAAGGTTCTATTACTAGAAACCAAAAGTTCATTGGATTAATATACCCTTGTCAAAGAGGCCTTCTGTGTTGCCCCAGATTCGATGGTCCCCGATTGTCCGTTCCGACAAAACATTCTACTTCTCCTTTGGAGCAGTCATAGCATAGGTAATCCTTTGTTACCACAGCACCACAAGCTACATGAAGGAACAGACTTTTCTGTTTACCACTGTTTCTTAAGGATTAGCCTAGGCTTGGCACCTCATGGAGGTTCACTGTATGTCTGTATAATGAATGAAGGTTCAATGAGTGAATACAGGAGCACACTTGGCCACTCTGAGCCTGTTTGCTCGTCTCTAAAACAGAGAAGCAGGTGATAGTTGCCTTTTTTTATGGGGATCTAATGAGATAATGTATGTGAAAGTAATATGTTGGCTATAAAGCAATAATTTTTATTCATTCAGTACATACTTTACTGCAGAAGTAAAGAGGAGCATGATGGAGTTGATAAAAGCATGGGTGCAGGAGTGAGAATGAGTTTGAAAATCACCACTGTATCTTATTACCTGTCTAATTTGGGACAAGTTATATATGCTCTCTGAGCCTCTGTCACAGGTTTTGTGAGCATTAAAAAAAAAAAGTTAATACACGAAGAGCTCCTAATTATACTTTAGGTATGTTATGTGCTCTATCAGATACACTGATATATCAGAAAAGGACTCTGTCTCCAAGAAGCTTACAGTCTAGTAAGAAGATAAATCATACATATAAATGGCTTGAATACAGACAAAGTTGGTGCCCTAAAGGAGCTATAACGTGATATAAGACATCACAGGAGATCATGGGAGATCACTCCAGTTCTTTAAAAATAAATTTTCTTTCTCTAAAGTTACTAAGGTATCTTCCTGCTAAGCATTACTTTCATTGTCAAGCAAGGCTTAAGAAACTCTTACAATGATATTCAAATGTGATCACTAAATTTCTTGTTTGCATTGTTCTATATGGCAAATTCAAAAGCATTTAGATGCAATTAGAAAAAAATGTATATAAACCTTCAGCCACAAAAATGCTCATGGCATCATTCTGGTCAAGAAGGTACCGGGAGGACTGCTACCATCAAAGGATTCATAGCTGGGAGGAGACTTACAGGCTATAATGGCCTCCCAAAATGCCTGTGACCTAATCTCTGGAAGCTGGGAATCAAGTTAAGGGTGATTATCCTGGATTATCTGGGTGGACCTCATGTAATCACATGGAAGAAGCACACAGGAGGAAGCAAAAGAAAAGACAGTGTGGTAATGGAAGCAGAGATTAGATTGAAGTGTATTGAATGGAGGAAAGGGCCACAAGTCAACTAATACAGGTGGCCACTAGAAGCTGAAAAAGGCAAGTAAACAAAGTCTGCCCTCTGAGTGTCCAGAAGGAACGAACCCTGATGATATCTTGACTTTAGCCCAATGAAACTGAATTCAGCCTTCTGACTTCTAGAAGTGTAAGAGAGTAAATCTGTGTTGTTTAATCCACTAAGTTTGTAGTGATTCTTAAGAAGAGCCACAAGAAACTAAAACAGAGACAGAAGAAAAATGGCCCCTGTTCTTCAGTTTCTGCTCTGATTTCTAATGGGAAAGAAAGTTACAAAGCGCCCCAGACAACCCCCAACTGAGAGTTCATTGACTGATGGGGAGAAACTGCCTTAAAATTGTGAAAAGAACTTTCTACCATAACAATCCTGATAAAAGCTAAAAGACTAACCATGCAAAAGCACAAAATATCTTGAAGTGATCCAGGATTCTGAGGAACATTAAAACCCAACTCAAAGTTAAAATCCTAGGGTTTGAAAAAAAAAGTTCTTTATCGTCACCATTCCTACATGTTAACTTTGTGGGAAAATTCATTACAAACATAAGTTGAGAACTTGAAAGATACGGCATAATTATAAAGGAGTGAGTTCAATTCTTATCAAGCATTCTAGAACTCCAACATCCAAAGGCATGTTATAATTCTTAAAGCAGACCCTAGAGTAAGGAGGCAAGTATACATTCATCCTAACAATAATTTCGTACCACCATCACTGTCCATCCACATCCCATGCTCTGGTCACATGACTGCCTTTCTTGCTGCCTACCTTTGCACATGCTAGTCCCTTGCTTGCAGCATCCTTCTTCCATCCACCAACTCAAAGACCTAGAAAAAGTCATTAAATCTTAAATATTCGAGACTAAATCCAAATGTTGTATCCTTAGGTAAGTTTCCTTTGACTAACCCCTAGAAAGTTCCCTGCTTCTTGTACCCCTTGCCATCTTGGAACAGAGTTTCATTAGCAGTTATCCCATTGTTATAATTATCCATCTACACATCTATCTCCCCAACTGGCTGGAGGTCTCTCCTGGGCAATGACTATGCCCTACTCATCTTTGAATCCTGAATGCTTAGTACCATGCCTGGAACATAATAGACATTAAAAATGTTTGTTAAAGAAATCAGTGCATCAATGCAGCCACTTCAGTAAACCAGTATCAATAACTTACTATCTATTTTGGTTATCTTGAAGGCTTGACTCCCAAAAAAACATCTGTTTCTAAAAACCCAATATACACTTGCAAGTAAGAGTTGCTACAAAAGAGGACCTACAAAACAATATGTAAAGAAAGCATGGATTCTGGACTTATTATCACTGCTAGTCCAAATAGCTAGTCTTTACAGTATGGAGTAGCCAACACTTACCATTTTGTCTGCCAGCACCTCTTTGTTCTCCTGGAAGTAGCACCCTCCTCTTCTGGGGCTGTGAATTACTTCCCCCTCCCTCTCTATTCATTGGTCCAAACAAACAGTATCTGAGTTCAGATCTATCTCCCATGGCTTACCTATGTATACGAATATATCCCCTGTTCTGAATTTGGTTTCTGTCACTTGTAACAAATAGATTCCGACCAATGCAGGTTGTTAACTAAAAGGTAAACTGGAGCAAGTTTCTCAATTATTTCTTCATAAAAATCAAATGAGTAGCTTTTCAAAGCTGTTTTTTTAAGAGCATGATGCAAATATTTATCAGGCATTCTGCTTATTAACATTGTGCTGCATTAAAGAAGAAGCTAGAGAATCACCACCATTAAATAAAAAGTAGCAACATGGCAGAGCACAGTAGGGATCCAGGAAGTCTGAGTGTTAACTAACTGGACGCCTTTGGACAAGGGACTTTAAATCTCTGGGCATCAAACTGCCATCTATATTCTAAGCCACTAAAAAAGCATATATTTTGTGGTTCAGAATACAGCAGCACCTCCATGATTTTTGATATCAAAAATTCAAACTTCTTTTCGTAAAGAAAAAAAGAACTTCTCAATGGGATTTAAAGAAAAGTTCAAATATCCAGAATACTGAAGTTTTTTAAAGCAAAACCAGAGCCATTACTCAGTATGTGATAAATGAACCGAAAATAGGAGATTACCAGGAAAGTTACCTTTTTATGAACTTATCTAGTTTTCTGGATAAAAACTGGAAAAGAGGACTAAATCCATCCCCTGCTGAAGTGTGGCTAATTCTATAATCAATCACAGCCACAGCATTCAATAATGCAACAAGTACTCACTCGGCAACAGTTATATTCTGGGCACTGTGACCAGTGCTGAGGGCAATGCAGGAAGGGATAAACTGGATTTATAATCTCACTTCCCTATTTAAAAGCCTCCAGCAGCATGCCATTGCCCTTGGACTAAAATCCAAATTCATTACCTGACTTTAAGGGCCTGACTTTGAAGACTCCTACTTTTCCAGCATCACCTTCTGCTACTCTCTCCGTCCATCTCCTTCTTCCAGCCAAAGTCCTTTTTCAGATCCTTATACAGCCAAGCATTTTCTAGCTTCAAGGTGTATGAATAGACTCCTGCTTGATATTCCTTCTGCCCGGAATGTTGTCCCCCGACTCAGCCCACAGCAGGTTGGCTGGCTCCTTCCTGTACTTCAGGCCAATCTTAAAATAAATGCAACCTCCTCAGCTAGACTTTTCCTCATCTTACCCTCCTTTCTCCCCCAACCCTACCATCGTCACCATTATTTTCTCTCTCAGTCCCACGTTAGTTCTCTTCCCAGCGCTTTTTCCATGTGGCAATTACTTTATTTGCTTGTCTCCTTGGGCTTTGCCTGGGTCTGGGGAGGGGGCAGGGACGTGGTGGACTTTTTTGTTCTGTGCTGTATCTTCAGTACCTAGCATAACACCTAATACACAGAAGTCACGCTATGAAGATTCACTGAATGAATAAATGGACAAAGGAGATTCATGTAACTACAATAGCTATGACATAAAGCAGTATACATTAAGTGTTAACACAGTAGGAAAAAAAGAGACACAGGGTGACTAACAAAAATGTAAAAGAGAAAAAGTGCAAATCATGGTCTAAGGAATGAAAGAAATTTCCCGTAACTATATGAAAGGACACAGTTGGTGAGACCACATCACGCAGGGTCTTGAGGGCAAAACAAGGGAGGCTGTATTTATCCCATTAGCACTGGGGACTCATATAAACTTTCTAATCAAGAGAGTACAACTATTCTCTCTTGGTTTTAGAAGGATTACCCTGCTGCCAGTATGAACATATAATGGATGGAGACTGGGAAGAGGGCCATGGCAATAGGCCAGGCCAATGCATCACCAAAGAGTAAGAGTCAAAGGAAAGAATGAGAATGTATGAAAGACATTTTGCAGTTGGCTGGATGTGGAAGGTGAAAGAATAAGGAAAAGAAGATTCTTCTTATACCAAGGGTGAACACTGCAGAGTGTGGGAAGAGGGAAGGTTTTGGATTGCAGGAGGAAGACGATGGGTTCAACCCTGGCTACCATACAAAACAAAATAGAAAAACCAAAGAGGAGCTTCAAGATGGCAGAAGAGTAAGACGTGGAGATCACGTCCCTCTCTACAAATACATCAGAAATACATCTACATGTGGAACAGCTCCTACAGAACACCTACTGAACGCTGGCAGAGGACCTCAGACCCCCCAAAAGGCAACAAACTCCCCACGTACTTGGGTAGGGCAAAAGAAAAAAGAAAAAATAGAGACAAAAGGATAGGGACGGGACCTGCACCTCTGGGAGGGAGCTGTGAAGGAGGAAAGGTTTCCACACACTAGGAAGCCCTTTCGCGGGCGGAGACTGTGGGTGGCGGAGGGGGAAAGCTTCGGAGCCGCGGAGGAGAGCACAGCAACAGGGGTGCAGAGGGCAAAGCGGAGAGATTCCCGCACAGAGGATCGGTGCCGAACAGCACTCACCAGCCCAAGAGGCTTGTCTGTTCACCTGCCAGGATGGGTGGGGGCTGGGAGCTGAGCCAGCTCGGGCTTTGGAAGTCAGATCCCACGGAGAGGACTGGGGTTGGCGGCGTGAACACAGCCTGAAGGGGACTAGTGCACCAAAGCTAGCTGGGAGGAGTTTGGGGAAAAGTCTGGAACTGCCTAAGAGGCAAGAGACCATTGTTTCCGGGTGCGCGAGGAGAGGGGATTCAGAAACCGCCTAAACAAGCTCCAGAGGCAGGCACGAGCCGCGACTATCAGCGCGGACAACAGAGACAGGCATGAGATGCTAAGGCTGCTGCTGCAGCCATCAAGAAGCCTGTGTACAACCACAGGTCACTATACACACCGTCCCTCCCAGGAGCCTGTGCAGCCCGCCACTGCCAGGGTCCCGTGATCCAGGGACAACTTTCCCGGGAGGACACACAGCGCGCCTCAGGCTGCTGCAACGTCACGCCGGCCTCTGCCACCACAGGCTCACCCCACATTCCGTACCCCTTCCTCCCCGGCCTGAGTGAGCCCGAGCCCCTGAATCAGCTGCTCCTTTAACCCCGTCCTGTCTGAGCGAAGGACAGGCGCCCTCAGGCGATCTACACACAGAGGCGGGGCCAAATCCAAAGCTGAACTGCAGGAGCTGTGTGGACAAAGAAAGGGAAATCTCTCCCAGCAACCTCAGGAGCAGTGGAATCAATCTCCACAATCAACGTGATGTACCCTGCATCTGTGGAATAACTGAATAGACAACGAATCATCCCAAATTGAGGAGATGGACTTTAGGAGCAACGATATATATATTATTTTCCCTTTTTCTCTTTTTGTGAGTGTGTATGTGTATGCTTCTGCGTGTGATTTTGTCTGTATAGCTTTGCTTTTACCATTTGTCCTAGGGTTCTGTCTGTCCATTTCGTTTTTGTTTTTTGGTTTTTTTAAGGTGTTGGGGATAGGAGTTTATTAATTAATTTATTTATTTTGCTGTATTGGATCTTCGTTTCTGTGCGAGGGCTTTCTCTAGTTGTGGCAAGTGGGGGCCACTCTTCATCGCGGTGCGTGGGCCTCTCACTATCACGGCCTCTCTTGTTGCAGATCACAGGCTCCAGACGCGCAAGCTCAGTAGTTGTGGCTCACGGGCCTAGTTACTCCGCGGCATGTGGGATCTTCCCAGATCAGGGCTTGAACCCCTGTCCCCTGCATTAGCAGGCAGATTCTCAACCACTGCGCCACCAGGGAAGCCCTGTTTTGTATTTTTTTTTTACTATAGTTTTTAGCACTTGTTATCATTGGTCGATTTGTTTTTTGGTTTGGTTGCTCTTTTTTTTACTTTCTTTCTTACTTTTTTTATTACTTTAAAAAAAATTTTAATAATTATTTTAATTACTTTATTTTATTTTATTTTATTTTATCTTCTTCTTTCTTTCTTTCTTTCTTTCTTTCTTTATTTTTCTCCCTTTTATTCTAAACCGTGTGGATGACAGGCTCTTAGTTCTCCAGCCAGGTGTCAGGGCTGAGCCTCTGAGGTGGGAGAGCCAAGTTCAGGACACTGGTCCACAAGAGACCTCCCAGCTCCACGTAATATCAAATGGCAAAAATCTCCTAGAGATCAACAACTCAACGCCAATACCCAGCTCCACTCAACGACCAAGAAGCTACAGTGCTGGACAGCCTATGCCAAACAACTAGCAAGACAGGAACACAACCCAACCCATTAGCAGAGAGGCTGCCTAAAATCATAATAAGGCCACAGACACCCCAAAACACACCACCAGACATGGACCTGCCTACCAGAAAGATAAGATCCAGCCTCATCCAACAGAACACAGGTACTAGTCCCCTCCAGCAGGAAGCATACACAACCCACTGAACCAACCTTAGCGGCTGGGGACAGACACCAAAAACAGCGGGAACTACGAACCTGCAGCCTGTGAAAAGGAGACCCCAAACACAGTAAGTTAAGCAAAATGAGAAGACAGAGAAACACACAGCAGATGAAGGAGCAATGTAAAAACCCACCTGACCTAACAAATGAAGAGGAAAGAGGCAGTCTACCTGAAAAAGAATTCAGAATAATGATAGTAAAGATGATCCAAAATCCTGGAAATAGAAAGGAGAAAATACAAGAAATGTTTAACAAGGACCTAGAAGAACTAAAGAGCAAACAAACAATGATGAACAACAATAAATGAAATTCAAAATTCTCTACAAGATATCAATAGCAGACTACCTGATGCAGAACAACGGATAAGTGACCTGGAATATAAAATAGTGGAAATAACTACTGCAGAGCAGAAAAAGAAAAAAGAATGGAGGAAAGTCTCAGAGACCTTGGGGACAACATTAAAGACACCAACATTCTAATTATAGGGGTCCCAGAAGAAGAAGAGTAAAAGAAAGGGACTGAGAAAATATTTGAAGAGATTATAGTTGAAAACTTCCGTAATATGGGAAATGAAATAGTTAATCAAGTCCAGGAACCTAAGAGAGTCCCATATAGGAAAAATCCAAGGAGAAACATGCCAAGACACATATTAATCAAATTATCAAATATTAAATACAAGCAAAAAATATTAAAAGCATCAAGGGAAAAAGAACAAATATCACACAAGGGAATCCCCATAAGGTTAACAGCTGATCTTTCAGCAGAAACTCTGCAAGCCAGAAGGGACTGGCAGGACATATTTCAAGTGATGAAGGAGAAAAACCTGCAACCAAGATTACTCTACCGAGCAAGGATCTCATTCAGATTTGATGGAGAAATTAAAACCTTTACAGACAAGTAAAAGCTAAGAGAATTCAGCACCACGAAACCAGCTTTACAACAAATGCTAAAGGAACTTCTCTAGGCAGGAAACACAAGAGAAGGAAAAGACTTACAATAACAAACCCAAAACAATTATTAAACTGTTAATAGGAGCATACAAATACATAATTGCATTAAAGGTAAATGGATTAAATGCTCCAACCAAAAGACACAGACTGGCTGAATGGATACAAAAACAAGACCATATATACGCTGTCTACAAGAGACCCAATTAGAACCTAGGCACACATACAGAAAGTGAGGGGATGGAAAAAGATATTCCATGGAAACGTAAATCAAAAGAAAGCTGGATTAGCAATTCTCATATCAGACTAAATAGACTTTAAAACAAAGATTATTACAATAGACAAAGAAGGACACTACAAAATGATCAAGGGATCAATCGAAGAAGAAGATATAACAATTGTAAATATTTATGCACCCAACATAGGAGAACCTGAATACATAAGGCAAATACTAACAGCCATAAAACGGGAAATTCACAATAACACAATCATACTAGGGGACTTTAATAGGGGACTTTAACACCCCACTTTCACCAATGGACAGATCATCCAAAATGAAAATAAATAAGGAAACACAAGCTTTAAATGATACATTAAACAAAATGGACTTAATTGATATTTATAGAACATTCCATCCAAAAACAACAAAATACACTTTCTTCTCAATTGCACATGGAACATTCTCCACGATAGATCATACCTTGGGTCATAAATCAAGCCTTGGTAAATTTAAGAAAATTGAAATCGTATCAAGTATCTTTTCTGACCAAAATGCTATGAGACTCAATATCAATTAGAAGAAAAAAATCTGTAAAAGATACAAACACATGGAGGCTAAACAATACACTACTTAATAACCAAGAGATCACTGAAGAAAGCAAAGAGGAAATAAAAAAAAAATACCTAGAAACAAATGACAATGAAAACATGATGACCCAAAACCTATGGGACGCAGCAAAAGCAGTTCTCAGAGGGAAGTGTATAGCAATACAATCCTACCTCAAGAAACATCTCA
Organism: Mesoplodon bidens; assembly: GCF_964165515.1. Taxonomy (NCBI): domain Eukaryota; kingdom Metazoa; phylum Chordata; class Mammalia; order Artiodactyla; family Ziphiidae; genus Mesoplodon; species Mesoplodon bidens. The sequence continues at coordinate 134,089,572 of NC_138160.1, read as the reverse complement.
AATAAACAACCTAACTTACACCTAAAGCACTTAGAGAAAGAAGAAGAAAAAAACCCCAAAGTTAGCAGAAGGAAAGAAATCATAAAGATCAGATCAGAAGTAAATGAAAAAGAAATGAAGAAAACGACAGCAAAGATCAGTAAAACTAAAAGCTGGTTCTTTGAGAAGATAAACAAAATTGATAACCCATTAGCCAGACTCATCAAAAAAAAAAGGGAGAAGACTCAAATCAATAGAATTAGAAATGAAAAAGGAGAATAACTGACAATGCAGAAATACAAAGGGTCATGAGAAATTACTACAAGCAACTATATGTCAATAAAATGGACAACCTCGAAGACATGGACAGATTCTTAGAAATCACAACCTTCTGAGACTAAACCAGGAAGAAATAGAAAATATGAACAGACCAATCACAAGCACTGAAATTGAAACAGTGATTAAAAATCTTCCAACAAACAGAAGCCCAGGACCAGATGGCTTCACAGGCGAATTCTAACAAACATTTAGAAAAGAGCTAACACCTATCCTTCTCAAACTCTTCCAAAATATAGCAGAGGGAGGAACACTCACAAACTCATTCTACGAGGCCACCATCAACCTGATACCAAAAGCAGACAAAGATGTTACAAAGAAAGAAAACTACAGGCCACTATCACTGATGAACATAGATGCAAAAATCCTCAACAAAATACTAGCAAACAGAATCCAACAGCACATTAAAAGGATCATACACCATGATCAAGTGGGATTTATCCCAGGAATGCAAGGATTCTTCAATATACGCAAATCAATCAACGTGATACACCATATTAACAAATTGAAGGAGAAAAACCATAAGATCATCTCAATAGATGCACAGAAAGCTTTCAACAAAATTCAACACCCATTTATGATAAAAACCCTCCAGAAACGAGGCACAGAGGGAACTTAACTCAACATAATAAAGGCCATATATGACAAACCCACAGCCAACATCATCCTCAATGGTGAAAAACTGAAACCATTTCCACTAAGATCAGGAACAAGACAAGGTTGCTCACTCTCACCACTATTATTCAACATAGTTTTGGAAGTTTTAGCCACAGCAATTGGAGAAGAAAGAGAAATAAAAGGAATCCAAATTGGAAAAGAATAAGTAACGCTGCCACTGTTTGCAGATGACATGATACTATACAAAGAGAATCCTAAAGATTCCACCAGAAAACTACTAGAGTTAATCAATGAATTTGGTAAAGTAGCAGGATACAAAATTAATGAACAGAAATCTCTTGCATTCCTATACATTAATGATGAAAAATCTGAAAGAGAAATTAAGGAAACACTCCTATTTACCACTGCAACAAAAAGAATAAAATACCTAGGAATAAACCTACCTAAGGAGACAAAAGACCTGTATGCAGAAAACTATAAGACACTGATGAAAGAAATTAAAGATGATACAAACAGATGGAGAGATATACCATGTTCTTGGATTGGAAGAATCAACATTGTGAAAATGACTATACTACCAAAAGGAATCTACAGATTCAATGCAATCCCTATCAAACTACCACTGGCATTTTTCACAGAACTAGAACAAAAAACTTCAGTTTGTATGGAAACACAAAAGACCCAGAAGAGCCAAAGCAATCCTGAGAAAGAAAAACGTAGCTGGAGGAATCAGGCTCCCTGTCTTCAGACTATACTACAAAGCTACAGTAATCAAGACAGCATGGTACTGGCACAAAAAAATATATATAGATCAATGGAACAGGATAGAAAGCCCAGAGATACACCCACACACATATGGTCACCTTATCTCTGATAAAGGAGGCAGGAATATACAATGGAGAAAAGACAGCCTCTTCAATAACTGGTGCTGGGAAAACTGGACAGCTACATGTAACTGTAGTGTAGAACACTCCCTAACACCATACACAAAAATAAACTCACAATGGGTTAAAGACCTAAATGTAAGGCCAGACACTATCAAACCCTTAGAGGAAAACATGGGCAGAACACTCTATGACAAAAATCACAGCTAGATACTTTTTTTTTTTTCGGTATGCGGGCCTCTCACTGTTGTGGCCTCTCCCATTGCGGAGCAGGGGCTCCAGACGTGCAGGCTCATTGGCCATGGCTCACGAGCCTAGCTGCTCCGCAGCATGTGGGATCTTCCTGGACCGGGGCACGAACCCGTATCCCTGGCATTGGCAGGGGGATTCTCAACCACTGTGCCACCAGGAAAGCCCACAGCTAGATACTTTTTGACCCACCTCCTAGAGAAATGGAAATAAAAACAAAAATAAACAAATGGAACCTAATGAAACTTAAAAGCTTTTGCACAGCAAAGGAAACCATAAACAAGATGAAAAGACAACCCTTAGAATGGGAGAAAATATTTGCAAATGAAGCAACTGACAAAGGATTAATCTCCAAAACATACAAGCAGCTCATGCAGCTCAATATCAAAAAAACAAACAACCCAATCCAAAAATGGGCAGAAGACCTAAACAGACATTTCTCCAAAGAAGATATACAGACTGCCAACAAACACATGAAAGAATGCTCAACATCTTTAATCATTAGAGAAATGCAAATCAAAACTACAAGGCGATATCATCTCACACCAGTCAGAATGGCCATCATCCAAAAATCTACAAACAATAAATGCTGGAGAGGGTGTGGAAAAAAAGGAACACTCTTGCACTGCTGGTGGGAATGTGAATTGGTACAGCCACTATGGAGAACACTATGGAGGTTCCTTAAAAAACTACAAATAGAACTACCATATGACCCAGCAATCCCACTACTGGGCATATACCCTGAGAAAACCATAATTCAAAAATAGTCATGTACCACAAAGTTCATTGCAGCACTATTTACAATAGCCAGGACATGGAAGCAACCTAAGTGTCCATAGACAGATGAATGGATAAAGAAGATGTGGCACATATATACAATGGAATATTACTCAGCCATAAAAAGAAACGAAATTGAGTTACTTTTAGTGAGGTGGATGGATCTAGAGTCTGTCATACAGTGTGAAATAAGTCAGAAAGAGAAAAACAAATACCGTATGTTAACACATATATATGGAATCTAAAATAAATAAATAAATAAAATGGTCATGAGGAACCTAGGAGCAAGATGGGAATATAGACACAGACCTACTACAGAATGGACTTGAGAATACGGGGAGGGGGAAGGGTAAGCTGGGACAAAGTGAGAGAGTGGCATGGACATATATACACTACCAAATGTAAAATAGATAGCTAGTGGTAAGCAGCCGCATAGCAAAGGGAGATCAGCTCGGAGCTTTGTGACCACCTAGAGGGGTGGGAGGGAGGGAGGCACAAGAGGAAAGAGATATGGGGACGTATGTATATGTATAACTGATTCACTTTGTTATAAAGCAGAAACTAACACACCATTTTAAAGCAATTATACTCCAATAAAGATGTTAAAAAAATGACAACAAAAGGAAAAGAACATGTATCAATTATACTGTTCTGAAACAAACATGAGGCATCACTCAGGTACAGAAGATTTCCATTCTCAGCACATCATCTTTCAGCAGCAGTTGCCCAAGTCCAGGGTGCCAATTCAGCTCCTGTACAACAGTGTGTGTCTGCACACACTGAAGGTGCGGAAAGCAGAGAGCACAAATCGATAACGTCTTTTCGCTGTTGCTGTGCTTCTGAAGATACAGATCTAATTCACCTACTCGGGGTACTCTTTACTCCTAAGTAAGTACACATTGCTGCGGCAAAACTGGAAATATGAGAAATTAAAAAACAAAACTAAACTAAACTAAGTATTGGAAGGAATGCTGTAATACAATGAATTGTATTATGATAAATGGGTAGGTTTTGATAAGTGATATAGGTGAAGACAAACTTTTAGTGCCGCCATAAAGATTAAATGAATGCCTGGCACATGGAAAGTGCTAACTAAGTGATAGGTGCTATTATTATTACTATTATTATTACTACTGTTATTATCAAAATATGCAAAGGTAGAATGCAAATTGTAAAGCACCATAGATCTTACTGTTATTATTATCAGAGAGCAATTTTATGAAAATCTGAGATTTTTTGTTGTTTTCCATGGTAATTAGCAGAGAGGTCAGGAAAATCAGAGAAATTTTGACTGGGAGGAACACTAAGCACCATTTCATTCAGTTGTCTTTCTTTTTTAGATGGGTAACCTAAAATCAGATGTGACTTGTCCAACATCACCAGCTGGTTAGTACCTGAGCTGGACAGCATTCTTTCACAATTATCAGGTCTTGTATTTGTTTTTTCCCTCCCCAACAAGCCTAGGTGTGCTTGGGAAAGGGACAGGGGGAATCAGGAAGAGGACGAATAGTATAATTGCACAGTGATGCTTGAAATAGGTTTCAGAACCAAACACAAGAGGCATACCAATCCAGCTCAGCCATTTAGTGACTATCTGGACTTGTTCAAATAATTTCACTTTCCTGACATTCAGAGATCTCATTGGTAAAGGAGGGATAATAATACTTGCCTCACAGAATGATGTGGAATAGTTAGGAACGTACTTCTTAGCAGAACGTGTGGCATGCTAGTAAGGGCTCAATAATTGGCAAGCATAATGATGATGATAATGATGATGATGGTAGTGGTGAGGGTGAGGATGGTGGTGAGAAACATGGAAACTGCTTATGGGTCAGTTCCTAGAAGGTGCTTTGACATAAGGCAGACTGATGAAATTTACGTGCATAGACATGACCGGATTACCTCGTGGAAAAGCCCTGGGTCCTGGCAGCAGAGCCAATGGCTTAAAAGCCATATGACCCAAAGAATTTTATAACAGCTGAGGAGTAACTGATGCAACTAAGGTCTGGAGGTCCAACAGAGGGAGGAGTTGAAACCAGATGGCCTCTCCATTGGGTCCAGGTGAGGATGAGAAAGGAAAGGATGTGTGTTAAATTACAGCACTTCACTAATCAGTAATACATTTGGTCATTTACTTCCTAATGGTGAACATCTCACCAAAATTACTCTTGTCGATGAAATATGAACACTGCTAACTTATGGATTCAAAGAAGACGACACCCTTGTCTACACATCCTCTGTACACAAGTCCTAAGCACTGAAACTACGGATTTCCAGAAAGTCTTAAATAATTAATATTGAGTTGGCAAAAAAGCTTGTTCGGGTTTTTCCGTAACGTGGAAAAACCTTAACGAACTTTTTTTTTTTTTTTTTTGCGGTACGCGGGCCTCTCACTGTTGTGGCCTCTCCCGTTGCGGAGCACAGGCTCTGGATACGCAGGCTCAGCGGCCATGGCTCACGGGCCCAGCCGCTCCGCGTCATGTGGGATCTTCCCAGATCAGGGCACGAACCCATGTCCCCTGCATCGGCAGGCAGACTCTCAACCACTGCGCCACCAGGGAAACCCTTAACAAACTTTTTGGCCAGCCCATATAAATGGTTATTCTGCATCGTTAGAATCTGTGAAGAATGTGTTCCATTCTGGAAGGAAGAAGATAAAAGACAGAGAGGAGTGCAATAAAAAAGCAGCAGAGAGGAAAAGGGGCAGGAGACAGGAGAGGAGAGAGGTGATGTAATTCACTTGTAACTCAGTAATGTCCTGTATTACACAAAACTAAGATATTGATTTCAGTCCCTTGGCTATGCTACCAAAAATGTATGCTCAACCAAGGTTAATGTCTAAGTTGTATAATGGGAATTTAGTACCAGAAAGTTTTGGACAAATTGGAGACTTCATCAAATCTTGAAGTTTTACAACCACAGGATAATAAATACATAAGCCCCACAGTTAAATACCACAGTCAGCTGACCACCAACTTGCCTGAGGACAACAAAGGCATAAAATAGAAGGCTATTAGCCTTTCCGAATTGATCATATCCATGAAGAAAGGGGGGTGGGAAAGCCATAATCAGTCTAAGCCACAGGAAATGAGAAACTACACTTGCCAATTATCCTTTTGCAAATTTCACTCGTGACATGATACAATTCTCAATGACTTCAATCATCAACAACTTGCATACAGAGACCACCCTTCTCCTTCCAGTAGTTTGTGGAAATAGTAGAAGTAGGAGTAGGCAAACATCTTTAGAGCTGGTAAACAATCTAGGAAGTCATTCTATCATGGTTGTTATATCCTGGCTCTGTGGATATCTCAGAACAAAACTAAACATTATGGGGAACTTCAATTCAAGGCGTTCACTTAAAAGGCTGGATGGGCTGAATTAGGAGCAGAAACATACCAGGCCAGAGCTGGATGGACTCTGTGGGCCATGCAAGTCCACACAGTGAGCTGGAGAGCATAAAAAGAACTCTGATCCTGAAGAAGATCCACCCAACATCCTGGGGCATGTTCCTTACAGCTGCTAGACTCAACCACACTAAGTGAGACATGAGACAGGAGGGAGTTGTAGTTAGGTGTTTGGGTATTGCTCTCACAGACACTTGGGTTCACCACCTGGCTCTGCCACTTAGTAACTGTTTGTGGCTGAACAAATCACTTAAACTCTTTAAGGTTCAGATTTTCCATTTCCAAATATAATATCACCAGCCCCAACTGAAATTTATAAAAATTAAATGAGGTGATATATGCAAAACCTTTAGCATATCTGCTGCAAATGAAAATACGTAAAATATTGCTTAATTTGCAGGGCTACTGCAAGAATTAAATAAGTTATAATATATGAAAATCACTTAATGCCATGCCTGCCATATAATACAGACTCAATAAATACTAGCTCAATGCTATTATAGACAAGTCCTGAGCCTTCCATGCTCTGAGCCTTCCATGATTCTATAATCTCTGTCTCTTGCAACTAAAATATTAACCCAGGTTTCTTGTCTTCCAGCCCAGCAATGTCTGCTACCACCCTGATCAGAAATTGAGTCAGAATATACAGTACCAAGGCAGAAGCCCCAGTGATGAGCCAAGTGTCAGCTTCCTGCCCATCCCTGCAGACAGCCCTCCATCCCAGCCTGTGGTCCATGTTTCACAGACAACCCTGGTGTCAAGCACCACTTACTGTGCAGAATGACTGGCAAAGACACACATCCAACTCTGGCATTTACCCCAGAAACATAATTGAGGTCTGAGATGCTCTGAGGACATTTTCAGGAGGGGTCAGTTTGATGCCAACCTGTGTCATCTCTACGGCAGACACTTCCCCCACACCACTATGTACAACTCATGACAATCTCAGAGCTCCCATGTGAGGTGAAGGTGAATGCCGTTCCTTGGACAGCTGCTCAAGGAAGTGGTTAATATATATTAATGAGGCATCGCTTAAAATTGTTCTCCACTTCTCATAAACCAGTAATGCTTTATACCAATTCTAGGCACATACAGTTACACCTATGGCTGGACAACAATGATAAAAACAATAGCCAATGCTTACTGATGCTTAACTATGTGCCAGGGACAGTGCTCAGTACTTTAGGAACATAATCTCACTCAATCCCTACAGCAAATCCAGGGGCAGTGGTTGAAGGTAACCAGGCTGCATGCGACAGGGCACATCTCTTTGATTGGCCAACATAACAACAATTTTGTTTGGGGGGAAAGAGTGGGAGGACATGGGAAGAGGGGGAATCTTTTAAAATTGTCATCTAGCCACAAAACAGACAGCTTTCTACAAAGAAAGTAAGTCTCCTTACAAGTAGAGCTTAAACCTTCTCTCCCCCTTCTGGACTTCTAAGTAACTGTGACATGTGTCTGAAACACCGTCCTATGGTTAAGCCCCTACATTTCTCAGGGAAGTCCCTCAATCTGCTCGCATTTCGGCATGCTGATCTAAGACTGACCAGGGTTGTTTTACATAAGTGAAATCAGCTTCTTCTAGTATCACTTCCCCCATTTTATAGATGAGAAAACGGAGGCAGTTACGTTCAGAAGCTCATACAGCTGGTAAGTGCCAGAGGGAGCATTTGAACCGAGGAGTGGTTGACCGCAGAGCCCAACCTCTTCACCATTATGTACACATTTTGTAATTTAACAAATGACAAGATACGAATGCCAGCCAGGTAATGAAAGTCATTCCTAACTTTCAATCACCAAATTGTAGTTCTATTTTTTTTCCCATGACTTTGAAAAGGAAAATGACAAAAACCATGCATGTATTTAAACACCATCATCAATCACACACCCACTACATACCCAGCACTATGCACACACTGGGACCATCAACATTACCAAGGTGAATGTCAGCTCCTGAGTAAATTCACAGTTTGGAGGAGGAGAAATCTCTGCAAAAGAGGAGTTTCATAAAATGGAACAACATGTTCTCAGAAATACTGCCAGGGTTATAAGAACACAGAAGGACTAAGCCTTACCCCATGGGCACATCCAAAAACCTGTAAGGAAAAGAAAATGCAGTGCAATTCTTACCATAAAAGGAAGACTTCAAAGAAACCGTCCTTTTGAATTGACCCATCCCTCTGCATGAGATGGAAAATCCTCAGCTGTGACAACATGCTGGATGATCTCTGATTTACACTGAAGGGCCAAGCATATGTTTTCCCCACAAAGTAAATGACTCCCTGATCAATTGTTTTATGATGTTAGATTTGAGAGGTCTGATGGTTCTATCAGTCTCATAGCAGAGGTCTCAGAACAGAACAAACAAAAATAAAACATCGCATCCTAGGTTATGAGAATGTTATTTTCACTGTTAATGTGGATCAGCCAGGTAGGGCACAGTAAGTTACTAATCTTTTTTGTTTTAATAAATGTGTTTACCAGCGAGGAGAAAGCAGCTTGATTCAATGTCTCACAGAACACTCAATTTCGGTAAATTAAAGTTAGTAACATTTCTCCGTGTGAGCTATGATAACATCTCACAGTGAACCTCAAAGAAAACGCACCAACTTGTGGGGAAATGTAGTGATGGGGTTGGGGATTGCCCCTTGCACCCTGGCAGCCCCTCCACTTGAAGAGAGAAAGGTTAATGTGCATTCTCATCACAGTTCAGAGATAGGCAGCTGTACGTCGCCTACTTTTCTGGATTCTATCCAGCTTTCATGGCTGCAAAACTGGGCGGACTTGAAGCCAAAAACTGCATCGAGAAAGACATCAAATATAGAAAGTTGAGGCAGGATTATAAATAGAGGTTAGAGATAATTACAAATGCATAAATTGTCACCAGACACCTCTGCAACTATTACCAAGCATGAAATTAAGCCCTATGAAATGAAATGCATTATCAATAAACTTTCAGTTATAAATTAAGGCTAGCAAAACTACATTTCCTCCTTCCTGCCTATTGAAAAAAATAGAGCTCACTACTGAACAAAGTTTTTTCAACACTATGAAGTGGTTTAAAGATAGGGTGGTTAATGTTCCACTTTATAATTGATACCATAACATATAACTGCAGACCAATGCAATACATTGTAATGTAATTATTTGTGTAATTGTTGCATAGTTCTCTGAGACTCCATTCAAACTGTAACCTCAAATTTCCTACTCCTTCATGCTGGTGATTGGAAGCAGGGCTCTTCTCCCTTTGTGCCTGTGTGTCGTTGACTCTGTAACTCTCTTGCCCTTTTAATTAGTCCTCTCTTTCTGACGGCGGGTGTCAGAAATTATAGGGCAGGCTGTTCATGGACAGCTTGCTCCCTGTCTCTTAATTATAGTCCCTTATACTTGAACACATCTCTCCATTTACTAAATATTTTTATGTGCATGATCTCATTTGATTTTCACAATATCTCTAGGAGGAAGTCAGGGCAGGGATTATTATTCTCAGTTACTAGATGTGGAAAGATAGAGAAGCACTCAGAATCACAGGTCTTCATCAGGTCAAGAGCAAACTCAGGACTCCAAATGTTATCTCAGTTCTCTTTCCAGAATATGATGCTGGCTTCCTAATTCAAGAAGTATGTTCCCCTGGTATTCCATACCTGGTTTGCAGACTCAAAAGGGGTCAAGTAAATAAGATCAATGAGTGAGTCAAGTCAGGGCAAGACAACAAGGGAGCGATGGGGAGTATGGCAAAGTGGTGGGACCTCTGCCTAAAAACATGTTCATTCAAAGCAATTTTAAATGTGACGTGGGCCAAAGAGCACACACTTGGGAAAGGGTGGGGAGGCAGTACATTTGGATATCTGGCTAGCAATGGTGATCCCTGCATTATATATAATCTGTCAATTAAATCTAAGGAATAAGAGAGACCTTACACAGACTCATACCTGGGAACCACATCCCTCTCTGTTGGAGAAATGAGTTCACAAAGGCCCTCCTTCGTCTGAGGGCCTCACAGTCTACTGGGAAATGACCCCCTCAGTGAAGCCTCTCATCATCTCCTGTTCTCAGTCAGAATAAGGCAGGCTTTCTGGCAGGTTCCCATAGCCCTTTGCCTGCATTGCAATGAGAAAGAATTGTGTGTGCAATGCAAGAGGGATTATTTGTTTGTGTAGCTATCTCACCCCTAAACTTTGACTTCTTTTCAGCAGCATCATGCCTGATCCTTCCTAGCACTCAACAAATGGTTGACCATGAACTACAGAAAGCTTCGATACAACCCACGGACTTTGATGGCAAACAAACAAAACAAACAGAGCTAGTTAAGATGAGCCAGTTTCTAACTGTGCAGAAAGCGACACACCTTGCACACTTATATTTGGTTCTTCAAGAGGCAGCAAAGCCTAGAGGTTAAGAGCACAGGATTTAGATGTGAAGCAACCTGAATGCAAACTACAGCACCACCATGAATGCTCTGTGTAATCTTAAGCAAAGACTCTGTAAAAACACTCTGAGCCTTATTTGCTTCTTCTATAAGAAAGGGACAATAATATCCATGTCACAGTGTCACTGTAAGGATTCAATGCAAAGAACATAGGCACTCCCTGAGTTTCACAAATTAATTTACTCAACAAAATTTACTCAACCCTGGTATCTCAGGGCATCTACTAGGTCCTGGGGATAAAGACCTAGTCCTTCATCTCATGGGGCTTTTATTCTAGCAGATAAGGTACATATTAAATAATCATACACTATAATACATAAGGGTTAACTAATCATACAAATAAATATAAAATTATAACTGCATTAAGTGTTTTGAAGGAGGCATGTATGGTACTATGGCACATGAGATTGGGGGGTGGGGAGGATCAGACCTGGCTGAGGAAGTTGAGAAGGAGTGGCCTCAGGAAGAAGGGGAAATCGCTGTAGAGGAGGAGAGGTCTGAAATAAGAATACGTATTAAGCAGCTGGGAACAGGAGGAAAGACTCTGAGCAGAAAGCCTGGCTTGTGTAAGGGCCCCATGAGGAAGGAGGCGATGAGGCGGAGCAGGGCACATGCAAGAAATCACAAGGCAGGTCAGGATGCCTTGACAGCTGCGGGCTATATGGGGAGCATGATCACGAGGCAGCTCAAGTGGCAGCAGGGGCCACACCAGGCTGAAGCTTGTAGACCATGTTCTAGGAGCAATGGAGAGCCTTTGAAGGGCTTCAGCCTAGACTCATGAGATCATATTTGCGTTTTAAAAATATCACTCCAGCTGCATGTCATGTGAGAATGTACAATGCAGGGGGGCTGGGGAGAAGGGGTACAGTTAAATGGATATCATGCTCTACCAATAAGACCCAAATGGTCATTTAGACCATAGTTTTGGCAATGAGATGGAGGCAAATGAAAGACTAGTGCTTCGTAAGTGTTATTTCAATAACTTGGTTATTATTATTATAGATATGACATGCATTATCTCACTTAATCCTTATAGAATCTCAGTAGGGAATCTCAGTCTCATTAAACAGAGAGAAAACAAAGTCTTAGAGACCTCAGTGATTTGCCCAGGGTCAAAGGTCTGGCCATAGACTTGACTTCAAAGTACTCTGCATTATCCCAGACTGTCTTTGGACAATCAGGCTACAAAATAAAGAAAGAAAGTTAGAAATGCCTTTAAAAAAATGGCACCAACTGAGTTAAAAATGTAACATGAAGAAGGGGGGAAAACTGGCTCTTGTTTGAGCAAAAGAATGTTTTTCTTTTTTTTTTTTTAATTTTGGAGCTTTGATATCAAGTCTGTACCACAAACAAATACAGTTATTTCAAAGTTCCATGGCACTTAGAGACAGAAGCTGTGAGGGTGCCCAAGTACATAGGTCAAAGACTATAACAAACACGTGCATTCATATCCATTGATAATTTGTCAAGCTCAAGAATGCAGAGTTCCTGTTGGCAAATAATTTTACTATCTACTCCTCTAAAACTATGCCTTATGATAATCTCTTATCATCATCATCATTACACATAAATGTATCTATTATTTAATTTTGTGTATATTTAATCAAAATACTTTGTACTCTATTTACACACATAGGTACTAAGCAGGCCTGAAATAATCAAAGAATTGCATTTGGTAAAAAAAAAAAAAAAGGAAGGAAGGAAGAGGGAGGGAAGGAGGAAAGAAGAGAGGAGAGCAGGGGAGAGGAGAGGAGAGGAGGGGAAGAATGAGGGAGGGAAGAAGAGAGGAAGGAAAGGAAGGGAGGGAGGAAGAGAGGAAGGAAGGAAGGGAGGGAGAATAGAAGGAAGGAAAAAAAGAGTAACTCCTAGATATAGAACCTAAGAGGTTTTATAGTTCCACAGAGGTGTAATCATCTTGTCTAAATTTTTTACACTTCATAAGACTATCCTTCTAGTGTTTACCCCAGGGGTTACAAACCAAATGCTTGCAGGAACCAGTCAGGTACAGTGAATGTACACAGCAGCCTGGAGGAACTAGTGAGCACACACCCCATCTAAAGGGCAGTCAAGTTTTATTCCAACACAGCTACACTCACACAGAAGCCCTGACTCGTGTCACTTTGACCAAGGCCAAAATCAGTCCACCAGCCCCTCAGTGTTTGCTATTACATAGAGAAAGATCCCTAACTGTTCACAAATTATTAGGTGCAATATCTGTTTAAAATCTATTTTGTAATGTAAAGTATGAAGAGTTTTTAAAGTTCTTATTCTTGAAGAAAACTGTCATTTTAAGATGCTGTTCTATAAATATATTCTAGAAAGGGAATTTTGAGAGAAATACAGTTCTTCGTACGCTAATTAAAAGGGACAAGCACCGGTTATTTTTTTCCCTCCCAAATTAAATACAGCCTTTCATGCATTTCTCCAGGGTGGTTTCCTTTTACTACCTAGCAGATATAGGAAAATTATACATGGAATATGTCAGATCTGGTCTCTGTTTAAATAAACTCTCTGCCCTTGGGGGTGGGGCGGAAAGATGCAAAGGAATGAGTTATGTATTAATTTTCTGTGCATTCTTTGAAATGTCCTCCCACACCAAAACTATTATTTATCCAAATCATGTAAAAATATCTTTTCTATTTGCAGTACATCTGTACATTCATTTTGAAGGCATTTGATTATACAAAATTGTTACTAGTGCCCAGATTCTAATTGTAACAATTATGATTTGCTTTATTACTTGCTTTTTAGGTTTATAGGACTCTTCTCCTCTCCAATATTAACTTAAAGGCTGAAATCATTTTAGAACCTTTAAGTGAAGAAATGTTATTTCTCTCAAACCAACAAGAATGAATCAATATCAGAAAACAGTGATAACTAAAGTCATTATGGGTTCAACAAAAACAGTTCATGCCAAATTCACCTGAATTTAAATAAGAGTGATAGAATTGCATAATTATGGAATATATAGTTTTGGTAAAGAATCTGCTAAAATATTTCTTTATAAATTTATGAACAAGATGGAAAAAATGTGGGATAGATGACAATAAGATTAGGATAGTAAGGGCATACCTGGTCAACCCACCATACACAAAGAACTTCATGATTGATATGAAACTGGAGAGGTTAAAGGAATGAAAGCATCTCTTGGACTGTGTCCAAGGCTCTGTTTGGTTGCTTCCCCTGTTTTGTGCTGCCTTTCAATATCTTTTAATCAAAAACTAGGAAAAGTCCTAGAAGTCAGTTGGGCTTTTCAAATGTCTGAATGTCACATGTTTAATACACTGAATGAAATTCTTGAGTTTCAAAATGATCTAAACAGACCAGGGCCAATACCACAAATAAATGCTTGACAAGGCTAAACATGTATTTCTGCATCTGAGTTCAAAATTAAATCCACTGCCTAATCATACAACAGAGAAATAATGTGACAATTCTTCAGAAGGAACAAAGAGTTATACCTTGATTCCAGGTTCATCTTAGATTGCAACGGTTTTACAATAGCACAAGGGAGAAGAAGCAGCATGCGTTTCAGTGTTTGACCAGTCTCCAGGCTCTGATGCTTCTAAGTTGTATGATCCCAGAACTTAAGCTAAGTCTTAATTTCCTCCTTTGTAAAATGGCAGTAATAATTATTTCTTAAGGAGTAATAAGGACTAGATGACATATTAAGTATAATAATAGTATTAATAACAATGATGGTAATATCTATCACTTATTTGAATCACTACCTGCTAGATATTGTGTTAAGTATTCTACATGCATTATCTGTATTCTAAAACAGTGTTTGGTACACAGTAGGTTTCTAATAAACCATAGTTCTTATTATTAACTAGTTGGCCTTCCAGCATTATCTAGGAGAATCATTCACAAACATTTAATTAAAACATGTCCACAGTTCCTTACTCTAGACCCTAGAGTCTAGAATCTATAGCTGCCGCATAGACTTTTGCCCTTGTGAAGACCAGTTCTATCACAAGTCATGTCTATAATTCACCAACTTTTAAAAGTAGAGCTTGTGTGACACAGGCTACGTTTTGTGTCACATTATTCCAAACAGAGCCTCAAAAATGTGTTGAAACTTGAGTGATGTTGTAACAGTATATCAAACTTTAATTTTATTTCTTGGATAAGAAATGCTACCATGGAATATGATGGGTTACTCTAATTAGGAGAAATTAAACAGATTTAGAGACCTCTAGAAGAGGGTAGCCGGGATTATGAGGGCTCTAAAACCATGATTTAGGATGAATAGTTGAAAGACTATGAATGTTCAGCCTGTGAAGAAGATTAGCGGGTGGGAGGTTTGAGAAAAACAGACAGACATTCTCTTCAAATGTGTAAAATGATTTCCTGTGGAATCATGAATAGATATAGGATGAAGGGGCTCAGGAGAAGTAACCTAAGAACAATGAGATGACCAACAATAGAACCAACCACATTAAGTTACAGAAAGTTCTACATCACTGGAAATGGTTCAGCAAAGGCCTAACAATCTAGGACTGTTATAGAAGAAAGGCCTCCCACCTGCACTATAATTTTAGATCACAGGTCTCAAACTAGCAGCCCATAGACAAAACAGACAACATGTTAAAGTTGGCCTCACTTAGTGTTTTCCTTCTAATCTGAGTTAAGTGTATTTTCAAATTTGAAAGATATCATTAAAACTCCCTATTTTCAGCTTCCCTTGAAAATCAGAAGATATGGGAATACTCTAGCTACAAAATGACGATCAGTTGGAGTCTGCTTTAGACAGTCTCTACCATACTCTATGGCTGGCACCACTGGTTTTCATATCTCCTTGGGACTCCTGAATTAAATGATCTCTGGAGTTTCTTCAACCATCAAGATTCTCTAACTCAAATGGAAAGAATGCTGGGAGTAGAGGCAGAAGGTCCATATGTAAGTCCAACCTGACTTTTTGTCCTTGGACAACCTGCTTGAAATCTCTGATCCCTCTTTTTTCTAATCAGGGAACAATGCTTTTTCGAATCATCTCATAGGACTGCACTTAAGGATGATGTGAAATCATTTCTGCAAGCAATGCTGAAGTGTTTACAAAGGTAAAATTTTACCACCAAACACACAGGATGGTTTATTTATTCATTTCAAGGATAGAATAATATGGCTTCAAATATTCTCTTAAAATAAAAACAGGTATGATGAATGTTTGAAATACCTGTATTTTGAAAGAACACCGATGAAATTACAGAAGTCCTGATGAAACTATTAAAAATCTAGCAGTGAATTGGGTGTGTCTGTTTAACACCTTTATCCCTGAGATGAATCAAGTTTATTAATTTAATATATTTTATATGACCTTTATAACACTTCACCTCCAAGAGCTTAGCAACTCTGCTTTTTTAAAATTAGACTAGTATATATATACATATATATATATACTATAGATATACATAAATACATAAATACATACATATATATGGAAAGGAAGGTAGAACCCTATGGAAATTTCCAGAAAGTTCTAGTTTGAAGACACAGAGAAAATGACACCACTCCTGAATGACTCATCCCAATCACTGTACACATTCATGCACTTGATAATTATAAAACTCTGCATTTTCTTATATATGATTTGAGATTGGGGTTGTCAAAGAATCGTTGGAGGGAGGGTACTAGAAGAAGTAAAGAACTGAGCTAAAGAGTTAGAATGTGAGACGCTTGACATTCAGATCACAGATGTGGTGCAGTTATTGCAGAGGACAAGATGTAGCACTGTGGTTCCCAAAGTGTGGCCCTCAGGTCAGGAGCAGCAGCATCACTCTGAACTTGTCAGAAATGAAAATTCTCCAGCCCCACCCCAGACTTACTGAGTCGTAACTCTAGGGTGGGGGACCCAGGACTCTATTTTAAAAAGTCCCCGAGGTGATTGTGATGGACACCAAAATTTGAGAACCATAAGCCTAGGGCATGGCTAGGGTAGTAGTCAGATAAAGTAGGATGGAGAACAAGATTCATGGAAGGAGGAGAATTCAAGGAATTGACTGGGATAATGAGGAAATTATCTACAATGGAGACTGTAATCATTAAGAATTATGACCAGGGCTTCCCTGGTGGCACAGTGGTTGAGAGTCCGCCTGCCGATGCAGGGGACACGGGTTCGTGCCCCGGTCCAGGAAGATCCCACATGCCACAGAGCGGCTGGGCCCATGAGCCATGGCCGCTGAGCCTGCGCATCCAGAGCCTGTGCTCCGCAACGGGAGAGGCCACAACAGTGAGAGGCCCGCGTACCGCAAAAAAAAAAAAAAAAAAAAGGAATTATGACCAGGGTAGTTTTGAAGAAAGAGAGCCAACACAGGAGTGAAAATCTTTAAGAACATTGAGGCCATGGCCTGGGAGTTAGTGGATGACCATAACAAGGGAGAGTAACCAGTAATATACTTGGATGTTTCAAATTTCAAATCAAATAGCACATGGAAAGGCACTGTGGCACGAAGGAGCAAGAGACTGAAAAAAACAAAGGTCAGCATGACCAGTGAGGGGTGGCTGGTGGTGTGAGATAAGGTGGAGAGGTAGGGAAAGGATATGATTCTTACCCTAAGACCTAATGAGAATAGCAGAATAATTTTAAGGTGACCCAAAGTACCAGAATCAGACTTGCCTTTTTTAAGAGGTTCTTCAGGCAACCATGCGGAGACAAAGACTAATGGTCAGGCTGTAAAGTTGTTTAGGAATGTTAAGAGTCTGGTTGATTAGAGATAGGGTGAAATATGTAGAGATGTCAAGGATAATTCTGGGTTTCTGGTTGGCACAACTGGTACTATTTTATCAAGATATGGAAGTAGGGAGTAGCATCAGTAAGCTAGGGAAAAACTCTAAGGCTTCTGATAAAAATTATCTTATTATATAACCTTATAACACGGCGTATGATGAGTGCTATAATTCCGCGAGAGCTACCTTATGTTAATGGTAAACTGTGAAGTCAAAAGGCTGAGGTTCAAATCCCAGCTCTAGCACTCTGTAGCTGGCAACTCGTGAGCAAGTAGTTAACCATCTCATCTTTAAAATGAAAACAATAAGGCTTACTTCATAACTGACAATAAAAGGTCCCTACTCCCCAAGGAAAAGACCGAATGTTCTGCAGCCACCATCAGAGGGAACTGCTTTAAACACATACAAAAAGATCTATGGCAGTTTTGCACTAGTACACAAGCTTCTAAAGAGCCAGTTAATCAGTGAGAGTCCCTCCATCTGAAAGTCAGTCAGTCAATTCCAGTAACCACACTTCCACAGGTAAAGGGCAGCTAAATTCCTAAACCCTTTGCTTCCAAAAGGCAGGCAATCCCAGAATTCCATTTCCCATACCCCTTTCTGATTCCATCCTGCTGCCCCCCCTCAAGAAGAAACCACTATCATCCATATCTTGAACTTTGTTTACATTTCTTTCCTTTAAAAAAATAAAAATAACTTTAGTGTTGTTTGTGTTGAAAAAAACGCAAAAAATGTTCCTATAAATAAGCTAATTTTATTCAATATTTTCATATTCATTTCTAGGTTAGTATACAATATGTATATTCGTAACTCACTCATTTTCTCTGCCATATAATCCATTGCATAAATATTCTACAACTTATTTACTCACTCTCCTATTGATGGACATTTCGGTTATTCCCATTTTCTTGCTATTATAAACAATGCTTTTATGAATATTCTGGTATGTGTCAACTGCGACACGTGCAAAATATCTGGAGGATATATATATGTGTATACACACAGGCACATACACACACACACACACACAAGAATGGAAGTGCTGAGTCATAATATAAGCCAATGTTTAACGTCACAAGAAAATGCAGCAACATAATCCGAAATGATGGCATTCCCCAAATCAATGTATCACAATTCTCTCCAACACTTCATGTTTTCAGACTTCTTAATCTGTTCGAATCTAGCAAACATAAATGAGATCTAAGTGATGTTTCACTTTGCATTTCCCCAATTACTAATGAGGTCATGCAACTCTTCATATGCGTACTGGTTATGTTTTTTTCTTTTCGGGGTAACTCCTGTTGAAGCTCTTTTGCCCATTTTTCCATTAGGTTGTTTATCTTTTTCTTCTTTCACAGTAGCTTTTATATATTCTAGTCACAACTTTTTCATTATTTACATGTTTTTCAAAAAAAATTTTTGGTTCATGGCTTATCTCTCTATGTCTTTTGAAGAACAAAATATAAATAAAGGATCTGTAAAGTCAATGATTTCCTTTGAAATGTCTTATTAAAATTGACAAGCTTCTAATTAGATTGATGATATGCATGCTTGTATTTTAAATAATTTCCTTTTATTCCTTTAAAGAGACATACCAAATTTATTTTTTGTTCTATATGTGATCATTCCAATATGTGAAAGTCTCAGGGGTTTCAGTCTGTTTTCTGTTTTGTTTTCCTTCTTATTTCTCTGACTGAAAATGGTTGGTTTTCTTGTGTATTTTTACCATCTTTGATTGTGGGATCATTTTTTTTTTTATCTTCCCTGTGGGATTCCTGTAGTCCCAAATAGGGTATACTTTTCTCTAAAGAGGAACGGTGGATGCTCTCGCTGGAAGACAAGGGAGGCTACCAACCTAGGACCACTTGGTCCCCTTCCTTCCAGGTCCTAATATTATGCGGAAGCCAGGTTCAGCTTCCTTACCCTCTAGTTTACAACTGGCTCACTCAAGGCTGATCCTCAGAAATACAGCTGTATGAGTATCACACACAGAATAAATTTGGTCTTTCTTACTTGCTCCTTGCTCAGTATTTCTCACTTGGGTTTCAGTTCAAGGTTTATTGTTTTCTTTGGGGACAGTGGTTGGGTACATGGAGGGCTGGAGACTTCCCTTACTTGCACTGAAACCTAGGTTTATCCATGATCTAGGTGCTTTGTAGCCTTGAAGTAGTCCACATCAAGTGACAGTGTAAAATAATCATTTTTAATTTATTGTTGTAAGAGTTCAGTGTATGTAATCATGGTCATATAAAACTGCCCACTTTACTATTTTACAGTGGTTCTCTGAAGACATGTTGGAAATGTCACCCAATTATATTGCTCCTAGCTGATTACTTCCTTCTCTGAATCCTAGTGGATTCGCTGTCTATAGCATCCAGTTTAACTCTTAATTACCACTCTCAATCTGCTCTGGGTAAACACATGCTGTTTCTAGGTTTTCCGAGGACAGAAAGCATTGTCTTTACTTGTCTTTTATTCTCCCAAGACCCCAAGTACAAAAGGTCCTCGACCAAAAAGTAATTGTTGGTAATTTCCTTGTGTGAAAACTTTCATACAATTGAATTAAAAATAGAATTCTTGACAACAAACCCAAAAGAGATACAATTATAGACCTACCCTTTTCCAAAATAATTCATCCGTTTATCACAAGTAAAATCAATGATGAGAAATAATAAATACTCAATACCCTTCCTAAAACTACAATTTAAGCTGCTTTTGCAAAAAAGGAAAGAAGAGGTAGGAAGAGAAATGCTATCATCACTGCCTTGAAGGAAGATGAAACGCTTCTTTTTGCATACAATAAACTGCATTTGTTTCTGTATGACTCTCTCTCTCTCTCTCTCTCTCTCTCTCTCTCTCTCTCACACACACACACACACACACACATTCTTAAACAAGAGAGGGGAACCAGAAGTATACTTCCTCCTCCAGATTTCAAAACCAAAACAGACCAAACGATACAAGCACGACCCCTTAGTGAATAAAATTATAAAGAGTCTAGCTACTCAGGACCAATTTGTAATCAGAGCATCAAGCCACACTGTATAGAAATGTCAATTCTGGCGCAGCCTTGATGAGCTCAGACTGAACACACGGGCCAGTTTATCATATTGTCCTGACTTTTTAGAGTCTTTTAAAGCTGGCAGGCCCAATTTGAGTACAAAAAGGATTTCAGTTTGAGTAATCTTGCATCTGAAAAAGAACCCACCCAGACTGACAATGTTTTTCGTTGCTATTTTTTTTCTTAAGAGAAATAAATGCACAGAAAACATCCAATATAAATATTTTCTCAGATCAAATGGTTCTGTAAAACACTCTTCACTATGATGTATACAAACAAAAAGCTAGGAGTTAAGAGATACTTTTGTTGTTAAAAATATGTGTTGTTCAAGACAATGTATTAATACATTTCAAGCATTTTGATAGTCTCCCTTTATTTCTTTTAGCTAGTGGGGGTAACACTGAGACAATCACACCAAAAGCTTCATTAAGGTAGGATGGGGAGGGCAGAATTGGCTGCTACTAATTCTCTGTGCTGTTTAATTTCATTCTACTTCCATCCAAACAACTGATTTTAAAAAGAAAAAACCTATAACTTTGAGTACAAAGTAAAATTTCTTCCCCACTTTGGCTGGTATGGAATTTCCCTGCTGATAACTTAAAACTTGCTTCTTTCAGAAATTTCACTGCCTTCCCTGCCTACCAATCAGGATGGAGCTGCCTGTCTCTTCCATTATGTCTCACCATCCAAATTAGTGAGTTCACTTTCTAATTTGTTCATTTATTCAAGTGGATGTTCCTTCACTGAACACTTGTTTCCTGGCTACACTTTTATGCTCCCTTCAAACTCACTAGGATAACAGGCGGGAGAGTTTCACTGAAAAATCCTGGACTCTGTAAAGTAGAATCTATTTTCTCTTACTCTGGAAATAGTCATATAGCCTTCTTTAAAACTTCTGCAGAAACCTAGCTGAGGCAGATTAGATGGAATTTTGTTGTTGTTAACACGCCTATACATTGGCCTTAAACCAGCTTTTTCCTAGGAATCAACATGTGCTACTGTATTCCTCTACTTCAAGCACCACTAGCTTCCTTGCTGGTTCTCGACTGTGAAACACACAGTCCCACTTCAAGCCCTTTGTACATGTTCTCCCTTCTGCATGGAATGATCTTGTAGCAGATACCTCCGAGACAGCATGTGGCTGAAGTCTCAATAACACACAAGTGTTTGGGGTAAATAAATGCTGTTTGGGGTAAATAAATGCTGCCTCCAGATTCAGGAAGAGGAAACCTGTTTGGGGTAAATAAGTGCTGCCTCCAGATTCAGGAAGAGGAAGCATTGTCTTTACTTGCCCCTTATTTTCTCAGGATCAAATAAAAAGACAAAAGATCCTCAGCAAATAACTGTTGGTAGTTCATTGTATGGAAAAGTCCCACATGTCCTTCCCTTTCCTCCTCCTCCCCCCTACACAGAGGCAGGTTGGCTCCAGAGTTTAGATTCTTAATCATTACACTTTACCACAGCGAAGTAAATCCCAGCACATCCATATGATGGCACATTATGCAGCTCAGAAGAAGAGAGAGGCAGCTCAATAGAAACTTATGTTAACTACCCCTAAGATGTGCCATTTAAATTAAAAAAAAAAAGGTATAGCATATCTGTCATTTGTGTGAAAGAAACAAAAACAGGCGATCTGTCCCCATATATGGCAGGGAAAATGCAGAAGACTCGGACAACACAGCTATACTAAGAAAGGGGGAACTGGGGACCAGGATTAGAGATGGAAAAAGAATTTTTGTTTTTGTTTTTGTTCTACCCAATTTGTACTGTTTAGATTTTTACCATTCATAAGCAGTGCTAAATAAATTAAAATTTACAATTTTTAAAAATTCTGCCCTCCCCCGCCCCACGCCATCCCAAAAGTTATCAGAGTTTCCAGAAAGGGTTCTTTGTACACCAAGTATGGAAAAACTAAACTGTCACTGGTGCTTGAATTAATGCCTTTAAACATAAGAGTAATGCCCTCTGGACTGTGAAAGGGTAAGTGGTCCAGAGAGAAACAGGTATAGGAATAAAGGACAACCAGGTTGGCATCAATGCTTCTTCCATCCTCCAGGATCTTATCCCCAGGCATTTGATCAAAAAAGTCTGTAGAGCCCCACAGATGAGTCACAGGGCCCCTACCACTGTTCCTGCCCCTCCACAGAGCCTCTCAACCACAGGCACCCTCCACCAAACCCATACATCACAAATAACTCTGGCACTCAAATCTTACAAAAAAAAAAAAAAAATCTACATGAAGGGAGTGGAAGTCAAGGCCAAGGGCAGAGATGAGGAGCAACCAATGGCAACAATCTGCTGTCAGATTGAATCTAATAATGGCCCAGAGTCCACAATCAAAGACGCGTTTGCTCATAGGTGTGGATGGGCATCGGGAGCCTGGGTCTAAGGCTGGTTCAGCTACTAGCTGCCATGGGATCTTGGACAAAGGAAAACGTTGGCTTCACTCCCCACAAGCTTCACTCTATCCATCTCTAAAAGTCTATAGGAGTAGATTCGGTCGGCGCTTTTCAGATTGTGTGTTTCACCCCATTAGAGTCATGAAACAAAAGTTGTGGGTCATACCATAATTTTTATAAATGAACCAGAATAGAATGCAAAGATATCACCCAAAGTAAAAAGGGGTAAATATTATTTTTTGAAATTTCTGTTTTAATTATATGTGTGACTAAGTTGTGGATACGTGGACATGTATACGGTGGGTAACAGAATACAGCAGAACAGGAAATGTCAGTAAATAACCTACAGCAAGAGTAAATATTACTTTTTAAAAACTTTTGTGTCAGTTGTGTGTGTGGATATGTACTAGGTAAGGATGTAAAATATGTTTTTTAATGTACATTATAGTCATTTGAAAGCTGCAGGACAAGATATTCCCTAAGCATCTTTCAAGCTCAGAGTTTTATAAGTCAATTGGAGACAGTATTACCTACCAAAGTTTGAAAATAAGGAAAGTCTGAATTTAAAGTCCTGTTCTGCCAGTTACAGCAGTAGGGATTTGGTACAAGTTAGCTTTCCAAGACTCTATTTCCCTCCCTTTCTCTAAAGATCCTACTTGGAGACTTGGATGTCTGGGAACAGGGAAAAGAAAGGAGATCTTCCCTTTCCTCCTGCTCTTTTGCATTGCTTCTCATTATTTTTTCCAGCTCAGGATATTACTTTTTTTTTTTCACTATTCTGGGTTTATCCCACCCCCACTTTTCAACGTATTTGTCATCTCTATGGTAATATCATAATTCCCCTACCCATAACTATAACATTAGGTTACTAGGCATACAAGAGGAGAAAATACATGTGAGAACTTAGAACCATGTTGGCACATAGTAGGTCCTCAATAAAGGCAAACATTAACAGTAGCAGGAGAAGTAGTAGTAGGTGGTGTCCTGATAGTGCTGGTAGTCCTGGTAGTATTTACCCTTAATGCTTGTCAAAATGCCTCCATCAAATGAGAATTATAGGGTGAGATGTTAGGTCTAGAGAGCTAAAGTAGCTAATTGATATCTTACACAGGAAGTTTTGTATTTTAATAGAGGACCGTAGAAAACCCAAATTATTTCAAATCCCAAGGAATTACCCTTTAGTGGAGGAATTTCAGGCACCCAGACAAGCTAGAGAAGGGAGCAATTCATTCTGCTGGTAAAGGTACAAAGAGAGGTGCCTCTCCCTCGCACCCAGCCGTTGGACACCAAATCAAAAACAGCACCAATAATCTCAGACTGATTATGGTTGAGAGGCGAAGAGAATTCTTAACTGTGCCTTCTCTCCTTGAATAATCACAGTCTTGTTACTTTGGGTTGATCTGGCAAGCCTTTTGGGAGGCAGGGAAGGCGATGTGTTGAGACATTTCTACTGCTTTGTCAGCACTGATTATAATGTTTCCAAAGGATCATCCACAATATATCGCACCAATGATCTGTGTCTTCCTGTCTCCATAATATTGATACCATGTGATAAAGATCTGTGTGTTGACGATATCAGAGTGCACTGCACACATTTCTGTGTTTGAGGATGTATTTAAGCTGGTCTATTTAGTCAGACTCCAAGGCACCCCAGAGGTAGACAGAAGGGTCCCAAGGTGACTGCTTCCCATATAAAAAAAAAGCATTAAAAAGGAAGGGGAGCATGATCTGAACCCCCGTTTTGCCAACAAACCTATGCCAGGGGCTTGGCAATGAACTTCCATACATCTCTATGTCTCCTTGAAACACCACACTCAAGAACATCAAAGAAAGATTTCTGTCAAGTCATGTTTCCTTATTTGGAAAGTAGACTGGGAATCCCAGAAACCCATAAGACCTTGCCAACAACGTAGGACCCGCCAAGATGCTCTCTCACAAACTTCTCTGACACTTAGGGTTTCCCCTAGTAGCAAATCATTTAGTCCTGCTTCCCTCCTTCTCAGCACAGCTTTATCTTGGAATTGTGCAGAGTCCAGGATATATACATGCACAGGGCTTGCAAGCATGCCTTCAAAGCAAACAAGTAGCTCACCACTGATGTGTTCATCACTCTCAGCTGTGCATTAAGAATCCTGGGCAAGCAGCCAGAAACCTCTGGCTCTCACATTGGCTCTGGCACTCACTTGCTGGGTGACCTTGGGCAAGCCTCTTTCCTTCTCCGAGTCTCCATTTTCTCACCTCTTCTACAAGCTGGTAGAACTAGATTATCTCTAACCTTGGTTCTAACTCCAGGAGCCTATTAATTTTTAAAACTTTTGGGCTGAGGAACAAAAGTGCCTTTCTGAGCAACTAATTAAATGTACAGATAAAATCACATTAACTTATAAATCAGAATGTCCCTTCTAATTACATCTTAGGCAACATCACGATGGAACTTGCCCAAAGCTACCAACATAGTTAGTCAACAACTACTGATACCGTTACATCTGTCTTCCATCTAAAGAACTAAAGCCTCTGGGGACACATTATACAGCAAAGTTTTCAATGCCAATGTTTGGATGTTCTCCTTTTAGAGTTTGAGGACAATGACCACTTTTTCTCAAACCCCTAGAAATAGCTCAAAGTTTCAACTGGTCATTTAAAAGTATTTTGTAAGTTTTCTATATGTCACATACTGTCCTGGGCACTGTGGCTATACCTTCAGTTAAGACCAGGTCCATGATCTCAAGAAACTTATATACAGACTAAGTAGCAGATATAAAGAAATAAATGGATACATATTATAGTGTAAGTGAAGGAACATATCATAAAGACATCTAATTCAGCCCTTGAAGAGTCAAGAGGAATTTTTCCCAAAGAAACAGTATCTATGCTGAGACTTTAAAAACAGGTAGAAGTTATCCAAGCAAAAGCAGCAGGGGATGGATCCATGAACACTCTTCCCAATTGCTGGAAAAGCAAAAGCAAGTATCTGGAGGTGATTTAACCACCTAAAAATTATCCCCCCAAATTCAAAAGATCCCCACCTACAATAGTTCTGTTTGACACTCTCCTAGTGGGTTTAATTAAAATACAAACCAGAGTATGTTTCTGTCTTAACATGTAAGGAAGGAACTCCCTTCCTTACTCATATCAATGTAACAGTAAGCGTCAGCAGAATTTAAAAGGGCAGATCTGAATGGCAAGTCTGAGTCTGTTAGTTAGGATCTGGGTGACCTGGGCAAGCTGCTTAACTTCTGTGATGTCAGTTTTATCCTCGGTTTAATGGAGCCTGACACATGACACCTGTTTCATAAATACTAGGTAACAGGTGAGTCCTCACCATGTGCCAGACTTGGGCTTAGCACTTCAGTCACTGACCAAGGTAAGTCCTGGCAGCATACACAGAAGGGACATCTTGTTATCATCTTCAATGTCCAGGTGAAGAAATGGAGACATGGGCAAGTTTAATAACCAGACCAAAGTTATAACAGCTAGCAAAGTGGAAGCAGGCCTTTACCTCTAGTTGTCTACATTCAGAGCCCAAGTCTTAACCACTCAGAGTATTTCCTTCCACCTTCTAATTTCTCCACTGCCAGCCATGCCAGAAAAGTAGGTTTGCCCCACTGAAGTGGCCAAAAAATTCCCAGCCTATTAAAGATGCAGACATTGTAAATGTAAGTTACTCCTCGGTTTGCGTTCCACTCACAAACAGCTGTGGTTGTTTAAAACACATGTATCACACAGTTGCCTATCAATGCCACCTGAGCTCAATTACCACCCCTGACTAAGAGGTCAGGGCTAAAAGCAACAGATTCAGAAAATCAATTTGGACCTGAAAAGGGAAAGATGACGAACAGTTCGCTGGACAAGATGTCTGGCCCCTTTGGCCACTTTTCAATGAAATAGCAGGGAAAAGATGTTGAGATCACCAGGAAAACAATTTAAGTGGGCTAGAAAGAGTGTGGGAGTGATGGCAACTTGTCACCTTCAGACGGAGGCCCTGACATATTCTGAGGGACTCAAAAGCATACTAATGAAGGGGAGGAAAGGGGCTTTTCTTACCCCACAGCTAGATCCACTAAATTGGGAGATGGAGCCTGACACTTTGACCCAGCAGCACAGTGGCCTGGCTCACACTGTCATTTTGTGTCAAGTGTTAGCACAAATGCTGACGCTGATGCATTGAAGAGCATTTGATGCTTCCTTACACACTTTCCAACCAGGCACAGGAAAAACCGAGTCTAGCAAACATCTCTGTGATGGCTACACCTCTCAAAGAGCTTTCAAAGCTGCCTCTAGGTTGACCAGCTTCTTTCCTTACCCATGGTACATCAGCATGGGCTGCAGCAGGCAGAGAGTATACTACTTTGTGTGTGTGTGTGTGTGCGCGTTGCTAGAAGCGGGAGGGGCGTGGAGTTCTCCTCTTGAAGCTGTTTGAGAGGGATCCACAGCATCAGATGCCAAAAGCTAGAGAATAACTGGGGCAAATGGTAAGAGGCAGAGGCAGACTGGAGGCAAGGACTAAAAATACAGGTTTCTGGGCTCTCTGCCCAAAGGTTTTGATTCAATAAGCCTCTAGTGGGGTCCAGGCACTTGTATTTTGATTAAGATGCTCATTTGCCCTCGAGGATCAGCCTGATGTGACAACTACAGGTGTAGTGGGGAGGAGGCTAGACTGAGACTCAAGATAGCAGGGCACTGGTCCCAGTTCAGACACACACCTACTGGTTGTAGGATCTCTGGCAAGTCACTTTTCAGTTCTTAAGCTGCTTTTCATTTTCCTCAATTGATAAAGTGGGGAGAGAGAGTGCTTGGGAAAGATCTCCGAGGATCTTTGACTCCATCAGTCTAGAATGGAGTACTGGGACTAGCAGCCAGCATGGTATGTAATTAGGACCTTAAACCCTGGAGTCAACCAGACCTGGGTTCACATTTCAACACTGCTGCTTTCCAGTTGCTGAGCCACAGACAACTTCTCTGGGACAAGTCAAGTCTCAGTTTCCTCAACTACAAAACGCGGACGATAGTAACAGTGCCTATGGCATAGATCTTTGTGACTGTTAAATAGGCAGTGGACAAAGAACACCCAGGACAGTGCCCTGCCGGGTGCCCAGTACCTGTTGGTTGTGGACACCCCTGACAAGGTCAACCAGAAGAGCTGTCTGCTGTCCCCTGGAGCTACTGTGATTAATGAGGTTCAGAGAAAGGTAACCCTGGCTGAGCAATCCTCGGGCTTGTCCTTTTATCAAGAGAAACGCACAAGAAAAGAGTTTTTCTGGGGAGGACGGGATACCAGAGCAAGACGTTAAACTGTATCTCTTAAGAGGAAATATGGGAACAAATTAGAGAGGGGTGTTATACCATCTATACCATGTTTATCAAAGTGTGGCTCAGGGATGCCCTGCTTTAGAATCAATGGGGCACTCATTAAATTAGCACATTCCTGTCCCTACTGGGGAAGTGGGTCCAGTATTGTGCTTTTCTCAAAAGCTACCCAGAAGATGCTTCCTTAAACAGGGTTTAGAGAATCACTGGCAAATACTATTAATGAAACAGGCCCCTGCCCTCTCAATTCTCCAGCCCTGTGTTTACCCAGAAAAAATAAAAATAAAAAAACAGTGAAGACAAATGAACTTGTGCATCTGTGCGTTTACCAAGAATCTAAACTTCTTTTGCTCTTGTCACCTCCAGTGCAGCTGGGTTCCAAGCGGGTGTTCAACTTCTGCAGAATGCACGACTCCCCAGAGAAACAAACACTAACCCAGGGCTGGCTACTTAAGGATGTGGATTATGTCAACTTCTTTGGAATGGCAGTGTGGTTTATAAAACTTAAATACAAAAAGCAAGTGCCTCCAGGGAGATCAGCTCAGCGCTTTGTCCCCCTAGAGGGGTGGGATAGGGAGGGTGGGAGGGAGACACAAGAGGGAGGGGATATGGGGATATATGTATATGTATAGCTGATTCACTTTGTTATAAAGCAGAAACTAACACACCATTGTAAAGCAATTATACTCCTGCTTCCTCTATTATGCCTCCTGCTTCCTCTATTCTCCACCCTTCCTCTCCTCCCCACCTGACTTCTTTA
This sequence comes from Mesoplodon bidens, assembly GCF_964165515.1. Classification (NCBI taxonomy): domain Eukaryota; kingdom Metazoa; phylum Chordata; class Mammalia; order Artiodactyla; family Ziphiidae; genus Mesoplodon; species Mesoplodon bidens. The sequence continues at coordinate 134,060,634 of NC_138160.1, read as the reverse complement.
CTGTGTTCCCGTTCCTTTCCCTTTATGCTGCCTTTGCTTACACTCTTCTTTTCTTCAGAAATCTTTTCCTTTACGTCCCTTACTTCCACTTCTCTCTCACTCCTCACTCCTCTTATGCTTTGCCCCATCTACCCTATAACTTTCCTTCTCCATCTCTTTCCCTCGCTCGTTTTGCCTCTATATATGTTTCTCTCTCTCATTCCTCCCTTGTTCTGCCTCTGCGTGTCTCTCTCTGTCCCCTCACTCCCCCTTCTCTTCTTCTTCTGACTCTGTACCTCTCTTTGTCCTTCAGTCCTCTATTGTACACAGTACCTTGCTGCGCATTCCTCTTCTTGACGCCCCAGCTCCTGGCTCCCCTCCCAACAAGAAACCTCCAGGAGGCAGGCTTCTGGCTAGGCATGCATGCTCGCCCTGTGAAATCAGCCAGCGCCCTCTACAAGTCAAGGGGCTCACTCTACTTACAAAGTCTTGGTGACCTGCTGCCAGAGGCCCCGAGTGAGGAGGAGAACTCCCTGGGAAGAGAGACGAAATGGGGTCTGGAAAGATGCAGCAGCAATTACAGAGTGGAAACAGCTGGGCTAAACTGCTCTAGTACCCAGAACCTCCCCTGAAGGAGAAACTGCTGGACCAAGCGCTAGCATGGGAGGGTTCTTTTGCGTTTTGAGTGTCCATCACTTCATTTCCATGGTACAGACAGCTCGCTGGCAGGCAGTGGAGTGGCGGCACCAAGGGGGATGCTGGGAAAGCTTTAGCACCTCAGAATCTCCATCGATCTTCTCAAAGCCAATCAACCTCCTCAAAACACAAAATCTGGGTTAAAAGTGAGTGGCTACTATGCATCCTGCCTCCAGACAACTCCCCCCCCAGCTGCTCCCCCATCTTCCAGCCTGACACCCATCTCTAAGTAGCTCCTTTATAGACAGGGAGGCTTCTGCCTTGAGCAGAGATAACTGTCCCCAATCTACAAATGAGCAAACGGAGGGATGGAGAAGTCACTCGGCTGACTCTGGAAGATACTATAATACTTCGGGCTGCCACCGCTTTCAGGGCCCCGAGTAATTTGCACACTCAAGTCACCGGAAGGATGGTGCATTCAGAAGAAACTTTTGCAAAGTGCTGCCACGTTCTCTCCCAGTTCGAATCTCCGAGGGTGGGTGCAGAACGTTGTCTCTCTCTATTCTCTTTCCGTCCACCTCTCAAACTCGACCTGTCCCCACGCTTACAGGTGCACACCACCTGTACACACCCTTCCCACCCACCCCAGTCCCTCCATCTGAGTCTTAGGATACAAGTGCAGGAGGGAGGTGAAGAAGAATAAACTCGTGCACGGCCCGGGTGCTTCTGCAACTCCCCCTCCCCTTGAGGGAGTATAGAGGAGCAAAATGCTGAGGTTTGGCTCGGTGCCCAGCCTAGGGAGCTGGAATACCCACCGCCAGGGACCACGAAGAAGGCCGGGCTCGCATCCGAGGACCAGCCAAGTACGCGTCGCCCCAGCTGAATGGCCCCTCAGTTGCCTGCAAGTTGAAACCTCAGTCAGGCACACAATGAGGCCGCTGTTTTCCGACAGGAGGCATTTGGATGCCTCATACACTCACCCCAAATCGGGCCTGAGAGCAGAGAGCGCATTTCCTTACCCATGTTCAGATGCGCCCCTAGAAGCAGCAGCCTGGGCCCCGCGGAGGGAGCGGCTCCCCTCCCCCGCGCCCGGCCACAGAAAGCCCGCGCAGGCCACCTGTTGGACTCTGTCCGGCAGCCCCAGATCTTGCGCCCCAAACCCGTACCGCGGAGCGGGGCACCCAGGGTACCCTACCCGTCAGCGACAGAAAAATTTCACTCGCGCCTTCTCCTGTGGCTACCTTTCCCACTCCCAATCACACACATACACAGTTCCTTAATATCCCAGCAGTCGCTTCTCTTTAATGAAGCACGCTTAGCCTCCCCTAGGGCCCCGGGCTGCCCACGGTCTCCGAGAGCGCCCAGGTGGCTGCGGATCTCTAAGCGCACACGGTGAGTGCCTGTTTAATGCGCGGGGGGCTGAAAAGCCCCAAATGGCACACTGATTGGGGAACAGTCAGTGGCCTGCTCTAGGGAGCCCCCTTTCTCCTTGGCAAGCGGAAGAGGTCTCCCTCCTTGGTTTAGAAATGAAGGAATTCGGGGAAGCCCCGAAGGCAATCGGATTGAGAGAACCAATGTTGCGTTTCGCTGCCAAATCCCAGAATAGGTGTAAGGAGACAACTTTCTCGTGTCTCCCTGCCATCTCTGCAAGCAACTAGCTAGGCGTAAATGGCGCCGCCTCGACCGGACTACTTACCCCTGGGTATGGACGCTGCTGGCGCAGGAGACCCCAGCAGACCCGCGCGCGCGGAATCCGCGAAACGCCTTGGTGTCTCGCTCCTCTCCTGGGCCACGCGGCGAAGGCTACGCGCTCCAAGCCGGGCAGCCGAGGGCAGTGGATCCCATGGGTGGCGAGTTGGCAGAAGGCGCGCCGCCCGGCTGGGGGCGCATCGCTCCCAGGGCTGGCGGAGGCTGCGGCGGGGAGAGGGGCTCCCGGGGAAGTTGGCGGCGCTGGGGGCTGACTTCGGACTTCGCGCTCGCTTCCGCTCGAGCGGCCGGGCGCGTCCTCCAGGATAAACAGGGACTCGCCCGCGGAATGGGGGCCGGCTGCGGGAAACCTCCGCTGGCCGCCGCCTAGAAAGAGTGCGGAGGCATCGCTGCCTGGAACCCCCAGCAGCGGCTGGAGCAGAGAGCGAGTGAGGGCGCCGGGCTGCCTCCTCCCGGCTGCCGGCGCCCCTTTTTCAGAGCCCCGCTCGCCCCAGCCCGCCGCGCCCTTCCTCCTGTCCGTGTCCTCCCCTCCGCTGCTTCACCGGCTCGCGGGGCTCGCGGGGCTGGGCTCCGGGCAGAGGCTGAGCGGAAGGCGGCCGCAGAGCTCGCAGCATGGGAGGACTATCTCGCCGTCTCGGGCTCGGGCTTGGGCTCCGGAAGCGGCAGCAGCGGTCGCTGCCTCCCGCGCGCCCACGTGCTGGAGCCCCGGTGTGCGCGCTTCGGCCGCGGGGCTGGAGGGAGGAAGCGAGGGCGAGCGGCGGATGGGGGTGGCGGGGAGAGTCTGCACACCGGCGCAGCTGAGGGGAAGCCGCCGAGAGGCTCCCAAGGGCACGGGGCTCCTCGTCTTGCAGCTCCGGGAAGACTGGTGTGCAAGGCTCCCCAGCTTCCCCCTCCCTTTGCAGAGCGGAGGGAGCCTGAGTGAAACCTGGAGCTGGGGGGTGGGGGGCGACGGCGCTCCACTCCACAGGATCAGCCGCGAGTAGCGGCTGGAGGCGGCTACGTGTCTCCGCCAAAAGGACGGGTTCCAAGTATCCTTTAACCCCGGCACATCTCCCTTGAGAAGAATGGGGTACAGAAACCCCGGGTGAGAGAGGACGCCGGCGTGCCCCGCCTTCCTCCCAGGCTAAGCACTTTCCCCGTTAACCAACAGACTCCAAGGTGCTCCTCCTTCCAGGGAGAAAGGAGTTGTCTTGCAAGATGGGCCTGACAACCTCCAATCAATTGACAGATAATTAGTGAGACTCACTTTGAGCGATGCGGGGCAATGCCCTGGATCATGGGGCCCTCCCTGGTTGGAAGCTGGGTCGTGTGCTCTGTTCTGCGTGCCCTTAGGCGGGCCCTCCCCGGGCCTCATTGCTCCAACCATAAAATGAGGTTCCTTCCTGGTAGGGGTAAGAAAGACAAACACATGTGAGAATTTTAAAATTAGAAAATACTTCAAAACATGGGTAATAGTGCAATACTAACGAGAAGTATGATTAAAATAAGGAAAATTATCACAGAAAAATCGAAAATGAGATCTCTAAAACTTAGAAATCAACAAAATGTGCATTATCACTGAGCACACGTGCAGTCACTTGGAGATCTTAGGCTCCAATCTTCTCATTATCTTAGTGGGGCAATAGAGGCTCAGAGAAGACAAATGGCCTGTCCAAGGTTACACAATCCGATTTGGTTACACCCCTCGGGTTTTGGTTAGTCTGGTCTCTTAAAGGCCAAACCTTTGCTTTTTCTGCCATACACCAGGTACACGAATTATGTTCAGCATTGTTGTGCTGAGACATAGCAAAAGGAAAGAGAGATTCATTCCCTCTGAGGTTTCTCAAAAAAGGCTTTGTGAAAGAAGTGGGATTTAAGCTAACTTCTAAAGAGCAGGCAGGATTCAGATAACTGGAAAAGCGAGATCATTCAAGGGGAGGGAGAGAGGTCACTAAAAGATGAAGAAGGACATGTTACAGCAGCAGCAAACAAGTTTGGCAGGAGCAGAGTGCGTGCCTAGGCGATGGGGAGCCATTAAAGGTGTTTTAGCAGTAAAAGAAAATAATGAAAGCTTTGTTTTAGGATGATCAATATGTCCTGGTACAGGATGGATTAGGAGGTGAAGAGATGAGGGAGGGGGAAGGAAGAAAGGCAAGGAATTGCAGGCCGAGAAAACCATTAGGAGGTCAAGGCAGCTATCAGGTGCAGGCGATGGAAGCCTGATGAAATGTAGGGGCAGGTAAAGGTGAAATAAATGAAACTTTTCCTGTCCTTGCTGTTAAAAGCCTGCTTTATAGGAAGTACTCTGCCATTAATTGCAGGGGACACTATGGAAAGGCACATGTGCTTGAGACATAATGGGAAACTCGGGAGCTAATCCTCAGAGACAGCAGTGGAGCTTTTCACAATAACTGATCTGAAGCTTATCTGGTCCCTTGGTTTAGGGAGCTGGACAGCAACAGACTTAGGAAAAGAATGGACTAAGGATTTCTATCAATCTACCAAAAGCGAAAACCAGAAAGAGAAGGGAAAATCTTGTTTTCTTTTATTCCTTGGAGGCTCTTGAAGTCACCAATGATTGGCTTCAGGAGCTTCCTCAGGTCCTTCCACTGGAAATTGTCTTTCTAACACTGGATCTCCTTATGTGGACCAGCAGTAACAGCATCACCCGGGAGCTCACCAGAAAGAGAATCCGAGGCCCCACCATACACCAATTGAATCAGAACTTTCATCTTAACAAGATTCCTAGGTGATTTATATGCACATTAAGTCTGAGAAGCATTTCTCTATCTGGTCATGTCTTAAACTACTGTTCTTCAAACTAGCACATAGTAAAAACAAACAAAAAAAATCATATATATGGCACCGTGGCTATACACACACACACTTACTTATAAGTTAAATAAAAGTTTCACAAAACAACACATATCCTTACTGTGTGATTCACTTCAATATTTCCTATTCAATTTATTTTATTTTTTAAAAAATGCTGGTTATGACTTACTGATTGATTCCATGACCTAGTAGTGGACTGCAGTTTGTGGTTTGAAATATATTGAGCTGTGCTATTAATTCTTTTTGCCTTGAGTTTTGGTTGTATGTTTGTGTATCTCTTCCACTAGACTGTGAGTTCCTTGAGGGCAAGTTTTAGATATTTTTTTATCATTGAAATATAGGTCAGAGGTTAAAAGAGGGTTTTCTATGTAGTAGCAACTCAGTAAATATTCGAGGAGAGAATCAATGAATGAATGTATAAATGGATGGGAGCCAGAGATTGGGGGAAGGCTGGGGGAAGAAGGGAGAGAAGCTTGGAATGTAGGAAAGGATTAAGCCAAGAAAATGTTTATCCAAAACTCCAATTCCCTGAAGCAATATCAATGGACTATGAACAGAAAAAATTTCTAAAACAACCATGCGTTCCAAATGTTCTACTGTCAGCCAGAATCTTATTTTCCAAGAGTTCACCTTTATTGCTTCACGAAATTCCCAACTTTGGGGACTTGGTTATGATGGAAAGCAGCTGAATAGCTAATGCAGATTATTAGACGAGGAAAAGAAATGAAGAGGTGGCAAAGACCAGTGAGTTCAAACCTGACACAAAAAGAGGAAAGCTTCCAGAATCTTGTCTTCCTGGGACGCAGGCCACTGACCAAGGGGAGAAAGAACTAGGACTAATTACTTGGATTGAGGCAGATTTTGTCTGACTACATGGGATACTTGGCAATTACATGTTTCCAAATTCAAAACAGCTTTTTTTGGAGGTAGTAGTTTCCTTGCCATAGGATATATACCACAGAGAATGAAAAAGTACTTACTGTTCACTAACCAGCAGAACTTTAGAGTAGAGAATGTTATGATTTATTTCAGATAAATAAACCATAACCTAAAGTGTGAATATTTGAGTCAGAGTATTTCATATTGTAAAGAGATCTCAAGTGGCCACCAGTTCAACTCCTCATTTTGAAGGAATCTATGAAAGTTACCACAGATTCCCTTATCACAGTGTATACAGTAAAGCTATTTCATCTC